>NC_090937.1:700543542-701170328 GCF_040938575.1 Ambystoma mexicanum | reverse complement strand
AGTCTGGCGGATTCTCTATCGCACAGGGAGGACTAGACTAGACTAGAAAAAGTTGATCGCTGTGATAACCAGACACAGGAAGGTCTGGTGGGTCCTTCTATTCCCCCTCACGCTGAGGCCATTTTTATTGATACTCCCCTCTCGACATCTGTGATGGAGGAGTTTCTGAGATTGGCTGCTCTGGCTGATAGTGACTTTCAAGTTGGGGCCCCAATTGGGGGTTCTCCAATAGATATCTCTTCTTCGGACTCGGATTTACCAGTCCCTCAGAAAAAGAAATCAAATGGGAAGTCCATAAAAAAGAGAAAAAATAGGAAGTTAAAAGCCAATGAAGCCATCACCCCATAACTAAAAAGGGGAAACAAAGGGAAAAACAGATTAATTCTGGATTTAACCAGCATCCACGAAAATCAAATGATGGCTCTGAAACCCTTGAGAAATCTCAAAAGGGTTTGGCTAAGACTCCTTGCTCGAAAAAGGGGAAGAAAATTCCCAAATTAAAAGCTCAAAAAGTACATCTTATGGATGAAACGATAGTGTCTGGAGGTAAATCTACAGTGGGAAGTCAAATTGACTATGTGGACCAACCAAAAAAAATTGCACCGATCTTTCTAATGGCTAAACAGAAAAAGCTGCTGCCTAACCCTCTGGTTAAAATTGCTCCTATTTTTTGGAAAAAATCAGCGAGGGTGGCTGTAGATCAGGGTGCCAAGGGGGCCACTTCTAGCTTTGAAAATCTGCAAGCGAATACTGCTGCTATAACGAAGCATCCATCTGGCTTCCCTTTTTTCTGATGGTGAACCACGGGCTGTAGGATTTGATGCTCCAGCTGGTTTAGGAATTTTGACGGAGAGTGGAAACTTTGATACATCATCCCAGGTGCATGATGAACTGTATAAACAGAACCTAGATTTGAGAGTTTTTCTATCAAGATCTGTTGCATCTTCCCGTTTTGACTCTCCGTTAAATCGTTCTGCAATTATAATGGAAATGAAGTCAATCCCAGCCTTGAAGTACTTTTCTTCAGACGATATTGAAGCAGTGAGCTTCCCATGTGACACTGATACTAATATAGCGGCAATAGAATTGAAATCAAGATTGGGTTTGAATATAATTATGGGTGAGGCGGTGGCATGGGAGCAGAGGGGACTGAAGATCTCTCTGACTTGCCAAGTACTTACTCCCACCGACTCCCGCCAGATAGTCAAGCAAGATCATTGTCGGGGGGCAATCAGCAAGGATATTTCCCCAATTATTACAACGAATATGTGGGACATGTTACCTGAAGTGATCTCTCAAGTCTTTCTTAAGATGGGGATGACCCATCCGAAGCTTTAGGGTCAACTGAGGTCAATGTGTTATCTTGGAACACTAGAGGCTACACATCCTTCTCTGAGGAGCCTAGGAGATCGGAAATTTTTAAAACTTTCGATCTAATTCTTTTTCAAGAAACTTGGCTAACTGGTCTAGTGGGTATTGATGGATACTCAATTTTTCAACAGTTGGCTTTGGCTCCTGGGGTGGGCAGACCGATGGGGGGTTTGTTGGTAGCCTCTAATAACGAGATGTTCAAATCCTCGATGATTGTTTCAAATAGCACCCAGGGGATCCTCATGGTGAGAGTATCTTTGAGAAACTCCAATGAATGTTCAAGTTGGATTGTGGCAAACCTGTATTGGAACCCGGGTATTTCTCCACTTTGTGAGTTTCTGTGTGCTCTCTCGAGGGGTTTACTTGATTGCTCTATCCGTTACCCAGCGGATGAAATTCTTATTGCCGGGGACATTAACTCCCAATGTATTTCCACTGTGGATCCCAGATCAGGCAATTGTAAGCAGAAGTCTATTAATGGCAAAATATGGTTAAAATGTATGCAGGAATGGAATCTATATATGTTGAATGGAAATATTAGGGGGGATATTCCTAATTCCCCCTCCTGGCATAGAGGTTCCTCTTTCTCCACGATAGATTATTTCTTTGTCTCTAGAAATATCTTCGAAAATTGTAATAGTTTGATAGTTGGAGATGGGAACCCTGATGACCATGCTATGTTGAAGGTGGCTCTGTCTTATGATTGCGCTCCAGTAACTTTTCGCTATGATCATGAGCTACTTGTTAATAACTCAGGAAATGCCATTAGAAAATTTCAAAAAGGAGGTCAGTTATTAAATAGCGAATTGCGTTTTAGGACGAGCCATTTATCTACTCAGAACCTGTCTGAATTTTGTATCCCTAGTGTTTTTTTGAATTTTCTGTCTGTACAGGCGTCAGTGGAGCCCCCCGCGCAGAAACCACACAAGCTGCATAAACATTCTTTTAATGTGCAAATTATAAGTCGTACAAAAGAATTGAGGTCCCAGATATCTATCCTAAAGAGATCAGGCCTATGTGAGAAAGCCTATGGAGAGGGGTTAGTAAAGCTGAAAAATAGCTATAGGAATTGGCTTCGTGCACATAATCATCTGGTAGTTCAAAAGGATGCTGAGAGAATGCTCTACACCAGGGGTGCACAACTGATGTTGACAGAGGGCCGAAAGTACCTTACACGAGGGCTATAGTGGGCCGAAAAGTAAATGTGGGCGGGGCGGTAGGCAGGGCGTAACAGGAGGCTTTTTAAACCCCCAATTTATACTAAACACATGGAAAAAGAATGTTTTTGAGGGGTAACGATTTTTATTTGCATTTCAAACTTACATTTTGTACTACACATTTTCCATTGTTATAATTTATTTCTATTTAGTTATTGTATCTCGCCTGTTTAATTAACTTATATATATTTTATTGACCCTAGATACACTATGCCCCATGTCCCCCTCACCCCAACCAAACACTACGCCCCATGTCCCTCACCCCCAACCAAACACTATGTCCCATGGCCCCCTCACCCCCAACCAAACACTATGCCCCATGGCCCCCTCACCCCCAACCAAACACTATGCCCCATGGCCCCCTCACCCCCAACCAAACACTATGCCCCATGGCCCCCTCACCCCCAACCAAACACTATGCCCATGGCCCCCTCACCCCAACCAAACACTATGCCCCATGGCCCCCTCACCCCCAACCAAACACTATGCCCCATGTCCCTCACCCCCAACCAAACACTATGCCCCATGTCCCTCACCCCCAACCAAACACTATGCCCCATTTCCCTCACCCCCAACCAAACACTATGCCCCATGGCCCCCTCACCCCAACCAAACACTATGCCCCATGGCCCCCTCACCCCCAACCAAACACTATGCCCCATGTCCCTCACCCCCAACCAAACACTATGCCCCATGTCCCTCACCCCCAACCAAACACTATGCCCCATGTCCCTCACCCCCAACCAAACACTATACCCCATGGCCCTCACCCCCAACCAAACACTATGCCCCATGGCCCCCTCACCCCCAACCAAACACTATGCCCCATGGCCCTCACCCCCAACCAAACACTATGCCCCATGGCCCCTTCACCCCCAACCAAACACTATGCCCCATGGCCCCCTCACCCCCAACCAAACACTATGCCCCATGGCCTCCTCACCCCCAACCAAACACTATGCCCCATGGCCCCCTCACCCCCAACCAAACCCCCCAACTCAGCACACACACAAACATGCCCCCATACAGACCCGAACCCCCCACCCCCCAACTCAGCACACACACAAACATGCACCCATACAGACCCAAACCCCCCACCTCAGCACACACACACAAACATGCACCCATACAGACCCGAATCCCCACCTCAGCACACACACACAAACATGCACCCATACAGACCCGAACCCCCCACCTCAGCACACACACACAAACATGCACCCATACAGACCCGAACCCCCCACCTCAGCACACACACAAACATGCACCCATACAGACCCGAACCCCCACCCCCCAACTCAGCACACAAAAAACATTCAAATCAAAACATTCATACACATCCGACACACATCCGACACCCCCCCACCCCCGCATCTCAACATACACACAAAATACATTCAAATACAAACATTCACACACACCCCCACATCTCAACATACACACAAAATACATTCAAATACAAACATTCACACACACCCCCACATCTCAACATACACACAAAATACATTCAAATACATTCATACACATCCGACACACATCCGACACCCCCCCAACCCCGCATCTTAACATACACACAAAATACATTCAAATACAAACATTCACACACCCCCCCACATCTCAACATACACACAAAATACATTCAAATACAAACATTCACACACACCCCCACATCTCAACATACACACAAAATACATTCAAATACATTCATACACATCCGACACACCCCCCACCCCCGCATCTCAACATACACACAAAATACATTCAAACACAAACATTCATACACATCCGACACACCCCCCCACCCCCGCATCGCAACATACACACAAAATACATTCAAATACAAACATTCATACACATCCGACACACCCCCTCACCCCGCATCTCAACATACACACAAAATACATTCAAACACAAACATTCATACACATCCGACACCCCCCCACCCCCGCATCTCAACATACACACAAAATACATTCAAACACAAACATTCATACACATCCGACACACCCCCCCACCCCCGCATCTCAACATACACACAAAATACGTTCAAACACAAACATTCATACACATCCGACACACCCCCCACCCCCGCATCTCAATTTACACACAAAATACATTCAAACACAAACATTCATACACATCCGACACCCCCCCCCACCCCCGCATCTCAACATACACACAAAATACATTCAACACAAACATTCATACACATCCGACACACCCCCCACCCCCGCATCTCAACATACACACAAAATACATTCAAACACAAACATTCATACACATCCGACACACCCCCCCACCCCCGCATCTCAACTTACACACAAAATACATTCAAACACAAACATTCATACACATCCGACACACACCCCCACCCCCGCATCTCAACATACACACAAAATACATTCAAACACAAACATTCATACACATCTGACACACCCCCCCACCCCCGCATCTCAACATACACACAAAATACATTCAAACACAAACATTCATACACATCCGACACACCCCCTCACCCCCGCATCTCAACATACACACAAAATACATTCAAACACAAACATTCATACACATCCGACACACACCCCCACCCCCGCATCTCAACATACACACAAAATACATTCAAACACAAACATTCATACACATCCGACACACCCCCCCACCCCCGCATCTCAACATACACACAAAATACATTCAAACACAAACATTCATACACATCCGACACACACCCCCACCCCCGCATCTCAACATACACACAAAATACATTCAAACACAAACATTCATACACATCCGACACACCCCCCCACCCCCGCATCTCAACATACACACAAAATACATTCAAACACAAACATTCATACACATCCGACACACACCCCCCACAACATACACACACAAACATAAAGCAAAACAAACCCGACACACAAACACAAACAGACCACTTACCGGAGACGTGCTGGAAGGCAGGCAGGTAAGCTGGAATGCTGGAATCTTACTACGGAGGGCGTGGTCCAAGGCTGAAATGCCTTCCGGCATCAAGCCTTATGGACCACGCCAGCCGTAGTGCTGGCCCTCCATTGGTGCAGCACACACGCATTACGTGGCTCGTAGGAGCGACGTGATGCGTGTGTGTGCTGAGCCAATGAGGGCCAGTGTTTTCACCGGCCCGGAAGACAACAAAGACTTTCCTAATGGAGGGCGGCCGCGGGCCGCCCTCCATTAGGAAAGTCTTTGTGCCTCGCGGGCCGGTCAAAAGGGCATGGCGGGCCGCAACTGGCCCGCGGGCCGTATGTTGTGCACCCATGCTCTACGCCCTGTCTCTTAGGAATTCTCGAAATTTTTGGACTTTAGTGAATCTGAATGAGGTTACTCAACATCAGAAACAAGATTCAATTATTCAAGAGGGGATCTGGATTGACCATTTTTCTAAGGTTTATGGTTCTGACGCCTCGATATGCTCGGTTGCGGAAGTATTCCGTAGTTGGTTTCTTGAGTTTAACGTTCTGGAGATAGAATTGTTAATTAAAAAATCCTCAACTTCCAGAGCTTCTGGTCCAAATGGTTTAAGTAATTCGATCTTGAAATCGGATCCAGAAATCTGGGCGAAGATCCTTAAAGCCCTCTTTGACAACATAATTGTCCAGAGGAGAATCCCTGACTCTTGGACTCATTCAATAGTTATTCCCATTTACAAAAAGGGTGATAGGCTACTGGCTTCTAACTATCGCCCCATTTCTCTCCTAGACGCCGATAGTAAAATCTTTACGGGCATTGTTCTAGGTGAATTGGAATCTTGGGCGAAAACAAAGGGAATTATTCCAAAGCAGCAATCTGGTTTTAGAAAGGGTCTTTCTACCTCACTGAATGATGGGTTAGTCTTGAGTTGTCTTGCGGCGAAGTCTTTCACCAAGGGGGGCCCTGCTCTTTTTGGAGCCTGGATTGATTTATCCCAGGCATTCGATATGGTTGATAGAAATCTATTATGGGGTAAATTGGATGCCTGCTGTATTCCTGCTGGCCTACTTTCTATCTTAATAGAGCTGCATTCTAACAATAATATGCAGGTCAGACTGGGCAGGTCCGGTTTGCTCTCTGACCCAATCAGGATAACTAAAGAGGTACGCCAATGCTCTTTATTAGCTCCCTTGCTTTTCATCCTTTTTATGGCGGATCTAGCGGCTTGGCTACAGAATATAGGGTTAATATCTCCTTCCATCGGTAACGTAAAAATCAATTGGTTAGCATACGCCGATGATATAGTAGTCTTGGACTACTCACAAGTGGGGTTGCAGCGTTTGTTAACTGCTTTAGAATCTTATGCCAGGACTAATAAATTAAAAATAAATCCCTCAAAGTCCAAGATTCTTGTATTTAGGAGGCCTAACAAAATAGTGAAGACTTTGATCTGTAAGTTAGACTTCTCCCGGGTAGAGGTTGTCTCCGAATTAACCTATCTGGGAGCTGAATTAAGATCCTTCCCATCTAGACTTACTTTGATGGCCTCTATTGATTTAAAGGTGATCAAATTGGGAGCCCAGATGAAAAAAATCTACTCTAAGTTTGGCAGATTTACCATCCTCCCACTTATAAGATTTTATATCGGGAAGGTAGTTCCCATAATCCTATATGGCATGGACTACAATCCTTTAGCCTTCGAACTAGACTGGGATGCTATTGAATCAAAGATTTGGAAACGTACTTTGGGACTCCCTGATTGTGTTCGGATTGTTTCTTTACGATATGAGCTTGGCTTGTCTTCACTTAGATCATGGCTAGCCTGGAAGTGGCTTACTCTCTATAGGTCAATTCTTGATCCCCCTAGGAACTCACTTTTTGAGGAAATTGATGTAGAGCGGGAACAAGGAAATCATGTTTTTTTTGTGTAGGCTAGAACTAACTTGCTTAGCACTATTGTCTGGCTGTGACTCTGATGTAGAGTCCCTTTTACAGAATCCTCTAAAAGTAAAGGAAAAATTGAAAGTGACTGATTGGATTCACACGATTGATAAGATGCGGAGACCTACAAGATCAGCCTCACTGACACTGTTAGATAAGCGTTTATCGTTTCTTCCGGCTTATCTTAAGAAGTCCCCCAGTTTTTGGTTTAGATCTGCTTTCTTGAGATTTCGTTTAAATTTACTCCCTACCCTGGAATTACTTGCTAAAAGGGATAAAGAAGGGGGTACTGCACCAATATGTGATAGATGCTTAACTATGGAAGTGCAGACTACTAAGCATTTACTTTCTAAGTGTATCGGGACTTGGAGTATCAGGGCCAGTTCTTTTGGCAGATTTGTTCATGAGAAGTCTCATTTGAATACTGATGATTTCTGGGTGAGACTATCCTCCGGTAATGAGATGGCTTTATCAATTGAAGTGGGTAGAGTTTTAAAGGAATTGAAGTTAGTAACAACTTGATTTTTTGTTTTGTGAAAAAAATGTGTTGGTTAGATCTTTTCTCTTTTCTTTTCTCTTATTATGATATATGTTTTTATCTAGAAATTGCAAATGTTTGTTTTTATTGTTTATGTTAATACATTGTGTATGAAATGTGTTAAAAGTCAAATTTTGGCTAATGCACTTTAAATAAAAAAAAAAAAAAAAAAAAAAACACCTACCATAATCCCACACCCTCCTCCTCCCAATCCTCTTCCCGAGCTCACCTTCCTTACACCCTCCTCCACAGGTCAAGCTCCTTTCATCAACTCTGGCTGCCAACCCCTAGCACCTGAACTACCAACCATCACTTTCATTAGCGTCCAGACTGGGCCCTAAGCCGACCACTCGCCAAATCCCTGCTCATATTTTGATTGTTTTGCATTTTAGGCCCTGTGGACCTTTTGAATAAAGGTGTTTGTCAAAACTGTTGCTATTGTGACTGCTTCTGCATTTTAGGCCCTGTGCACCTTTTTTCAAGCAATATTCATAATTTGATTGTCGGTGCATTTTAGGCCTTGTGCACCGTTTGAACGTCTGTGTTTCTTCAAGAAATGTCATTTTGACTGCTTCCGCATTTTAGGCCCTGTGCACCTTATGAATATAAGTGCTTTTTCAAAACTGTGTGACTGCTTACTCTTTAGGGCCTGTCCACCTCTTGACAGTATGTGCGGTTTTCAAGCAATGTTCTTATTTTGATTGTCTGTGCATTGTAGGCCCTGGGCAACTGTCATACTGACTGTGTTTCAGGCACTGCCACCCTACATCCTAGATCACAGTTGTAAAACCTACCATCCCCTAAAGCACCCTGCTCCGAACCCACTCGTCCACCTTGCCAAACCACTCCAAGGCCAGAGGAGCACTATGGCATACCAGAAGACATACCCTCCAGCACTCCTTCCTCCTCTCCCTCCCCAACCCACAGCACACCTCAGACAGACCCCCACACTTCCCACCCCCACACCCACTCAGCACCCTCAGCTCGTACACACACCCTCTCCGATCCCCCTTCCCAACCCTCCATCTTTTGGCACTATCCCCTAACCCCTCCTCCCTCCCCCCTCAACCTTGACCGCACAACTCCTGACCTACACTCAACTTTCACATCCCTAAGCGCAGCCCGCACAGCCTTGGCCAATACTCCCTATTCAGCAGACCCTCCTGCCCTCACCCACACACCTTTGACACCCGACAATCGGCTTAGGCGCAGAAGCTTCTCTACTCGCAGACCCCCCGCCGCTATTCTCCCCCACCATCCCTCCCTATCTGCATCCCTTCCTACTCTCCTACACTTTGACCCCTCTCCTCAATCCTGTCCATCTTCTCTTCCCACCACTGGTAACTCGACTAGACCCCCTCTCTCCTTCAACCCCCAAAATGCAAGCCCCACCGCTCTTCCCTCATACACTTTCTCCCCTCCCTTCCTTCCCCTTCCACTCTGTCTTTGTACCCCCCCTGCTCCCGCATCCTACCCTCAGCATCTCCTTCCACAATACCATCTCCCTCACTCCCAGCCACTGCCCTCCACACCCCCTCTCATGCATACTCATAAACACCAGATCTGTTACCAGAAACAAACACATGATATTTGACCTTATCTCTGACCAAAATCCAGACGTGGTCTTCATCACCAAAACCTGGTACTCTGGTGACTTCTCCCCACTGCACATGAGGTCTTCCCCACCGGCTACTCCCTGATCACACACAACAGAGCCAGCAGGCCAGAGGGAATAGCCATTCTCCACAAACATCACCTCACACCCCTACACATTGAGAAACCACCCTGCAGTGATGTCTGCGAATCCCTGCTAGTCAAATTCCAACTGTCTCCCACGTTCTCCCTGAGCTTCCTCCTCCTTTACAGACCTCTGGGCAAGAACAGACCTTTTGCAGACTCCCTAGCTGCCATCATGATCTCTCATACCAATCGTAACCTTCTCGGTGATCTGAACATCTGGTTCAACACTGCCACCAACCCCATGGCACATGGTCTCATTGACAACTTGAAGGTCCTCAATATGATCCAACTTCTATCACGGCCTACACACATTGCTGGTCACATCATCGATATAGTGTTCAGCTCTTCCAATCTGATCTCATCCCCCCTATCTGGACTGATCACTCCACTATTTGTTTCTCAGCTCTTTCTCCCGTCCCCCCATACTCCCTCTCGTGCCCCACCAACTCCTCCCGGATCCCACTCTGGAACAAGGTAACTATCTCCCCAGACTTATACTACTCCCTAAAATCCCTCCCTTCCCTCTCTCCTGTTCCAAGGAGGAAACCCTTCCCCAGGCCATTTTGACCAATGACTCTCTGATGCCCAATCTCCCCTCACTGCCTCCGGACCCTCCTCCCACCACACAGATCCTTCCCCCGGTAGTTCAGCCCTTCCCTCAAATCCCTCAAAACCCTCAAACATCACCTGGAACATCAACGGCAGACCAACCGTTCCCCTCAAACAAAGCAACTCGTGCTAGACAGACCAGAGCCTACAGATTAGGAATTAGGAAAGCGAAACAGTCCTTCTACAGCTCCCAAATCTCGAACGCCAACAACCCCTGCAAAGAACTCCACAAGATTATTACTGAGTTCAAGACCCCTCACTGTTCAACCTCTCTACCCCATCTCCCAAGTGCTCTGCGAAGCCCTGTCTGACTACTACGACATAGTCATTGACAGGAAGCTCACCATCAATGCTAAACTATCACCCCTCCCGCTGCGCACTCCCTATCCCTGACACCAACACACACCCTCTTCAGCTCCTTCTCTGCAATCTCCCAACCTAAGCTCCTAAGGCTTCTCTCTAATAGCCACCCATCAGGATCCCCCAGAGACTACTGCCCCCCCTGCCCTCCTCAAAAACATTCTCTCCTCCACCTAGACGGACAGCCTCACCAGATCTATAATCAAATCTCTACTTATCTCAAAGCTTTTTGTTCACCACTTTTAATCACAAAAACAATAAATATCAGCAAGCACCATCAATCGCTGATCAATCCTCTCTTGTCTCAACAACCTATCTGTCTTCTGAATGGCGTCAATCTACCCTTAACTCAAAACAACTTCAATTCCAAATTTCACAATTTATCACTTTTCAGAACTTCATACATCAAATAATAATCAAAATAATAACACAGTACACATTGAACCCCCCTGTGATCACCTTATCTTTTCCCAATAACATTTCTACGAAGAGGTATTCTTCCTACACCTCCAATTATATTACCCTGTACGGAGTTTAAGATGCCACCTTCCATGGTCCTGACCGTGTGTATCTTCTCTCTTAAAATTCCGAATGGAATTTCAGATGCCTTCTTCTGTCTCCCTTGAAATAGGATTACCTAGGCATTCCTTTATCGAAACAAAATTCTTGTTACCCATCTTATTTTCATAAAATATCACTATCCCGCCCTTTTATTTTGCCATTTCTCTTAGTCTACTTACATCCGTTTAATCGACTTGAGGCCTTCGGTATCGACTCTCCTCCAATCCGACCACTTCTCCTTACACCCGGGGAGCACCCGTGGAAACCGAGCAGGGATTTCTTCAAAGAGGGACCTTCCCAAAGTCTCGGTTTTTCTTGCAAGTTTATTTTTATCGGCCACTCTCAACAGGAAACTCCACAATCTTCCAGCTAATGGCTGAGGATGCCCGATTGTCCAAAACTCTGAAGTCAAACTAGCTTAGATCAAAACCTTCCGCACCCCTACCACATGAGCTAATGGCCCTTGGAAATGTGCATCTGTTACTGGATGGGATTATATCAGAATAATTCTGAGTCAAAATAACCGGGCAAACTCAAGAAGATGGCAAGTGGCTGTTTTGCATCAGAATGACGTCATGCTATGTGGCAATAGTGAAAAACCTTCTTCAGGGCTTTGTTTTCCAAAATTAACATCATTACATTTCCAATCAACATAAAATATACAGATACACATTCCAAATCATGTCATAAATACATACCGCCATTTGCATGCATTGTGACGGACGTTTCAGTTCATTGTAAAATGAAAAGGTAGAAAGAAAAAACACAACGTATCTATTAGTTTCCTTGTCGTGTGACTCTAACTAAATGAAACATTCCATGTTCACTCGGAACTTGCATGCATAATTACCTTAGCTTTTACTAACGCTAGTCTTCCTCACCTTCCTACCCGTTCTTTGGGGAAGCAGGACGTGAGGTGTGTCCATGACGACCAATCCTGGCCTGGGGACGCCGCCGTGATCACCATGGTTACCATTAAAAACAAAAAATCCTTGTGGGTGTGCGCAACCGCAACCCGGAGACGAGGTGCAGGAACAGACGTGTAGGAAAGGTAAGATCCGTGGTCACTATGTTGAAAAATCAGGGATAGTAGCAATGAGACAACGATACAGCAATCCTCTTTACTATTGCGGGGAGGTTTCCTAACACACACGTAACGGCTTAAGGAGAGGAAGACTAGCGTTCGTAAAAGCTAAGGTAAATTATGCATGCATGTTCCGAGTGAACATGGAATGTTTCATTTAGTTAGAGACACACGACAAGGAAACTAATAGATGTGTTGTGTTTTTTCTTTCTACCTTTTCGTTTTACAATGAACTGAAACGTCCGTCACAATGCATGCAAATTGCGGCATGTATTTATGACATGATTTGGAATGTGTATCTGTATATTTTATGTTGATTGGAAATGTAATGATGTTAATTTTGGAAAACAAAGCCCTGAAGATGGTGCTATGCACCAAAATGCATTGGCAGTAGCTTATACATAAAGGAATAGGAATCTTTTTTCGCCTTTGAAATATTGTCTGATTAAAATACAGTTTTATTTTTAAAATATTCAGAGAAGTTTTTGAAATTCATTTGAATTTTTGGATGCCCTTTTTTGAACAAATGAATGAGAGAACAATTCAACAATTAAATGAAAGCCTAAAATATTCTTTAATCTAACATAAAGAAATGAATTTAGCACCAACAAGGAGCAAGGAGTGAGCACCGGGTTTTACGGGGTGGATTCCACCCTTTTTTTCGGCTTGGTAAGATTGTATATAGCCCTGGTGTCATTGGGCTATTTTCAACCTGGGAGCGCCATGCATGAACATCAGTTTATGAAAGCAATGCATATGAGACAATTGGTGTAAAGGCAAATTGCACAACAGAACAAACAGTGGTGCCCACCTCTTCTCCATACTTAATAGTGAAAAACCTATCATGGGTGGGGATTGGTTATGGGATACATCTAGATATGCAATCATGTAGGAGCTAAGTTTGTTACTGGCTGTCAGATTTCAGGTGGACAACTTATGACTACCTCTTCATACGGGTAATTTAAGAAAAATCAGTTACACCGTGTTTCATTGGTTTCTCAAGCTATAAGGACCTTTGTTATATGGACCAATAAAATTGGTTGGGAACGCTTGTGCCATATCTGGAACATTTGTTTCAATTAGCAGCACATAAACCAAGACCCAGGTGCAGGTAGATAGGACATGAAGCTGCCCTACCACCCAAATAGCCCAACATCTATTATCACCCATGCCTTCTGACATGGAATTCTCTTTGTACTTGGCCGTTCTTGTACTAGGAATGCAACGGGAGTGAGGGTACTTGCTATCATGTCTGGAACCCCAAGTTCAAGCCCTATTTTCAGCCTCGACTCACGTGACAAGAGACCACGATTCTGTTCATTCTGCAAGCTTTTAAATGTTTTAATGAATTAAGATTTGGCACCTACTGTGTTCCTTCTTGCACCTTAATGTGAGCAGATTCATCCTACGCACACATGTTCCTCTTCCGCATAGATAGCTGACCTCAGCTTCTCAGTTCTTGACTTCAAGCCAGACAGCCTCCCAAAGCAGCTCCAACAACCTGTTATCCTACTGCAACAGAGCCTTTAATTTTCTCTTCATGATTCTTTGGCTTATTTATTTCATTATTTCATGATACCAATGTCCAGCTTCTACACAATGGCGGCTCTGCTTGCATTCTATTCATTACTTGTAGCTGGCCTATACAATGACTTGATCTATCTTGCGTTTCATCGTATGTACATTCATTATATTTCTGATTACTGCAGCACTTTCTACTGTGTAATCTTCTTCTTTTGCACTTTTAAGGTTCGCTTGATTCTTTACTTCATCATTTCTCCTCTAGGATTCATAAATCGCCTTTATTTAGTATTTCAGGGCCTTGTGCACTTTCTTGTGACGTCATGAGTCCATTTTCTTAGCTCTTTCTCATATTCCTTCAGGGATCTCCTCCTGCAGTCTGTCATCAACTCGAGGTTACATTCGATATGGTTGTCTTAATAGATACCGTCTTCCAAATACTCGCTGCGGGTTTGGTACAATAGCTAGTGTTAGACAGGGCACTGTACCATGTCTCCAATACAGGGGAGGTAAGGGGTAGGATCTCCTGCGGATGTGTATGTCTGCTCCTCTAGAATTGGCTCTGGGGCTTACATTTCTTATAACCATAACATTTATTGTTACAGTGCATAGAAGCAGGAGGAATATGTCATGGCCAACTGATTATAAGTTAGTGTTAATGTTAATGTTAAAGGATATTTATACCGCGCACTATCACCACCGGAGTGGTCCCCTAGCGATGATATTAGTGTTATATTTTTTTTCTTAAAAAAGGACTGGAGGAGACAGGAAGTTGGTGGATAGATATCCTAATAAATGTTTCTTTTTAACCCAACAATTAAGTAGCAGCATACTGTGTAGCAATTAGATAGCTCACCGATTTAAAAAGCTCAAGTCTTACAAGTGCAAACCTGCACTTTCCAAGTTCCTATCTCAGTGGTGCTGATTCAGATATTCATACTTCTGAGGTTAAGGTTTAATCAAATAGGTTGACTGGAGTTGGGGCTATAAAAACTTTTTTATCAGGTGTTTGTGTATGAAAATGTCTGTATAATTGTGATATTACCACTTATCATGAATTTTGTATTTAAATAAATGTATATTTTTTTATTAACTCTGGTTAGGAGTACTTACAAATAGCTCTGTTCACCACCTTTCGGTCTCGGTCCATGGCTTTGTTCATATTTGCTGACTACCTGGGGGATCAAGACTGTACCAGGTACCCTTAGTATAGTGTATCTCCATGCGCTTACTCTGCATAAAGCAATCAGCAATGCTTGTCTCACTCTGTCTGTGGAGACTTGCAGCCACTCCCCCGTAGGTGAGTGCCATGAAAGATTTCGATTTTCTGGAAGGGAAAATTGCACCACCATAGGAGGAGGTTCCACCGTTAGCACGGTTCCTTCAGCAGGAAGTTTGGGGAAGATGGATTGCCTGCTGGTTTTGGAATATTCCCATATACTGCTGTTAGTTATGTTCTGTTGATGGGTAGGGATCACATCATAAATGGGAAAAGGGTTCTCTGTGACCAAGGATTTACTAAGGCGGCTATGATCTCTTGCCATATTTCCACTTATTAGTTTATCCTTCCCCATTCCCAGGTGCCACATTCCTGCCGGGTCTTCAGTTACTTCGTCCACATACATGGTGAGCAAGGCTTTGGGGACCCATCAATCTTCAGGGTCTCCGGGTGCCTCCCATCTGGCGCTGCTAAGGCTTGGGTTGCTCTCTGTAACTCTTGGGCTGGTGGTGGATCGGGAGAAGTAAGGGTCTTCCATGCACCTCCACCGGGGTCGACATCATTTGGCAGTGGGTGGTACCTTTCCCTGAGATCAACCCAGTCTCCAGCCTGGATCTTGGTCACAATACAGACTCAATTTCTGCAATCTAATACCTTACACCTGCTTTAGCACCCTGAACCATTTATCCACTTCAGCACACTGATGTCCCCTAGCCCCTCATCACCTCCTGATTTTCAGCATGCTAATACCCCGGTCCCATCTTCAGCCCCTTCCTCTTAGTCTTGAGCTGGATCTCTTCAAATTCCAGAAGCTCCTCAAGACTTTCTTTTTCACCTCCTCCTTCCCTTGCCCCCTCCTCTGTTAAATCCCATAGTTGCTGAGATTGGTGATCAGGGCCCTTATGTGATGTCCCGGGACCTGGCCTCCCACACCCAATCGCCTACAGCCTCCACCCCCTCCAGCACTTTGCCTTGGCAACCACTGGCTTATGTCACCACAGGCCTGTACTTACTTGGCTGCTGTCTCCACTCCCCCTAGGCACTTACAGCTGCTCACTCCCTAGCTCTTGATACACCTAGCACTTACCCCCCGCATCCCTCACCCCTTCTCTCTCTCTGCACTTGCACGTTCTGAATGCTCACAAGGCCTAGTAGGACCGCCTCTATCTTTCATTGTTGTATTTGATCTTCATTCCCATGTCCCCTCCCTACTGCTTTGAAACACAATTTACTTGATGTATAAGCACCTTACAAATGCACAATAAATAAATAAATAAATTCCCCACTCACCTCAGCACTGTAAGATCGCCTAAATCCCATTATTTAAAAATGTATGGCCAATAGTCGTCTGTGCACAAAAATAAATAAATAACATTACAGCCATTGCAACCTTTTATTTTGGTCAGGTGGGGAGGTGGGGCCTAGGGGGGACATGGAACAAAAATTAGTAAATGGCGGTGCGGAAGAAAGACAAAAAAACATTAAAAAAACATTAATCACCATGAGGCACAATCCACCTTCAGCAATCTAATCACCCCAGTTTTCCCATTGAACTTCTTAATGGGAATCCCCGAAACACCATCAGTACCCTAATTCCAACCCCCCCACACCCAGGGCCCTGTCTGCTCCCCCAGATGCACCAACCACTTGTTTACCATGAAACACAGATATGATATGATACAATATGTCATTAATAACACGCCTGTACACAAGTGTTGCTAGGCATGACAAGACAAGGGGAGAGACAGAGGGAGGATAAAACAAATTATCTTTCTAGGCCTAGTGTCATTCAGATAGTGCAAATGCAACAGCGTAAATATTCGGGGGCAGGGAAGAGGGGGAAAATGCCAGGGAGAGGGAAGAGCAATCAGAGCAGCAATGCTATGAGTGAGTGCCGCCAGGGCAGTGCTGCTCTGGGTAAGTGCAAGGAGGGAGGGGGCTGTAGATATTACAGTTATAGCCCTTAAGTGGGCGGTAGCCCCGCAGGCAGTGCAGGGGAGACTGATCATGGAGGATCCTGGTACCCAGTGAGACTATGGGGTAGTCAAGCAACCAGTCGCGGAGCAAGCAGGTAGGTCAGCAGGGGAGAGAGAGAGAGAAAGCAGAGGTGAAAAGGAAGGTCTTGAGCAGCTTCAGGAACCTCTGGTGGTCCGGCTTAAGTTTGAGAGGAGCAGGGAGGCTATTCCATATGGAGGCAGGTGCAGAGGAGAGAGATCTACCCCCGCCCCACTCTCTGCCTGGAGAATTGTCTGACACCCTCATAGAGTTGGAGGTAGATGAGCGAAGGGCTCGAGAAGGAACGTATTTTGGAAGAGAGAGTTGGATATAATGTGGGCCTCAGCCCCCGAAAGCCTTGTGGACAATGCAGAGGGTCGTGAACTTGATCATTGCATCCACCGGGAGCCAGTGGAGGGAATTCAGGGCTGGAGAGTTACAGTTCCTGGGCTTGAGGCCAAAGATAAATCTTGCAGTCCTGTGCTCGATTAGTTGCACAGGGCGGAGAGTAGAGGGCAGATCGAGAAAGAGGCTGTTGCATTAGTTCAGCCTAGAGAGCACCAGGGCTCTGGAGACAGTGAGCTTCTGGTGGAAAGTAAGAAAAGGAAGGATACCTCTGAGGAGGTGCAGCTGGTAGTGGGCCTACTTGGCATGATCCATGATGTGAGGCGAGAAGGAGTGGAATAGAAGATGGCATCAAGGTTTTTTGCCTCACAGGAAGGCGAAAGAAGAGGGGCAAAGGATTGCAGCCAGAGTGAGAGAGGGAAAGCGGAAGTAGGGGTCCCAATGAGAAGGATCTCCATCTTACTGGCATTAAGGCAGAGATCATTGGAGGCGTGCCAATCCTGAATTGCGGATAGACAGTCAGGAATGAGTGAGAGAGGAGGCTGAGGGGAGCCTGAAAGAGAGCTGAGTGCTATACGCATAACACTGAAAGTTAGAGGAGAAGATAGAGATCAGGTCGGCCAAAGGGGCCAGGTAGACATTGAAGAGCCAGGATGAGTGAATATAGCACTGTGGAACACCACATGTGGAGAGAGAGAGGTGGTGGAGAGAAAGGACCCAAGTTGGACCTGGGAGGGTCGGTCCAGGAGGAAGGAGGTCCACCACTCCAGGGCCTAATCCGTGATGCCCAGGTGCTCGCAGAGTTGATAGATCAGTATGGTGTGATTGACTGTGTCAAATGCAGAGGAATGGTCAAAGAGGATGAGGATAGTAGGGAGGCTGGAATCAAGATTAGAGAGCAGATCTTCACGGGTGTTCAGGAGTGCAGTTTCTATGCCTCTGGCTGCTCCGAAGCCAGACTGATGGCCATGGAGACAACCAACCGATTCAGTGTGGAGAGTAATCTGGGAAATGGCCAGTTTTTCCAGGAGTTTGCCCAGGAAAGGAGTGTTAGAGATCATGTGATAGTTTGCCAGACAGGTAGGGTCGACAGAAGGCTTTTTAAAGGGGGGATGCACAGGGGATATGATATATGATATGACATTTTATTTATATCGGGTTCGTACACAAGTGTTTCAGAGCGCAACCAAGTAAAGGGAGGGGAACAATGGAGAACAAAAAATAAAAACAACGATCTTACTAGGCCCAGTGACATTAAGAACGTGAAAGTGCATGGAGAAGGGAAAAGGGGGAACATTTGTGGAAGGGGGAGAAGTGAAAAGTACAGAACAGAGAAAAGAATAAGTTAAATAAATGAATAAATACAGGCAATGAAAAAGTGGTAGTGCAGCCAGCAAGTGGCAAGTGCAAGATTAGTCAGATAGGGTATATCTGATAAGTGCAGAGGAAGAGTAGGGCACTGTATGGGTACAGATACAGAACCCAGTGCAATGGTAGTCCCGGAGGCAGTGTAGGAGGGAGGCAGGGTGAGCAGGTACCTGGGCCCGAAGGACAGAGGGTGTCTAGGTGCGCAGTGCCAAGAGAGAAAAACAGGTCAGCAGGGGAAAAGAGGGGCAAAGGCGGAAGCGAAGAGGAAGGTCTTGAGGTGCTTCCGGAACCAGAGATGGTTCGCCTCAAGTTTCAAGGTGGCCGGTAGGCTGTTCCAAAGGGAGGCCCCAGCCAAAGACAGAGATCTGCCCCAGCTTGTTTCTTTGAAAACGACTGACCCTGAGGGAGTTAGAGGTAGAGGAGTGAAGGACTCGAGAGGGGAGGTATTTGCGGAGGGATAGTTGAAGGTATTTTGGACCCAGGCCCCAGAAAGCCTTGTGGACAATGCCGAGGGTTTTAAATTTGATCCTTGCATCCACTGGGAGCCAATGAAGGGATTTCAGATCTGGAGAGATACGATCCCAGGGCTTGAGGCCAAGGACAAGTCCCACAGTCCTGTTCTGGATTAGTTGTAGAAGACGGAGTGTGGAGGCAGGTAGATATAGAAAGAGGCTGTTACAGTAGTCCAACCTGGAGAGAACCAGAGCTTGAGAGACAGTGAGCTTCTGGGGGAAGGAGAGGAAAGGCAGAGTACCTCTGAGGAGGTGGAGTAAGAAGTTTGACTTTATAGCGAAGTCAGAAATGTGTACGGAGAAGGAAAGTGTGGAGTAAAAGATGACGCTGAGGTTCTTGGCCTCACAGGTGGTGGTAGGTGGAGGGCCAAGGGAGGCCGGCCAGAGAATAAGGGGAAAGGATGGTGAAGGTGTACCAATGAGGAGGATCTCAGTCTTGTTGGCATTTAGACAAATATCGTTGGCAGTACACCAATTTTGAATGTCAATTAGGTAATCAGAAATGAGCGAGGGAGAGGAGGTGGCCGAGGGCAGCCTGACAATGAGTTGAGTGTCATCAGCATAGCACTGGACGTTTGAGCAGAAAATGGAAATGCAGTAGGCGAGAGCTGCCAGGTATTGGTTGAAAAGCCAGGGCGAGAGCTTAGACCCCTGGGGAACACCACAGCTAGAGAGGGAGATAGATGAAAGGAAAGTCCCAAGTTGTACCTGGGACGTTCGATCAGAGAGGAAAGAGGTCATCCAGGCCAGAGCCTGATCAGTGATACCCAGGTTGTCACGGAGACGGTTGAGCAGGGTGGTGTGGTTGACTGTGTCGAAGGCAGAGGAGAGATCAAGTAGGATAAGGACAGAGAGAATGTTAGAGTCAAGGTTGGAGAGCAGATCTTCACAGATGTTCAGGAGAGCAGTTTCCGTGCTTCTGGCAGCTCTGAAGCCAGATTGGTGGTCATTGAGAGAGCCAACAGAATTGGAATGAATGTTTAGCTGAGAGATAGCCAGCTTTTCCAGAAGTTTACCCAAAAAGGGAGTAATGGAAATTGGGCAATAGTTAGCCAGACAAGAAGGATCGGCTGTGGGTTTCTTTAGTAGAGGATGCACAATGGAGTGCTTCAGCGGGGAGGGGAAAGATCCAGAGGCAAAGGAGAGGTTGCAGAAATCAGAAAGGGCCGGAGCAAGGATATCAAAGTGGTCCTTAATGGTTTTAGAGGAGCAGTGATGGTCTTGTTTTGATGGGCTTTCATAGATCCGACTTGTTAGTGACCTCATCAGGGGAGAAAAAAGGAAATGAGGAGAAAGAGGGTATGATATGATATGACATTTGTAACGCGCCTATACACAAGTGTTTCAAGGCGTGACGAGGCAGGGGGGGGACAAGGGGAGACAGAACAACGATCCTACTAGGCCAGGTATCATTCAGATCGCGCAAGTGCAAATGGTAGAGGGAAAGGGAAAAGTGCAAGGGGGAAAGTGAGAGGGGAAAGTGCAGTACAAGGTTAATAGCATACAGCAAACAGGATAAATAACAAGGGCCAGTTGGTGGCAAGTGCGAAGTAAGTGCAGACAAGTGCTGGGAAGGGGGGCTGTAGGGATACAGACACAGTCCCGTAGTGCAGGGGTTGCCATGGAGGCAGTGCAGGGGAGAGTGGCTGGGCCAAGGACCGAGAACAGTGAGTGGCCCAGTTGCAGATTCAGTGCAGTTTCAGTAGTATTAGCAGGGGAGAGGGGGAGAGAAAGCGGAGGCAAAGAGGAAGGTTTTGAGGTGCTTCCGGAACCGGAGATGGTTCTCCTCAAGTTTCAGGGAGGCAGGAAGGCTGTTCCAGAGGGAGGCCCTGCAGCGGAGAGAGATCTGCCCCCAACTCGTTGTTTGGAGAAGCAGCTGACCCTGAGGGAGTTGGAGGCGGATGAGCGAAGAGCTTGAGAAGGAAGATATTTAGGAAGAGAGAGTTGAAGGTATTTTGGTCCAAGGGCCCAGACGGCCTTGTGGACAATGCAGAGGGTTTTGAACTTGATCCTCGCAGTCACTGGGAGCCAGTGCAGTGATTTCAGTCCTGGAAAGATACGGTCCCTAGGCTTGAGACCAAGGACAAGTCTCGCAGTCCTGTTCTGGATGAGTTGCAAAGGGCAGAGAGTAGAGGCGGGCAGATTTAGATAGAGGCTGTTACAGTAGTCCAGCTTCGAGAGAACCAGGGCTCTAGAGACAGTGAGCTTCTGGGGGAAGGAGAGGAAAGGAAGGATACCTCTGAGGAGGTGTAGCTGGTAGTGTGACTTCTTAGAGACGTCGGATATGTGAGGAGAGAAGGAGAGTGTGGAGTCGAAGATGACCCCAAGGTTTTTTGCCTTGCAGGTAAGAGCAGGAAGAGGGCCAAGAGAGGCCAGCCAGAGAGCTGCAGGGAAGGAGGGAGTGGGTGTGCCGATGAGTAGAATCTCAGTCTTACTGACATTAAGGCAGAGTTCGTTGGAGGCACACCATTCCTGGATAGCAGAAAGACAGTCAGACATGAGGGAAGGAGAAGAGGAGGTCGAGGGTAGCCTGAAAATGAGCTGGGTATCATCCGCATAGCACTGAAAGTTGGGGCAGAGAGCAGCGATGCGGTGGGTGAGAAGTGCCAGATACTGGTTGAACAGCCAGGGAGAGAGGTTAGATCCCTGGGGGACACCAGAGGTAGAGAAAAAGATGTCGGAGAGGAAAGACCCCAGTTGAACCTGGAAGGGTCGATTGGAGAGGAAAGAGGTTAACCACACCAGATCCTGACTAGTGATACCCAGGTTATCACGGAGACGGTTGGGCAGGATGGTATGGTTGACAGTATCAAAGGCAGAAGAGAGATCAAGCAAAATGAGAACACATGGAATGTTAGAGTCAAGGTTCGAATGCAGGTCCTCACGGATGTTCAGGAGAGCAGTTTCCGTGCTTCTGGCAGCTCTGAAGCCAGACTGATGGTCATGAAGACTACCAACAGATTCAGCATGGAGATTGAGCTGGGAGATGGCCAGTTTCTCCAGGAGCTTGCCCAGGAAGGGTTTGATAGAGATTGGGCGATAGTTAGCCGGGCAGGAAGGGTCGGAAGAGGGTTTCTTAAGAAGGGGTTGCACAGGGGAGTGCTTGGGAGGGGATGGGAAGACTCCAGAGGCAAAGGAGTGATTGCAGATGACAGCAAGGGCAGGAGCCAGGGAGTCTATGTGGTCCTTGATAGTCTTGGAGGAACAGGGGTGGACCTGTTTTGATGAGACTTTCATAGATCGGACTTGTCTTGAAACCTCGTCAGCAGAAAAAAAGGGAAAGGCAGAGAAGGAGAGAGGAGGGGTGGCTGCAGAAGGGCCAGAGGAAAGGCAGATAACAGAGGGGGGGAGGTGATAGGAGGAGAGTGAGGACAGGATGTCCTGAGTTTTTGAAATGAAGTGAGGGGCCAGTGCCGTGAAGAGGGCCTGGGGGGGGACAGGAGAGGTAGAGATTGCAGCAGGTTTGGCCAGCTCCTTGCAGATTTTGAAGAGTTCGACCGTATTGTTAGATGCTGCAGAGATGCGGGCTTGGATAAGGGCTCTCTTCTTGGTGAGAACGGAGAGCCGGTATTGCCTTTGGAGCAGGCGACAGGCCAGTTTGTCAGAGGATGAACATGAAGCACGCCATTTCCTCTCTGCCACCCTGCACTTGTGTTTGAGGGTGACGAGATCTGAGTAATACCAGGAGTTACATTTGGCTTTGGGCTTTAGGCAGATACTCATGACAGGGGCAAGGATATCAAGAGTATCAGATATAGCAGAGTGGAGAGTGGAGAGGGCTGTGTCAGGGTGGGAGTCAGCCGAAGGGGGAGGAGGGGGCGAGAAGGTGGCAGCGAAAGCCTCAACTGACACACGCTTCATGGGTCGGATGACCGACAAGGAAGGTGGCAGTGATAGGGGTGGCTTTGCCTGTGGGGTAGGGAGGGTGAGGTGGGAGGAGAGGAGAAAGTGATCACTCCAGGAGAGAGGAGTGGAGAGAGTGACAGAGAGGGGAAGGTCAGAGGAGATCAGGGCATCGAGAGTGTGCCCTGCAGAATGAGTCGGCCCAGATGGGAGAATAGAGAGTGAGAGCGAGCTTCAGAGGTCTCGAAAGAGTCCAGAGGGGGGACAGGAGGTATCCAGGTGGATGTTGAAGTCACCAAGAAAGAGGAGTTGAGTGGTTGAGGACAGGAGTGAGGAGGAGAGGTCCGCCCACTCGGAGAGGAAGGAGGAAATTTGACCAGGTGGCCGATAGATAGTAGCCACGGTAAGGGAGTGGCTAGGAGAGAGAGAGAGTCGGCAGACAAGACATTCAAAAGAGGAGTAGGTCTGCGTGTGAGTAACAGTGGCAGGAATCAACTCAGGGAAGATAAGGGCCACACCCCCAGCACGGTTGGGCCTGGGCACGGAGAGGATCTTGTAACCGTCAGGTAGTAGTGTGTCAAAGCTGGTGACAGAGCTAGCCGTGAACCATGTCTCAGTGAAACCGAGTACGTCAAGGTCACGTTCCTCAAGAAGGCGGCAGATATCAGAGGAATGTTTGACGGCAGAGCGAGAGTTAAGAGTGGCAATGTGGAGAAGGTTGCCATCTTTGAAGGACTTCTTCCGGGGAGGGGTACAGATCAGAGGTACGCCCTGCGGAGGTGAAGAACGAGCAAGAGAGGGGGTGGGGGGGAGGGTAGAGGGAAGGTAGTCGAGGACAGAGGAGGGGGCACAGCAGGAGAGGAAAGGACGTTTTTGAGGCGCGGGAAGCGTCTATCGAAGAGGTGAAGGTTGACCTGAGGGCCTTGGACCAAGACGCTCCCATTAGCGTACACATTAATGATGGCCTTAGAGGAGTGGAAGGAGGCCAAGAGGACATCCCAACGGGTGCCACCATTAATGGGAGAAGAGGAGAAAGGAGAGAGCACAGAGACCATATGAAGGGTCCATAGGTCAGGTGAAGGCACGAAAAAGAGGATGTCAGTGAGAGTTACCTTGGAGGAGGAACTAGTGTAGGTGTCAGCGATAGGGAGGCCTGGGTTGGAGACCAAGATGTCCTTTTTAAACTTTTTCCTACCAGATTTAGAGAGGAGGGCTGGATAGTCAATGGAGAAGCAGTTAGAAAAGTTCGGTGAGATAGAGAGCACCATGGAATAGGAGGGAGTGGGGGGGGGACAGGACAAGTGCAAGCGGACAGGAAGAGAGCGGCAGCCCTAGTTTACCACAAAATCAGAACACACAGTAATGCGTATCAGGTACACAGTGGAGAGGCCACCTAAGTTTGAAAATCCTGCGGGGGGAGAGAAACCCTAGTTTACCACAGAATCAGAACACACAGTAATGCGTATCAGGTACAGAGTGGAGAGGCCACCTAAGTTTGAAAATCCTGCGGGGGGAGAAAAACCCTAGTTTACCACAAAAATCAGGACACAGAAGTGTAGACACCCTGCGAGGAGGTGAACAGGTAAGGGTGGGGTGGGCCAGGGGAGCAGGTGGAGTTCACAGATGGAGCGGCGGAATGGCGTCTTGCGTCCCCTGCGGACACCTGCAGACACACAGGGAGCCGCACAGGAGGGAGCCGCCCTTTGCCTAGGGGGCCCTTAGCTGAGGGGCTGCCGAGCAGGGGGCTGCCCAAGGGGGTCAGATTAAACCAGAAGGCACCCAATAGGAGGGGGAGCAGGGGGTGTGGGCGAGCAGGTAGGCGGGAGGGACGGAGGGAGAGAGGGAGGACGAGGAAGTGGCTGCAGTGGGAGGGGGAGGAGGGAGAACAGCGCTCGGAGCGCGGGCCCGTTAATAAGTTTAAAACACCCAGAAGAAGGAAACACCCAGAAGAAGGGTGGGGGCGTAGCTGGAGGAGGGACAGCAAGCAGAGACAGAGAGGGGAGAGGAGGGGGAGCGGAGGAGAGGGTGGACAGGATGTCCTGGGTTTTAGAGATAAAGTGAGCAGCAAGGGCATTGCCTGGGAGGTGAAAGGCGGGGTGGAGACTGCAGCAGGGTTGGCCAGCTCCTTGCAGATTTTAAAGAGTTCAGCCGAGTTGTTAGATGCTGCAGAAACACGGGCTTGAATGTGGACTCTCTTCTTGGTGCGGACAGAGAGTCTGTATTGCCTTTGGTGCATGCCAGTTTGTCAGAGGATGAACAAGAAGCCCTCCATTTCCTCTCAGCCGCCCTACAGTTACGTTTAAGTGTAGCTAAGTCAGAGTCATACCAGGAATTGCACTTGGCTTTGGACTTTAAACGGATCCTCATGACAGGGGCAAGAGCATCAAAAGTATCAGAAATAGAAGAGTAGAGAAGGGACAGGGCTGTGTCCGGGTGTGAGTCAGCCAGAGGACGGGGGGGGGGGGAGAAGGTGGCAGCAAAAGCCTCAACTGACACGTGCTTCATGGGCCGGATGTCCGAGAAGGTAGGTGGCAGTGTTGGGGTAGGCTTGGCTTGGGGGAAAGAGAGTGAGAGATGAGAGGATAGGAGGCAACGGTCACTCCAGGAGAGAGGAGTAGTCAGAGGGATAGAGAGGGGGAGGCCAGAGGAGATCAAGACATCATGCGTGTGACCGGCAGAGTGAGTCGGGCCGGTGGGGAGGATGGAGAGGGAGAGTGAATTGCAGAGGTCGCGAAAGAGCACAGATGAAGAACCGGGAGAATCCAGATGGATATTAAGGTCACCAATGAGGAAGAGTTAAGTGGTTGAGGCCAGGAGGGTGGAGGAGAGGTCTGCCCACTCAGATAGAAAAGAAGTAATTTGACCAGGGGGCCGGTAGAGAGTAGCAACAGTGAGAGAGTGGCTAGGAAAGAGAGAGAGCCTGCAGGCAAGGCATTCGAAGGAAGAGTAAGTCTAAGTAGGGATGAAAGAGGCTGGAATCCACTCAGGGTAGATCAGGGCTACACCCCCTCCAGGCCGGTTGGATCTGGGAGCGGAGAGGATCTTGTAGCCATCAGGGAGGACAGTGTCAAAACTTGTGACAGAGCTGGTCGTGAACCAGGTCTCGGTAAGACCTAGGACATCAAGGTCAAGTTCTTCGAGGAGGTGGCAGATGTCAGATGAGTGTTTGACAGCCGAGCGAGAGTTGAGAGTGGCGAGATGAAGAAGGTTGCCAGCCTTAAAGACCTTCCACAGAGGGGTACAGATCAGAGGTACGCCCTGCGGAGGAGAAAGAGCCCTAGAGGAGGAGGAGAGAGAGGGCAATGTAGCCAATGGGGGAGAGGAGGGGACAGCAGGAGATGAGAGGAAATTGATGAGGCGAGGGAACCGTCTATCAAAGAATAGGAGATTAGCCTGAGAGCATTGCACCATGACAGTGCCACTTAGGTAGACATTAATGATGACTCTAGGGGAGTCAAAGAGTCACCATGAGGTCTTCCCAGTATGTTCCACCTTTAATAGGAGAGGAGGAGACAGGACAAAGCACAGAGATCATATGAGGGGTCCATAGATCAGGTGAAGGAATGAAAAAGAGGATGTCAGTGAGGGTTTGTCTGGCAGAGGCACTAGAATAGGTATCAGCGATGGGGAGACCTGGGTTTGAAGCCAAGATATCCTTTTTGAATTTCTTCTTACCAGACTTAGTGAGAAGGGAAGGATAGTTGATAGAGAAGCAATTGGAGTAGATAGGAGAGATAGAATATGCCATGAGTGAGTAGAGAGAGGAGGCAGTAGGAGAAATATACATGGGAAGTGGTAAGGAACAGTCACTGGGCTAGCTGGTTACAATTTAGGACCTGAAGTGATGTGGAAAACACACCCAATTTTCCAGTGGTGAAAGAGTGATTGCAGAAAACAGCCAAGGCTGGAGCGAGGGTGTCAATGTGGTCCTTGATGATTCTGGAGGAGCAGGGGAGCACCTTTTTGGACGACACTGTCATAGATCGGACTTGTCTAGAAACATTGTTGGGTGTTGTCAGAGAGAAAGAGGAGAAAGGAGGAGGGGAGGGGGTGGCGGCCACGGGAGGTCGGGAGAGGTAAAGGGAGAGGAAAAGGAGAGCGAGGACAGGATGTCCTGGGATTTAGAGGTGAGGTGAGAAGCCAGAGCTGTACATAGGGCCTAGGAGGAAACAGGAGAGGCAGAGACTTCAGAAGGACTGGCCAGCTCCTTGCACATTTTAAAGAGTTCTGCCATGTTGTTAGAGGCTGCAGAGGCACAGGCTTGGATGTGAACTCTCTTCTTGGACAGGATAGAGAGTCAGTCTGTAATGCCTTTGTAGCAGGCGGCAGGGCCCAAAGCCCTCCACTTCCTCTCAGCCATCCCGCACTTGCGTTTTAGGGTGGCGAGGTCAGAGTCATAACAAGAGTTGCACTTGGGGGTAGGGTTCAGATGGCTTCTCATGACAGGGGCAAGGATGTCCAGAGCGTTGGAGATAGAAAGGTGCAGGTTAGAGAGGGCTGTGTCAGAGAATGACTCAGCCACAGGATTAGGAGGAGCAGAGAAAGTAGAGGCAAAGGCATCCACTGACACATACCTCATGGGCCAAATGCCCAAGAACATAGGTGGCAGTGCTGGGGTGGCTTTGCCTGAGGGACAGAGAGTTTCAGGTGAGAGGAAAGTAGAAACTGGTCAGTCCAAGAGAGAGGAGTGGTGAGAGGGTTAGAGAGGGGGATGTCTGAGGAGATGAGAACATCCAAGGTGTGTCCGGCAGAGTGTGTCGGACCAGAGGGTAGAATGGAAAGAGAGAGAGTGTCACAGAGGTTGCAGAAGAGCCCAGAGGAGTGATTAGAATCATCCAGGTGGATGTTAATGTCTCTGAGGAGGAAAAGTTGAGAAGTAGAGGCAAGGAGAGAGGAGGAGTAGTCGGCCCACTCTGAGAGGAAGAGGACAACCTGGACAGGAGGCCTGAAGATGGTGGCCTCAGTCAGAGAGAGGCCAGGAGAGATAGAGAGCCTGCAGAGCAGGCATTCAAAGGAGGAGTAAGCCTGTGTATGAATGACAGAAGCAGGGACCCACTTTGGAAAGATCAGAGCTACTCCACCTCCAGGTCAGTTGGTTCTGGGCTCAGAGAGGATCTTGTAGCCAACAGGGAGGGGAGTGTCAAAACTTGTGACAGGGCTGCCCGTGAACCATGTCTCGGTGAGAGCAAGGACATCCAGGTCAAGTTCTTCGAGGAGGTGGCAGATGTCAGACGAGTGTTTAACAGCAGAGCAAGAGTTGAGAGTAGCAACGTGGAGCAGGTTGCCACATTTGAAAGTCTTCCGGGGTCTGGTGCAGGCTTGAGGTACACCGAGGGGAAGCAGTAGAGGGGCCTGAGAGTGGGCAGAGGACCTCCCACTGAGTGCCACCATTAATGGGAGAGGAAGAAATAGGAGAGAGAACTGAGACCATATGAGGGGTTCATAGGTCTGGTGAGGTAATGACAAAGAGGATGTTGTGAGAGTGTCTGGAGGAAGCACTGATATAAGTATCAGCGATAGGGAGACCTGGGTTGGAGACCAGGATGTCCCTCTTGAACTTCTCCCTTCCAGACTTAGTGAGAGGGATAGGATAAGAGATAGAGTGGCAGCTAGAGAAGATGGGATAGAGGCAACACACCATAGAGGGTGCAAGGAGGAAAGTGGAGGAGGGAAAGAAGGAGAGACACAGCCCAGCGGTGTACAATGCAGGAAGTGCAGAGGGGGTGAGGGGTCACACAGTAGGGAACACACAGGAGGAGCAGACAGGGGACACACAACAGTACAACGGTACTCCCAGCAGGGGTGGGGACTTAGAGAGTGGGAGAGAGCCTAATGGGACACCGTTCACAGTACAACAGTAACAATAATGCAAAACCACCTAGATGTGACTTTCCTAAAAAGAGGGGGGAAAGCCTAGTTATAACACAAAATCAATGCAAAACCAACCAGATTCCACTTTCCTAAAAAGAAGGAAAAGGGCATAGTTATAACACAGCAGCAGTGCAAAAACCACGCAAATTCGACTATGCTAAAAAGAGGGAAAAGGGCCTAGCTATAAACATAGCAGCAGTGGAAATGTGACATTCCGGAGGAAAAGTAAGGAGTGGCTAAACAATACAGTTAACTGATGTGCTAAAGCCGGGGCCTGGCCTCGTAAGTTCTGACAATTCACGAGCATTTAAAAATGAGAAACAAATAGGAAGGCCTGGTTACCAGAAGCAGTGACAGAAGTGTACCAAAAAGGTAGTGGAACCATGACTCTAGCGGGGGACAGAGTAGGAAGGAAAGGAGCAACGCACAGCACATTATTCAAGGGTTGCAGTCATGCTGGTTGACAGCCAATTGAGTTGAAATAGAGTTCAGTTTAGCTTTAACTGATATCCGGTGGTAAGGTGGAGAAGTGTGCTTTAACTTCACAAAGAAAGTTCTGAAATAGGTAAATGGTTGCAAAAAGTAGTGGAGCTGTTCAAAATAAAAGTAGTGGAACACCGCTCCAGCTCACTTCGACCACTGCCCAGAGAGATTCATCAGACCTTTATTTTTCAGCGATTGTCTTGTGACTGTAGTAACTTTTACATTTTCAGCTCGAGGCCCTTGCTTGGGCACGCATTAGGGTTTTTCACTTTCGTGGAGAAATGTCAGACTGAAATAGACCTGAAGCCCCACAACGCCTGTATGCCTGTAAACTGAAAAAAATGAACCAAAAAAGGAGCACAACTTCCTTAAAAATGAAAAAATGATGTATAAACAAATGGTAATTGGGGAAAAACAGAAAAGGTGAACAGCACTAGATGCATTGTATAGATGGGAAGAGTAGAAGGGCAAGGGTGGATGGGGAGACACTTAAAAGGAAAGGGAATTTGAACGTTTAAACCAAATTCAGTTAGGCATGATCGTCCGGTATGCATTTGTAAACAAAAGCCATTTACATCTCTGGAAACAGCAAGGCTCTGCCCTCAGGAATCAATCTGTGGGTGCAGGGTGCTAACCATCTTTTGTCGGTACACCCCATTTCGGCGCCAATTCGCCGCGGCCAGTTTGGCGCGGCCAGTTCGGTGACAGGATGTTTCGGCGCTGGGATGTTTTGGCACGTCGCACACTAGTGCACATAGCCTGCTCTTTAGGGAAACGTTCAGTGCAGTGCACTGAAAGTGCGAGTTTCAACCTCATCCCACACTTTTTTAAAATGAAACTGTTCTAGAGCGGTTTCAATTTAAAATAGTGTGCGATGAAGTTGAAACTCGCACGTTTCCCTAAACAGCAGGTGATGTGCACTGGTGTGCGGCGCACACGGCAGATTAGATCTGCCGAGCTCACGAGGGTGGGGCTGTGCTGCTCGGAGCAGACTGCTCCGAGCAGCACAGCCCACACCTTCGCAGGCCCATCTGTGTAGTCTGCGTGGCTGTGGTTGCAGGACATTTATGTGTGGCCAGTTCGGCGCGGGCTGCTGCGCCGAACCAGCTCCTGCACCGAACCGGCCACACCGAACCGGCTCCTGCGCCGAACCGGCCGCGCCAAATCATCCCGCGCCGAACCGGCCGTGCCGAAATGTCCTGCTCCGATCTTCGGTACACCCCGTTTCGGAGCCGCCGGTTCAGCGCAGGCCGATTCGCCGCGGCCAGTTCAGCAACGGGATGTTTCGGCGCTGGGATGTTTTGGTGCACCGCACACCAGTGCACATCGCCTGCTGTTTAGGGAAACGTTCAGTGCAGTGCACTGAAAGTGCGAGTTTCAACCTCATCCCACACTATTTTAAAATTAAACTGTTCTAGAGCGGTTTCATTTTAAAATAGTGTGGGATGAAGTTGAAACTCGCGCCGAAATGTCCTGCTCCGATCTTTTGTTGTTGCAGATCCTCATTTCTGGTACCACAAAAGGCGGTCCAGACAGGTATGAAAACCTACGCTACATTTATACATGATGCACTTCTCCATCCGTTGCTTAAAGGCACACAGTGTCTTTGAACTCATTAGTGGAAGTCAAAAAGCCCGACATGGTGACTAGTATCGCTCTTGTGTTTGCTTTTGTATTTATTTTTGAGTATTTTGTAGCGCCCCGTGTCACATAGGGACACTTCGAAGCGCTTGATCGATGCTAGAGTATCTGGAAAATACAGGACGGTTGTTGCAAGACAACTGCGCCCTTTGTTCCAATTAGTATTATAAATGCGTTGTCAGTCTCCTGCTGAGGTTCCCCGCAGGAAGCCGTGGGAGAAGGGGAAAGCGCAGAGTCGGGTGTTGAAGATCCTTGAGTGATGGCCTCCTCGCACATGGTGATGCCAGCCAACGTCATTGATGCTACCAGCCACCCACCCCGCCCCGAGGGAAAGACGAAGATGAATTTGAGGCCAGGTGTGTTCAAAGAGCAGTCGCGAGGTCCTCCTGGGAGAGGACCTCTGAGTGGGCTGCACCTGTGAGTGCATTGGTTAAATTTAGCCCCTTTCCACGGTTTCCATTTGGCGGTTGTCTTTGAAGTCCATTACATTGGCGCCGGTGAAAACACTGACTGCGCAGTGAGATCTGACCCCGCAGCGTATCCCAGTCCTGGCATGAAAGAGGGTGCCAGCAGTGACGAGCCAAGGTGGGCAGAGACAGCCGGGCAGCTGCTTCCAATAGCTGCTGGGCCCGAGTCAGTTAGAGCGGACAAAAAACGGACTGGGGCCACGAGACTATATAGTACTGCTTTCGCCAACAAAACTGTAACTTGCCAGTTGTCATTTTGCGCATGATGGTCCTGATTTACAAAAAGGCTTTAACATGGGAAAGTCCCATTGAAATCATTTGTGTGAATCAGCACATAGGGCCTCATCACGTGTTTGGCGGTAACCCTTAAATGCGGCTGTAACGCTATTACCGCCGCATTTAAGGGTCCGCCAAGTCACAGGCTTGGTGGATTTACCCATAGGTCTGAGCTCTGGCCGAATCCACCACGATTTTGCTGTTTTTTGGTGCTATTACCATTGGTGGTAATAGCACCAGCCGTAATAGCGCCGAACATTCCCCATTGGGCCCAATGGGGAATGGGAAATTCCCGAATGGGCCCAATGGGGAATTGGGACTTGCCGTTCTGCCAAACCTGTGATCCGGCGCTAATAGCGCAGAGGTGTTTGGCGGTAGGGCTAAGAGTCCCAGCGGTAATACCGCCGGGGTTAGCGCCCAACTCGTGATGAGGCCCATAGTCTTTAGGATATAGGCAGTGCTGGTCATTGGGCCTGCTCTTGGCTGGTCTGAGATCCTGCATCGGAAGTCTGGCCGGATCTCGGGACTCGGTCTGCCTCAGCCCTGGCTTAGAGTTGGGCGCAGCTGCGCTTGGCCTCGCGCTCATGGGGCCCTGCACAGAGGCTGACCCTCTTACACATTAGGAGAAAGAGGGTCAGCCTCTGAGAATCTCCAGTGTGAACAGTGCACCTCCGGTGCTTCTTACTGACAGATGAAGTGCGCTTTCTTTAATGCTCATAACTATGTTCAAGAAAAGAGGCAGTGACGGGGCCGTGCGTGTGTGCACCCCCAACCCCCCTCACCACCACCCATAAACCCTGCTGTCTGCTTTGCAGGGAGGTGGATCCCAAACTTTAAAAAGTGGTTGAAAAAATTGAGGGCAAACTCACAAATCTAGAGGGAATTCTGTTTAGGCACAAATTAGGATGGACAAGTGAATGGATGGATGAACGAATGCACTGTAAACCAGAAACACACTTTCCGTGAACTGCTCCGTCGACTAAGAATGGACCTCATTTGGAATATCAGGGCCTTTGAGGTGGAACACGTTGAATGGTACATGACCTGTGAGTCTGATGTGCGCCAGTGCAGCGCACCTGGAGCAAGCTGGTCCATGCAAGGTCGCGATGGCGCAATGCCTTTCTGATCAAACTTCATTCCAATTAAACCCCCCCCTGTTCTTTCACATGACTCCATGTGGTGCTGAAGCATTAACTTTTTGTCACCCAGTTGGCCGGCGAGCCAAAACGACCTCACTGAAAGCAGTATCACATTAGAAAGCAATATGGTGTGACCTTGGACACAACAGCATCACGGCCAGCGATGTGCCACCTAGTCCCGAAGATGGCTTGTGGTGTCAGGGCCAGTGAGTATCTAAGGGGGCCCTGCCATCATAAATGATAAAAAATCAGTGGCTTGTGATTGTTTTCAGTGTGTTTAGGTGTTAATATTCTCTTGAAATAGTGGGGGCGACCAAGCGTAGCGAGGGAGCTATAAGGACCGAGAGAGGGCTTAGAGGTGGATCCAGAGAGGGTTTGAAAAGGTGCATTTTACAGCAGAAAAACACACACAACCAGCATGAAAGTGTTATGTACTGGCACATGTTGTGGGCAAAGGCATAATGAAAATGCGTTGGAAAGTGGTCCTGTTGGTAACTTGCATCTATTGGGTTTTTTCACGTGCAACCATACAAAATGGAGTGCTAACTCGTGCTGCACATTCCAGGCAGCCAGACCAATCGCACCTTGTCCTTTTGCTTCCAGCACAGCCCTAATCCGGCTCTATCGGTGTACCTTACATAGTCACATGACCCTGCATCGGTTTACCGTCTCCTTTTAGCACACAGGTTTCCACACTAGCAACATGTTGGATAGTGTCCTTGCGCCGCTCTGTTCATATTACAAGCATAGCCAGTGGGCATTCAACCTACAGCGCGTTGTGCCATACTAATGGTGAAAGGTGCTACACAAGTGGCCCACTACGCCTACCTAGATCAGTAAGGTACATGCAGACCAGTTTGGACCATGTCACAAAAAAACAGATTTTGATAGCCCGGGAAGGACGTGTAAGGGTGAAAATACCAAACCTCACGCTCTACTTTTATGTACATATTTATATAAAGTACAATTATACAGTGAGGCACAGCACTATAAAATCATTTACACAGAATCATGCCTAAAATATGCATTCTGATCTGAGAACTAACCAAGAGAACATAATATGTAAGCTTATCTTAAAATGCAAGCAGCACTGCATAAATAGTTATAAAAAAGACTAACAATATTATTAAAATGTCATGGCAGCCATATTTTTATTTGAAAAACAACAGCATCGCATTGCAAAGTAAGTGTCTTGCATTTCATCTGCCATGAAAGAAAGTGAAGGCAAGTTAGGTGGGAATAATTCATTATTTATGTTTGTATTGAAGGGAAGCTACACATTAGCGTGGGGCAGGCCCAAGCAGGACCTCTGCCAAGGGGCCTTCTGCTGCCAATCACAGCGGGACGTAAACAAATGAAAGCTAGGAATGCATCTGTCCTGCGAGCGTGACATTGTGCCCTTTGTCTTTTTGATTATGGCCAATTACAGTATGCAGAAAGCGAGAGGCATCTCAAAGCAGGCTCAAGGCGTATTTCAGCATAGCATACATATGAACGCCAGGCCCTGGAAGTGTAACCCTCTGAATGCAGAAACATGTCTGCCACTTCATTGTGCACCACAGAGTGGTAATTAATGCACAGAACATTACTGAATGAAGGATGAGTGGACGCCAGCACAATAGAATATTTTAAATATAAAAAGATATATATATATTTTTTTAAGGTAAAGCCATTGAGCAGTGGGCCACAGAAAATGGCTTGGCAGGCCTCATTGCGGCCCTCAGGCCGTATGTTGAACAAGCCTGCCCATCACACACGCCTACGCCTATGTTAAAGCCAGAAGCTCAACACCAGCCCCATCACTTACCATTAAATATCTCCTCCTAACTGCTCCTCCCATCAGTTACACGACAGACTGAGAATGAAGTAGCCAGCCTGCTACATGACCGGCTAATCTTCCCCACACCTCTGGCCATAAAACACGCTGCAGACAATAAGATAGCACCCCCTGCACAACTGGTCAGAACTCCAGTCGCTAATCCTCCTGAGAAACTGCCTATCATTAAAAAGGCAAGCAGCAACAAATCTAAAATGCACACTATTAAACACACGCTCTCTCCGAAAACAGGCAGCTAACATTCGAGATTACATTATTGAGAAATACTTCGCTCTTTTCTGCCTTACTGAGATATGGACCAACGAATCCAGTGGCCCAATAATTGCTTTAGCCTCACCTGCAGGCTACACTACGATCTGTCCGAACAGCACCTCAGGCCAAGGTGGAGGGGTAGCCATTATTGCCAAAGATCGCCTGAAACTATTTAGATCTCCCTGTTCCTGCGCTAACTGTGAAATCCTGCATGTTAAAATGATGCCTACGGAGAACAGTTGCATTTAATTCATGTTAGTATACCGCCCCCCCTTTAGACATGCCTAACTTCGAGGATGACCTTGTTCAAATGCTTAATGGACTACATAATCCCAAATGCTCTATCCTGTTAGTAGGGAATTTCAATAGATGGTGTAATGACAGTACTGGCAGCCAAGCTATTGCCTTGGAAAAATCATTAAACATCATTGACTACCATGTGCTCAACGACACATCTACCCATAATAAAGGGCATACCCTTGACTGGTAGTGGCTAGAAACCTCAAAGTCAATATTGTGCATACTCTCCTTTGCATCTGGCCTGACCACCACTTAATTCCTTTTGATATCTTTATCGAAAATCCACCATAAAAAAGTAAGAACCCTGTGAAAATGGTGAAGAATCGTAACTTTAAGAAAGTCACAGTGAAAGATCTGGACGATTGCCTGGATGATATCATGACCACAACCTCAGACCTAGACCACCCCAACACATTAATTGTTCACTTCACTCAATCGATGTGTACAATGTTGGACAAAGTAGCCCTTATCAGGTTTAAAGTAGTACCAGACAATGCCTTGCATAAGAATTTGTTTACCCAAGACCTAAGCCTAATGAAAACAGGGAAAAGACAAGCTGAGTCAAAGTGGCTCAAATGCCTTACTGAAGAAAATAAAACTCTACGGAAGGCTCTAGACAAAACATACAGATCAGCCATTTACGAAAAAAAAATAAACTTTTACAAAAAGCAGATTGAAGAGGCTAGGAATAACACCAAAAAGCTCTTTGATATTGTCACATCTTTAGAGAAACCTAGTACTCTTTCCATGTCTAGCGATTTTACGCACCAAGAGTGACTCAAAATACAATGTGCTTTTCAAGCTAAAGTGGATAATGCACGTTCGAGAATTAAGACGGAAACCCCTAAAGACTCACAAATGCCTTCTTCCTGTCAAGCTATAGATACCGAAGATAACAACTGAAAATTCAGTTTCACACCCATCACTATTTCAGACATGATGAACATTCTGTCCTCTTTACAACCTTCCCAGTGTCCAGAAAACATTGACCTGTCCAACCTTATGTTGGATCATAAGGAAATCTTCCTACCTACCTTCCTACCTTTCTTTGTTCAACTGGTTAATTCATCATTTGCCAATAACCAGGTCCCTAATTCCATTAAAATGGCTACCATTTCCCCACTAATCAAGAGACCCGGTTAGAACCTAAAAACTCTCAACCTGCGCCCAATCACAAATTGCCATTTTCTTGCCACCACCTAACTTCAAGCCTTCATTGAAAAATCTAACATCCTACACCCCAGGCAGTCTGGCTTTCGGCCCCACTATGGCACAGATACGAAAACCTCTGGACCTCCAAACCCATATGTTAAGAATCACTGACGTAGGTCACACTGGTATGCTGGTCCTGTTGGACCTATCAGCTGCAGTCAACCTCCTAGACCACGATCGGCTGTTGCTAACCTTAGAAAACACTGGCCATTGCAGCTTAGAGACCATCCAATGGATTCAATCATTCCTCTCACATAGCTCCTCTAGAGTATGCTGGGGCAATGCCCCTTCATCTCTCACCCCCATCTCTTGTGGAGTCCCTCAGGGAACTCGCATGTCACCCCTACAAACTCAAAGTGTTTTTCACTAACTCAGCTGATGACATCCAGTTGGTTGTTGAACTCACAGGAGATTACCATCACGATGCAACCCTGCTTCAAACCATCTATGGTCGCACCGAAGTCTGGATGAACAACTGGATGTGTCTCAATAGGAATATAACCAAGCTATTGCTATTTGGTTCTGCACACTCTAGATCCAAACTTGACCCCATATATCAGTCCTTCCACATTCATGGATGCCCCATCCAGGTCTCAAAGAGTGTTAAGACTTTGGGTTTCTATCTGGACTCTCTGCTTAGTGCTGAGATGCACATTAATCAGGTTGTGAAAACAGTACCTATTGCCTCAGGCATCTGAGGAACCTCCGTCCCTTTCTGACCGAATTGTCATAACCACTGTGAGGGGGCACAAGTTGTGCCACAAGCAGGCTCCCACCAGAACCCCAAGGGCCTTACAACCACTGCAAAATGGCTTATGGAGCAAGTCCTGGCGCCTTTGGCATCAGGCTCATATGTAGGAAGGAAGGGCTGTTCAAACTAGCTCCCATTCATGTACATGGGCCTTTAAATCCAACATGGAAGCACCCACAAAGTCTAGTTCTAAGAACCAAGCCATGCTGTCTAGTGTTTTGGGTGTGGCAGGCCTGGAACTACTTTCCCTGGTACTACTTTTCCTGGGCTATATAAACCACACCCTGACTGCAGAACACGCTTCTTGTTATTCTGCAACCCGCAGCATGACGCTCATCATTTCCAGCTCCTGGTCTTCAGCATCTTCCTGTAATCCTGCAAGAACAAGAAAAAGAACAAGATTCTGTTTTACCTGAGAAAACACCATCCAGCACTCAACATCTCAACTGGGCTGCAATCTGTGGAAACCGCGAGAGGAAGAAACATCACTCACTTGTGGGTACTAGTTTAAGGACTTCCGGCGAACCGCTACCACAGCTGCTGTTCAAACATTGCAACTTGCAATATTGCAACTTGCAATAACGAGAAAGGGAAAAACAATATTAGAACGCACGCTTCCAAAACATCGAATTCCATCAGTCTTACCTGAATTCCATCGCGCTACGCCACGCTTCTATCCGGAGCACCACAGCAACATCTGCAAAGGAAAAGAGAAATATTCAGGTTCGCTTTCAATATTAAACAACCGCACAGCGCTCTACTTACCTTAACAGATTCCTGGGGCCTGTTTTTCATCGCGCTCTCATCCACTCGCAGCACCACAGAGGCCTGTGAGGAGAAGAAGAAGAAAACACAGGTTAGCTTTAAAAGACAATAAAGGTGCTGCGCTTCGTGCTTTCTCTTACCTAGAAAACATGCCTCTCCATCCGGCACGCCAGCATCAAGACCTTCTCACCTGAAAAGAAGGAGATAAAGACATTAACGAATTCCCACCATAAACAGAACAAAGACTTACAATTAACAAACCTACCTGCCTACCAGCAGATTTGGGGTCACAGCAGGCCTGGGCTAAAGGAAGGTATACTGCACCAGTGAAGCAACTCGGGCAGCTCGCCAACAAACGTCAAGCACCCTTGCACAAGAAACGCAGGACGGATAGCTCACCCTACAAATAACTAAGGTGAGAAAAGAGCCCAGTGGGAAGGGAATCGGTCAGAGGGAGGTGGGAGATTCACCCATTAGAGACAGTTATCACAAATCCTCACTTCTGTAATTGCAGATTCATTATTCAGCACTGGGCAAATACGCATCCAGGGTTCCAGATCTCAGAGCCTTGCAGACACCCCCGGGGATATCAGGTGAGCATAACAGAACACAAAGCCTTTAAACCTTAACCACCTTGGCGTCATGGAGACATCTGAAAATGATCAGTTAGCCCAGCTTTTGGGACAATTACGCACCGAGGTACACACATCCCGGCAGGAAACCAATGCCTTGAGACGAGAGTTAATAGTGACAAAAGACCGTACTGATGAACTAAGCAAACAGCTACTGCAAACACAGGCGGGGCAGGATCCATTGCCTGGATTCGCCACATCCGTCGCTACACCATCATCAGTCAATCCAGTACAGATAACGTTGCCAGGAGCAGTACCCCTGGCACCACCAGAACGGTTTAATGGAGACCACAGAAGGTACGCAACATTCATGAACCAGTGCTGCCTCAATTTTCTTTGTAGGCCTGGGGCTTTCCCAAACAACCATGCAAGGGTGGCCTTCATGTTATCATATTTGAGTGGAAGTGCCGCAGAATGGTCGTTACCTTTAGTGAGCCGGGATGACCCATTACTACAGAACTTTAGGGGTTTTAAACAGGAGATGGAAAAGTTATTTGCTCGACACTTGCATGGACAAGCTCTTGATAATGAACTCCTGTCCCTCCGCCAAAGGAACCAAGATTTGCTGACTTTTATTGCCACCTTTAATAGACTGGTTGTAGAAGTGGGGTGGCCAGAGATAAAAGAACCATGTTGTTTCATCGGGGCCTACGAGGAGACCTGAAGGATGTCCTTGCTCAAGTGGTAGACCCACCTAAAGACTGTGCAGAGTTTAACAACCTGGTAGTTCAGTTGGACCACAGATTACAGGATCGAAGAACAGACAGAAGTAGACTCGAAAATCGTGCCATGTACATACGTTGAAAAGATAATGTTCAACGTCCATCAGAAAATACCACAGAACCCATTCAGATTGGAGGAGTATAACCCCCTTTAACCAAGGGTGAAAGAGACAAGAGGAGACAGCCACAGTTATGCCTATACTGCAGTAAATCAGGTCACTACCTCAAAGAATGCCCAGTGAAACCTCCAAGGAAGGTGGTAGGCGCTACAGAGAAAAAAGATGATAGAAAAGAATCGGAAAACTACCGGGCCCGGCAAGCGTAGAAGTCCACCTGTCGAGCGAGAAGGATGAGTCACAGACCTCACATTTCGCCCTTCAAGTAACCTTGATCAATCACCAACGACCATCACAGATGCATGCCATAGAGGCATATATCGACAGTGGAGCAGTTGGTAATTACATAGATCGAGATCTGGCAGCAGAAATGGGACTTCTCTTATTCACAAAACCAACAACTGAAAAGGTAACTACTGTTGACAGTACAGAAATTGCTTCGGGACCAGTAGCCCAATGCAAAACAGAATTAACCGTTCTGTGTCAGGGTGGACATCAAGAAGTAATCACGTTTGACCTCATCAAAGCTCCTCAGTTCCGGTTGATCTTAGGGATGCCATGGTTAGTAACTCACAATCCCCACATAGACTGGCGTGCAAAGAGACTGACCTTTTCCGACGAATGTGCCCACGCTTTCTACCCGAAATCTATACCACAGCCAAACCTGAAATCTGTTCAAGGAATAGCTTCAGGGATCGTGGAACCAATGGACACCTTACCAAAAGAATATCAGGATTATCAAGGTGTTTTTCAGAAGAAACAGGCTAACACATTACTGCCACATAGTGCCTATGACTGTCAGATTGACCTGATACCTGGCGCACAGGTTCTTTGTGGTCGAATTTATGCACTTACGGAAACTGAAAATCCCCACTTGAAGTCCTATCTGGATCAATACCTGGCTAATGGGTTTATCCACCCGTCAAAATCACTGGCAGCCTCTACCTTATTCTTCGTACCCAAGAAGGAAGGAGATTTGAGGACTTGCATTGATTACCGTGCACTTAATCAAATCACAGTAAAAAAACGCTACCCTTTGCCCCTTATCCCGCAACTGTTAGACCAAGTCAAGGATGCCCGAATCTACACCAAACTAGACCTCAGATGAGCACACCACCTTGTACGTATTAAGAAAGGGGATGAATGGAAAACCGCGTTTCGCACCAAGTATGGCGTGTACGAATATCAGGTAATGCCTTTCGGACTGTGCAACCCTCCCGCAGGTTCCAATACTTCATGAATGATGTATTACGGGAATTAAACGTTGTCTGTGCCCTGGTCTATATTGACGACATCCTGGTGTATTCCCCCTATGAAAGAGATCATGTGGAACATGTTCGCTCAGTCCTTGCAAAACTTTGCCAGCACAAACTGTACACTAAACTCAAGAAATGCTCCTTCCGTGTCACCAAAGTTGAGTTCCTCGGTTTTGTTCTCTCACCAAAGGGAGTCAAGATGGATTTACACAAAGTAGATGCCATCCTTAATTGGCCGTCACCTTCTTCACTTAAAGGAACCCAAAGCATGCTCAGCTTTGCACATGTTTATCGCCGATTTATTTCAGATTTCTCATGGATAGTCCACCCAATCACACCTTTACTGAGAAAAAACAACAAAAAATTCCTATGAACTGAAGAGGCGGAAGAGGCCTTTCAAGAACTCAAGAAAAGATTCACCTCTGCGCCAATTGTACGACATCCTCACCCTGATCTCCCCAATGTAGTGGAAACTGATGCTTCCAGCGTAGCTATGGGAGCAGTTCTCTCTCAAAGAGATCCAGAGACAGGCCAATTGGTCCTTCTCGAGTGGGAGCTCTGGAAGTGGATCCAACGCATCAGGCTCCAGTAACTCCATGAACAACGTGGCCCCACCCAACACCAATTTCCCAGCACAACCTTTTTTCCAAGAGGTCAAGGAAAAGCAAAGAACAAAGGCAGAGGCAACTGGCAACTGCAAGTGCACTGGCAGAATCAATCACCATGTGTAACCTGCAGCAAAGGCCACGGCCAAGGCCAGACAGGACCACTAGTTGCCTGACCCCCCACGTTCGGGCTCAACTCGAGGAATTAAGACCTGGGTTTGAGAGCTTAGTGATGAACCTCTCGCAATACACTCTTTCGCCAGAAGAAGGAGAGCTATTAGAAAAGGGACTCTCATTTGTACCGACGGCAGATCACGGTCCATTTCAGACCCGGATAGAAATAGCTCAACTAATAAGAAAAGTCAGACTAAAACAATATTGTGGGTAGATCTCTACATCAGGAGCTAAGAGTGCTGCCAACCTTAGAGGGAAATCCACCTTCTAGCCCCTCTCCTAATGGTATTACACCAGAATCCATCACGTTCGAGAAAGCATTATTGAAAAAGCTCAAAGAAATTGAATCTGAGACACTCCCGGGATACAAAAATTTCTCCAAAAAAAACAGACAGGCACTTCAAGCCTTAGCCAATAAGGAAGCAATCACCATAAAGCCTGCTGACAAAGGGGGCGCGACTGTCATAATGGACACCACGGCATACCATGAAATGGTCATGGACCTCCTACGTGACCATTCCAGCTACAGACAACTGGGGACGGACCCCAGCGAATCTACGAATCTATCAGAAAATTGATAGTGCCCATCTTGCAAGAGGCCAGCGCCCATGAGCTCATCAGTAACAAGGAATACGAGTTCCTCAACCCCAAAACCCCGAAAAAGACGGCATTCTATGCACTCCCCAAAGTGCACAAAGGGAGAAACCCTCCTCCCGGCAGACCGATAGTCTCAGGGATAGGCTCCATCCCGGAACCACTCTCGCAATTCGTGGATTTCCTCCTGAAACCAGAAGTCACCAAGATGCGTTCCTATCTAAAAGACACAACAGCTGTCCTGGAACTCACCAAAGACCGCCTCTTTGACTCCTCTCTGAATCTTCTAGTTACACTAGACATTGAATCTTTGTATACAAAGATTCCCCAGATGGCCACTCTGAGAGTTATCGATAAGATACTACGGGAGAGAGATCCCCGGTTACGCTGGTCATGCAACTGGCAGAAATCGCTTTGACCAAGAATTACTTTAGCTACAGTAACACCTTCTATGAGCAACTGTCCGGGACGGCCATGGGAGCGACGTTTGCCCAAAGCCTCGCAAATCTTTACGTCGCCAACTTTGAAGAAGAGAAGATCTACAGCCCAGGCAAGCCATGGCTCACAAAGTTGGAACTGTGGTCTAGGTACATTGACAACGTCCTACTGATATTCAGAGGTGACAAATCAGACCTCGTCCTCTTCATGGAGTGGCTCAACCAGCAGAATTTTTTTCTAAAATTCTCAGAGACTCACAGTAGCAGCTCAGTTCACTTTCTAGATCTCACGCTTGAGATAAGAAATGAAACAATCGTCAGTACAGTATTCAACAAACCTACAGACAGAAACTCTTTACTCACCTATGAGAGTTTCCACCCTACGAGTCTGAGAAAAAACCTTCCTTTCGGTCAGTTCCTCCGGTATCGCAGAAACTGCACCACGCTGCCTGACTACAACCTCCAGTCAGCACGTTTGGCCACCAAACTGACGAACTGGGGCTACCAGAAACGCATAGTCAAACAAGCACGAAAGAGAGCCAGGAACATCCCACGAGAAGTCACTCTGGAACATCATGCCAAACAGAAGGAACCTCCCGATAAAATAACTGCGGTCTTGAGTTTCTCGCCATTAACCAACAGAATTAAGAAAGAGGTCCTGAAGTTATGGCCCATCTTAAACGTTGGTACCCAGAATCTGGACATACCGAGGTTTGCAATCAAAAGAAGAAAGAATCTACGAGATTCCCTCGTGCACTCCTATAAAGATACAGAGCCCAAGTTGAACACCCTGTGGGAACAAAATCAGGTGACAGGCCACACTCCCTGCGGTGCATGCAGCGCATGTTCCAGCACCAAGAGATCCACCTCTATTGATATAGGCTGGCATTTTCCGTGGACCCAAAAGACCCTAACCAACTGCAACAGCTGCAATGTGATTTATATCATCACATGCCCATGCAAAAAGCGCTATGTAGGCATGACAACATACCCAATAAAAACACGCCTTGCTTAGCATAGATCTTGCATACGCACAAAGAAAACCACAGCACCCATGGTGGAACATTTTGTGGCACAGAAACACACGCCAGCAGATTTCACATGGACAATCATCGAGAAGATGGCCACACCAACGAGGGGAGGTAACCTCCACAATATGCTCTTCAGACGAGAACAACTCTGGATTTTCCGTCTCCAATAAGACAAGTTTGGGCTCAACGAAGCCACCAACTGGCTAACTTTGGCCACTCTGTGAATACTTCATCATTGGCCTTTGTTCTGGGGTAGCTCTGCTCCCACCCCTCCTGTTTGAACTGTACTGTGCATCTGTGGCATATATTTCCAGCACCACTACTAACCCACAACCCACTGAGTTGTCCCAATGTATCCCCAATGTGCCTCTCAGTCCATGCCATTTAATCAACACGTGTTCTCATTTGGTGGCGTTACATTGCGCCGCATATAGTAGTGTTCCTTCCCATTGGGTAGAAACAGTTCCTTGCCTAAATTTTGCTTAATTATGCTTTTGATTTTGAGTTCGGGTCGATTTTGACCACTGGGCCTGACCCTGTGATGGCCGCCGGCACTCCCAAATGGGGCGGCCATTTTGGATTCACGATCACGTGCCCATTGGCGCCTTGGCAACGATATACACAGTGGGGCTGTGAGCAGCGGCGACGAAACCTCTCGCGCGCTGCTCGCAGGACAACTACAGACACTTTTGCTGAAGGTAAGCGTGGCTCGTTACTCCCCCACACGTGGGGTCTAGAGATACGCACGCGAGCCTCCGTGCGAATGAAGGAAACTATTGAGTCAGTATACTTGCAGATTTTATGAGCTGCCACACTTCGCGTGCAGCCCAAACAGTGATCACTGCTCAATCTGGTTAAAATTAATAGATGATTTACACTATGTGCTTTCCTCACTCGATGCATCTGTGGTTGGAGGTGACATTATATATTTTTGTCTGGCCCCTAGGTCCCAGGCCGCCCCACTCTCCGCGTAGGAAGCCATTCAAACCACCGCAGAGGGCAAGCATTTACCCCTCTCTTTGCTAATACCGACATTACAGTATTTTACATGTTGTCCATAAAATAGGTTGCAGTGTGTATATTTATGTCTGTTCTATCTCTCACCCCTCCCTCCTGTCATCCCTACAGGGAGAGGATCAGAATTGACACAGACAACGCTGTTTAATTAAAGTGAATTATAATAGGCGCACACGTTTGTGCCCCTATTCCAGCCTTGATGAATGTGGCCCACCTACCCAGAACCACAGAAACCGGTCGGCTTTAGAATTACCTGACTTAGTGCGAATATCTATCTGCACAGAGGCAGTTCATTCCTAGAAAGGGCCCCCTTAGACATAAATCAGGGGTCCAAGTTCAGAAGGAAACCTCCAGAGAGGAACTTACCGAAGAACGCTATCTTCCTTGTTTTTAACGAAACCTGCACCTGCCTTAACAGAGAAAACCCATTAAAGAGAACTATGTCTTTCATCTGTAAGGCAACAGACACATGTGAAGACCAGGGTGGTCGAGCATGTGCCTTTTAGCACCACACAGTGCATTAGAGACGAATTGGAAAGCCCAGTTAGCTAAGCTGGTCCCTTGTAACCTTTTCCACTCGATAAACTGTGATTTTTTCAGTGTGACTACAATTTTGGGCAACTCAAAGTTGGCAATCCCATAACCCATAAACAGTCCATAGTCTTTTGTTTAGTATCTATTAGGTGCCGGACATACCATCACAGTAATCGCAGATCACCGAAACCTTCAACACCTAAAGTCAGCAAAAGCCCAATTGTCACAACAGTTGCAGTGGGCTCTATTCTTCGCATAATAAGATTACGTAATAACATACCGACCAGGAGCTCGGAATGGGAAGGCAGATGACTTGTCTCCTATGGGTGTTGAAGAGAAAACGAACAGTACCCTGGACCCTGTTGCCATCATCCCAAGTGATAAACTACTGGGGCTCACCACCACATTGACTCTAAATGAACTTCAAGATAAAATTCGAACCTTAATGAACCCAGAGATCTTGCAGAAATGGAATTCCCAAAATGAACATGACACGGTTCTGGATGGATTACCCTACTTCAGGGAATGACTATATCTACCAAGTAAAGATCTGAAAGAATTGGTCATGTCTGGTTATCACGATTCCCTGATCGAAGGTCATCCCGGAATTACTAAAACTCTAGCCAAGGTTAAACAGAATTATTGGTGGCCAACCTAGTGTAAGGACATTGGTCGATTTGTTCTATCCTGTGGGATATGTGCACAGAATAAATCACAAAAACAGAAACCAGCTGGCCTCCTACAACCACTGGATATTCCACTGGCTCCCTGGCATAATCTTTCTCTTGATTTTATTACGGACTTACCTCCCTGTCAAGGTTTTAATACCATTCTGGTGGCTGTAGACCTGTTCTCTAAAATTGCACATTTCTTTCCATTCAAAGGACTTCCTAACGCTACCGGTCTGGCAAAAGCATTTCTTGAACAGATTAAAAAACTGCAAGGTTTCCCCTCAATCCTAATCCCAGGTCGTGGAAGCCAATTTGTATCCACCTTCTGGAGGAAATGTTGTACCATGGCACAAATCGATGTTCGATTATCCACTAGCCATCACCCCCAAACGGATGGACAAACAGAAAGAACAAACCAGACATTAGAACAGTATCTACGTTGCATGCTGCATCAAGTGGAAGAGAAATGGAAAGACTTGTTATGGATAGTGATATACGCATACAATAACTCCATACACACCAGCACGGGAGAAAGCCCATTCTACACAACATACGGAAGACATCCACATACCTCTGAACTAGACTCCCCCATGACCTTGGAAATGCCAGCGATAAAGACTCTACACACAAGCATAACCCAAGCCTTCAAAAAGGCAAATGAACATTTACTGCAAGCCAAAGACAGACAAAAGAAATTCTCAGACCGGCATCGAAAGAAAGCTCCCGATTACCAAGTTGGAGACGAAGTCTGGTTGGCATCAAAACATGTGCCTATAAAAGGTACCCGGACCTTTTGTCCAAGATATCTAGAACCCTATACCATTGAATCGGTGATAAATCCGGTGGCTGTCAAGTTAGCCTTACCGCCAAGCATGCAAATTGATCCGGTGTTCCATGTGTACAACCAGGAACCCGAGTCTTAACACTACTAAAACCTGTGCTAGTCGATGGAGAGCCTGAATTTAAAGTTAAAAACATCCTGGATTCGAAACGTACCAGATCTAAGCTATACTATTTAGTGGGCTGGAAAGGGTACGGGCCTCAAGACAGAACTTGGGAACCAAGTGAACATATTCACGCACCACATCTGATTAAGAGGTTTCACCTGGATAACCCAACCAAACCCGGACCGGACAGGAAGGTTACTATGAGAGGGGCCTTGGGGGTAGTGCTGTCATGACCACTGTGAGGGGGCACAAGTTGTGCCACAAGCAGGCTCCCACCAGAACCCTGAGGGCCTTAAAACCACTGCAAAAGGGCTCCTGGGGCCAGTCCTGGCGCCTGTGGCACCAGGTTCATATGTAGGAAGGAAGGGCTGTTCAAACTAGGTCCCATTTATGTACCTGGGCCTTTAAATCCAACATGGAAGCACCTACACAGTTTGGTTCTAAGAACCAAGCCATGCGGTCTAGTGTTTTGGGTGTGGCAGGCCTGGAACTACTTTCCCTGGTACTACTTTACTTGGGCTATATAAACCACATCCTGATTGCAGAACACGCTTCGTGCTATTCTGCAACCTGCAGCGTGACGCTCACCGTGTCCAGCTCCTGGTCTTCAGCATCTTCCTGTAATCCTGCAAGAACAAGAACAAGATTATTCTGTCTTACCTGAAAAAACACCATTCAGCACTCAGCATCTCAATTGGAGACATTAACGAATTCCCACCATAAACAGAACAAAGACTTACAATTAACAAACCTACCTGCCTACCAGCAGATTTGGGGTCACAGCAGGTATGGGCTCAAGGAAGGTGTACTGCACCAGTGAAGCAACTCGGGCAGCTCGCCAAGAAACGTCAAGCGCCCCTGCACAAGAAACTCAGGACGGATAACTCACCCTACAAATAACTAAGGTGAGAAAAGAACCCAGTGGGAAGGGAATCGGTCAAAGGGAGGGAGATTCACCCATTAAAGACAGTTATCACAAATCCTCCCTTTTGAAATTGCAGATTCATTATTCAGCACTGGGCAACTACGCATCCAGGGTTCCAGATCTCAGAGCCTTCCAGACGCCCCCGGGGATATTAGGTGAGCGTAACAGAATCCAACGGCTTGTCAGTGGCTCGGGCAGTTATTCTACCCAGAATTGAATACGATAAAGCATGCTCCTGATTGGGGCCAATAAAAAGAATATGCAGGCCTTACAAGTGATTCAAAGAAATGCTGTCCGCATTGTAAAAAGGAAATCTAAAAGAGATCACATCTCAGATAGCCATAGAGATCTTCACTGGCTCCCTGTCACTGCATGCCTAGAATTCAAAGCGGCCTCACTTGTCCATAAGGCCCTACATGGCACACCCCCGCCATACATGAAAGAGATTGTCTGTCCTTACGATCCCCCAAGAAAATTGTGCTCATCGGCCTTAGCGCTGGTTGAAAACCCTAAATTAATTCTTGACAATAGATCTTTCCCTCTTGTGGCTGCTAAAGTGAGGAACACCTTCCCTCTAGATCTCAGATTTTTGAAGGAATCCAATATGTTTTGTCGGAAACTGAAGACTATTCTGTTTAACTAACTCCCTGTGATGACTTCTCCTGCTATCCTGTTCTCCCTTTGTCTGTGTGTTTATGTTTCGGCGTCCTGATGCCTGCGGGCTATGGCGCCATACACATAAATAAATAATAAAATAATAAATAAATAAATAATAACCACAGACGTGCAAAGCCATTGAGCCAATCGGGGTGCAGGTCCCCCCTCATCCCCTGAAATGTGACCTGAGGGGAGGGGCTGTAGTCCAGGTAGCTCAATGGTGTTGCGTGAAATAGTTTTTTGTTAGCGAGGGGAAGGAGGCCTTTTTTGAAACCGGCAGCTTTAAAGCGTTACTGTGTTTGTGCAGATAAATGTCTTTGCACAAACGCAGCAACACTTTAAAGCTGCTAGTTTCAAGAAAGGCTTTCCTCACCTCTCTGGCGAACAAAAATCAAATGCACACATCAGCCCCTACCCCACGGGTGCAGCGCACATATTACAAGGTTTCATGTTCTTTCGCAATTGTGGGGAAGGGGTAAGGTCGGATTGGCCCCTCGGTCTTTCGGCCTGTGGCCAGGCCGAAATCGTCCCTGAGGAGTGGGGACCAGTTTCTGGCCATGCCTGGGCCGGTTTGGAAGAAAAGAAAATTGAAAAAAAAAAGAGATTTTTTTTTCAATTCTTTTTTTTTTCTTTTCAAAAAGCCTTTCATCCTTCTTAGGTCGATAAATGAGTACCAACACAGGTTGAGTGATATTTTATGCATATTTGTTCTATAAAAAATACATGAAGCTTAAGTGTTATACAATAACATATTATGATTTGGACTTGGGCGTCTGCTTGGATTCACAGTAATTTAGTGTACTTAGGTACAATGCTATTTGATGCCACTTCCTGGTTTGTCAAGGGGTGAAAGGTCACTTTGGGGTGGGGTCAAATGACATCACTTACAGTGATGTCATTAGAGGTCAAGGGTCGTGAGTCAAGGGATGGGAAACTTTTTTGAGGCGAGGGGTCAGCCACTTTTTTTGGGTGTCCAGACCTATTTCTTGTCCCAGTCCGACCCTGGGAAGGGACTGAAGTGCACACTTGCCTTTTGTCTTAAGAAGTACGCATTTCATTTGACAATATTAGCTAAAACAAGTAGGCAATGAGTCGTCACACCACAACGACTTTTGTTGGTAAGATCCAAAAGCAAATGTAGAAAACGCCAGAGACACAAAAACATGTTTTTTCCGAGCACTCCTGGTGTGATGCAAGAACAGCTGAAACACCAAAGTTACAGTTGTACCCAAAGAAGCTGGAGAGCTCGAAGACACCCACACTTGGGAACATCGGAGGAATCATTGTGCATTGTACATTATGACAATGCTGGCAAAGTGTGTCAAACCTAACAGACACATAAGGCCAGATTTACAAAGTGCTTTTCAATGGGGGTGTCCCATTGAGAAAAGCTTTTCTAAATCAGGCCCAAAGAGTTACACCTTCTCCGAATGGCCAATGGATGAAAGTGTAAATGAATTAACCAGCATCTCCTATTGCAAGAGTTCGGCCATAATAAACAGGGCCCGGTCTTCCCTCATGAGGTAAGTGCAGAGCTATTGGAGGATTCCAAGTGTTGGGCCGATTCCCTCGTCCTGTGCTTAGGTTTGTCAATCTTTTGGTCAAAGATCGATCTTTTTTGCTTGCTGTCTCGGGATGATTAAAGCAATAAGAGCAGTTAGTTGAGTCAAGAACTTTAGAAACACAGTTTACCCCAGGAATCCTATTGAAGCTCTCTCTACTCGTGGCATCATTGATGGCCTTTATTGAGAGGCAGGAATGATTGGCCCTCCACGAAAGCAACCATTTGCCATCATCTCCTGCATACGCTTGAGCAATTTCCTGGTGTACAGAAACAGTGTGGAATTGGGCAACCTAAAAAGACTCTTAAAGAATTGATCTTCCAGAAACAGGTGGGGACTCATTTGCTCAAACTCACAAATTGTATAACGCATATAGGGCGATTGCTTTAGGTTTATTCTGATAGACCTTTAAAATAATGTCAGCAGTTCGACTAGCGGGGCACATCATGGCCCATGAAACCTGGCTCAGTTTTACACCCTCACCTTTTAGATGTTAATGTCCTCGGCAAAGGCATTCTTTCCAATTCAGCATCACACATGTAAAATGCTGATCTTGAGGACAGCCTCCTTTTAGGTTCAATGGCCAGAGCGTTCGATTTGCTTATGTGTTGGTCATCTGTATTATTCTGTCATCACCCAGGATAAACAGGGAAACGAACAGAGCTTGGTTGCTTAGGGGCTGCATGCTTGCAGAGAAAATAGTCCTCCATGCCTGGAAATGAACAACCTGCTTGAACATCGACCACCGGATATAGGAATTGTTAACTTTGTCCAACTTTGAGAGAGTCGTCTAAAAATACAGAGGGGACACAGACACATTTCAGGCCATATGGAGCTTGTTCTTGGAACCATTCGGCTGATTAGAACATGAGCAAGTCATGTTGAAGTGTTAAAATATACGCCATGTTCACCCCCCTTTTCCTCCCTCTCCGAAATCACCAAAAAAGGCCCTGGAACTGGGGGGAAATACCCGTGGCACTTAAAGGGTTAAGTAAATAAGCACATCATTAACCAATTTGCTGATGTTTCCTGCAAACCATGTCTATAGAAAGCATACCGAGCCCGAGGCTTAAGAACCGAGTCAGACTAACTGAGGATGGCACTGGCACTCCACCTATTGAGGAAGTATGAAGCCCGAGGGCTGGAACATATAACGACCTGTTCGCCGTAGTGCTCTTTAAGGCAACAGAATCAGTGTGTCATTCTAACTAACGGTTGAACAATGTGAAATGGTGAAAGGCCAGGCCATGCCTTAGCCGTCTAACCTAAAAACCATAAAGCTGATCACACCCAGGTGTCAAGGAGTTTCTTGCACTACACAGGCACGCCGTAACATGATTTCCCTCTCCCATCACTACCCCCAGAGGTCTGAGAAGCTGTGCATCGTGCCAACCATTTTTAGTTAAAGTGGAACAACTTCCACAGATCTGAGGAGGTGTGCGCTGTCCCAAACCTTTTTAGATAAAGTGCAACAATCCCCACAAGTCTGAGGAGCTGTGTTCTGTGCCAACAAAAATTCAATTTTCAGATGAAGTGGAACAACTTCCACACATCTGAGGAGCTGGGCGCTTTGCCAACCATTTTTAGATAAATTGGAACAACCCCCACAAGTCTGAGGAGCTGTGTGCCTTGCCAACAAAAATGCAATTTTTAGATAAAGTGGAACAACTCCCAGAGGTCTGAGGAGCTGTGCACTGTGCCAGCCTTTTTTAGATAAAGTGGAACAACCCCCACAAGTATGAGGAGCTGTCTTCTGTGCCAACAAACATTCAATTTCCAGTTAAAGTGGAACAACTACCACAGGTCTGAGGAGCTGTGCACTGTGCCAGCCTTTTTTAGATAAAGTGGAAAAAAAACCACAAGTCTGAGGAGCTGTGTGCCATTCCAACAAAAATGCAATTTTTAGATAAAGTGGAAAACATCAAATACTAAACCAAAGTGCACAAATGGTTGCATCTCGTATAACCAGGGCTCTCGGAGAATTTGGTGAGGACTGCGGGCAAAAATGTGGTGAGGCCCCCTTACTATTTTTTGCACTGGCCCAGAGGTTAGCACCACAAAAAAGAGATGCAAGAATTCCTGGTCCAGCTCCCAAATGCTCCAAGAGCTTTTGCATATGACAGCAAGTAAATATGTAGAGCAAATCATCCGTATTTAGTAGACTTGGGGTCAGTCAAAACTCAAATCCCAGTGGCTAACTGACGGACAACACACAGACACACGTGCAAACCCAACTTTGAGGATCTCACATTCCCCAGGAGCATGCAGCAAGACTTTTGTACCTTCCAGGCACTTGAGGTAAGAGATATACAGGGAAACATAAAAAGAGACACAGGCAGGGAATAAATGCAGAAAGGTCGATGCAGACCTGAAGTTTAGGACTTTCTGTCTTTCAAGAACCCCATACTTCCAGCCGGCCCCTCTAACCTGTGCCCACCTCAGGAAGGAGCCTTCACCACATCACCAGGCACAGCCTTGTAGAGGGTGGCTGGCATCATATCTCTCTGTCTTCAGTGGTGCCCACCAGCTTCCGCCGCCATATTGGCTTTCTCAAAGCTGAACCACCCACTCTTGTGATCATGATTGTTAAGCGTTCTAGTACACATTTTGCAACTGAGGCCTCTTCTCTTAGGTTTTTAACCTGGTCATAGTCCAGCTGGCACTAATAGGGCTGAACCTAGGACTGCTGGATTAGGCTGCAAGCCATCCTGCCACCCAGTTGTGTTTCCCTCAAGTCTATTTCCCACCAAGTGACAATGAGAACCATAACAAATTACACACCACTTGGCACAGTTCCCAAGCCATCTATAACAACATGGCCAAGCATAGGTTCTGCCTCTAAAACAGTGGTGTTCAAACTTTTTCATACTGGACCCCCTCATCCCTGGGGTAAAAATATTGTTTCTGGGGCCCCCTCTAGGGGGCCCAAAGGATGTCCAGGTGGACTCCGGGCACTTTAAAATATAAGATAATCTTCTGCTGATCTTTCTATTAAAAGCAGTCATCTTAGTCCCTTTTATAGTAGCACCCGGGCGGGGAGAGCATCCAATCAGGTTGCTTGGATCGAGGGCTGAATCCCAGGATCCGGACCCATGTTCCAAGCAAACTGGCTGCTACGCTTGTGCCTTTAACCCGGGCCCCATGCTGTTACCACCCATTCCAGCCGGTGGAACGGGTGATTATTGCTTAATAAAAGACAGTCATCTTAATCCCTTTTCTTAAAGAGACAGGGCTCGAAAACAATATTGGTGAAAGCAGAAACAAAAGACCAGTAAGGCAGCAATGCCGCGTTGTGCAGTTGGGCTAGATTCCACTGGTGTGTGGTACAGTCGAAGGGGCTGAGCCCCAACATACTTTGCGGTGGCGGAGACACAAACAAAACACAGCAATCCAGAAAGAGGATAATACCTGTGTGCCACAAACCTGTGCAGATTCGAAGCCTGATTGCCCACTCCCCCCACTTGTGCAGTGGTATGAATCTCACCTTGGGGTCCCTATCCCCACATTATTTACATTTTGAAGATTAATAATGTGCCACCTGGGAAGGCAGCCACTTCTTAGCATCACATGTTCCTGCGGAGCACATGTTTAGAGATGCGATGCCCATGAAATCCTATGTGGCTGTTCAGAAAAGTCTTATTGCATACACATGTAATGATTTTTACAGCATGAGCCTCCATTCCCTGCCCTTACTTTAGGCCTAGAAAGCAATGTAACCTAATTTTGCACTATAGCATGAAAGCCCTTTTAATAAGTGAGGCATTCATCACTTGCTTAAATGTGGGATCTGCACTTGGGGGCGTCGCACGAGGATGTGGCCTTGCACGTACTGTCCATCAGAGGGGGCTTGCACCGGATGCAGGGGACCGTGCCCTGCAAGGACGTGGTTCTAAGGCAGCCATGCTAAATAGGTACTCTAAGATCACCCGCAGACACCGGCTGCCAGTGCATAGGCGTGCCACTACTGGCCCATAGGTGGGCTGAGAAGCACCTCATTGCGACGCATGCATGGCTCGCTACGGGGCTAATTTGCGAATCATGCGGAATGCGAGGAGCACGTTCCCCCTTGCATCCTGCATCCACCTCCTCTGACTGGTAAAGAGCACCCAGAAGGTCTCGGCTGTGATTTCTCTACTCGGTGCCCGTGCACATCTGAGTGTCAGGCACGTGCCTCATACTCAGAGACGTTTTTATGGGAGGGCAAAAGGGGCACTTGCTCAGGGCCCCCACCTTGGAGGGGGGCCCCCACAAGGCTGCCTGATCTAAAGACGTAATATTCAATTGTTCAACAGTCTTAAAAAGCACACGTCATGATATTTTATGGCATGCTGCTGCAGTTCTAAACCCATTGCAAGTCTGTTTTGACAAGTACATTCTGCCATTGACATTGGTTTGTTCAGATCGGGTGTTGTAAACCCTAGGCAATCACCTCCAGTGATGAGCAAAAACTGTAAGTCCAAGAGGTGAATAAGTATTTAAACTGAACACTGTGGAACAAAAGCGTTCATGCTTGTATCCTTGCTTTGTCAGCAGACGACACAGTGATCCTGGTCAAATCACCTAATTTCTCTTACATTACTGTGCTGTCTTCTGTGAGGTTTGCCTTCGTGCATGCACTGGTATTGTCTAGCCCATTAGTTGATCTTTCTTCTTATGTAGGCCATTTGACTCGAAGGGGTGGTAGACAGAAGAGACCGGACCAGATGTGGCAGGCCTCGGGCAAGCATATTTTAATGTCTGCCCGTTTGACACCAAAAAAAGGGTTTGCTTTTTTGTAAAAGTTAAAGGTTTCTATGCACGTTTAGAAATGACAATGCCACAAGCCATTGCTTTGGAAGTATTTAAAGCTCTAAAATACAAAAGAAAAACCCAGATTAAATGTGTTAAATGACATCGATTGGTATGCGGGTACTTATATACTTCCCTTGATGATGGAGAGAATTAATCTGGAATCATTTCCATTTTGCGTAACACCCTTCTATAATATTTTTTTTTATATGGTCATGTTTGGTAATGTGATTTGTGTAGTCAGTTTCATAAAATGAGATTGTTTTAGTTCATTATAAGAACTAGAAATAAACTGTTCAAATGCAGAAATTGCAGAGTTGGCACACCTCCACCCCTTAACCAATGTGGGATCCTGGGCATCTAATTTAATCTTGAATTGCCTAACCTCTCTAAATTGCCAGTCCCTAATCCTTTCAAAATTGTCAGCCCATCAGAGTGATTTCCTTCTCAGGGTATGGTTGGACTATGGTGTTACTTCCACTATAATAATGAGCATTGATATATTGCACACATCAGGCCCTTGTACTTTTCATCTCTAATGGCAACACTATTTGAAATACATATTCCACTTCGTATCTCAGTCTGTCTTGCTACAGATACCTTCCTGGTAGCTTCTAATCTGCATCCACCATCCATGCTATGGTATGTGTAGCTTTCTCCATCCTTCCAATTGGTCTACTCCATCCTTGATGGAGCGCTTTTGCATTCTGTGAGGCAGCTAATTTGAGTACTCTGTATATTCTATGTTACTTTTACATACGGTCCTGCTTAATAATACAGGCTGCATACCTTCCTGGATGCTACTGATTAAAAGTATCCTGAGTCTATACTAGAACAGAAGTAACCTCTTTGTAGACTGCTAATGTTCACCTTCCAATGCTACTTGTTTATCATTCTGATTAGAGCAAGAATGAAGAGGGTGGGAGGACGGAAAAGGAGTACCAATGCTTATTTTGAATGCTGCAAGGCAACCTATAGGTTGTGATCGCGATGAGGAGTTCGGGGTTGCGACAAGATATTCTTGATCACTTAATTTGGTGGAGGGGGGCCCCAAAGATGTCCGTGCCCAGGGCCCCAAAAGTGGTTAACATGGCACTGCCCATACTTTGATAGGCATTGAGCATCAGTGTCCGTTTGAGTGGAGGAATGTGTGTAGGGGGGCGGGGCATTCAGTGCCCAAGGAAAAAACACTGCTTCCAATGCTGATCATATATTCCCACTCCTCCGTGTGTGGGTGCTTCTATTTTGGGCGCTGCAATGAGTGGAAGAGTCTTTCCAGACCCTCCGGCTGCACGTCGCTCTGACCTTCACCTGGACTGCAGCACCCCAGGACTCGCACATGGGAAACAGCCAGGAATGTGGGCGCATTTGTGTGGGTGAGGGGGGCATTGCTTTGAGAGTAAGTGATACGCCACAGGAGATGTCTGTCGCTCCTGCATCACACCCCACTCACATGCAGTTGGTAGGTGGGCCATAACTTTACAAAATCCCCATGCCAGGTGAGTGCTGCGCTGTCCCCCCCACCCCCTTCAGGCCAAAAGAAACGAAATTGGTGCTTTACAAAGCATGTGGCAGGATGCCGTAGCAGGCTCTCCCCCACAGCCTTACCGCTTCCTGGGGCTTCAATCCCCGCCCCAGAGCCCTCCCACCGGCCCTGATTGGTGCTCTGCTCCCTCATCAAGGACACCCCTGGGCACCCTCTGCCTGGAAGCCCCTGCAGCTAAGGGCCCCAAAGCCAAGGGCGGCTCCTACATTGGCGGCTCCAAGATGTGTCTGCAGGTGTCTGCTGGGGAAGCCAATGAAGCCAACAGTCAACAGACACCAGCAAAAACTGTGAGTGTGGCACGGGTGGGGAGTGGAGCAATTACTCTACTCCAGAAAACCCCTGCCACTCTATCTTACCTCCCAATAACATAGACTGCCATAGACTCACACCAGGTACACTCAGAAAGATTTGTGACCACCAGACTGAACTTATTCATGACAGGACTGTACAAGTTGCCTTGCATTACATACTAAAATAGTTGTCAAGGTCAACATGTGCCGCACTTAGATAGAATTGTGAGTATTGGCATGTCCACACTTTAACAGAATTGTGAATATCAGCATGCCCGCACTTAGACAGAATTGTGAATATTAGCACGTCCACACTTAGATAGTCCACACTTAGACAGAATTGTGAATATTAGCACGTCCACACTTAGATAGAATGGTGAATATTGGCCTGCGTTGCATCTAGAGAGGACTTTGAATATTAGCATGTCCACACTTAGACAGAATTGTGAATATTAGCACGTCCACACTTAGATAGAATGGTGAATATTGGCCTGCATTGCATCTAGATAGGACTTTGAATGTTAGCATGTCCACACTCAGACAGAATTGTGAATATTAGCATGTCCTTGCTTTGTCAGCAGACGACACAGTGATCCTGGTCAAATCACCTAATTTCTCTTACATTACTGTGCTGTCTTCTGTGAGGTTTGCCTTCGTGCATGCACTGGTATTGTCTAGCCCATTAGTTGATCTTTCTTCTTATGTAGGCCATTTGACTCGAAGGGGTGGTAGACAGAAGAGACCGGACCAGATGTGGCAGGCCTCGGGCAAGCATATTTTAATGTCTGCCCGTTTGACACCAAAAAAAGGGTTTGCTTTTTTGTAAAAGTTAAAGGTTTCTATGCACGTTTAGAAATGACAATGCCACAAGCCATTGCTTTGGAAGTATTTAAAGCTCTAAAATACAAAAGAAAAACCCAGATTAAATGTGTTAAATGACATCGATTGGTATGCGGGTACTTATATACTTCCCTTGATGATGGAGAGAATTAATCTGGAATCATTTCCATTTTGCGTAACACCCTTCTATAATATTTTTTTTTATATGGTCATGTTTGGTAATGTGATTTGTGTAGTCAGTTTCATAAAATGAGATTGTTTTAGTTCATTATAAGAACTAGAAATAAACTGTTCAAATGCAGAAATTGCAGAGTTGGCACACCTCCACCCCTTAACCAATGTGGGATCCTGGGCATCTAATTTAATCTTGAATTGCCTAACCTCTCTAAATTGCCAGTCCCTAATCCTTTCAAAATTGTCAGCCCATCAGAGTGATTTCCTTCTCAGGGTATGGTTGGACTATGGTGTTACTTCCACTATAATAATGAGCATTGATATATTGCACACATCAGGCCCTTGTACTTTTCATCTCTAATGGCAACACTATTTGAAATACATATTCCACTTCGTATCTCAGTCTGTCTTGCTACAGATACCTTCCTGGTAGCTTCTAATCTGCATCCACCATCCATGCTATGGTATGTGTAGCTTTCTCCATCCTTCCAATTGGTCTACTCCATCCTTGATGGAGCGCTTTTGCATTCTGTGAGGCAGCTAATTTGAGTACTCTGTATATTCTATGTTACTTTTACATACGGTCCTGCTTAATAATACAGGCTGCATACCTTCCTCGATGCTACTGATTAAAAGTATCCTGAGTCTATACTAGAACAGAAGTAACCTTTTTGTAGACTGCTAATGTTCACCTTCCAATGCTACTTGTTTATCATTCTGATTAGAGCAAGAATGAAGAGGGTGGGAGGACGGAAAAGGAGTACCAATGCTTATTTTGAATGCTGCAAGGCAGCATATCAACCTATAGGTTGTGATCGCGATGAGGAGTTCGGGGTTGCGACAAGATATTCTTGATCACTTAATTTGGTGGAGGGGGGCCCCAAAGATGTCCGTGCCCAGGGCCCCAAAAGTGGTTAACATGGCACTGCCCATACTTTGATAGGCATTGAGCATCAGTGTCCGTTTGAGTGGAGGAATGTGTGTAGGGGGGCGGGGCATTCAGTGCCCAAGGAAAAAACACTGCTTCCAATGCTGATCATATATTCCCACTCCTCCGTGTGTGGGTGCTTCTATTTTGGGCGCTGCAATGAGTGGAAGAGTCTTTCCAGACCCTCCGGCTGCACGTCGCTCTGACCTTCACCTGGACTGCAGCACCCCAGGACTCGCACATGGGAAACAGCCAGGAATGTGGGCGCATTTGTGTGGGTGAGGGGGGCATTGCTTTGAGAGTAAGTGATACGCCACAGGAGATGTCTGTCGCTCCTGCATCACACCCCACTCACATGCAGTTGGTAGGTGGGCCATAACTTTACAAAATCCCCATGCCAGGTGAGTGCTGCGCTGTCCCCCCCCACCCCCTTCAGGCCAAAAGAAACGAAATTGGTGCTTTACAAAGCATGTGGCAGGATGCCGTAGCAGGCTCTCCCCCACAGCCTTACCGCTTCCTGGGGCTTCAATCCCCGCCCCAGAGCCCTCCCACCGGCCCTGATTGGTGCTCTGCTCCCTCATCAAGGACACCCCTGGGCACCCTCTGCCTGGAAGCCCCTGCAGCTAAGGGCTCCAAAGCCAAGGGCGGCTCCTACATTGGCGGCTCCAAGATGTGTCTGCAGGTGTCTGCTGGGGAAGCCAATGAAGCCAACAGTCAACAGACACCAGCAAAAACTGTGAGTGTGGCACGGGTGGGGAGTGGAGCAATTACTCTACTCCAGAAAACCCCTGCCACTCTATCTTACCTCCCAATAACATAGACTGCCATAGACTCACACCAGGTACACTCAGAAAGATTTGTGACCACCAGACTGAACTTATTCATGACAGGACTGTACAAGTTGCCTTGCATTACATACTAAAATAGTTGTCAAGGTCAACATGTGCCGCACTTAGATAGAATTGTGAGTATTGGCATGTCCACACTTTAACAGAATTGTGAATATCAGCATGCCCGCACTTAGACAGAATTGTGAATATTAGCACGTCCACACTTAGATAGTCCACACTTAGACAGAATTGTGAATATTAGCACGTCCACACTTAGATAGAATGGTGAATATTGGCCTGTGTTGCATCTAGATAGGACTTTGAATGTTAGCATGTCCACACACAGATAGAATTGTGAATATTAGCATGTCCAAACTTAGACAGAATTGTGAATATTGGCCTGTGTTGCATCTAGATAGGACTTTGAATGTTAGCATGTCCACACACAGATAGAATTGTGAATATTAGCATGTCCAAACTTAGACAGAATTGTGAATATTAGCATGCCCGCACTTAGACAGAATTGTGAATATTAGCACGTCCACACTTAGATAGATTGGTGAATATTGGCCTGCGTTGCATCTAGATAGGACTTTGAATGTTAGCATGTCCACACTTAGATAGAATTGTGAATATTTGCATGTCCACACTTAGATAAAATTGTGAATATTGGCCTGCGTTGCATCTAGATAGGACTTTGAATATTAGCATGCCCGCACTTAGACAGAATTGTGAATATTAGCACGTCCACACTTAGATAGTCCACACTTAGACAGAATTGTGAATATTAGCACGTCCACACTTAGATAGAATGGTGAATATTGGCCTGTGTTGCATCTAGATAGGACTTTGAATGTTAGCATGTCCACACACAGATAGAATTGTGAATATTAGCATGCCCGCACTTAGACAGAATTGTGAATATTAGCACGTCCACACTTAGATAGATTGGTGAATATTGGCCTGCGTTGCATCTAGATAGGACTTTGAATGTTAGCATGTCCACACTTAGATAGAATTGTGAATATTTGCATGTCCACACTTAGATAAAATTGTGAATATTGGCCTGCGTTGCATCTAGATAGGACTTTGAATATTAGCATGCCCGCACTTAGATAGAATTGTGAATATTTGCATGTCCACACTTAGATAAAATTGTGAATATTGGCCTGCGTTGCATCTAGATAGGACTTTGAATATTAGCATGCCCGCACTTAGATAGAATTGTGAATGTTAGCATGTCCACACTTAGATAGAACTGTGAATATTAGCACACCTGCTCTTTATGGGAATGTTCAGTACAGTGCACTGAAGTGCAAGCTTCAACTTCTTCCTACACTTTTATTTTAAAACGAAACCATTCTAGAACGGTTTCTTTTTAAAATAAAAGAATAGGAACGCTGAAACTTAAAAATAAAAAGTATAGAATCACTGCTCCCGACCGCTCCCGCCCACTTCGACCTCTGGGCATTGGTGCCTGAAGTTTTAGTTTTAAGAATTATCCCAAATGGAAGCACGTGTCTCTTTCCCACTTCCAGTGGTGGACTGGTCTGTAGGGAGCTCTGGTAGGTCTCGACACCCTTGGCCTCTTTTGGGTGGTAACCTATTTAATTTGCAAATGTTCCCGTAGGAAAAGGGTTGGGCTTGCTGAACATTTCTACTATAGGCCCACTTTCAACATTATTTCCAGGGCCTCTTTTGATCCCCAGTCCGCCCTTGCCCACTTCCATGCACACTTGTGAATTAGATTAATTGTCACCGAGTTGCATTTAGTCGAATGGAAGGTGGAGCTTTGCCGGTCTTCTGAGACAGTCATTTCTTAGTGTTTCAGATCTATTGCTGCAAAAGGGGAGAATAACGTATGCCATGTTATCTCGCATTTTACATTGAATTACAGTCTAAGGTCAGGTCAAGTGCACACTTAGGGACCGATACACCAGTGGAGCAAATCGGGAGTTTCCCTGAGCATGTCAGATTTGCTCCTGCTACCTTGTATCTTATTCACAAAGCCTAAAAGTGGAGCAAATATGTAGCTTCCTGGAGTGCCTCTGAGATGCTTATGTCCAAACTTTATTGAAAAATATGTGTTGAAGGGCATCGCTGATATGCCTCCAAGAAGCTCTGGATTTGCTCCAGTTTTAGGCTTTGTGAGCCAGGTATAAGGGAGAAGGAGCCGATCAGAGATACTCACGAGAATCTCTGGAGGTATAAGGTAGCAGGAGCCAATCAGAGATGCTCACAGGCATCTCAGTATTTGCTCTAGTTTTAGGCTTTGTGATTCAGGTATAAGGCCTCAAGAGCCAATCAGAAATGCTCACGGGCAACTCGGGATCATCTCCAGTTTTAGGCTTTGTGATTCAGGTATAAGGCAGCTTGAGCCAATCAGAGATGCTCACAAGTATCTCTGAAGGTATAAGGCAGCAGGTGGGAATCAAAGATGCTCACAGGTATCTCAGGATTTGCTCCAGTGGAAGTCTTTGCGTTTCAAGCCTTTACTCTTTTGGCATGCTAAATTAGAAAACTAAGTTTGAAGTCTAACCTTTAAAAATACAAATCTGAAAGCACAAACATGTGAAAATATAAGGTGAGAAATGTTTGTCAAAGGAAGCCGGGTGGACTGGAAACCGAAGGAGCCCTGGAAATATTTTTCAAAGTGACACCATATTACACATTTGAAGCAAGCCAAACCCCTTTCCCTTAAGAACCAAGAAACCTTACAAATAAAATATTTAACCACATAGAATAGACCCACTATGCAGATGGCCACCAGAAATCTTTAGAGTTCCCTATAGGCCAGTCCACCCCTGTGTAGAAGTCATCAAGAGGAAGCGGTCAGATAGTTGCAGGAGTTAATCTGAGGGTGTCCCTTTGTTAGGATATTTATACAAATCTTTTATAAAGGGCAAAGGTTAAAAGGTTTCATGGAAATGAGGAGCAAAGGCCAGAAGGGCAAGAGGAGGGTAATGGGGGTATTCCCCTCATTATAACGCCTGCAAATAAATGCATGACTGAGGGTGGAGCTAATTAGCTAGAGAGGTGGTATACCAACTGTGGGGCTGGCTCCTTGTTAAGGAGATGTATCCGTTTTATGCTTAAACCCCCCTTCTTGTGAGACCCCCTAGCACTTTTTTCTGGACTTCTAGACCTTTTTCCAGTTCTCCAGTATGACTGGAGTCTTTTTCCCACTTGTTCGATGTTGTTCCTCTGACCCTGGGAACCCTGTTCATTGTGTTTTACTTTTTTTATGGAGTCATGCTTTCCTCCACACTTTTTGAAGGCACCTGGGTTTCACTCTTGCAGCACACAGCACCCAATGTGCAGTGCTGCTCGGCGCCCTTTGGGATCTCCTTTTTATATTCTTTTATTTTCCTTAAGTTGTTCTCAAGGCTAGAAGGATACTTTTATCCTTCTTAGATTTTCATTTGAGAGCTCAGCACACCCCACCCTATGTGGAGTGCTGGGAGGCTACCCAGTAACCCCTTTCTCTCAGCTCCTGTAACATTTATATTGGAGTAACAACCCTACAGTTATGGCTGGTGGCAGTGGACGTGTTGTACCGACTTTTGTGCTATTTCTGCCCACAGACTGTCTTCACAACTGCTACTGTGCACAAAAGGGTCACTGCTGTTCCAACATTGTGGCTTCTTGCTTTTTTCACCATTTGTTGGGTGGTTGTTCTTTCGTGGTCCTTCTTCTAACATGCTGGAAGGAGGAGGTCTGGATTTGAGTTTTTTCTTTGGGGGTAACCCTTTGTGTAGCCCGCCAAGACTCCAGTGTGTCTGAGAGGAAAGGAAGCGTGAGAGGATCCCGATACTCTGCTATCCTTTGTCTTCTGGTGTGCCTCAAAGGAACCAGTTCCGACTGGGGCAGCTGGCTGTCCTGATTGGACAGCCACCCACCCCTTTCTGTAAACTGCATGGAGAGTTTGCACAGGATGAGTATGCAATCCTAATAAAAGGAGAAGTTCCTGAGATGGAAGGCAAGTTGACCACTGGAACAAAGGATCCAAAGAAGAAGAAGACGACCAGAGACGCTTGCAGCCGTTTCCAGCAACAGCAAAGAGAACATTGCTGTCCTGACCCTGTTTTCAAATTGACAGAGGAGGTCCAGAGAAGGTGACTCCTTCCCTTTGACTGGTGGAACCAAATAGCCATAAAACGACCTGCAGAACGAGTCATCTCCCGAAATGCTATGACCTTCCTGGGCTGCAAACCACCAATACCAGGGGACCTCCAACCCAATTGCAGTGCATCATCTTCCCATGAACGAATCCTCCCAGAACTTTGATTATCTCCAGTTGGACCTCCAGAGGTAAGATCTTCCTCCTCAAAATCCCCTCAACAGAGTGCAGGACCGAGGAATGGAGACCGGTTGATAGGCAGTAAATGTTCATCCTTGGAGCCTGTAAAAAGGTACCAAAACTGCAGACCGACATGGGAGTATGAAGAATCCTGTGCTGTGAGTCCTTTCTCTCAACTGCTGTTGCGTGTTCCTTCCAGAGTTCCTCCTTTCGTCACCACGACGAAGGAACAGGAGACCGGGTCCATCGCTGTTGCACTGTGAAAGAATCCAGCTGCATCTTCTTCATCACTCCTCAGGTACTGTGGGACTCTGAGTAGTACTTACCTCTAGCCATTGTATTGCTCCTGTGTTGCTGCAGTGCTGATTCCGGTGTTTGGATGTTCACCCATACCATTCGCCCAGGCCTAATGCTTTTCTGCCTATAGGGAGCCTTCCCTGAGAATCCTGAAACCTTTATGCCCCTCAAAAGCTTCATACTTGTAATGGAAGAATCCTTTGGAACGTTTGTCTTTTCTGCTGCTGTGCCTTACCTGTCTTCCCTCCAGTCTGACTTTGAAGAACTCACATAGATAGGGATGGACTACTGAAGCCTTGAGGCCATTGAAAAGTCTTGCACGTCTTTGAAAGTGTTGAACTGCTATTGCTATTGCTGGTGCTATTGTTGGTGCTGAATGACTGTAACAAGTGATTTTACTTGCCATTGAACTCTGTTCATGATCTGTATATTACATTACTATTGGTTTACTCACCTAAAGAATTTCTTACGTTTTCTAGTGTGCTGATTTGTTGAAATAGTACTTACCTGAATATAACTTTGCCTTGTGTATATAAAATACATGTCTATTTTACTATAACTACAAGTGTGTGAGAGTTTCTTTGGGCCTATGTATTTACTGAGTTTGTTGTACTTACCTACAGCGCACATCCTCCTCCTAAAATAAGCCTGGCTGCTCTGCCATACTACCAAACCTTTGGGTAATACAGACTTATACTAAGAGTTGAGGCCTGTATGCCAAGGGTTAGTTTTGTAGAGTCTCACATGTTGGTAGACTTTAGGAAAACTACCCAAACACCCATCTAAGGGGCTGGCGGATTCTCTGTGGTGCCGCGAGGGAACTGGGGTGTGTGAGACGCTTTCAAATGGGAAGATGGTAACTGTTTAATAGAAAACACAAGTAGTTCTGGTATTTTGGGGGGGTGGGGGAGACAACAATATTTTGTTGGAGGCAGGGCTCATCATGAAAGATTTGGAAACCAGAGAGACTCGACAAGGGATGGCAGGAGGGCACCAAACGGAACATCACTTCATACATACGTTTAATAAATGCATGCAGAAATATATATTTTTTCAAACTTACTTTGGAATTTAAACACACAACAATTCAAGTATACGAAAAGGAAACATTCTAACGTTGATTTTCGAGAGTTCAATTTCAACCATGACGCTGTCAGACTTAAACCCCACTATCGTCACATGTCGAGATGAAGTTTCAAACCCCACTATCGTCACATGCCGAGATGAAGTTTCAAACCCCACTATCGTCGCATGTCGAGATGAAGTTTCGATCGCCGCATGCAGGCACACCACTTTGGCACATGTGGGGGGCCTGAAGGGGCTCCGTCTGCAGTTTAATCGGCCCAGCCTGAGAGCTCTCTCACAGGGGAGGGGAAAGGTCAGGCCTCGCCATACTGCGACACGCAGGATCAGAACGGGAGAAAAATGGAAGCATTACCCAGTCGCGTAAAGTGCCTCGGGGTGATGGAGGCGCGCCGCAGAGTGAAGGTGGGAGGGGAGGCGGTGGTGGGTGTCAGTCCTACTATTTATACAAGAGCCTTTAATCCAGCCAAAGCTTTTAAGAGGTGCTACAGTAAGCCTGCTCTCTATAGGAGTAAAGCTAAGAAACCGTAGCTTGTCTCCAGACGTGAGTGTCAAAAGCTAAACAGGCCCGGGGGAGGAGGCATAACAGACACCCCTGCAGCCCCAGTGGCACATGGCAGCCCCCCACTATCAACGGGTCCCTAGATCAGTGGTCTTCAAACTGGGGGGCCGAAGGATGTGGGGGGGGAAGACTCTCTAAAAAGGGATTAAGATGATTGTTTGTAATGTAAAAAGGGATTAAGGTGACTGCTTTTAATAGAAAAAAATAAGCTGCCGACAATCTGATCATATTTTAAAGAGCCTGCCCCCTCCCCACCCTGCCCACCCTGGACAGCCTTTGGGCCCCTAGGGGGGGGGCAGCCTCTAGTTGGAGGGGGGGGGCAGAAAACATGTTGTTACTATGGGAGGTGGGTCGGTATGAAGAAGTTGGAATATCACTGCCCTTGAATGACCCCAGGCCAGGGCATGTCTGTGGGAGGCAGCAAGTGCAAGGGGAGGGGGCCGTCCATTGGGCCTACCCCACCTGCACTTCTCCATTGGATTTTGAGTAAACAGCAAAAACCCCCATCTCTCACCAGTGAATAGATTTAGAAGAAAGTCTGAATGTTGGTGCACACAGCGCGTTTTATCAGTGTGCTTCAGTATACAAAGTGCCTGGATGTGAAGGAAGGCGGCGTCCAGGCGCTCCGGAATGGTCCGGTCACGCTAAAGTACCAATTCACAATATTTCATTGCCCATCGTGCTCATTTCAAATGACCGTCAGAGTGGCGCCAGGACAGGCTAACTTAATCCTCACCATTCCACACAATGTAAAACTAACCCCGGGAACAGCTGTTTTGGTTTCGCTGCTCCATATCGATAACGTTGCCTTTCAAACCCGCGGCACTTATTTTATTTAAACCTTTTTATTGCTGCCATAAAAGAAAGCCATGTGACGTCTGCATACCATGAGGGGGCGCTAAACTGTACTTACCAAACAAAAGGAAACCACCCTTCAACAACCCGGCACTTACTCCAGACTTCAAGCGCGCCGCCTTATCAACAATGAATGACCCTATATACACTCTGCTCCCGTGAAGTGGCTTTCCTGTGGCCGCAGCGTTCCCAAAAAACCGTAATACAGCAGCCCTGATGCCCGCCTGCCTGTGCACACGCGGTATACTCTGACGCGAACCTCCAGCGACCTGCAGCGCTATTCTGTAGAGACAAATACACACACGTCAATCATTTTCAGGTAAAATGTACCAGAAAGGAAAGGGCCTATGGGATTTCCCTAGAGTTTTCCGGTTCCATTTTGTATCCTGCACGCCCCTCTTGGTAAAATCACAGGTTAGAATTGGAAGCTGCCGTTTCTACTGGTTATTTCCCCTTGAAGTTGTGGCGCAGCACTCGAGGGCGGATCAGGACATTTCGGCGCGGCCGGTTCGGCGCGGGCCGATTTGGCGCGGCCTGTTCGGCGTAGGAGTCGGCTCGGCGCGGCAGCCTGCGCCGAACTGGCCGCACAGAAATATCCTGCTCCAAAATGGAGACCTCATTGGAGAGCGGCTATCAAGGGGGCACTTTGCGCATGTTGTAGGCTGGGGTGCTCTGCCTGCTCAGAAATGGAGACCTCGGGGAGAGCGGCTATCAAGGGGCACTTTGCGCATGTTGTAGGCTGGGGTGGTCTGCCTGGTCCGAAATGGAGACCTCATGGAGAGCTGCTATCAAGGGGGCACTTTGCGCATGTTGTAGGCTGGGGTGCTCTGCCTGCTCCGAAATGGAGACGTCGGGGAGAGCGGCTATCAAGGGGGCACTTTGCTGCGCATGTTGTAGGGTGGGGTAAATATAACTGCTTTTGTATTTTTGATTGCATTACAATTTTGGGAATGAACAGGAAAAACGGCAACAACAAAAAATAATTGCTGGTTAACTGCATTCATGCAAGAGCAATGCAAACTTTCCTTTCAATAAGACACTCCCACACTGAAAGCATGTTTCTCTTCACTGCACATTCAACATGACCTGTGTGTTCAATGCGTGCTCACTGCACACCATTGCTTACGCGCACAGTCATCACTCGCCAAAGGCAAGTGGAAATGTAGGCCCGTATAAAAAGGAGTACATGGTTTCCTTTTCTCCACGCACTCGAGTGTAATGTAAACTAAATGCTCAGGTTAAGTTCCATGAAGCTTGCAATTAAAATGCCTTTTACCTTATTTGAACAGCCTACAATATAAAGCTACATTTAATGTGCTAGCATGCTGCCCCATTACTAAGGAACATGTAGCCATATACAGACCCTGGGAGCCAGTGTAAGCCGAACGCCCACTTCCTGGCATAAGCTCCAGTTTGGGGGGGATCCTTACCTCCTCTAAGTGGAGGTGGGCAGGCACTGCGCCAACGGTGTAGACATCTTTTTATGGAGCTGTGTGCGCGGCTCTGCCCACACCACCAAGAACGCACGCGGCCCACACAGACCATGGTCTCCCCAGAGAACGCGAGCAGTGCTAAGAAGGCAGACCCGTCTCCAGACAGACTGATCCCACCTTGTCGACTGCAAAAAAATCAGAGAATCCCATGGCACGCCAAAACTTACCAGCGCCAAAACATCCTGTCGCCGAATTGGACGAGCCGAACTGGCGCCGCGAATCGGCCTGGCCCAAACCAGCGGCGCCAAAACGTGGTGTACCGCTTGAGAGACCTGCCCGTGCTTCCCGGTGTCCCGCGGAGTACTCACGCAGTAGGCACCCGCATGGCAGTTGATGTTGCCAGCCTGAGTAGCTGAATTCCATCTATAGGAATCTGAAATTGGGGAGCACCCCAAGAGTTCTTCTCCGAGTAAATAATCAGCTCATTAAGATGTAAAAACGTCTTTATATTTTCATGACTTATGCTTCTTGGGTAGTGTTAAACTCTGGAGCACCATTCAAATGGACACTAATATGACTACAACACCGAGAGTAAGGAGGAATCTGGAATTACGTGTTATATGCAGACAGCCATATTATATCAGGCATCGGAACGTCCTGTCTGCATTGGGAAGTCGACCATTTCCGTCCCAGCTCTGACTACAGGTCTGCATAAACCTCAAGGAACGTCATGAAATAAGAACGGAAGGAGCGCAATGGAGGATTGCCGGTATCATTACACAGCAGGCAGCCACGGGACTACAGACCCTTGGTGAGTGGCCATGTTGCGAACTTGCCTTTCCACAGATGGTCAGGAGCTGCAAGGTAGAAAAGGAAAGCTTCTTTGATAGTTGCAATATAGTATAGGTAGCCCACAGGTTACAGGACACAGTATTTCAGTACATTGCGAAGCATCCACTGGCACACCCTTTCTCCAGCCAGCCTCTCTCCAAGTGTCATCCAAACACATCCAGCAGGCAGCACTCACACCACATTCCACTCTAGAACTCTCATGACATTGCATTCATGCAAGCCAGATAGGGCAGGAAGAAAGCACATTCGCACCCGGGGAAGGGTGCTCAGCCAATTAGGTGGCTGGAACAGCAGGCAAGATGCTGTTTCTGTTTCCAGTCACCCAAGGTGGTGCCATCTTTTTTTCTTCTTCCTCAAAATCAAATGTTATTGTCATTTTCACATAATCAATACAAAAACATTGACAGCAGTTATGGGCAATGCCGCAGGGCCGCCCAAGGCGAGGCAGGGTAACTGATGTTACCATCCAGCAGGCCTGGAGAGGGGCAGCCCCCACCCCCACTGCCTGCTCATCTCCCTCTCAGCTACTGAGACACGCAGTCTCTGTCACACAAAGTCAGGGAAGGGTGAGGTGTGAACTATCACCTCACCCTTCCTCTAAGCAACAAGGTGCTAAGCACCCAAAAGAAACCAACAGTCAGGCAGGGCCCAGGTTCAAAGACCTGCTCCCCCTCAGGGGGCCAGACAGTCGGCTACCCGGCCTGGGGGCTGGAGCACAGCCCCCACCAATATGCACATCAAAGACCCAGGCTCCCCTAGGTCTTATAAATAAGAGCAACATGCTCTAAAAAAACACAATCTGTTTGTGGACCCTGAACGGGGACCCAAACAAACAGGAGGTTCGCTGTTCACTCAGCGTCTTCCACTCTTTTTCTTCTTTGCCACAAACCCTCCCACCCTACAAAGAAGGGAGAAGAACAAAGGAAAAGAGATACAGGGCACAGTACAGTGTCCACAACAAGTCGTGGGATGAGAAAAGGTGGCATGGGCCAGAGGGGGTAACCTCAGGACCCGGTGCCCAAAAGTATGATACTATTATGACATGTGATTATTGTTATGTCCATAACCATATCTGCACAATAAAATCCTACGGCCTTTTATTGCCAACACTTGACAAACTTGGTGAGCCAATTTATTTACTGGTGAGGGCAAGGGGTCAGCCAACAAAATTTGCATGCATATGGGTTCAGCAGTTACAACCAGTAACATGTTTCTCATCTAAACATTGTGGGCCTCATCACGAGTTTGGCGGTAACCCTTAATCCGGCGGTGGCCCTATTACCGCCAGATTTAAGGGTCCGCCAAATCAGGGCTTCGGCGGATTTCTCCCCAGCTCTGAGCTGGGGGGGAAATCGCGCCGAAAATTTGCACTATTACCGCTGGCGGGAAATCCAACGGTGGTAAGAGCACGAAAATTCCCCATTGAGCCCAATGGGAAATGGGGCATTCCCGAATGGGCTCAGTGAGGAATGGGGAATTCCATTAGCGCCAAACCCGTGATCTGGCGCTAATAGCGCCAGGGGGTTTGGCGGAAGGGCTAATACCTCTGGCAGTAATACCGCTGGCGTTACCGCCCAACTCGTGATGAGGCCCTGTGGCTCCGTGTTGCCTCCCCAAACCCCCAAAACCCCAAAACAAACCATACCCCTTCCCACCGTCCCTTCCCATTTACCTGCTGGACCGGAGCTTTGTGCTCCGGTCCCAGCACTTCTCCTGCTCCCAGCCACTACCATAGACATGGAAAAGGGACTTAGTCCCCTTTCTCTATGGCGCGGCCATCTTTTTTTTGGTCTGGAGATTGATATCGCTTGCGCAACCAATCTACTGAGGAAAAAAAATAAACCATTTCCATCCTGGATAAACCCATGGGTGCGACTGGCTTTCACCCCTGCTGGGGGGGGGGGGGTGGAAATGGGCGGTAACAGCCCCAGCACTCGCCAAGACCCCTGCTTCGTTCGGGCCTAACTAGGCTCGGGCTGTTAACAGCTAGGTCCGTCCCCCACAGCGGCAGTGAAAGCCGTATCACAACAGGGCTCTGGCAAGGGCCAGTGGCAGAGAGGATCTATTAATCCGCTGGTAAATAACCGATCATATCATATCATACGCTGATGAAAAGCCACAGTACCAGCGGCACACAAATGGTCGGAAGTAATTGACTCACCTCATGTTCCCTGGGAGAAATTGGAGAAATGTGAAGACTTTGCTAGCAGGCTTGCGAATGAAAATGCTTAATAAAGAACCTAGACCTTTGATGTGTGGTAAGAAGCTTCACTTGGCCAGTAGCGACTTCAAACACGATAACAGGGAAATGGACTGCTTTATTTGAAACCTTACAGGTGTGTGCTAAGAAAAGTCACTGCGCCATTCACGTGGTAACTGTCATAAAGGCATCCTCGGATGACATATAGAAGAGACACACCATATAGACGCAGCTGTTCTGACAAGGGAGGGACCACTAGCAGGAGGGGGAAGCAGAGTGAACCCGTAGGCCCTTTAAGCAAGGTAATAAATTAAACGAGTGGTATGAGGATATAGAATTTGCTCTTGCACCAATAATAAGACCGACTCAGGAAGCTGGCAGAATTAATTTTAACTGTTTTAATTGCAATCACATTAAACAGGGAGTTACAACGAACATCAACAGATGTTCACCAGAGCCTTCAACGATTCTCTGTCTCATTCTCAATGCATTTCATTAAAAAAATCAACTTTATACTAAAACTTCGACATCATCCTACGAGGCAAAATAAGAAAACCTACTCGAAGTGGTCAAAGGACCAAAGGGAACATCTAAGTATACTTTCTATGGGGGATAGAAACATGATTGGATCTCTAACATCAGCTGGACAACTCATGCCCACCCCTAATGCAAGTCATATTTTTTTTAAAAAAACTTTATTTATTAATTATGGTAGTACACGTCGCCGCTTAAACATGACATTACATAGCATACAATGGTTCTTATTAAAAAGTTGAAACACAATTACAACCAACATTTTCTTACACAGCCTGTTCGTTTTCGGGTCTAGTCGGGCTACTGCCGTCCGAACCTAGTTCACATAAGTAGACTCTGAACGGGGCCCAGATGTCTTTAGGCTTACGTGGTCTTGGTAGCGATAATTTTTTATAGTATAGAAGAAAACAGTTCAAATTCACATTTTAATGGGAAGGAAAGGTGTAACATACAAAAGCTCTATCATTAAGAAAAATATTTTATTATAGAAAAAAGACATAATTCTCATTAAATCTATATATAATCCAAGATTGCAACAAATGAATTTTTCACTGATATTTGTATGGTAAATGTTGTTTTTTTAGTTAATGTGGTATGGTTGTTTTTTATTTTTACATTGATGTTGTGTATGTAATCGTCCTTTTTTTGATAACCTGGTTTTAGGGTTGTTCCTTAATCTGTGTATTATTTAACACAGTTTTAATGAAAATTATGTCTTTTTTCTATAATAAAATATTTTTCTTAATGATAGAGCTTTTGTGTGTTACACCTTTCCTTCCCATTAAAATGTGAATTTGAACTGTTTTCTTCTATACTATAAAATATTGTCTTGGGGTCCCCAGACAGTGAAAACAGTAGGTCTATGTAACAGACCTTGCTGTGGGGATTGTTTTTGTATTGATTAGACCTCATTTGTACTGCTTGGTAGCGATAATACATACTGTTCTTCACATTCATTGACCTGAGGCAGTTCCCTAAGAAAATGATTTACCCGTGGTGCGTATGCATTCTTCCACTGTTGCAGTATACATTTTTTAGCTACTATACACACTACATTAAATAAATGCCTAGTCATCTCCGAGGTCTTCCCAATATCCCCGAATAGATATTTTCGGGGCGTCAGGTCTGCCGGGATCTGTGTGATGTCCACAAGGATAGATGCAACTTCTCTCCAGAACTCGTATATGGGTGGGCAACTCCAGTACATATGTAAGGAATCGGCCTGTGCGCTTCCACATTTCGGAAAACTGGCCGGGCCATCTCGACTGAACTTAGCCACCTTCACAGGTGTATAGTGTAGCTTATTTAATACCTTAAATTGGATCTGGCGTAGACACGCATTCATGGACACCCGTTTGGTTAGATCACAGTATTTTTCCCATGCCTTGTCTGAGATGGTGCTTCCCAGGTCAGCTTCCCACGAAGCCTTGATACTATTTGTCGTGGGCGTATTTGCCTGTACTACTGCGTAGAGCCCTGAGACACTAACCCTCTCCTGTGTGGACAGTGGTGTGAGGCAGGTGGTTCTTCTGGGAAAGGCCATCCACATCCGGTGATATTGTAGCACCTTCAATTGATCCCTCCCCATACCAACTTTAAATTCCTCTAGTGTTATGAATTTACCATTGGGATATATATCTTTCAGTTTGAATTCCTCATCTGGATCCCAGTTTTTTTGGACATCCGGGTCATAAGATGGTGCTATACCGGGGAAGTTCCAGAAGGGGGCTTCCGAGTAATAGGGAGTCCCCAAACCCAGCCTACAGAATAGTCTGGACCATGCATGCACAGTTATGCTAACCGGGTGGAATGGGCAGTCGTCTTTATGTTTCTTGCTAAAGATTATGGAGCATAAGTCGGTTGGGCGTGCAGCATGTCTTTCAATAACAACATGGGGGGAGGTACAATGTTCATCATACCAGTACCTGATAATTGGGGCCGCTATGCCCCCTTTATTGTAAGGTTCAACCATTTTCTCCCACTTCATTCTGGCTGCGCCCCCTCCCGACACAAATTCCACCGCCAGGGAACGAAGGATCGCAAAGAACTGTGCCCCCGGCCATAGCGGGACGTTTGTGAATATATACAATAACTTTGGTAATATTACCATCTTTAATATGGCCACTCGGCCAATGAGCGAAATGGGGAGTTTCGTCCAAAAACGCAGCTTGGTGGGTATACCACCCAGGAGATGTTCATGATTGTCAGAGTGGAGGGTGGCGCCGTCACTGGACACTATCATTCCCAGATATCTTATTTTGCGTGGGGACCATTTTAACCCATATGTGTTGGCTGGACATCTCGTGGCAGGGGTAAGGGGAAAATCTCAGATTTGGATCTATTGATTTTATAGCCAGAATAATCGCAAACTCCTGGATGGTCTCGATCGCCGGGCCTAAGTGTATATCCGGCTCGCGAATATATAACAATGTGTCATTGGCATATAGGGATATGGAGTGAGTCAGGCCGGCCATTGTGATACCTCTCTGTCCCTGGTGTTCCCTAATTGCCGCAGCCACTGGTTCAATAGTGAGAGCGAATAGTATTGGGGAGAAAGGGCATCCCTGTCGCGTACCCCTCCCCAGCCCAAACCAGTCGGACAACATGCGATTGGTCAGTACCCTGGCTCCGGGGTCAGAGTACAACAGACAAACGCATCTAAAAAAATATGGGCCCATACCAAATTTCATCAATACTTTAAACAAAAACAACCAAGATACTGAATCGAACGCTTTTTCAGCATCCAGCAATACAGCCACCGTCTGAGCCTCTGGTTTTATCTGGGCCATGATGCCAAACAATCTCCTAAGGTTGAGAACCGTTGACCTAGTGGGAATAAAGCCGCACTGATATGGGTGTATCAATGTGGGCATGTGCGGGAGGAGTCTCGTGGCCAGGATCTAAGCAAATACTTTAGCATCACAATTTATTAGGGACAAGGGTCTATAGGAGGATAACTCGTTGGATGGGTGCCTGGGTTTCAACAAAACTGTTATTATGGCCTCTCTCATTGATGGTGGCAGGGTACCTACTTCAACTGCCTCCTCCCATACCTACAGTAGCACTGGGGATAGTTCCTCACTTAACTCCTTGTATAGTTCTGCCCCCAACCCATCTGAGCCCGGTGCTTTGCCACTAGCCAGTGACTTGATCGCCTCGGCGACTTCATGTTTGGTCAGGGGCTGCTCCAACGTGACTCTGTATTCCACAGGAAGCGTTGGGAGGGAGATGCTGTCGAGGTACGTTTCCACGTCACTCGGTGATTTCGAATCATGGTTGGAATACAGGTCCGTGTAAAAATGAGTAAATTCCCTATTTATCCCTTCTTCACTAGTGATCACCGAGCCGTCACCCATATACTGGAGATCATCGAGTGCTGTCTATCTGCTTTAAGGAGGTTGGCCAAGGTGCGCCCAGCTCTGTTGCCCTCGCCGTATCTACGCGCTCATTGAGGGGTTGACATATAAAGCAGTTCTCTAGCCGCTAGTTTATTAAATTCCAATAGGGCACTATTAATTTCCACAAGGGTCTCATTGTCATGTTCATCAGTATATTTCGCTTCTAAATTACCTAGTAATTGTTCCACCTCATCAAGTTCTCTCCTGACTGCCTTCAGCATGCCTGTGGATTTAGAAAGCAATATCCCTCTCACCCAAACTTTGAAAGCCTCCCAAAGAGTATGCCGACCATCTACTGATCCTGTATTGGTTTCAAGGAAGTGTTCAACTTCTATATGCAACGCCTCCGCTACTGCAGGGTCCTTAAGGATGTCCGGTGGCATCCTCTATCGCCTAACTGTGGGAGCTGTATTCCTCAATGACATTTCCATTGTAACAAGGGAGTGGTCTGAAAGGGTGCGGGGAAGTATCTCACATTTATCTATATGGTTCATGAGGCTCGTGGAAGTCAGCCAATAATCTATTCTGGGCTCTGTGTCATGTACTGTAGAATAAAATGTGTATTGTTTCTTATAAGGGTGTAGCGTTCTCCATGTGTCTTCTATTGTCAATTGCAACAGGATTTGTAGCAACATTACCGCCGCCTTGGAGAGGGGTCGAGGTTTTGTATTGGACCGATCCAGTGTGACATCAAGGATTGTGTTAAAATCTCCTCCCCAGAGGATCTTTTCAGAGCCCGTATACTCCAATTCCTGTACATTTACATAGAACACAGGATCATCAACGTTCGGTCCATAGGTGTTTACCAGTATCATTTCCCTCCCCGCAACACTACCCCATACTATGACATAACGCCCATGAGTGTCCACCTTACTCCTACTGAATCGAAAACCCACAGAAGGGTGTATGAGAGTGAGAACACCCCTCGCCTGTTTGGAGTAGTCAGTATAAAATCTATGTTGTCCCCAGTTTTTCAGAAAGTCCATGTTTACCTTTCGGAGTGCATGAGTCTCTTGCAACATTATCACCTGCGGGTGATGTCTAGTAATGTAAGCCCCCACCTTTCTAGACTTAGCCCGGTTATTTAAACCACAGACATTCCATGTAAGGAGCTTTAACTTCATTCCGCTAGCCCTTGTTCCGGTGTATGCCATGACTGTGCCTTAATATCATTTCACTTGTACCGGATTAAACCGGATGAATGTCATGTGCAACGACGCCACCAACATTTTCAACCTGTAGAACCCTTTCAACTGGGTCTCCAATGCCCTCCCCTCCATTATGAATCACATATACCTCAACAACCAACATTGTAACATCCCAACTCGTCCCCCCACCCACATCATCACCCCCAAAATGACAATGCTGCCCCATAACGCTCGGGTCTACCGCGAATGGCATTTTCCCCCAAATAACTTGGAACTTTCCTAAGGGTTCCTGCTGCATCCATCCAGCTGCCCTTTCGGGGGCTCACGGCTCAAGACTACCTTGAATCTTCATCTAGGCCGCTCTAAGCCATTCTTTTTTCCCCCCATGGTTCCCGTGTTGGGAATCGGATAGTGCAGACCCATCAGTCTGCTACATCAAGTCTATCTGCTCCAGGCTGGACTCCGCCGTTTTGATTGTTTACCCTATCTCTGGGAAGCAGTGGGATAGACGCCTCCACGTATGACATGGCTTCTGCCGGATTTTCAAAAAAATGGGCTCTGCCGCCATGTTGAATTCTGACTTTAGCGGGAAAGATCAGGGCATAGGGTATATTTCGCATTCTCAGTTGTCTTTTTACGGGCTCATAGGATCGACGTTGTGCCTGTACCCCAGCTGAGAAATCCGGATATATGTGAACTCTGTGGTCATCAAAGTGCAAAGTGCCTTTCTCCCTGGAGAGTCGAAGGATAGCATCTCTGTCCCTATAGTTAAGGATACGTGCTATTATGGTGCTGGGCGGTGCCTCGGGTCTCGGCGGATGTGCCAGAATGCGGTGGGCTCTCTCCAACAGAAAATGTTCCGAGAAAGATTCAGCCCCCAGGATATCTTTCAAAAGACGTTCCACTTGCCTCTCCATGTCGCCCTTGCCAAAGGATTCTGCCACAGCAACAATCCGAATGTTATTTCTGCGGGACCTTGACTCTAAATCCTCGCATTTAACCTGGGTTTTACGAAGTTCTATTTTGATTAGGGCTATGTCGCAGCCGTGTTGCGTGATGGTGTCCTCATTTGCGCTGATCCTGTTCTCTGTTTCTGTGATGCGCGAGCTTTCTTTCTCAACCCTGGCCTTAAGGGATCAGATCGTCGCCACAATGTCATCATGTTTGACGTTTACTGCCATGAAGCCGTTTTGTACCAGCATTGCCAGGCGCTCTAGGGGGTCTTCATCCTGCCTGTCAGGCGGCTGTTGCGCCTCATCAGGCGCCTTGCTTGGTTGGGAGCTGGCGAAGGAATCCATTGGGCCCATCTTTTTCCCTCCCATGCCTTTTTTCTCGACGCGGCCCATGTGGATTAGTGTGTAGTCTGAGAATGGGTTATGTTCTCCCACGTATCTTGTCGTTGATAGAGACCGAATAGTATACAAGCCCAGTGTCTCTCTCGCTCACTGCCAGGGCTGAGTGTTTGCTCTCCCACACTTACTCTAGATCATACAGACCGGTATTGCCACCATGCGCCCCCCCTCCGGCTGCTCAGGATATTTGAAGTTTATAGTTCTTAGGGGGGTGTTCCACTTGCCCAATCCGGAAGATGCAAAGGGATTTTCGGCCAACCCTGCTACTGTGGCCTCTCAGGATGTTAGGGGTCCCTCCGTCACACAGCAGGGGCGGACATGGAACCACTCCTCTCAGCGCTGGGCGAAATCCTCAGTTTGCCTCTGCCAGTGGCCGCTCGGGCTCACACCAACAATGCAGGCCGCAACCTCCGCTTCTAAACAACTTCTGTGTTTGGAGGGCCTTGTACCAAAAGTGAAGCCAGGGTCACCCACATTTTGCACTATCCAGGAGTATCACCTCGGTCGTTCTAGGAGCCCTGGGTAACTTCACAGCATGGGCCCCCTCCAATCCAGCTGCACTTACTTGTGTTTGCCGGGTCTGGCCGTAAGAGTAGAGCCCTCGCGCAGCGTTCCAGGCACCCCTGCACAGAAGGGGACAAAACCAACCCCAAAACGTGTTGAGTAATATATGTTAACGCTCTCTATGATCAATATATGCAGTATAAGGCAATTCTTCATAGAATTGAGGAAAATGTGTTAAACATACTAAGTGCCCACGAAGAATATTGCACCTAAATTGAGTGTGGCTGATAAATGTGTATTTTCATGCTTAATAAGCAAAGTTGAAATCGCATCAATATAGATGACAAATATCTAATGAATCAATATGCAAATGTGTAGCTTGTGTTTGACAGCACCATTAAATTGATGGTTATTATTTTTTTACATAATCATTGTCCTAAATTGTTTTTTACAAACATTTTTCAAAAACATATTGTTACAATCGTTAAATTATTGATTGTTTTCACAATTGATTGGGTGTGCAGGGGACGGGAGAGTTCCACAAAAGTGTGGACATCTGTTGGTTCTACATAATCAAACTATAGGGCCCTTTGATACATGGCCCTCTATGATTGGTTGGCACACTTGTATCCTTCTGGAATATTCCACTTGCTAGCAGCACGCAAGCTGGTAGCCTAGGTGCCAGGGGGTGAACTTGACTTCACCTCCCCACCTAATTAACCCAACATCTTTCATCACTCCTGCAGTCTGCCATTCGAAAGTCTTTTGAACTTGGCCACCTAGAGTTTCACTGTGGCCTGAGAATTAAAGAGACTGTAGTGCAGCCCTTCTCTTCAGTCTCGATGTTGCTGCCCAAAGTCTCTTTTCTTCTGGACCATGTGACAGAAGACAGTGTTTCAAGCTCCTTTCTCCATTTAATACCATTAAATGAATAAAACTTGGCACTCAAGTGTTTTCCACTGCACCTCAAACAGGAGCTAGCCAGGATTCTCACGTTATTGTATCTTCTTAATTAGATAACCAGTTTCTTGGCTGCCTCAACCTTTAACATGGGGCCAGACAAGCCTTCTCCATTCCTCCTCCATTGCCAGCCACTTTCTTGCTGCGCCACACTTCCAACCCTTTTCGTTTGCAGGGTCCAAGTTGCAAAACACGACGCAGAACATCCAGATTCTATGTACATTCCTATATGTATACATTGGCGCATCGCTGCAATCTATTTCACTACGTAGCCAGCTTTCATGATTTCTTAACTACTTGCGTTACAGTGTCTGTCCAGTCATAAAGTGTCTTGCAGTTTCTTTAGTGCTCTTCGCATGCGTAATCTTCATTTCCACATATGAAAAGTTATTAATTTCTTTACTTCGTCATCCGATTCTATAAGGTTTATATACTTCCTTCTTATGCTTCTCTTCTTGGTGCGTCATTTCTGCTTCTCATGACATCACCAGCCTCTTGCCATTGCCATTGCATACTTCTTCGAGCGTCTCTCTGAGGAGACTATCAGCCTTTCGGGGAAACTACACATAGGGCTTTCTTAATGGGTATCTCATTTCAAAGACTTTTTGTGGTATCGGCACCCTCACTCGAACTGCACGTGCCGTCATCTCTGGTTTCCAGCATATGGGCAAAATGGGGGCGGGACTTCCGGTTGAGGCATTCGGCTCCTCCCCTACAAGAGCGAGCATGTTGGCCTCTGAAATATCAAATCTTGACCCACTGCATAAGAGTACAGGAAACCGTCCATAACCTAGACTAGCATCTAACACTTGAATCAGCCAAGAGCTGTAGGGATCCTTGAAGACCAGGGTTCTCTGCGCTGGACCGAAATTACATCAGCAGGAAAGGAGGCTGTGGCGTAACAGAGCCCCCCGCAGCCCTCGCAGTGTGGGGGGCCCCGCCACCACATGTCCTGCCAGGGGGCATCTTGGACTATAGAGGATTCATTCACAATTGGAGTCTCTGAAGAATAGCATTCTAATCTAACCTTCCTGTGAAAGGGAAACATGAACAGGAAAAAAGATTTGTACAGAGGGAAAGCAAGGGTAAAAAGCAAAGGAGAGGCGCCAATAAACAAACAGACAGACAAAGGGGGAAATAATGACCAAAAAGCATATAAAATGTTCTTTTAAAAAAAAGGAAATAGTTTCTTTTTGAAGTCACTGTCTTCATAAAGAAATTCTTTCCTCTAAGGTTTTGTCCTTTAACGGAAATAATTTCGTTATGAATTCAGAGTGACTTAAAAAAGAAGCCATTTCTTTTTGAAGTAATAGGGCTCCCCTCCACCCCATGACATGGAGTCCTCCAGATCCTCTGCAGATGATGGGAACAAGTGTTCCTGGATGCTGCAGGGAGACAAAGTCCTTGTTCCCTAGACCAACGAATTAAAGGTAAGTAAATGTAAGAGTGTGTGTGTATATATATATATATATAGTATGAATGAGTGAGTGCATGATGTCTGGTGGCTGTCTGGGTGTGCCTGTGTGAGTGTATGGTGAAAGGGTGCACACTTAAATGTATGGGTGACTGGGTGTGCATGTGTGAGTGTATGGTGAAAGGGTGCACACTTATGGGTGGCTGCCTGCAGTGCCGGCTCAAGGTGCGCTCAGAGTGTACAGCTGCACAAGGGTGCACCAACAGCGCAGGGCGCCTGCCGCCAGCTCAATGTCACGTAAACAGCGCCTATTAAAGAATCTTTAATAGACTCTATTTACATGACACTGAGGGGGCGCCAAGGCATCCTTAAACACACTTTACAAGAACAGCAGGGGGCTCATTTCCATTGCTTGGCTGATACTTGTTCTAGTATCAGCTGAACAACTGAACTGAGCCCCCTGATGTTCTGCATTTGTGGTGGGTGGGGTGGGGGGCGGGAGACGCACAAATCTCGCAGAGGGCGCTGGCAGATCTGTGGCCGCTACTGGCTGCCTGGGTGTGCCTGTATGGTGAAAGGGTGCAGACTTAAATGTATGGTTGGCTGCCTGGGTTTTCCTGTATGGTTAAAGTGTGGACACTTAAATGTATGGTTGGCTTTGTGTGTGTGCCTGTATGATGAAAGGATGCACACTTAAATGTATGGTTGGCTGCCTCAGTGTGCCTGTATGGTGAAAGGCTGAGGTGGCTATCTCGGTGTGCATGTATGGTTAAAATGTGGACACTTAAATGTATGGTTGGCTGGGTTTGTGTGTTTGCCTGTATGATGAAAGAGTGCACACTTAAATATATTGGTGTCTGCCTGGGTGTGTCTGTATGGTGAAAGGGTGCACACTTTAATGTATGGGTGGCTGCCTGGGTGTGCCGGTATGGTGAAAGGGTGCACAATTAAATGTATGGTTGGCTGCCTGGGTGTGCCTGTATTGTGAAAGGGTACACACTTAAATGTATAGTTGACTCAGTGTGCGTGTATGGTGAATGGTGTGTGCTTGTGTTCAGGGGCGCAACAAAACCTACATTGCTTCCTAAAAATGATGGAAGAGGAATTAACTTCATGGGTGGTGGGGGAGGGGCAAGCGTATTTGTGTGGGGGCATCTAACTTCTTTACGCATTCTAATGAGACTATTCTAGTGCAGCTTCAATGTTACAAGCAGTTAACTCTCTCATTTAAGTCTGAAAGCACCCACTTATGGACTGCTGTGAGAATGAATGGTCTCCTGTCCCCTCTCTACCCTTCCAATCACTCCACTGACATGCAAGTACTAAACTCACATCACGATTTCAATTACCTAAACATTTATGGATTTGAATGCAGGTACTAACAGTGAAATACTTTATGTTAGTAATTGCCCATCCTTTGTTAACGGTGAAACCCAGGCACAGTTTAACATCTGTGTCCTGTTCTGTCTGGCAAGATCTCTGTAGGTCAGCCAGGTCGAGTCAACATAGCCCAACATTCTTCTTGGGGGGGGGGAGCTGAAGCCCAGTCGGCTTAATGGTGTTGAACTACTGCTTGTGTTAAATGCCTTGATTACTTATTGGTATTGTTCATTACTCTTAGCCCTATTCTTCCACATCCCAGTACTTTTGTATGAGGCAATTTGGAGGTAATGGCTGGCGTAGTTACCGGTAATCTTCATTACTCCTAATCTCACTCTTCCTCGTCCCAGTACTTACCTATAAAGCAAGATGCCTCATACGTAAGCACTGGCACAAGGAGTAGGGACATGGAGGTAATTCTAGGACAAGGAGCTGATTTTAGGGGTTGAGAGGGAGAGGGCATGTGTGGGGGTGGTGGTGTCGGACAGGGATTTTGCGATAAATCATAATGGTCATCCGCATCCAGGCTAGGAAGGCATGATATGTGATCTTAGTGGCTAGAGAGGCATTTTGGTGCAGTCAGTCCAGTCATTTCTTATTTTGGTTCGACTTTTTCTTTATGTGGGCATCTCTGATAAAGCAGTTCTGATAAGTGTAATTACCTAGCTAGACTGTCATTTGGGTGCTGCCAGTCTAGCCGTTTCTTACTGTGGCATTGTGTATTTTTCGGGGGCATTTGTGATAAAACAACCATGCTAATTGTTATTGCTTTGACTTTAATTTTGGTGCAACCAGTCTAGGTATGCCTAAATGTGGCCTGACATGCTTTACTGTAATGTTATGACCTGTCAAGACTGGTCTACATTGTGCAGCCAGTTGTACATGTCTCCATTGTGGCATGGTGTTTTGAATAGCAAAGCATTACATTAAGTAAAGCATTAATGTTCCTGTGCACCGTTGGTGACTTACATGTATTGGCTTTTTGGATTGGTGTCACCCTACAAAACAATTGCAAATGCTCTGGCTTTTCAGCCATTTTTTCTTCGAAAGCGTGCTGTATAATGTATCAAACACTTATATATATCTTTCTTCTAGTGCAGTGTGTGGCGTACCCCTGCAGCAGCACATTTGTGCGTATTGCGCACGCGTGGTAATCTCGGCCGGCCCAGAGTGTGGTACGACCCTTGATTTGTTGTCGGGCTGGGGGGGGCCCTCAGCATGGCTCATAGGGGGGCCCCCAAATGTTGTGTTACGCCACTGGAAGGAGGTGAACTTCTCGGAGGAAGAGATGGGCCATGTGGCACTGCAAAGGAGATTTCAGCCTTCCAGCAATCTTCCATTGACTCAGCAGCTCTATACTGGACCTACAAGTGGCAAACGAAGGAGAGAATGGCAGGTTTTCATGGGGTTCTTGATTAAATATGCAGATCCGAGGCACAGGGACCATTACATAAAAGTGGTAAGTATACTTCATTCTGGGAACTGGGGGCATGAGTTGAGAGGGCTCGGGTACATTAAGGATAGTTCTGAAATACCCAGGGGACCGGGGTGGGTTCTTAAAAGTGGTTTCCAATAGCAAGGGACCATGGTCTTGCAGTTTCCGGTCTTCAGCCAGGAAAACAAGCTATTTATTTATTGATTTATTTATTTATTCGCATTTGTTAAGCACGCAGCAGCCCGGAGGAATTGTGGCGCTAGTTACAGACAGTTTACTTAGTTACAGATGTGATGAACAATTGCAATCATATTTACAGGCACGTAGCAGAGCATACAGATGGTCAGATGATGAGGAAGGTTTTGAGTTTTTTGCAGAAGGTGAGGAGAGAGTTTTCTGTTCTGATGTTTGTGGGTAGGGTGTTCCAGAGCTGTGTATGGGAAACCTATTCCTCCCGCTTTAGACCTGTTTATGTGGGGAGTGTGTAATAGGTTAGTGTAGTGTGTCCTGATAGGTCTGAAGTGAGCGGGTTTGAATAAAGTTTGTGCAAGATATGATGTTGCTGTGATTGTGAGGCATTTGTGGGTGAGGATTTTGAAACTGATGCGTTCTTTAACAGGGAGCCAGTGGGCTGCCTGTCTGGCCTTGGAGATGTGTTCCCTTTTGGGAAGGCTTAATGCTGCTCTGAGCACATTATTTTGCGTGATATGAAGTCTGTTTAGAGAGGTACTTCTTAGGAGGGCATTGCAGTAGTACAGTTTGGCACCAATAGTTGCTCTAGTTATTGTGAGATAGTTGGGCTTGGATAAGTATGGTTTTACTGCATTTATGAGTTTAGTGGTGTGTGCTGAGGCGGTGGTGATGGCGCTAACCTGCCTGGACATGGATAGCGTTGAATCTAAGTAGACGCCTAGGGTCTTTACCGAGCTGGAAACAGGGATGATAGTGTTATCAATGGTGAAATTGCAGTACAATTTGTCTAGTTTGGCTAATGTTGTTCTTAGGCTTAGAATTTTGATTTCGGTCTTCTCTCCATTGAGGCAGAGGCCATAGTGGGTGCAATGCACGAGCCCTGTGGGACTCCAGTGGATGGTGGTGGGGGCAGCATTCAGCAAGCTAGAAAAGTGATAACAGTGGAGTCATATTGGCAGTCTCCTGGAGAAGCAAGAAAAAGTGTAGGTAGAGTTAAACTCCTTTACACGAGTTAAGAATGGGCCATCATTCCTACATGAGCCCAGTGGAGATAGGACACCCATTAAAAATGAGAAGAGTAAATGCTTGTTATCAGGCACCAATGAGGACTGGATGGTACCAGATAACTGAGTGCCAGATATTCTGGATGACAGACGGAGGAAAAGTTTGAAAAACAGAGCTTTCGGGCCTTGTGCTTTGCTTACAGGTTCTATGCTCTCAGAAATCTCACTTATATGGCCCACAAAAGTTATCCCACATTTTAATAATGGCATTGGATGGTACTATTACGACGCTGAAAGGTGCCGCTCAGTAGAGCAATCCTGTCAATTAGATACAGGTATCAAACTTCTATTGTATTTATGTTTACTAGATTGAAAAGAAAATTGATCCCTGCTCTTGGAATACCAGTGGCCTTCTCCTCTGTTTGTCGCCTATTCACCCACATTCAAAAACGTTTCATGTTACAAATATGTGCTTGTGACAGTCTCCATGTATCTGTTTCTTTCAAATTCTTGTCATAGGTGGTTGAGTTTTTCTGTGTACCACATCATAGTCGGAGTGCGGGCCGGCAGGCTGTATAGACTGTGTGTAGTCCCTTCTCCCTCTAAACCACTGAGCAGAGGCAGTGGTAGAAGTGTACCGGAAAAAGTTGTAGAACCGTGGTCTCGGCAGGGGAGGGGGTAGGCGGAAGCATAGTGCAACATGTGACAAGGTGTTCCAGCCAGGGCATTGCAATAGACTAAGTGACTAGCTACTAAGGCTCCTATTAAAACTTTACACTTGCACAAAGACATGAATGGACAAATCCTCTGTATAGAATGAGTAATATGGTCGTAAAAAGTAGAGGAATAGTAAACAGATCAAAATAACAGTACTGGAACACCGCTCCCGACCGTTCCCGCTCACTTCGATAGCTGAGCAGAGGACAAGCGCACAGCACCCCCTTCCTCTCACCACCTGTGCAAAACAAGATTCAGTCCTGTCGCGTCACCGAATGAGCATATGTCCAATCTCTGCATTCCCATGACAGCCATGACCGAATGGATTAGCCCACAGCTGTAGGTTTTCTGCCCGTGTATATTGTAATTACAACATTGGGCCTCATTACGAGTTTGGAGGTAGCCATGCCGTCATTACTGGCATGGCTACCTCCAAACTCGTGTCCGGGTCCCGAAAAAAGGGAATTACCGGGCCATTCCGACTTTTGCGGGCCCGGTAATTCCCATTTTCTGGACCCGGACCTGGTACGTCCCCATTCCCATTGAGCCCTTTTAGGGCTCAATGGGAATGGGGAGGATGCTAACAACGGACCCGTTAATGATAGCTCCGTTGTTAGCATCCTGGTCTGCTCGCGGGTGCCGGTATGCACGTTTGGCCAGACCAGACGTGCATACCGCCACCCGCGAGCAAACTCGTAATGTGGCGGCTCGGTATGAATGGTGCCGGTAGCTTACCGGCACCATTCATACCACAGCCACCAGGGTCGTAATGAGGCCCATTGTCTTCACCTATTCCCGTTGGGTCCGAAAATAAATGGTAAAACTGGGATAACCATTCACAGTATTTATTTAGAAGTTCACATTAATAAAGAAGACACTAAACACGATTCGTGCATCAGTTGGTAAATGTTGGTATATTTTTATTTATTTGTGTTTCTTTCTGATATTGTTTTTAATTTATTTTATGCATTACATTCACTCAAGTTTTCTATGGACTGCATTATAGCATGTGTGCTCCCTTATACAACAATCACAGAACTCGAAAGCTCCCTGCTCAAAGCAAGTGCCACCCTTGACATCTCTGCCTCCCACTGTGAGTCCTCTTGCTCCGTTGCCTCCTTCCATGTCCTAATAAATAATGTATAATTTATAATAGTATTTTTTTTATAACGCCCTTAATACCGAAGAGGTTTCTAAGCACGGATCCGGGATTCGAACTTGTGTTGCTCTGCTTAGTGCATTACCACTGAGCTATACTACCCGTACTCACAAAAAGCATTACCTACAGTGGCTCCAATCTCCTTACTTTGTGCAAGATTGTCGTGCCCATAAGCCAGGTTCGAATGTATAAGAGACATTTTCTTATCAAACCAGAGGCATCACAGGCCAGTGTAGGTATAGTAACACTATCACTGACCACATATGTATTTTTTGGGAAGTATGATGTTATTTTCTCCTCAGCCTTCCCAAAGCCACTGCCCAGGACCTCATCAACATGACCCACACGATATCACTTTCCAATATTCTATTCATCTGTCTGTGCAAGTGGAAAATCCAAGTCACGCTCCAAATCGTCAATTTGATTAGTTTTACTTGGTAAATTGTAAAAGCAGTGTGCCATGCCAACTTAAATATACATAAGGCTAGATATAGTAAAGTCATTTTAGACCAAGGCTCAAATAGTAGGTTGTCGAACAGTGCAGTCAAACTTTACAGGAGAGCTTCATAGGGGATATTAAAAAATGAGTACCCTCCAGGGACTATGCGACTGCAGGCAATTTACAACACTTGCTCTGCCCGCCTGTTGTCATAGCGGCTGGTGCTATCCCCATGTATCACCCCACCGCTCCTTTCTATTTAGCAGGGTGCAGACTGCTCACAGCACTTAGCAGCACTTTCCACGTGCTTCGATTCGATCTGCGTAGCTGCCAGTGGCATCTTTACGTATCAGGTCACCAGGCGCGCAACGAGCTAATCACGCTTCAGCCCCCACACCCCCTCCACCCTGAAATGTGAACTGAGGGGCGGGGCTGAAGCCCGATTATGAAGCACGCTATACTTTTCTATTAGTCAGAGAGGGGAAAGAAGCGTTTATTGAAACAGGCGACTTTAAAGTTTTACTGTGTTTGTACAGGAAAATGTATTTGCACAAACGCAGAAAAACTTTAATGTTGCTAGTTTCAAGAAAGGCTTCCCTCACCTCTCTGACTAACACAAATCAATGGCCACATCAGCCCCCTCCCCAGGAATGTGTGTGAACATTATGTTCTTTAATAGCTGAGGGGAGGGGGTTGATGCGCACACCTGCTTCTTGTTAGGCAGAGCCGCGAGGCAAGCCTTTTCTGAAACTAGCAGTGCATATTAGCTCATTGTGTGTGTGTGTGTGTATGTATGTATGCATGTGTGCAAGCAGTGTGTATGTGATGTATGTGTGAGTGAGTGTGTGTGAATGAGTGTATGATGTAAGGGGGGGCTGGGTGTGCATGTGAGTGAGTGTATGGTAAATGGGATGTTTAGATGAGTGAGTGAATGTGTAATTGTGTGTAATTACGTGTGCGCCTATGTGTAATGCTAGGCTGCTACTATTTGATACTTGGGCCGCATGCCAAACAACCCTTGGGGTAGAACAGAGGGGTCGGAGCTTGCCACGCCTATTTCCGAAAGTGGCCCCTCCCATCACCAGTAAGCCCCCCCACCCCCCAAATGTAGCTTCTTTTGCACCCCCGCACGTCACTGCTCTGTTCTTTTCATCGGGATCCAAAGGCTCACTGCGTTGCACTGCTCACAGCACTTAGCAGTACTTTGCATGCGCTTCAAGATGCTGCTGGTGGTGTCTTCACTTATCACGTTACTGCTCGGTTCTCTTCAGCAGTCTAAAAGTTCACCAGTGCAGACTGCTCACCACACTGAGCAGCACTTTGCAAAACCTTTGGTTTTGCTCATGCAAATTCAGAGTTTCTAAGTTTGAATGTTTGGTGGCTAGCACACAGACCGAAGCCCCAGTGTCTATGTGAATGGGGGTGGGGACGTCATCGATGTTGACAGTGCATGTGGGTTGGCGCCTCGTGCCAGGACCTTTTACAATGCTGGAGATGAAGAAAATCTCTTCCTCCTCCTCCTCCTCTTCTGCCATGTCCAGGTCTTGCAGACCCTGATCGATCGAAGAGATGCCTCTCACTCTGCGAGCGCCTCCTCGTCCAACTCTCTCCGGTCCTCTTCCCGCCGCAACAGGGGCGGCAGCCCGGTACATCCTAGCATAGTGCCCCGGTGTGCCACACCGGCCGCACGTTCTCAACTTTGCCGGGCATTCACCTCCGTGGGGGAGGTCATACCCACAGTAGGAGCACGATGAGGCGTTGCCTGGCGTGGGCGGGGTATCAGGCCTTCTTGACGCCCATTTTGACCTTCCCGCTGCTGACCGTCCCACAGCAAATGCGTCTTCATCATTCTTCGGTCGCGTGGCAGCGTCCATTTTCGCACCTCTGGCTTCCGCCAGCTCATGTGCTCTTCCCAGGTCCAAAATTTGCTGGAGGGTCAGACCAGGTTCTCTCAGCACTTGCCTTCGAAGTTTGCCGGAGCTGCACCCCTGCAGTAGCTGGTTGCGGACCATTTCTTCCTCATCGACCCATCTGCAGGAGGTCGCCAGGTGTCTCAGACGGGCACAGAATTTGTCTAGGGGCTCGTCGTCTAGTTGTCTTTCGGCGCCCATGACAAATCTATCGAAATCCACGTTAGCCATGGGGAGAAAGTGGTCTTTGAGTGCCTGCTTGACTGCGTCATACGTGACCACGGGGATGACGAGGGAGTCGTAGATCTTGTGGACTTCTGCGCCTGCCGAGTAGATCATAGTCGCGATTTTGGTGTCATCATCGTTCACCCCAGATGCCCTGAAGAACATATCTAGCCTCTTGACCCATAGTAGCCACTTCGGGCCCAGCTTGGAAGGGGGGCCAGTAGTATCGAATTCAGGCATGGGGGCTAGGGAGCTGCGAGATCTGCGTGGGATTGGGGCAGCGGCACCCTCATCGTCAGTCTCTTCACCCATTTCTGCGTCACATACTCACAGTTATCTTTCTTAGAGAGAAGGGCGGCTTGTCCTGGGCTCGTAGTAGTGTTGGGGTGTAGAAACCCACTTCTTTCTTCTTAAATGCCACAGCCCTGCACCTGCAGGACTGTGGGGTTTCCAAAAATTGTCTGTGTCCTCCAAACACAGCTGGTAGGTGGCGCACGAGCACCCTTTCGGGCCGCAGCCACTGCCGCTACGTGTGAAGAGAGGAGCGAGCGAAATCAAAATGGCCGCCGGCACTCCGCGGGTCCGTAATACGGAAGAGCTTTCCGTCTCTCCGAGGCTGTCGGAGCACAGAAGCCGTCCGTACCTCCTCGTCGCCAGTGTTGTACCCTGGGGGAAGCCCCGTGGTGGTGTGCGGGCCTCCCAGGGTCAGGGTACCAGCGCGCGTAGGCGGGCGCGCAAGAACACACGCCGGAGACGTCTGCTCGTTCCGGTGCTCCGGCGCGAACTGCCGGGCACCGCCTTTATTAACTAACGCGCATGCGCCGGCCCGCTGGGCCACGCATGCGCGCTTCGTGTACCACGTACACAACAGATCCCTGTTGGCAGATCACATTATGGCTTGAGCTGTGCACACACCAGCTGCCCACTCACACAGCCACTTCAAATCTATCTTTATCACAGATGCATGTACCCCGTTCAAGTACTCTATAACTTTCTTAATTTGACTACTTAAACATATCCGAGTTAGAGGTCAGCATTCTACCAGAAAGGAGGCCAGAATCCTTTGGTTAGGATCCGTTTAAAAATAGGAATGAGGTAGATTTCAAAGATCTTGTGACCTCTTTGGGCACAGCCTGCCTTCTATCTCTGACAGTGGATCCCTTCTGGTTTCCTCTTTGGGGTTATGGATCCATTTTGTCAAAATGTACCATCAGACTCTGCCCTCTGGAGGCCATGGAGACCTATTCTAAGGCAGTGGTTTGAACACTACATTTCCCATTTCACTTAGCGCTGCGTACACTGCTGACATCATCTCTGCAGGACCACAGGCCTTAAGTGACTCTGAAGCCTGTTTTGGCCTAGCTGTTCCAGCCTGTCTCTGGCACTCGGCAGGGGATGCTGCTCGTTTGCCAATGAAACATTATTGACCAATGAGGATTTTCGTTTTGACATCTACCCTCCCTAGAATGAAATCCAGTAATAAAGTGAGCTATCCTAGTGATATTTTCATGGCCCGTAGACACCAACATGTTTTTTGTCTTTAAGAACATTATATAAATTCCGTGAGCATCACATACATGCTTACAGGCCTGAGCAATGTAACATGTGAGTTTATGGCCTTTAACGGGTAGCGTATTGTGCAGTAGATAGGATGCAGAGTAACTCTTACAGCAAATAAACCAGCTCAGGAAGACGGCAAAGTGCTTTTACTATTTTATTATCAATTGTCTAAAACAGGGAGTTATAACGGACATCAACGGACGTTGCACAACATTATCTCTCAAAGCATTTCATAAAAAACAACACTTTTAGTAAAAACTCATCCTATGTGACATCATACTACGTGTACAAATAAGCAAAAACCTACGGGGAGTTGTGGTTGGCTCAAGAGGAACATCTAAGTATACTTTCTACATGGGAATGGGTAGTGATTGGGTCTCTACAGTCAGGTGGACAACTCATGGCCACCCCTAGTGCAAGTCATCTTCAACAGTTATTTGACACAGAAGTCATCATTGGCTATCAAACTATAAGACGGCTCTTTGTTAATTGGCCTTCTACAATTGGTTGGCACGTTTGTGCCCTTCTGTAACATTGGCTCACTAGCAGCACGTAAGCTCATACACCAGGTGTCAGAAGGTGGACTTGACCATGCCCTCCCACCCAAGTAGCCCAAAATCTCTCATCACCCATGTCTTCTGCCATGCAGATTGTCTTTGAACTTGCCCTTGCAAAGTATCCTTGCTTCTGAGAATATATGGGAGTGGGAGCACGCGCTATCTTGTTTCTGGACTGCATGCCCAACTTCTATTTCCATCTCTCGCTCACGTGACAGGAGAATGCAAACTGCCCATTTTCTAGCATTTAATTGTATTAAATGAATAAACTTGGCACTCATGGTGTTCTTTCTTTGCACCTAAACAAGGGATGATTCAGTGTCTCATGCTCACTGTTCTTCAAGGATAGATAACTAGTTCTTGGCTGCTACAGCCTTGACACCAGGCCTTTCCACGATCTCAGCTACTTGTTTGCTGCGACACAGCTTCAGACTTCTCTGCATGGGTTTGAACTTACTAAATTGCAACACCTTTGTCCAATTTCTATACAATGGCGGCACTGCCTGAAGTCTATTCACTACGTATAGCTAGCTTCTAAGATTACTTAATCTACTTGCGTTGCGACATCTGTACAGTTATTGAATGATTCACATATTCTGCAGTGCTCTTCACATATGCAATCTTTATCTCGTATATGAAATTTTATTCGATTCTTTACTTCGTCATCAGTTTCTAAAAGGTCCATACATTCTCTTCTTCAGCCAGTCTTCTCTGTGCATCACACTCGTTTCTTGTGATGTCACAAACTTCTCTTTCTCTCATTTTCATATTCCTTCAGGAATCTCCTCCAAGAAATTGTCATCTCTACAGGGATACATCAGATAGGTTTTTCTTAGTGAATACCTTTTCTTAAAGACTCTCAGCGGAATAGTCACAACCACTGGTGTCATGCATGGCACGATTTCTGGCTTCCAGCCTATAGGTGGGAGGGGGCGGGCCTTCCTACAGAGGCATTCGCCTGCTCCTCTACACTCTCCCTCTGGTTAATTCATCCACCACACCTTCATTAATCTCCACATTTTGATTTCTTCTCTCAAAGAAGTGCTTCTTGGGGGTCCAAATCTTCAGTACTCCCTTCAGGGATCCTGCTAATTTGACATGGTCATCTACGTTCCAGGTCATGTAGCTGTACTGTCCATTCGGATTACAATAGACCCATCGTCCTACATACTTCTCGTGATTTTTCAGATACAGGAACTTCGTTACCTCAGGTACTACGATGCTGGCCTCTATATATTTTCTGATATCTTCATCTGTCAATTCCTTGGGTCCAAACCCTGATTCGACAATGGTCATGATTTTCATTCCTACTGCCTTCTCCGCTGCCTTATTGCACTGTGTTATTATTATCTTGATCACACGGAATCCAAACATCACCATCACTAATACTGCTCCAAGAAACCTGAAGATATTAGCCATCGATTGTAGAACCCATGAGAAAATGGACGCAAACCAACCATCATCTGCAATGGTCTCTGTCTCGTCTTCCATCTGGTTGTGCAGTTTCGTCAGCAACGTTATGGCCTCTGTCAAGGTCCCATTCTCACCATCGTGAAAAGGTATGAACGTGCAACATGATGGCCTGATTTTGGCACAAACTCCTCCATCCATCACTGTGATCATGTCAAGGACATATCTATTCTGTAGGGTCATCAGTCGGATGGCCCTCAATTCTTCTTTGATAGCATTGTATCCCTTTATAGTGGTGTTGTTCGTCTGCAGTAGCTCCTATCTGGTTATTTGTAACCATTTAGCATTCGCCATCGTCTGGATCCCCGGCATAAACATAGTCGTGAATACTGCAGCAGTCTGGCTAAACAACCTTTGTGCTTATGGAACAGCATCAACGGCTTCCATTGACTTTGCAGAGAAATAGTTCTCCCTCTTTGTTCGGTTGAGGAAATTGAGTGATCTTCTCCTTCTTAAATGGGCTGCTTTCAGAAATTCACCAATATTCAGGTCACTCTGTGGAATCACTAACACTGGAATATGGACGAGCACCAAGGAACACATCCCTCCCCAGTCCTTGGGCAGCTTCATGGAGGCCCTGGACACACAAGCCCAATAATTATCCATCAGGACGGCTGTCCCTTCCTTCATGCCTGGTTTGTAAAAAATTTGTCCAGACTGGTGATTCTCTCCAACTTTCCTCGTGCCATTATTCCTGAAACATAAGGATGCACTATTCAGAGGCAGTATCTGCAATGGCATTCCCTTATCGTCGACCCATGTCAACAATTTTGCAATCTGTGGCCTTTAATCCATGCATTCATTTTCTGCATTTGCCACAACTTCTTCCCACTGCCCGGTTACTCTGCTGCTTTGCACACAACTAGTCCATCAACGTACCCTCCATGAGTAAGCACTGTTCCTTTGATTTGTAGTTGACCTCTTTCCTAGCATTCACTATTTCCTTCCCATTCCTATCTTTGAATTGCAGAATCTTGTTTTCTTTCATCTTGATTCCTGCTGCATTTATTCGAGGGGTTCCTATCTTACTATTTGGTGCTTTGTTTCTGGCTTCTCTCTTGTCTTTAAATCTTGCACATAATTATCTTCTCTTTGAGATGTCGCTTTATTCATCCACACTATGGATGCTGTTCTGCCCTGGAACTGTCCTCTTGTCATGCAAAGTGCGAGATGTGTCAGGCAATGCACTCTTTTCACTGATACTTCGTGGCTATGAATATTTTAGAGATTCCCATAGCTTAAGGTACTAGGGAACACACGTTGCAAATCTCTTTAGATGCTTTTTCTCCCACCTTTCTCATGTGCTGATACCACATGTTATCCAAGTGTGCTCCATTATCTAGATAAGTGTTTATCCCTCCATTATCTTCCTCTGCATTTCTCCTGTATCTCCCCAATGCATGGTTTGTGTAATACTCATGAAGTAAGTCAAAAACAGTTCTCCCAGCAGGGTGGAATTGTAGGAATCCCTGCTTCAGTGGAAGTAAACAAATCAAAAGATTTCCTGTATTAGGAGAAACCATAGTGGCCTCTATTTTAACAGGAGCATCAATATAATAGGGAATTCATATGTATATCACGAACCAACCTATTAACCCTCACCATTTGTGTCATTCTGGAATTGGTTGGGCTTATTAATTCCCTATAACCGTACTAGCTTCAACATTCTTCATGTTTACTACACTTATTTAAGGAAAAAACACTTTTACTCCTGCAACTGTAATATCTCCTTTATTATTGCTATGAGCAGTCTTATGATTACAGATCCATTCTTAGGGTCCTGTAAAAAAGTGCAAATATCAACGTCTCTTCTGACAAGAGCTGGATAAACTTGAAGGATGAATACAAAAACAGCATGTATAAGTCTGTGGACATCCCCGTCTTTTAGAATCATAGAAGAAATAAAATCGATACTCAGTAAGAAACGAGTCAGGATATTGCTCTCGTTTCCAGCCTTCGAATTCAAAATCAAGTTCAGGCATATTTATGATACATCAATATTTTTCTAAAGTTCATTTTTCAAAATATTCCTGTGACTCTCAGTAAGGGTTTGCACTCCCGTTATAATATCTATAAGGAATGTCCAAATGAGTCACAGTCCATATGCACAATCTGCATTAATTAACTGGTCGCTTTATCAGCCTTCTTCCTGTCATCGATCGAGTCTGCACACGCTGAACTTCTTCTTGTCTTGCTTCTGGATCAGCAGCTGTGATGGGAGGTACGTTCTCGCCTTTCTATAGTTTCACGTCGTTCAGATGAAGCCAAGCTCGTCTGCCTTGGACTTTTACTGCTGAGGGGGTTATATTTTCAATGCAAAAGGGGCCATTATACTGTGGCTCATGCCACTTTCTGGTGTAATCAGTAGTGTGTCACCAACAAATAATGTAGGTGCCGATAATAGTTCAGGAGTTCCGGTTGCTGAATAGTCTTCATCTGTGTTCTGAAACCGACACACCTGACGCTTGAGTTGATCTGAAATGAGAGAGGTCATACATGTCAAATAATTTGCAGCCCCTCACCTAGCAGTTTTGCAGTATTCTGGGCATCACTTCTACTCCTTGACGGAGGTGTAAGAGGCGTTTTCATTCACCTCCCTGTTACTAGTTCTTTTGGTGTGAGGTTGTGGTCAGAACCAGGCTGATCCCTTAGAGCATTTAAAGTTAAGAGCAGGCAAAATAGCCACCATTTCTTCAAAGTTAGCTTAAGTTTGGCAATCCTTTCTTGCAGGAGGCCATTGAGTCTCTCACATATCCTGTTCACCTGCAGGTGTTAAGCATAAGAAAACTTATGTTTAATGTTCAACAATAGTCCTATTTGTTCAAATACTTAATTGACAAAATGTGGCCCGTTATCGGATCTCAGCACTTCACACACCCCATCTTGGAAAAACTTCTCGTACTAAAAACTTCACTGCACAAGTGCCATCAGGGTGTGTACATGGACCTGCCTCGAGCCACCTGGAGAAGGGACACACCACCACTATTAAATACCTGTCTCTATTACACCCCTGCAGCATATCAACATAATCAATATGTAAATGCTGAAAAGGACCATTAAGTCGAGGAATAAGTCCTCTAATTGTTCTTAGTGTATGCCAAATGTAAACATTGGACACATGATGCAATTCACTACACAGAATGCAACATGTTCTAACAAATTTGGAACAAACCAGTCTTCTGCAATCGTAGCAGCAAGACTCTCCCTGGTCACATGCATGGGGTAATGCAGTTGTTCTCACGTGATCCTTAATAACGCTACTGGCATTCCTGGCTTTCCAGTGCTATCCTGTCGACATAATGCTTCTTTGGGGGATAAAGAACACCCCCTTTGTTTCAATAATTCCTGCTCTTCCTGCAGTGCACTTGCTTGAATCTCCATTGATTGGGTCTTTGGCAAATGATTAAACCCTTTTCGCATTACCATAGTCATGGCTACCCCCTTTCTTATACCTGGAGTATCAAAACTCAGTATACATGAAAACCATGCAACCATTTCGGCTTCTATGTCTGTGGCTTCATTCTGCCAAAATATTAAATCTGTTTGCTTAGTGTGAGCTGCACATTTAACTATTGCTATGGCCACTGGAAGCTGTAGTGCCTTAATAAGCCTGTCCAATAAGGATGTATGCTGCACTGAAGTGCTGTCCGCTCGGAGGTAGCCCCTCCTTTTCCAATGTGCTGGCCCTGCATGTATGGTTAATGTCACGTAGGCAGAGTCACTGTACGCTGTCATTTCCTGCCCTTCATGTTTCTCGAGCACGACAATAAGCGCCACTAATTCTGCTGCTTGTGCAGAAAAGTGAGATGGTAGCCTTATACTCACTACTGCCTCAAATTCCCCATTTGATTTATGCATCACTACAGCTGTGCCAGAATGTCTTTCTCCACTTGTCTGATTAATTCTCAAAGAACCACCAATAAAGAGAATGTCCCCTCCTGATAAAGCACTTTCTTTTGCACGTGGTATATCATCATATAACTCAACATCATTTGCACAGTCGTGCAAATGCTCGCCCCTTGCCACTGGCTCAGCTACAAATGTGGTAGGATTCACTATTTTACATCTGACAATTTTAATTGTTGGATTCGAAATCATTACTTCATAAGTAGAAGCTCTCTGGGATGTCAATGAACACAGTGGTTGCCAATGACTGTTCGCAAGGAAAGTGTCCTTTCATAACTGGGACGAGAATCCCACTGTAATATGCTCGCGGTTTGTACCCTAATGTAGTCCTCTGTGTAAGCACTGCTGTCATGACTGTCCTATTCGTATGTGAGAATAAGAAAAACTCAGCATAATTGGGGATTCCCAAAACAAGAGCTGCGCACATTGATTTTTTCAACTCCCCAAACCCTTCCTCCATCCCCTCAGTCCATTCCATTATAACCTCATTCACCTGTGCTTTCTTTAAAGCCTCCAAAAGGGGTGTTGTGTACAAACTGTAGTCAAACACCCAGGCTCTAACATAATTGCATATTCCCAAATATGGTTCCATCTGTTTCACTGTGGGCGGTTTTGCGGTTTTCATAATCTTCTCAGCCTTTTTCAGGTGTCACCTTTTTTCCCTCATGTGAAATCAATTGTCCTATGTATAGCACTTCTTCTTGACAATACTGTAGCTTCTCTTTATCTACCTTGTTTGCTAGGATAGTCATTAACTGAATCGGGTCTTGCCTGCACTCATCTTCTGTAGTGCTACAAATTAAAATGTCATCTACGCACGGTATCACTGCACTTTTCAAATCAACATTGCCTAAGTCCATCTGTAGGACTCAGTTAAAGATAGATGGAGACTCACAGTACTCTTGAGGTAACCTAGTATGTTTCAGACGAGTCTGGTGGAACATAAATGAAGTCAAGTCTTGTGAGTCCTTGTGAGTCCTTTTGCAAGGAGATTGAGAAAAATGCATTTTTCAAATCAATCACCATGAAATATTGTGCTTCCACTTGGATACTGCATAGTATCGTTGCTGGGCTAGGAACAACAGGACACTCTGCTCTACAATCCGGTTAATTGGTCTTATGTCCTGCATGAATATCCACAACCCGCCCTTTGATTTTTTGACAGGATACACTGCGGTATTGCACGATGATTCTGATGGCACCAGAATACATTGTTTCATCAGTGCTGAGATGGTCTTACATATACCCTTATCGGCCTCTCAAGACATGGGGTACTGTCTTGCTCGAGGTACATTTGCCGCTGGCTTCAGCTTTATTTTGACTTCCCCTATTCCCTTCAACAGTCCTATGTCATAAGGGCCTGTAGTCCATAGGACACTGGGCACCTTCTCCAAGTCTTCCTCAAAAAATGCTGGACAGTGTCGCATTATTGACATTCACTGTGGGATTTCCCTCTTCTCTATTCTTATCCAGTATGTGATGCTCATAAAGAACACTACTTCATTGTCTGTTGGGTCATCTCCAAACATATCATCATCAGTAATGTCTGTAAACATGTACCCTTCTTCGAGAGCTATTACTGTTCTCCATGGTCCACCCTCATTACATGTTCCTTCAAGCATCGCCTTTTCCTTTCGTACTGTGGCTGCTTCTAATTCTAGAAGGATAGTCTGTCCCCCTCTTCATCCATAGGTATCGATGGTCTGAATAATAATTTGTCAGGTATCCCCACAGTCTTTGCCACTAAACCAGGTAGCCATGTCAGTGGAATGCTAACCCCATAAAGAAAAACCTCTGGCTCCATTGGTACACCTCGCAGAGCCACTTGCCCTGTGAACGCCAGTTTAAATTTGACAACATTCAAATACTGTATTGCAGGAGTGGAACACACTATTCCTTTGTCAGTAAATTAAAACATCATGTTAAGTTTTGTCATCAAATCCCTTCCCAAAATGTTAACTGCCGTCTGTTGTGAATACAACAATGGAACAGACATACCACACTCTCCTATAGAGACTGGTAATTCATCCATAAAAGGAACTCAACTTGTAGCTCCAGAGAACCCTTGGCATTCATGGCAATTCCCGGCATTGGATATTTTCCCTCTCGTATACATGAATGAGTAGCCCCAGTGTCTACCAAAAAATAAAATGTTGGTTCCTCTTGGGGGTTGGGTGTAACTGATAGTACTGAACATATCAAGTCAGCCTGTGAGCTGTCCTACTGTGGGTATATGCATCCCCCTGTACCTGTGAAAGGATTCTTTCCCACTACAGTGGAACCTCCTATTCCGGGTATTCTGGGTGTCAGTACTTGTCCCGTGTTTGCATACTGTTGTGTCTGCATGGGGACATGTTGCGAAAAACCTTGTGGTGGATTAATTTTCACTTGCTCTGGTCAGTGTGTGTGTTGCATTTGTGGCATTTGTGTTTGATACACTGTCTGATCTTGGTCAAACCCTTCAGTATTGTGTGTGCTATACAGTCGAGGATAAGCTGTCCCCTTTCTTGAGAATTGGCCATTCTGTACATCCCCTTGGCTCCCACATACGCGCGTGCTGTGTCTTGAATATAAGCAATAGGGTCTTCATCTTCCTTCATCTTACGTGTCATAATTGCACCCATATCTGATGTGTTAGGATACTGCACCCTCAGAGCCCTCCAAACGTCTGCTCTGGAATTATTAAATGGCGCCCCATTATGCGCTGTGTTCTCTGCTGTCACACTTGAATAGCCTGCTCTCCTCCATATGTCATCAGCTCTTTCCCCAAGAATGGCTGCCAAGAGAACCTTAATGTCCCCTATGGCTAACGTATTTCCTCCTGTCATTTTTTCAAATTCATAAATCCATTATCCTGCACCCGATGTCAAACTTGGGAGTTTGCATCTTAAATTATCCTTATCCATCTGTGGCCAAGGAATACACTGCAGTTTTGCTACCCCTTTTTCCAATAAGGGAAACTGTGTAAACTCTAACCCACAATCGGCTCCCATCGTCTGCCTATCCATGGCAGGGACAGTTGTCCCTGTCTGTTTTCTTGTCAGTAATGACCTTAACCTGCTCACATATGGCTGTGATTCTCCCGTCTCACTATACGATAGTCCTCTGTGATGCTCTGGATATACTATGGGATCTGGCGTCCTATCCTTAGGTTGCTCTAGATCGGACCATCTTACTTCTTTGTCCATCTGTAAGCTTCCCTCAGGGGCACATGCACCTCCTCCCTCTTCCCCATGGAAGGATTCTCTATCCTCATTTGACATGTCTAATCCCCAACTACTATGACTCCTGTCCCCTTCGCCCTTGTCTAAGTTCAGTCTGCTTAACGATAAGGCTCTATGCTCAAGGATAAACAGATTTTCTTCTTCGCTTCATGATTAAAATGCTAGGGATTGATCTCCCCTCCCTCGGCCTCCTGATTTACTACTTTCCTTTCATTCTTGATAAGCTTTATCGATCCTGTATCCGATACATCCTATATCAAAGTTTTCTTTGTCTATTACTACTCTAGATGCCCCTGACGTTGCTCCCTTTAATGTAAGGGACTCTTCCATTCTATTCCATGATATTGCTGGGCTTGGCCCTACTCACTCCTTTCGAATGAGGCTAATGTCAGGCTCCTATTGTCTCCTCTTATGTTCTAACTCTTCATCTAATTCCCTTTGCTTTCTCACCTCCCTTCTAATTCTCTACTCCTCTTGTCTTCGTTCTTCTCTCCTTGCTTCTGCTCTCCTTTCTTCCTCTTCTCTTTGTCACTGTATTCTTTTGTCCCTTAATTTCTGCTCTTCCTCCTCTTCTCTCTTCCTTTCTCGTTTGTCCCTATCTTCTATTGCTCTCTGTCTGTTGTCATACTTTCTTTGGTCCTCTGCCCGTTCTTTTTTCTCTTGTTCCTCCAGAAACATCTGTTCTCGTTGATCCTTGCTCTTTCTTTTATGCTCGTCTTTCAATCTTTTTTTTCGTTCCATTTCTTTTATATCCTGTTCGTCCTGATCTTCTCTTTGCCTTACTTCAGCGATGCTTTTCCCATCTAGCTTGAGTAATATCTGTCCTCCCATCCATTTGTTCTGCACAAGCGTTACGTCGTCAACTTTATCCTTCTCCCCTTTCCATCTCTTAATCTCTCATTCTATTTCTGTCGATACATTCAATTGCTCACTTTTTTTCTTCCTTGACCTGTATGATCTTAAATATCTCCTCTTTTCTCTTACTCTCCACTGGACTATCGTCACTGCTATAAACGGGTGGTTCGTATATTGGCTTACTATACCCCATCACCGCTTTCAGTTCCTTTAAATGATACAACCCTATTTCTTCCGTACTAGCGCCTTTCACTTCGGGCGAGGTAAGGGGAGCTGAAGGCTCAACACCTTCCTCCTTACACTGGTTAAGCATCCACTCCTCGGGTGGCGGATCTTCCCTTTCTTCTTGATACTTTTTCCAAAGCTCTAAAATAGCTAGCCTTTTCTCCAATTTCTTACCCATGTACGCAGCGTGCACGTATGTGGTCATATGTTACAATACTGCTTTTGACAGTGATCCCCTTGTGGCCATGTCATGAACATCATATTTGATGTGCCTTTCACCCATTCCGCACTATACTGTTGGAGCTTGGGCATATGCTTTGGCAGGGTCTCATATAAATGCATGAGGGGAGTACCTTCCATTGTGCTGAATCTCAATTGACTGTCAATACTTACCAGACTTTCTAAAGTACCTTCACATGTTTTTCAATACTTTTTAAAACAACAAAAATGAGCGTGCTCCAAAAACTGCCGCTCAAAACCTCTATTTTTTCAATTATCTCTGTCTGTCTCTGGGTTGGTACCAACCACTTCCCTATATAGTCCCTTTAGCTCCTTAACTTCGTTTCAATTTCTTTACAACATACATCACTTTCCAAACACCTTAACTCAACTTATGTGAACTGTTCGTTCATAGCATAGGCACTCCGAATGGAGTGTGAGACGATTTCTTCTAGAGCCCCTTGGGTCAGGCTTCTGTGCACTTCTTATCTCTATCTCTATCTCCACACAATATTTCCTGTTACTACTTTTAAATTACCGCAACCCCACCCCCTTAATTTGACATTCCCCTCAGTCTACTCACCATTCAGTTGCTTGACTCAAGGCCCTCGGTATCGTGTCCTCCTCCAATCAACCACTTTCGTCTTCCATCCACAGAGCGCACATGGAAACCAGGTAGGGATTTCGTCAAAGAGGGACTCTGCCCTCTGTCTCGGTTCGTCTTGTAAGTTTTTCTAGTCAGCCGCTCTCCACAGGAAACCCCGCGATCTTCCGGCTTGATGGCGGAGGATGTCCGATCATCCGAAACACTGGAGCTAATTTAATCACTACCACTTGTGCTCATGGCCCTTAACGGGAAGCGTATCCAGCATTCAATGGGATACAGAGTAACTCTTACACCAAATAATCAAACCAACTCAGGAAGACGGCAAAGCGCCTTTACTGTTTTATTATCAATTGTCTAAAACAGAGAGTTACAACGGACATCAACTGACTTTTCACAGCATTATCTCTCGAAGCCTTTCATAAAAAAACAACACTTTTATAGTAAAAACTTGTCATACGTGACTTCATACTATGTGGCAAATAAGCAAAAAACGATGGGGAGTTGTGGGTCTATGCCCCTTGGGAACAGCAGATAGAATGAGTGGTGAATGAGCCCCTCATTAATTCCGCTGCAGTAATCTATGCGTGAGATGACTAGTGGCATTAAGATGACCTGTAGGGCAGGTCTTAAGAGCAAGATCCCACACAACCTCTGGAGGTAAGGTTATAATTTCCCAACTGCAGAATTTCAGTTTTTGGCAACTGCAGCAGGGGCAGTTTTGTTGCCTCAGTTTGGTTGGCGGTATTGGCCATTTTACAGGGATTCCAAGGCACAATATTGAGGCACTTGAATGGAATGACACACGCCACCCTTGCACCGAAATATACTGTTTTCATGTGTCTTTATTGTAATACAGCAAAGTTCAAATTGTATGTGAAATTGAAATTCAAGGCCAGCACTGCCATTCTTGGCCTGTGCATAACTGATCTGCCCCCGAACGGGAAGCAGACAGGAAGCCCTGTTGAGCCTCCATTGGGACCATTGGGATCACTGCAGCACCCGCCCCATACAAAGATGGCCACAGCCATCCCTGCACTGCCTACAGACATTTACAGCCCGCATACCACTTCCCCCAATCTGAGACCTGATTGGCCAAAGGTCACCCTACTCCGGCTGGAAGACCAGAACTGGCAGGCGCAGCAGTCCCACTCCAAAGGCCCGCACTAAAGGCAAGCATCTCCTGTTTTGGCTTTTCCAGGCATGGAAGACCACACACCTTACAAGGAACTGCTGAACCACAGGTATGTGCTCGCAACCCCTCCCCCACCACTAACCACTTGTCTTCTAAAAAGACTCTTGTCTTCACATTTATCTATTTCTCCTACCTGTTTCATCCCTACTCTGTCACCTGCCCCTGTACCGCCTTTCTAGTTTACCTACTTTGTCTCTACGCCTGCAGGGGCCATGCCACATTCAGCCATGACTACCTCCTATCCCACTATCTTGCAATTCACCCATCTCTCATGCCTTGGCCCCAGTAGACTTAGCCATCTCGCCACCCGCTCTCGCTCTCCATCGCCTCCCATTTACCTCCCTGCCCCTTCTTCTATCAGAAACTCACACCTCTGTTCATGCACCTCAGCTCCCTTCTCCTCCACCCACGAGATCACCCCAGATAGATCTCCAAAACTCTCCCCATCCCCCACTGTCCACGATAGCCACTCCACCGCAAGCCTCCCCACCATATTAAGTTGTGCCTTCATCAATGCTCGATCTGTCTTGGCTCACACCCTGGACATACATGACTTAATTACAGCAAATGTCCTTGACATCCGAACCATCACGGAAAGCTGGCTCCATCCTGCAGACAGTCCCACCCTTTCTATTGCCTTGCCCCCAGGATATTCCATCCTCTGAAGTGACCACCTATCAAATAGAGGAGAGAGTGTATCACTCATACACAACAAATCTATGTGCATTAGAGTGTCTACCTACCAGCCCCCACCCAACTGCAACCTCCTTTCCTTGAAACACTTGCTATCTCCCTCCTCCACCATCTCCCTCCATCTCCTATACCATCCCCCAGGACCTACCCTCTCTTTCGAAGAGGATCTCCTGCAGATCTCAAGCCCTATTCCAAATTCCTTCTCCTAGGAGATCTCAGTTTAGGTTTTAATGACACTACAGGCAAAGACACTCTTGCCTTTTGCCAACACCCTTAATGCCCTCGGCTGCACTCCACAAATACTTGAGCACTCACATACTCTTGGTTAGACACTTGATTGTCTTGCTGACCTCAACTGCAAAACCTCTATCACCTCAAACTCTCCCCGCCTGTGGGCAGACCACTACATCATCTCCTTAACCATCCCTAAAGCCAAACAACCAGCTAAAGCCTCTGCTGTAGTCTCTACGTACTCTTGCAGCACCCGCAAACTCACCAATTAAAGTCTCTTCCCCTTATTAGCCACTGATCTCTCATCCAACTGCTTCCTCACTGCCACTACCAAACCTACTATGCTCATCGACCACTACAACCACATAATCTCCCAAGCTGTAATCAAACTAGCCCCTCTAAAACATTGCAAGGCAAAACCATCTTCACACAAAAATGCATGGTTCACCACAGTCCTTCAATCCATGCATTCTAAGAAACTTACCATTGAAGCTGAATGATGCAAAAACCCTTCTGCTGCTAACAATGCATGCTTTGTTACCATCTCTAAAGAATATTAGCAAGGTATTCTCAATTCCAAAGCTTATGCCTACAATGACAGAATCACCAAGGCTAGGTCTGACTCACAAGAACTCTTCACTATTTTAAGTGAACTAAAAAGCCCTTCTCCTCCACCTGCCAACTTTCTCATAGATGACTCAAGGTTCAACAAAGTTCAAGATGCCCTCATTAGTAAAATAACCACACTACAAGAGAAAATCTATTCTAAACAAACTATCATCCGCAACAAACCACAGATTTCCGTCCCCTCAAAATACCCCACCCCTCCTTCATTCCCCCTTTCAGCTTCTGCCCTGCTACTGAACTTGAAATTGCCTTTCTCATCAAAGGCCTCAAACCCTCTTGCTGCAAACGTGACATCAACGTGGCCCACTTATCAAAGATTGCCTTGAGGCCCAATCACCCATCATCACTACCATCATTAAAACTTCCTTTGATTCCTGCTCTGTTGCCTACAGTTTCAAAGAATCCTGCATCTCACCTCCTCAAAAAAAATTCACTCAGTCTTTCCATGCCTACCAACTGCCGCCTCATAACTACGGTCCCTTTATCCTAAAAATCTGGACCGTGCAGCCTATCTACAAATCCAATGCTAAATGCAGTATCATAATAGTGTAGAGAAGGAGCTAAGTACCCCCCACCTCAACCACCTCGCCCATATTGCCCATATGTTGGTAACCAGAGTGTGAAACCCGAGCCATACCAGTAGAAGTGCCTGTAACCAAGAGAATCCTGGAGGCAAGGTTCCCGTTGAGAAAACCATATCTACATCCATGACAGTATGATGGCTATTTGAATGAAAACTCAGGAGGGAAAGGACGAATGCACGAGAGAGCAGATTGGCGACGTCATGCGAAAGTGAAGCTGACGTACATAGAAGAGATGCAGAGACGAGAGGATGTGGATATTCTATAAGGTATCAAGAAAGTATCAAAGATAAGCAACATCTTGGGCTCAAAATGAAGAGGCTTATGCTACAGAAACGATGAAGATATCAAGTTAGTTCACACGCGTACAGATGCAAAGTAACGCAAGCAGATTAAGTTTTCATGAGACTAGCTTTATAGTGAATAGATTGCGGCAAGCATCAATCTATATACATGTATAAAATATGAGTAAGGAATGGAGTCTTCCACCACGCATTATAGCAGAGCCAGACCAAAAGAAGAAAATATGTTCTTTTCCAAGTGTGTCGCAGTAAGAAAACAAGTGAATTATAAACAAATTTTAGAAAGGCGAGGTTAAATGAACCGAGAAGCCAAGGTCGTATCCGGCTGGAAGGAACAGGAATTAGTTGCAATCTGTGAAGTAACGAACCACCTGTTCTGAAGGTGTGGATAAGAACAAAGAAGACGTCAGTGGCTCATTGGAAAATTGTCTTTTTAATACGCCTTAGCTCGATTTTGTGATCTTCAGTCACGTGGAGGGAGGACGTTGCATGAGAACGATGGTCACACCTACGCACAAGAGATGAGCGTATCTCTACTCCCCTGTAATCTGCAGGAAAAGAGAACATTTTCAAGGACATGTTCAAAAGGCCTAATTGACAGCAGAACACTGAGGTGATGATGGATGAAGTTCTAATTGGTGAAATGCTATAGTTATGACCAGCTAGCCAAGCACCTGGCAGTCTGGCCTGCGTGCTGCTAGCGTGGGTGGAGGAGGGCTGACAGAGGTTAGAAATCAGCCAATGATAGGGGGCCGTATGATTAAGAGCCCTATAGTTAAGTAAGCAATGGGACATCATGTATATAGTGATGTTCATAGTGACCTGTTTTGAGGGAAGGGCTTAGTTGCCCCACCTGATGTTAAGAAACCTATCACCTCGCTTAGGTCGATTAGACTAGTATGGAACATATACGAAGATATTCCCTTAGACCCAATCACACTTGCTAGTATGTTTTTGAAGTTTGCCACGTAGGATGACCTTAGTAATATGCAGGTTGCGTGTCACCTATGACAAGATTTCTGTATAAAAGTGTACTTTTTCGTGTAGTTTGTTGAGACCTTGCTATGATACATCCGATGACGTTCGTTGTACTCCCTGTTTTAGATAATTGACTTTCAAAGTTATCTTTTTGCCTACTTTCTGAGTCATTTTGATTATTGATGTTTTGAGTAATCTCTGCATCCCCATTCATCTCAGAGTATTGTTACCTTGTCTTAAAGGGCTGGAAGATCTCCAGTTCACGTGGTAGCAGAGATGATGGTTTAAGTTCCATTGAGATAAGTAAGCTTTGAGGTTCCCGGCAATATCGGACGCCCTCTGCCATTATGCTAAAAGGACGAGAGGCTTCCTATGGATAGCGGATTAGAATAAACGCAAATGCTTGCAAGCTAGGGTAGACGGGTCCCCTGATTTCAGTCAGATACCCCTCCCGGCTTCTATGGGAAGCTGATCGGACGGAAGGTTGAAGAGGCAAATGAAAGAGGCGGACGATCCTGAGGGTCGAGAGCTGAAAAAGAAATAACACAAATGGTGAGTACAAACTGAGTGACTTAGCAAAAAGTGCACATCGGCAGTAAGGGAAGACAGTAAAAAGAGACAACTGAGTAACAGTGGGTTGGAAGGGATGGTCAACTCGAGACGATGAACGTCGACGGTTAATGGGGATAATTGACTCAAGACGATAAGAGGGTCGAGTAATTTAAAGAAGGTTGACTTGAGACGATGAGCGTCAAGCAACAAACCCTGTGAGACGAGGAGCGTCACAGTGGGATACGCCTAGTTTCTTCAGTTTTAAAGAACTTCAGCAGTATCTGTTCCCTAGAGCCCTATTACGGGTGACGTAGAAAACAAACTTGTTTTAAAGAACAGTTTAAAGAGGGAAGATCACGCTCAATAGGAGTATTTTTTTAGGGGTATACAGAGGTTGAGTCTTGAAATGTAGACTAATATATGTGATTGGCCGAGTATGTCTGTCTGGTTGTTTTATGTGATTGTGTAATGGTGACAAAAATATAGAAGAATAGGTAAACGTGGAAAGGAAAGACGAGAGTTAAAAAAAGTTGATTATTTATTTATATTGGAATTTAATTGACAGTGTTTAGTGAATACAGATTAAAATAAGAAAAACATGGTATAGAGGGTTTGGAGACTGCGACGATTGATGCAAGCTCATATTGTATTATTTTTTTAAAAGTACCTGTTTGAATAAAACTGCAAAGTGTAACGGCTGAGTATTGACCGTCAAGTCTGACGAGTCAACATGAAGGATATTACTCTGCTTGCAGAACTGTGTAAACAGCTCCCGAAGCACCCATCCAAGCTTAGACAGTATAGTGCGGAATGGGTTAAGACCACGGCAGTTAAAAGTTTATGCCGTGGCCACAAGGGGGATCATTATCGAAAGCGGTTTTGCAGCATATGATGACATATTTGCATGCTGTGTACACAGGAAAAAAGTTAGACAAACGGCTAGCAAGCTTAGACCTCTGTAAAATGTACCAGGAGGAGAGAGAAGAGCTGCCTCATATAGATTGGATACTTAATGTATGCACAAAGGGGGGTGAAGAGCCTTCCGCCTCACCCACCATGCCCGAAGCAGACAGCGATAGTAAGAAAGATGATGGGCACTAAGGGAGCTAAAGGCATGAACATGGTATAGTAACTCGGCATATGAATCGCCTGCGCAAAGCAGCGATGAGTACCCAGAGACAAATACTGAGAGAGATGTAATCTCTAAAGTCCAGAGTGACAAGGAGAGACGAGATAAGGAAAAAAGCGATCGACCAAGTACATCTCTAGATATAGGAAGAGAAATATAGAGATGGAAAGGGGAAAAGGATAAGGCTGATGAGTTAGCGCTTTTACAGAATGAATGGATGGGAGGTCAGATTTTGCTCAAACTCGATGGTAAGAGCATTGATGATGTAAGTCAAAGGAAATATCGTGATGAGCAAGACAAAAGAGATAGAGAAGGAGAAGAGCAGCTGATAGAGAAAAGGGTAAAAAGAAGGGAAGGACAGAAACAGGAACAATTGTTCCAAGACGAGCAACAGCGAGAAAGGGAAAAGGCAGAAGAGCAGAGGAAATATGATAACAGACAGAGGGCAATTACAGAACGATAAAAGATAGAAAGAAAAAGACAGGAACAAGAGGAACAAAGATTGAGGGAGAAACAGATACAAAGGCAGAGAGATGAGGATATACGAAGGGCGAATGAGATAACAGAACTATAAAGAAAAGAGAAGGAAAAAGCAAGAGAGGAAGCAAGAAAGCATAGAGAAATTGATGACAACATAGAACGAAAGAGAAGGCAGAGAACACGCGACATTGATTGCCTGGAAAAGGAAGTAATGGATCTTGATCCAGTTGTACAATGGGAAGATTTACAAGAGTTCTTCCCAACACAAGAACCAATACCAGGTCCATCTGGAGTATATATGGTGGACGAGTTTGACTCTAGGAGTCTTGGGGACACAATGGATATAATCTATCATGAGATGAGGGCGAAGAAGGAATTAAGAGGGAAGGGCAAGAACGTTCGACTCAAGAGTACGCAGCTGTACAATAAAGAGGGAGGCTCATGTAGGTTTGAGCCTAAGGAGCTGTCTTTAGACAGACTGACTCTGAATAAAGATGAAGAAGAAAGATGTTGCACGAGTTGGGGACATGAGATGTCAAACAAAGATGCGGAAGTCATCCATGGGGGAAAGGAAGGTAACACAGGTGGTTCTGAAAGATGTTTTTCTATGGATAAGGAAGTTAGATGGTCAGATCCAGGCCTCCCTATCTCTCGTGCATCAAGGTCTTTGACGCTGTTGAGTCGAACTAGAGGGCGTTCCGTTGGTGAGAGGGGGGATTTGCCACCATATGTGAACAGGTTACGATTGCTGCCAAGTAGAAGGTAATGCGGAACCACTGTCCCGGCTTTGGAAAGATTAACTGAAGGGGACGAATGCGAGTTTGGGATTTCTCAGTTTCCTTTACTAGAAAAGGGTGGGGTCAGGCCACAGTATATACCATGGCCACAAATGGATAAGGATAATCTGAGGTGCAAACTCCCAAGTTCAACTTCCGGTGCTGGGAAATAGATACATGAGTTAGAGAAAATGACGGAAGGCAGAAACACGTTAGCTATAGGGGACAGTAAGGGCCTTATAATTGCCATTCTTGGGGAAAGAGCTGATTATTTTTGGTCGAGAGCAGGGTATTCTAGTGTTACTATAGTAAACACTGCTCATGATGGAGCACTGTTTAATAACTGTAGGGCGGCAGTCTGGAAAACGCTTAGAGTATTATATCCATACACGTCCGATATGGGAGCTATAATGACAAAAGAAATACATAAAGGGGACAATCCGCTTGTTTACATTCAAAATTTCCAAGAGGCATGGGCCTTGGAGACACGAGAAGCTTGGGGGAAATCTATACCTGTGTTTTATCATATATTGTGCCAAGGGCTGCCAGATGCAGTACAGAAGCAGCTCAAGAAATGAGTGGGCATGGAGGCAACAAATAGTCAGAAATACAGCTTACCATTGCGCATTATTGCAGATTGTTGCAGAAGAAGAACCGAAAGAAAGAAGATGCTAGAAAGGCCAAAGAAGCAAAATGAGTGCAGAACAAGTTATCTAAGTATGCTATTGAAGGGACAATGTTGACTAGTGGGGATCAAGTCCACAGCAAGTAGCAAATATGCCACAGATGAATAACCAAAGGCAGTTTTACCAAGGAAATGATGGATTTATCCCACAAGGAAGGGGATGCTTTTGAGGCAGTGGCTTCCCGAATAATCAGGGACATTTCCAGAATAATCAAGTTGGGTTTCAAAACTTTCAGAATAATGGTCAAAACATGCAGGAGGGGCAAGTTAGGAGACTTTCTCCTATATGTTGGACATGTGGTATGTCAGGGCACCTTGCTCGCATTTGTAGAGGTCAGGGATATATGCAAAATGGGCAGTTTTCAAGAGGGGGGACTTCAAACCCACCTGCATATTTTCAGCAGAATGGAGATGGGTTTGTTCTGGATCAGACAGCGCAGCAACCACAAGCGCCAACAGTACAATAAGGCTTTCAAACACAGCAGGCAGCAGTAAATCCGCCACAAGGGCAGTCTCAGCAGTCACCCATGCAGATACAGCAGAGCACATATACATGACATTTAATGACTCCTAGAATACGGGGTGTCACTGTCAATGAAGGGAACCCCTTCACAGGTACGGGGATGAGGTTGTATCCCCAATAGGACAGCTAACTGGGAGATTTGATGTGTTCAGTACTATCGTTGATGCCTAATCCTCAAGAGGAACCCAGGGTTGATGTCAATATAGGTGGCAAATCTTTTTCATTTTTAGTGGACATGGGGGCAAAACGCTCGTGTATATGAGAGGGGACATTTTCTATTTCTGGAAATGCCATGAATACTTAAGGTTTCACAGGAGCTACAAGTAGAGTTCATTTTTACTGGAAACCTGCCGATCTTTATAGGAGAGTGTGACATGTCTGCACCATTGTTATATTCAAGGCACATACCTGTCAATATTCTAGGTCAAGATTTAATGACTAAATTGAATGTGACTATTTCATTTACTGATGAGGGCATAGTATGTTCAACACCAGGAATGCATTATTGAAATGTATGTGAAATTATGAAGGCATTTACAGGATGAATGGCCATGTGAGCCATACCACTAGAACCAGATGTTTTTCTCTATGGAGTGCGCATTTTGTTAACATGGTTGCCAGAATTAGTGGGTAAAACTGTGAGGATACCTGATGAAATTATATTCAGGCCAATGAGACTTATGGATGAAGTGGAAGGACGAGTCTTTCCTTTAGATATTGAAGTAGCTATAGTAGGGGGAGAACTAGCTATGCTTGATGAAGTTGATTATGAAGGCAGACAATGGCGCGCAGTAATCGCCATAGGGGAAGGTTACAGATTAACCAATGTCACTGATGAGTATATGTTCGGTGACCACCCGGCAAATGACGAAGTATTATTTGAGCTGGAACTGGATATTACTTATTGGGTAAAAGCCATCAGACGAGAGGTCCCTCCGAAAATGATGGTAGTAGGAAAACGTCCCGAGTATTTTGATGAAGACATGGCGAAAGTGCCAATTTCATTATGCAGCACAAGCCTGTGTGATATAGGCCTATTGAAGGGGTTTGGGGAAGTAAAGATTAAATTGTAACCAGGAGCAATTTTACCTCGAGCACGACAATGTTTAAGACAATATCTTCCATGATGGAACAAGGTATCTTAGTTACGTCAGAATCACCATGTAACACTGCAGTTTATCCGATTAAGAAATTGAAAGGAGGGTTGTGGTGTCTAATTCAAGATTTAAAACCGATTAACCAGATTGTAGCGGATAAGTTCCCTCTAGTTCCTAATCCTGCCACGTTCTTATATAATATCTCTGTTGAGGCACAGTATTTTACTGTGATTGATTTGAAAAATGTGTTTTTCTCAATCCCATTGCATAAAGACTCACATGATCTGACGTCATTTACATTTAGACAGACTAAACTGAAAAGCACTCACTTGCTTCAAGGGTACTGTGAGTCTCCATCGATTTTCAATAGAGTCCTGCAGATGGACTTGAGCAATATTGACTTAGAAAGTGTTGTATTGCAGTACGTAGATGGCATATTGGTCTGCAGCCTCACAGAAGAAGGGTGCAGACATGATTCAAATCAACTAATGATTATTCTTGCAGAAAAGGGATATAAAGTAGACAGGGAGAAATCGCAGAACTGTCAGGAGGAAGAGCTGTATATAGAGCAGTTAATCTCACATCATGGAAAGAAGATTACTCCAGAGAAGGCTGAGGCTATTTTGAAACAGCAAAGCCTCACACGATAAAGCACATGGATACATTTTTGGGACGGTGTAATTATGTAAGAGCTTGGGTCTTTCACTACAGTACATATATAAAGCCCTTGTTGCAAGCTTTAAAGAAGGCACAAGCAAATGGGGACAGAATTATCTGGACTGAGGAAATGGAAGAAGGGTTTGATGAGTTGAAAAGGCAATTTGCACAGCTCCAGTTTCAGGGATTCCCAAGTATGCATAGGAATTCTTTTTATTCTCGCATATGAATGGTACAGTGATGACAGCTGTGCTCACGCAGAGAACAACGTTGGGGTACAAACCCCTGACTTATTACTGTGGAATCATAGATCCAGTAATGCAGGGTCATTTTCCGTGCAAACAATCTTTGGCGGCCGCCACATTCGCCATTGAGAAAGCGGCCAGCCTGGTAATGGGATATTCTATGACATTATTTGTCGTTGAACATGCATTGTTTGCCATTTTGGAAAAACCTAAAGGTATGTTGACGTCTCAAAGGGCTTCTGCCTATGAGGTGGTCATATCAAATCCAGCGATCAAAATAGTTAGATATAAAATCGTGATTAAAAAAGAATGCATTGGATGCTGGGGAGATTCTCTTTATTGACGGTTCTTCACGAATCAATCAAAATGATGGGCAAAGATATACAGGTGCCTCTGTGGTAAGGCACACGGCCAATTGAGAATTTGAAGTATTGACAAGTGTACGACTGCTGTCTCACTTTTCAGCCTAGGCTGCAGAGTTAGTGGCACTGATTGTCGTGCTCAAGAATCATGCAGACCAGGAAGTGACAGTGTACAGTAACTCCACCTATGTGATGTCGACAATGCTTGCAGGGCTTGCACGTTGGAAAAGGAGGGGCTATCTGCGAGCAGACAGCACTCCAGTGCAACATGCTGCTTTATTAGATAGACTCATTAAAGCGCTGCAACTCTCAATAGCTATTGCAGTGGTTAAATGCACCGCACACACTAAGGGAGCAGATATTATTTCATGAGGAAGCTAAACGTATTGCATATACAGATGATGCAATGACTTTTGAAACCCCTGATGTGAATGAAAAAATGGTGGTGATGATGCGTGTGCCTGAGTGCTACAGTAATTTGTCTAAACCTCAGTTTATGGAGGTCCAAGAGGAAGTGCCTCAGGATGAGAAAGACCTGGAGACCCGAAGGGGCTGTTCTTTATCCCCTTCCGAAGCGATATAGCAACAGAACAGCATGGGTAAACCTGTGATACATGTAGCCTTATTGCAAGTCACTAGAGAGAGCCTCGCACAACTATTGAAGAGGAATGGTTAGTTTCAAATTTGTTAGAACACGTTGCATTTTAATATAGTTAACTGTATCGTATGTCAAAAGTTTACCACTGGGCACACACTGCACACAGTTAGAGGAGTTATTCTGAGGCCTAATGGCCCCTTTCAGCATTTACATATCGACTATGTCGACATGCTGCAACTCTGTAATGGATACAGATACATGATTGTAGTACTTTGTCCCTTTTCAAAGTGAATCGAAGCTGGGCCATGTACTCACCCAGATGCCACCTGTGCTGCAAAACATTTAGTATGAGAAGTGTTTCCTAGATGGGGAATATGTGAAGTATTAAGATCAGATAACGGCCCTCATTTTGTTAATGAAGTTTTTGAGCAGATAAGCTTGTTACTTAGCATAAAGCATAAGTTCTTGTCTTCTTATCAGCTGCAAGCAAATGGAATCTGTGAGAGACTCAACGGTTTGCTTAAGGAAAGAATAGCCAAATTGAAGCTCACCCTGAAGAAAGGATGGTTGCATTGCCTACCACTGGCATTATATGCGTTGAGAAATCAACCCGGGTCAGACCACCCTCTTACCCCCCATGAGTGAGATAGTGACAGGGAGGTGAATGAGTACACCCCTCACACCTTCCTCTAGAACTAGAAGTGATGCCCAGACAACCGCAGAATTGTTAGGAAAGGAGCTTTGTATATGACTGCAAGTATCTCTGTCATTTCAGATCAGCTCAAGCGACAGGGGTCTAGGGCAGCGCAGACCAGAGAAGAAGATGATGCAACGACCGGGGTTAAAGGACTGTGTCTTCCAAAACTCTTTCCCGGAGATGAAATTCTGATTCGCACCTTCACAAAGAAGTGGCATGAACTGTGTTTCATCAGGCCTTTCATTGTGAAATACGTCACACTGTCTGCAGTCAAAGTACAAGGCAGACGCGCTTGGATCTTCCTTGGCGACACAAAAATCTACACTGGAGAACCCCCTTCACCAGTACACCCATCGAAAATAAACATCGGGGAAGAACCTCAGCATGTGCAGACTAGGTCTATGACGAGGAAGAAGGACGCAGAAGCAGCTAAATAAATAAAAAGGAGTACATTGGACTATAGCTTGATGCAGGACTGTCTTTTAAGCTTCAAAAGAAAAAGTTAAGGAAAGTTATTCGTTCTTGAGTTATAGGAGCTTGCTGACATTGGACGAAGATATGCTTACGACTTGATCGAGAAGGAGAGTTTGCCAAATTCAAAGAGCTCCCTTTTCGACGACTGGGATAGAGTACAGTACCCTGATTCCCTTTCCCAATGAAACTCTCCTTGGAGGTGCCCATGGTGGTACCCAATGACAACGCACACCAGATGGTTCTTGCTATATTTATCTACATTTTGCACTCATATCCTTCACTCGTGGGAAGAACTTTTGACATTCGAAATTTTTTAGATTCTAAAAATGGCCCAATTGTGAGGAGACTGCTCAAGGCTATTATAGAGATCAAGTGCTCTAGCTTCCTGAGGATAGATTGATTGAAAAACAGCACAGGTGCCCCTATCTGAGGACAATGCGCAGAGACTGGTTGGTATGGTCATCTATCATCTCATAGAGGAATGCCTACATCTCGTTGGATGATCGACTGATGTCTGAACTTTTCTAAGAGACCCAAACAATAATGTATCGCTGAATCAATTACTAAGGGACATTGTTGTGCAGGTGAATCGTTATTCCGAGAGCACACTCAGACCTAAATTAAGCTTCTGAGTGTGGACATGGAGAACATACTTTATTTGGTCTTCTACTATCTGCTGGAGAAATATCCACATTATGTTTGGCGAAAGGACGATGCTTTTGTGTATATCAGGAATCCAGTGAATCGTCCAGTAATCAGTCAGCTGATCGAGGAGCTTGTAGGGAAGATCGAAGAGCTTCCTGAGTACTTTATGATGTTTCCCCAATAAATGTAATTTTCTCCTCCCTTAAAAAGTGTAAGAATGGGCGGCAGCAGTAGTACCAACGTAGTGAACGATATCGACAGATGACCACGATGGGCAAGAGGCCATTGCTACAAGAAGTGGACCTACTTGTGTTTGATTTATTCATGCCTTTTGTTCATAGTGGTACTTCTTTTGCTTACAGTCCGTACTGCGTATGATTTTGATTCCAATAAAGCATAAGGTCCTGTTCATCTTGTGCCCAAGGAAGGTACAAGTGTGGCAACTACTAGACAACCAAGACCCTATGGGATTATCCCGTTCATTTGCTGCTGCCAGGAGATGCCATCAAAGCAGGCAAAGGCTGCCAGAACTTTCTCCTACACAGGTAGCACATAGCTTACTGACAAATTATACTAGAATTGGTCCAGTAAGAGGAACATATACTGAGATACTTGATGACATGATTACAGAGGCCCATGAGAGAAAAAGTAGACCTAAAAGAAGCATTAGGGGGGATTACCACAAGCTAAATGATTACCTGGACAGTACACCACATTTGGGGAATAACATTTGGTATAAGCATATGAAAGAAGTGGGAAGGAGCCCTCGAAGCAGGAATGCTTTGTAGGTGCACTCCTGCCTTATAGTATGGGAAAGACTAAGATATCCATAGAGGTAGACGTTCTGACTTCTATCACACCTTGCATTCTGTCGTACAAGAGGCCAGTTTATGGTCAAGATGTCTATCACAAATGGGCAACTGAAAAAAAAAATCCAGGTGAAGATGATTATGTCCACGATATGAAGACAAGAAATAGGGCGCACACCAAGAATCACGTAATCAGGTATGAAGAGCCTGGAGTGAAAGGAGCAAGAATGAGATGGGAAGTAAACCGAAGACTTGAGAGTCCAGGAAAAACGGCTGAAGACATTCGGATTTGGAAAAACAGAGGCAATATGCAGGTATGGGGATAAGTGTTATCACCAGATGGCTGGGAAGAAGGGGTAGTTATCTGCAGAGCCTGGATGATAACTAATCACCCAGAATTGACTGGAATGCACAAGTGGAATGTAAGGCACTGTGGCCGAAACTTGCTAATCTACTGACCTGGGTCGAAGACAGAGGAGGACCCTTGCAGATACTGCCCTTGGACAAAATAATGGCACCTGAAAAGTTGGCCAGAATCAGAAATGCAGACAAATCATTGAAGCAGCAGGAATGAACATCGGGACAGCAGTGATCATTGTTCACTATTGGGCTTGTGGAGCCAAGGCTTGTATGAAGCTGCCCAAGGATTGGGGTGGACAATGTTCCATAGTAAATGTTCATATTCCAACATTAGTGATTCCAAAAAGAGTTTTGAACATTGACAGTTCCCGAATGCAGATTCTCATCTGAGGAAGAAGAGATCTATCTGTAGAGCTGATAAATCGAATGAAGAGAGAAAACTATTTCTCAGCCAAGTCAATAGAAGCTTTTGAATCTATTCCTCATGAGCACACACTGTTCAGCCAGACTTCGTTAGTATTCACAATGATCTTCATGCCGAGAATTCAGATTGGAGAAAATATCAAATGGCTGCAGATTACCAGATGGGAATTGCTGCAGACGATCAGCATGACCATAAAAGGATTCAATGCTATCAAGGAAGAATTGAGAGCTGTAAGACTGATGACTCTTCAGAACAGATACGTCCTGCATATGATTACAGCTATGGATGGAGGTGTTTGTGCAAAAATTGGAGAATCATGTTGCACATTCATACCTTCTCATGATGACAAGAATGGCACCTTGACAGAGGCCATAGAAATGCTGACAAAACTGCACGGCCAGATGATAGAGGAAGTAGGAGACATTGCTGATGATAGCTGGGTTGGAGCACTCTTTTCTTGGATTCCACAATGGATGGCAGATATGTTCAAGTGTTGTGGTGCACTGATCGTGTTAGTGTCGCTAGGATTCTGTGTGATCAAAATAACAATCTTGCAATGCAGGAAGACGGCAAAGAAAGCCATAGGGATGAAGATCATGATCTATGTTGAATACAGATGGAAATTCAAGGACTTGACAGATGAAGAAATCAGAGACTTTGTGAAGGCCAGTATTCATGCACCCGAGGGAACGAAATTCCTGTATCCAAAGAACCATAGGAAGTATGTGTGAAGATGGATCTACTGCAGTCCAAATGGAGAGTGCATGCTTATGACCTGGAACAAGGATGAGCATGTAAACACAGCTGGATGCCTGAGCGGAGTCATAAAGATATGGGGTTCTGAGGAAGCATTTCTTCAAAGATGTCTGGATGTGAAGGATGAGGGAAGAGTGGTTGATGAATCGCCCAGAGGGGGTAGAGTAGAGAAGGAGCTAAGTACCCCCACCTCAACCACCTCGCACATATTGCCTATATGTTGGGAACCAGAGTTTGAATCTCGAGTAGTACCAGTGGAAGTGCCTGTACCCAAGAGAATCCTGGAGGCAAGGTTTCCATTGAGGAAAACATACCTACATCCAAGACAGTATGATGGCTATTTGAATAAAAACCCAGGAGGGAAAGGACGAATGCACGAGAGAGCAGATTGGTGACATCTTGCGAGAATCGAGCTGATGTACATAGAAGAGATGCAGAGATGAGAGGATGCAGATATTCTATAAGGCATCAAGAAAGTATCAAAGATAAGCAACATCTTGGGCTCAAAATGAAGAGGCATATGCTACAGAAATTATGAAGATATCAAGTTAGTTCACACACGTGTACAGATGAAAAGTAACACAAGCAGAACATGTGTTCATGAGGCTAGCTTTATAGTGAATAGATTGTGGCAAGGGCCAATATATATATATATATATATATATATATATATATATATATATATATATATATAGTATGAGTAAGGAATGGAGTCTTGCACCACGCATTATAGCAGAGCCGGACCAAAAGAAGAAAAGACGTTTTTTTCAAGTGTGTCACAGTAAGAAAACAAGTGAATTACAAACGAATTTCAGAAAAGCGAGGTTGAATGAGCCAAGAAGCCAAGGTTGTATCCAGCTGGAAGGAACAGGAATTAGTTGCAATCTGTGAAGGAATGAACCACCTGTTCTGAAGGTGTGGATAAGAACAAAGAAGACGTCAGAGACTCATTGGAAATAGTCTTTTTAATTTGCCTTAGCTTGATTTTGTGGTCTTCAGTCACTTGGAGGAAGGAAGTTGGATGAGCACGATGGTCACACCTACGCACGAGAAATTAGTGAATCTCTACTCCCCTGTATTCTGCAGGAACAGAGAACATTTTCAACGACAAGTTCAAAAGGCCTAATTGACAGCAGAACACTGAGGTGATGATGGATGATGTTCTAATTGGTGAGAAGCCAATGAGATGGGGCCATATGATTAAGAGCCCTAAAGTAACCAGTGGGACGTTGTGTATTTAGTGATGTTCATAGTGACCTGTTTTGAGGGAAGGCTTAGTTGCCCCACCTGATGTTAAGAAACCTATCAACTCGCTTATGCCCATTAGACTAGTATGGAACATATATTCCCTTAGACCCAATCACACTTGCTAGTAGGTTTTTGAAGTTTGTCACTTAGGATGATATTAGTAATATGCAGGCTATATGTCACCCATGACGAGAATTTAATATAAAGTGTACTTTTTTGTGAAGTTCGTTGATTATTGAGGCTTTGGGTAATCTCTGTATCCCCATTCATCTCAGAGTATTGCTACCTCATCCTAAAGGGCTGGAAGTTCTCCAGTTCAATATCTTCAGTCCACACCAGTCCAGCTTCCACCTAGGATATTGAACTGAATATGCCTTGCTTGGCTTGAAAGTCCAACTCAACGACATCAGAGACTCATGCAAATCCACCCTCCTTCTCCTACCTGACCTCTCTGCTGCCTTTGACCTCATCAATCACCAAACACTCTGCCACCATCTTTCCTCTGCTGCCAAGTTCTCGTCTCAGACAACCAATTGGATCGCCTCTTTCCTCGCAGACCAAACTGCCTGAGTCACACATCGGCCTCCCACCCAGCACCAGTTTCTTGCGGCATCCCACAAAGTTCCTGTGTCTCCCCCACACTCTACAACATCTACACAAGACCCCTCATTGATCACCTGGACTCCCTTGGCATCACCTACACCAACTATGCTGATGATACACAAATCCTCCTCACCAGCAACTACCTTCAGGACACCATTACACTAAACTCAATGTATGATACTATCCATGTCTGGATGGCGTCCTACCATCTCTGTCTAAATGATGACAAGACAGAGATTTTACCCAGACCCTGCTCGCCAAACTCGACACAGCTGATCAGGGCTTTTCCATTTGGGGAATTTTCAATTCCTGTCTCGCTTGCAGTCATAACCATGGGAAACTACCTCGATGTGACACTTAACATGACACGGCAGGTCAATGGCATTGCATCATCTGCTGCCTCCACTATAAAACTCCTAAATGACAGCAAACCATTCCTCTCCACACACAAATGCCTCACCATCGCCTGTGCCGTTATTGGCTCTAGGCTAGACTACTACAATGTTCTCTTCTCCGGCACATCCGAAAGAAACCTCAATAAACTGCAAGGCATCCAGAGCAATGCCCTAAGTGCCACCCTTGGCCTTTCCAAATGCGACCATCTCTCATCCACTAGGAGAATAGTGCACTGGGTCCCGATCTGGAAACATATCAATTTTAAAGTTCTCAGCATCACTCACCTTTGCCTTTCTAATACATCCCCCACCTACCTGTCTTACAGACTAACTAAAACCAAATCTACCTGACCTGTGCGCTCTTCCTACAACCATTGTATCACCACTCCCAGATACAAGCCAAATAGAGCAGGAGGCTCCAGCTTCCCTGTCGCTGCCTCCCAATTCTGGAACTCATTGCCACTTTCCTTACACTCTGAACCATTCTACTGGCCTTTCAGGAAACATTTGAAAACATGGCTCTTCCACTAACTGTACTATTCAGATCGAGGGAACTCTGGACATCCTGCTCTCCCATGATCTATATCATTTTTGTTTTGTATCTTGATTTCTATACGTAACCAGCGCCTAGGTAACTATGGGTTTAGCACGCTCTATTGCAAAAATAATAATAATAATAAGAGCGGTAAACGGTCTAACGGTAGCCGAAAAGGGGCAATTTGATTGCATTTTCCTGAACCCACAATTAAATGGGCAGCAGTGAGCAGACCGGCCTTCAGAGGACCAGAAGAAGAAGCAGAAAGGCAAGGTAAAACTGCACTTCCACCATCAAATCCGGAACAAGATGAGGATTGGGAGGCAGATTGAATTGCAGTTGCATTCAGGAAATATTTTACTTCCCTTAAAAGACACAGTTGGAAGCAGCAAGACAAGATCAAGGTGGACAAGCTTACTGGCACCCACCACTACGCGTCACCCTCACAGCATTACGGAGTACCTTATGGGGATTGGGTTCTGTACTTCAAAGGGAAAGGAACTCTGTGTTACAGGTGTCTGCCCCTTTAAGAGAGGGACATGACCATTGGCGGGAGGAAGGAGAATGGGAAAGGAAGGAGAGGAGTTAGGAGAAGAAAGTCAGTACATAGATTGTAATGAATAAAGTCCTTGTGTCAAATCCTCTGGTGCCGTGTCCTTATTCCTGCGCGCATAGCACACAACAACTGGTGACGAGGCTGTCTACAACGGACCTGAGCTTCCAATTGCTGGCGGGTGATCCCACTGCACCGTCCATTTCCCTCCAGTTTTACTACTCTTTCCGCGTACACCCTCGGAAGATGCCGGCGATCCCGCAGCAAAGTGCGACGCTTGATCCCCGGCAGAGAAGAAATGTTATTAAACATCCTTTCTGCAGCACTCCACAACGAAGGGTGAGACATGGCTTTCTGCAGTGTCTGCTGCACAGCAATCCGCCAGCAACCCGGGTAAACGTGGGGAGGACACATGTTTGCTACGCAACACATCCAAGTCGGTAAGCTTAATGCTGCGTCCTTAATTGACATACAGCGATCCCGCTACAGTGACAGTCGGTCTTCCTTGCACGACGGCTGCTCCCCAGGGACGGATATTGCCCAATTTGGAGATATGTGCAGTAATGGTGACATACCATTCCCTGCAACAAAAAAAAAGAAAAGCGAAAGAAATACTAATAAAGAAAATAATTGAACTTTCCAGGAATGTTAACCCACGGTGGGTCCCTACACAAGAACATAGACTACAGGAAATTAACATAAAAGAGAAGAAAGGGGATGCAAATGTTCAGGTGGCCTGAAACCCACAAAGGGTCCCTGCACAACGGCCAGCACGTAACATGCACGTGTACCATAAACGACAGCCGCACCTAAAATAATTTTCCCAGGCCCTATCCCACGACAGAGGAAAGGCCACAGACAGCTGCCAGGAGCCAGCCCAAGAGTGTGTCCCAAACCTCAACCATCACACCTGCCACCATGAGTAACCCGGGGATACCACTCCCTACACCCACATCCAAAGCAGCCCTGCTGCGCATGCCACTCCCATTCACCATGACCCCTCAAGCAGACAAAGGCCCGAGGTGGATCGAGTGGATGAAAGACATTAACCACTTTGTAAAAGCGGCAGGAGAGGAGAAATCACCCAACCTGCATGACACGTTTATCAACCTGTTTGGCAGCGAAATAAATACCATTGTCAAGACAATTCCCCCAGAACATCAACCAGACTTCAACGCACTAATCACCGCCCTCAAAAGAAAACTCATAATCAAGACTATGAAAGGTACATGTTCAACCAGTGTAGGCAGAGAGCGGAATAGACTGTCGATGAATTTATCACCCACCTTCAGGTGAAGAGTGCACATTGCCAGTTCTTTGCATTCTCCGTGGACGAAGCAATACGGTTACATGTGATTGAGGGATGCCTATCACCAGTCCTCAGAAAACAATTGCTGAAGAAACCTCTCTCGATTGACGAAGTGAGCGAGTTGGCGAGAATCTTTGAGAGAGTAAATGCACAAGCAGCCTCCATGACGAGCAGCCCCAACGCAAAACAGGACAAAACTGAACTCATTGCCACTATCCAACCGGCCCCCCAGTGATCAGGAGACAGAGGGGCAGCATCCTGCAAAGTGGCCGGCCAGACACGGCCCAGACCACAACGCCAATGCTACCGCTGTGGAATGGTTTACCCACACTCAGGGACCTGTCCTGCCCTTTTGCAAAGATGCACCAATTGTGGAAGAGAAGGCCATTTCCAATCCGTCTGCAGAGAGGGGAGACCATTCCCTACCCCGAGATTAAACCCGCAACCACAAAACAGGATGTATGGACGACCCCCGCAAGGCCCAGCCTAACAAAGCAGATTTTACCATCCAGGACAACGGCGAGACATCAGAGCGGTGGAGGAATAAACCCCCACAAACATCAGTACTACAACGAATACCAGCAGTTGGCACCCTCTCACAGAAGGGATGAATATGATCAAGCATGTCAAGACAAATATGTCAACCTTATTCTAGATGTCCGAGAAGCAAGAGAAGAGCGCAGAATAGCAATCAAAATCAGGAACATACAGTTCTGTTTCCAAGTCTACTCTGGCACCACAGTCAACATCATAGGGGAGCAGGAATTTCTGCAGATTCCAGAGAAGCTGACGCTTGATAAATCTAACTCGAGGATCTTCCAATGGGGGGTGACACTACCACTCCACTTCATTGGACACTTAAAGCAACAACTTATACACAAAGGTTTAATTGTGGCCACCACATCCTCCATGTAATCCAGACCCCGACTAAAGGGCGCTGCCTTCTCAGCTACCATACAGCATCCTGCTTAGGTCTCATTGATATTCACTTTCGTGAAGGTGAGGAGATTTGATTGGCTGCACTGACAAGTGCCAGGAAGGTGACAGTGTACACGATTAACACTGCTTCCACACGGACAGAGCTCATCACCAAGGAGACAATCCTGGCAAATGTCCCACACTTATGCACAGGACTTGGAAAGCTCAAAGGGGCTCCTGTTAAATTACACATAGACTAATCCATCCACCCTGTCCCCCAACACTCCAGGAGGGTGGGTTTTCATTTACAAGAGGCTGTCTCTAAAGAACTCAATCAACTACTTAGCGATGGTATCATTGAACCAGCAACGGGCCCCAAACCATGGGTGTCCCCCCCTGGTCATTATGCCAAAGGAAGGTGGGTGACTGCGGTTGCGTGTAGACATGAGGATGGCGAACACTGCTATATAAAGGGAACGCCATCCTGGGCTGTGCATAGAGGACATGATTGTCCAGCTCAACAAGTCTGTGATGTTCTCTAAACTCAACCTAATCCAGGGGTACCACCAGCTGGAGCTGCACCCTGACTCAAGGAGCATCACCACATTCACCGTCCACAAAGGCCTATTTAGATACAGATGCCTCAATTAAGTCATCTCCTCTGCGGCCGAGATTTTCCAGGAGGCCATAAGACAGGTGATCAGACCCATCAAGGGTGCGCTGAATTACAGCGATGATATACTCATATTTGGTACATCACAAAAGGACCACGATGCAGCCCTGCTAGTGACATGCACAGCAATACAGAAGGCCGGCCTAACACTGATCATCGAAAAGTGTTGCTTCAGCAAGACAAAACTGACATTTTTTGGCCAGATGTTCTCAGCCGACGGCATGATGCCTGACCCTGACAAAGTCAGCACCATCACCAATATCCGAGAATCAACACAAGTGGCAGATGTCCGAACATTCCTCAGGATGGCCGCCTACTGTGCACGCTACATCCCTCACTATGCGTCCATCACTGAACCGTTAGGATGATTACTGCAAAAAAGGGTCAGCGTTCATTTGGTCCACAGACTGTCAGGATGTGTTTGAGTCCATCAAGAAGGCCCTGGCAGAGGCACAACGCCTGGCATACTTCGACCCCAACTGGCACACAGAAATCATAGTTGACACAAGCCCTGTAGGACTGAGGGCCATTTTGGGGCAGGCGAGCGGGGCTGATACACACCCAGACACATTGTCTCCTATGCGAGCAGAGCCCTTTCGGCCCCCGAATCTGCATACTCGCAGGGCAAAAAGGAGTGCTTGGTGGCAGTCTGGGCCTGTGAAAATGTCCACATCTTTATAATCGGGAAAAGATTCATGCTCATTACGGACCACCAGGCCCTGCTATCCCTTTTTGGAAATCCATGCACAAAGATGCCACCAAGAATAGAGCGATGGTGCATCAGATTGCAGGAATACGACTATAACATCTTTCATAGGCCAGGTGGGGACCAGAATCCTGCAGGCACGCCGATCACCCGGGAAGGTGAAACGGAATACATCAACTACATGGCTGCAAACACACTTCCTCCGGCAATACCACTTGAGACAGTGGCGACCGCATCCATAACTGACCCATCCATGGCGCCAGCCATCAGTTTGACAATCAACAACAAGTGAAAGGACTACTGTCGTGTGGTTCTAAACCACCCAGGGTTGTGGAAATAAGAGCTGGATAGACTGGCAAGAATACACACAGAAGTTGTGGTCAAAGACCACGTCATTCTACTGAGAGGGTGTCGGCTAATCATTCCCACGACACTCAGGGCAGAGGTCATTAAAACAGCACATGAAGGGCACCGAGGAGCAGACAACACGAAAAGACAGCTGCAGTGCCACATATGGTTTCCCTTCATGGACTCACTGATAGACGGCTGGGTCAAGAATAGCCAAGCATGCCAGTGAACGGCAAGAGCAGAAACCCCCATCCCACTACAGCCGACGCACATCCCAGACCGGCTATGGGACAGAGTAGCGGTCGACTTCTATGGGCCGATGGAGTCAGGCGAACACCTTCTGCTATTCATCGATGAATAGTCAATATTCCCCATCATCAAAAAAGTGGCTACAACAGCATACTCCCAAGTAGCCGCAACGTTCGACGAAGTGCTCAGTGAGTGGGCCATCCCGAGGTCCATCAAATCAGACAATGGGCCCCCGCTCAACAGCCACAAGTTTGCACCTTTCGCAAAACACATGGGATTCACGCACCAAAGAATCACCCCCAGATGGCCACAAGCCAATAGAATGGTCAAACGATTCATGGCTTCCATCAAGAAGACAATCCAAAGAGCCCGCATATAAGGCATCAAACCACATCAAGCACTATGCATGCTATTATGAGAGTATCACAACACGCCACATGAGGCCACCAACACGATGCCAGCGGAACTGATGATACGGTATGAGGTAAAAATCTGTATCGTGAAACGGCCCAATGTTCAAGAAGAAGGGGGACATAGAAGTCATAAGAAGGGACTCTGAAAGGAAAGAACGGGCAAAGGCGTACTCAGACATGAGAAGAAGAGCTGTGCCCAAAGATTTCCAAGTGGGAGATGAGGTCCCTGTTCAACAAGCCATAACAAGGAAAACTGGTGCAAGATATGCACAGAAACCGCTGAACGTGGTCGCCATGAAAGGAACCATGGTGACTGCCCAAAACGCAGACCGCAAAATCACGAGAAATAGTTTGCAGTTCAAGCACCTCATCAAAAGAGAGTATTGCTAGCTATCCCCTCCTGAACCGGATCCTGAACCAAGGGAACCGCGAGATTACCCGTAGACTCCCCCAGAAGAAGTCCACCCTTGGATGTCAGAGACACCTGAGGCAACAGGACTGGCAGGACCTGGCGAGAGAAGCGCACAACCCCAACGCATGATCAGGAGACCCACTCGCCTAGTTGAAGAATGTTAAAACGGACGTTTGAACATTTTTCCGGGGGTGATGTTACAGGTCTCTGCCCTTTAAGAGAGGGACATGACCATTGGCGGGAGGAAGGAGAATGGGAAATGAAGGGGAGGAGTTAGGAGAAGAAAGTCTGTACGTAGATTGTAATGAATAAAGAAAGACGTTGTGTCAAATCCTCTAATGCCGGGTCCTTATTCATGTGCTCATACCGCGCAACACCCTGATTGATAAGTGCCTAACAGATGATTCACTGTACATTTATTGTGAAGTTTAAGAACTGGTCACTTTTCAAGGGGTTTGCCTATGAACAGAAAGGCTACAATGGGTCCGTAGATGGGAAAATCAGCGCGATCTACCAACTGCTGGGTAGTAGAAGCAAACATTTAGAGAGTGAGGAAAGGTGCCACATGAGAGAGAAAATAATTAGCCACGGAAGTGAAAGAAAATGCAGTATAGTTGCTAAAGTAGGAAGAAGAAAAAGATAAAAGCTGGAATCGGATCATCAGATTAGGGACCAAATTTAACAGACGACAAGAAGATTCAAGGGAGTCAAGTGATGAAAAACCTTTCAGTAAGATAGAATGTGAGGTGACACAAAGGAGCAATTGAGACAGTGCTCTTGGGGACTTTGAGCTATCCAGAGGAACACTGTTGATTTTATCCAGAAATAATTGATTGAAACAAGAGGCAATGGAAATGAAGTGGAAGAGTAATTTGAGGACATCAGTCTGCCATTTTCCAGACACCAGATGGAGGGCCTTTCATCACAGATACCGCAAGTGTATCAAGCAGCTGATGGTCTGGCTTGAGATGTCATAAAACACATATGAGCAAGATTGTCAGCTGTAGACAGCATTTGATTCTTGTAGTGATAGAAAAGAGGGCTAGGGCCACATGTTACAAAAGAGGAGCCTGAGTGAGCATAGGCGGGGTCTAATTTTCCACAACAGACCTACACATAAACATTTTTTTAAAGGAACATATAGTAGACCGAGTGGGTAAAATAAAAACAGTACCCGTAGAAAAGCAAGAAGAAGGAATTTTTACAAAATGTCAGATGAGTCAAAGGGATGAGATAGGGAGCAAGTGGTCTTTTGAGGAGCAGTGATCAAATCCAGTGGCTAGTGTTGAGTGCACCTTTTTTTACCCTGCAGATCTGATCAAGAAAACTCCGCTAATCAAACCACATTCTTGTCCTTTCTATTGCCCCAGGATGCATTAAAGTCACCAGAACATGGAAAAGTGGCTTAATAAACAAATTACACTATCAAGATCAGAATAGAAAAAATAAAAAGAGTAAAATATATTCTGAAATTTGGAGACTAGAATAAGAAAATGAAAAATGTTTCGAGATCAAAAGAAGAGCTACCTTGCATGTTAACATATTCTTATAAAACCACAATATGTAGAAGACGTAAATCGTGGGATCAATGTGTCCACTGAAGGTACTGAAGAGTGTTTACGCCATGATTTTGTAAGAAAGAAATGCAAAGAATAGAAAGAATGTGAGGATGGAGGTGATCTGCACTAATTTGTTAATAACAATTGAAATATTTTTCTAAATGAGTAGACAATTTAAAAGGCTCCAAAAAGATAAAACTGTGCTTCAGCCCTCAAAGATTGTAAAACAAGCGAAAGATGCCAAGAAGGGATGGAAGATAAGAAACATAACCACCAATGTTGCACCAATTAAATAAATGCAACAGCAAAGTCTCACATTCCAGTACAAAGGTCCAACGTCCTGAAACTGGCAGATGAGGCCCATATGCAGAGACCCTTTAGCAGGACTTCCTTGTGATGCTTAATAAATTGCCACGGAGCTGCTGCCACATGAAAGTCAAGTGAACCTGCCCTAAGATGGCCGCCACAGAGAAGGGTTCAGGGGCCACGCCTCATTGTGGCGCTGCAGGGATGGACCCAGTATGGACTTGGTGAAGGCATCAACAAGTGTTATTTACACTACCACCATATTAATGGGATTGACCCACAACACTGCCCTTATGCGTGCAAACAGCACATTTTCCTGTCTGTGACACAGCTTCATGATAGCTGCTGGAGTGAAAGAGACAATGACACAGCCTTTATGTGTTTGGGGGGTGTAGCCATGGAAAGTGATTTAGGTATACTGGTCATATTTGCATAAATGCCAACATTATCCATTCGATACTGGATGTGATGTTGCCCCATTAAGAATATGTGTCATGTTAATAAAAGAAGCCTCAGCTAGCACCTGCACCAGCCCGATGTCAGACTCCATGAATGCCACTTTTGTCTCGTGTCTCATTGTTGGACCTGCGGGTTGACACTGTGTGACCATGGTACTGCCACTCTGCTAATCTGGGTGCCCCCAGATCAGCATATGTAACCTAGGGAGCCCCCAGGCCACTGTCCTGCTGTGTGAACACAGCACAGTTGCTAGCCCGGGAGCCGCCGGCAACTGGTGTCCAGCCATGTGAATCTGGGTGACCCCTGCAACTATCCATGCAAGGGACCACAGCACTTTCTGTATCCTCTGGGTGCCCCCAGCACTTATCAGGGCTGGCCTATGTGACCACAGGTCCAGTCACAAAAATGGCAACAACGGTTTGTGGCCCTGCAATGCTTGTGTTGCCGCCTGACTCCATGCTGTGCCCTGCTGGGAGTTTGCTCTATTTTCAGAGTTCTTGTCTTGTTTTGTGGTGAAGGGAGGAGACGCCCCGCTGAGTGCTGAAGCCGACCCCAGATTGATCAGCAGTGAAAAGTGAAGTGCTCCATGTCGGAGTAGGAAAAAATGAATAAAGCCGCTTCCCGGTTTTGATGGGGTATGCCGCTGGTATTGCATGCCTGCACTCTGCCGTGCCGGTGATGCGCTGGTGTTCCTGGGCCACTGGGCAGTGAGTTATGTGCTCTGTGATCGCAGTGGAGCTGTGTAGTTTAATAAAGCAAGCTGATTTTGATGTTCTCAAGCAAGATATAATAAAAGAAAGGAGGTGCAGCACACTCCGGGAGCTGAAAAGGCCCCTGGTGTTCCTGGGCCACGCATGAGGTGAGTTTGTGCTGTGGGGGGTCTGGGGGGAATGCTTCAGATGAGAAAGAGCATAATCAGTGGAGCCAAGAGGCAGTGACTGTTCCCCAATTATATTGGTTGGCAATAAAAGGCGCAGGGCCTCATTAGGACAAACCCAGGTAGCAACCGGCACCGTTGCTACCGTACCGCCATACTAGGACTTCTGCTCGCGGGTGCCCTTGCAGCCACCTGGTCTGACCAGGTGGCCTTACTGGCACCCGCAAGCAGAACATGATGGTAGCCACGGTAGCGTTATGAACGGTACCGGTGCTACCATCCTCCTAATTCCCATTGAGACCTATGGGGGCTCAAATGGGAATGGGGACGTACCGGATTCAGCACCCGCGCAAGGGGATTTACTGGGTCCTCTGATGTTGGAATGGCCCAGTGATTCCTCTTTCATGGGTGCCAGAGCTGGATGCGAGTTTGGGAGTAGCCTTGCCGGTAAAACCGGCAAGGCTACGTCCAACCTTGAAATGAGGCCCTATGGTTTTTATTGCACATAACATCATTGTAACCAAAATGTATTTTGTAAAGTATAACAAAATCACACAATAATACACAAATGTACACTTTTGGGCACACGGTCCCAGGTTGTGTCCCTGGCCCGTGCCGCCGTCTGTTACCCTGCATTTCCCTTTCTTCTCCCTTTTGTTTTCCAGATGGGTGGGATCTGGGAAAAGAAAATTCTTCTGCGTGTGCAGAATAATTCTGGTGCTCCGTCCGGAGTACCAAGTGATCTGGATTCTCCCTCACTGGTGTCCTCTTTTATTCCCCCATTTTTGCCTGAGGTCCTACATGTGTTTGTGGGGGCTTTGTTGCCTCGCCGGCCGGCGGGTGCCGTCGGTCGTTTGCACCTTGGTGTCCCCCTGTGTTATGCCGCTTGCCTTCTTCCTGCTTCTGTTATGCAAAATACAAGCGGTGGGGGAAGCCACCTTGCCCCTCTCTAGCTGTAGGGGTGCCCCCCTCCTCAGCGCTGGCCATAATCAGGGAAGCCAAGAGGCAGTGACTGTTCCCCAACTATTTGATTACCCAATGATGACTGAAATGTAGTGTACATGTTGGAAATAAAAGGCTGTGGTTTCTATTGCACATAACATCATTGTAACCAAAATGTATTTTGTAAAGTATAACAAAATCACAAAATAAAAAACAAATGTACACTTTTGGGCACGAAGTCCTGGTTTGTGTCCCTGGCCCGTGCCACCACACTTGGAAGGGTTATCGGCCGTCCAGGTTTCCCCCAAAAGTTACTTATCTACATCGTCTTGCGGCCAGACTGTTTACCATTTCTGAATGGAATTTGTCCATTCCTTTGTCTGATAGGTGTGTCCCATATCTGTGGAACAGTTTGGGATCTGCCAATGAGATGGCACTGTGTCTGATGAAATGGATTCCTCTACTTGTGCAGAATTTTTTTACCCGCGTATTGAACTTTTTCCTTGCTATGTCTATGGCCTTGTATGATTTGCTCCCAACCATACTTTTTTGGGCAATCTTGCTGAGTAGAATATCTTGGCCTCTCTCCAGTTGTGCGCAATTCTTGCCAGGGATGCACACATGTCGGCTAGTAACTGTTTCCTTCCTTGTTCCACCAGATCGTTGCCCCCCCAGGTGAATGATTAAAAATTCAGGTGGATCCATGTAAGCTACTAAGCCTGTGAGTCGGTCATGTTCATTCCTGTGTACCCCCACCATGACGTGATGGTGTTTTGGAATGCTGGTCTCTCTTTTGTGTCTTCCGACCATCTGCCTGTCCTGAATACAAATGAGTGTCTTACTATCAACGCTGATTTGAAAGGGCATCTTGATCTGTTTGCGAGAAACGTATTATATTAGTTCCGGTCTTATATAACGTTTGTAACAATCATATTTCCAACCTCAGATTGTTTTGACTTTTTGGGCCCCCAGCAGCCTTTGCCAGGTGGTTATTGCCACCCCTATTCTGAATGAGTGAGTCCTGTACTCCCTGCTGTTCCAACCTGCTTTAACAATGGTTTTCATTAGCACAGCTTTAAATTGAAATTGCCTTAATGCACTGCCGTCCCTGTGGACCAGGAAGCGACCCCGACGTGCGGGGGGCACTTGATGTACTGGTTTGTGATACGCACCAGCCAGTTTGTTTTGTCTATGCAACATATATTAATTTCTCTTTTGTGCCCTGTCTTTGATGTTTGCACTTCTATTGCAAAACTGTCTTATTTTACTGGAATATCCAATATTCCAAAACCATCGTTGGCTTTAGTACTTGAGGCAATGAGCTCACTTAGCCTGAAAGCCCCGAAATATGCAATGGAGAATGCTGTTCTAAACAGCTGTCTTTCATAATGGTGTGAGCACACTACCTCTAGCAAACCTATTAGAGTTACTATTTTCTCGAAATTCAAAGGGCGCCTACTGTCCTTCTGTGGGCCCTCTGACTTCCCCCAACCTTTCAGTGCATACGTTATTACTTGCCTGCGGTTTCGGTCTGACCCTCCTCGAAGTTTAGCAAAATAGGTTACCGCTGGTAAATACCTGTTTGCCCAATCTTTTTTCTTCCCCTGGTTGTAAGCCCATTTCAGAAATGGGTTAATCTCCTTTGTTGTTACTGATTCTTGAACCAAGCTACCCTACTTCTCCTTGACCTCTCCGCAGCCTTTGACTTAGTGAACCACAAAATACTGTGTTGTCACTTAGCCAGCACTGCCCAATTCCCACTGAAAGCGATCTCATGGATAGAATCTTTCCTCTCAGAGCGCACAATGAGAGTGTTCTCTAACATAGCAAATGCGACTCCACCCCCAGTTCTCTGTGGCGTGCTCCAAGGATCTTGCGTGTCACCAACGATGTATAACATGTTTACCAAGCCTCTGTTGGACTGCCTAGATGAATGCAGAGTGTCATATACTAATTACGCAAACAACACGCATAACCTACTGCACCTCTCAGGAGACTATGACAAAGACTCACTACACTCAATAATCTCTATCAAATGATCAAATCTTGAATGGCCCAACATGAACTCTGTCTAAATGATGACAAAACCGAGTTACAATTGGTTGGCTCACAAACAAGCCTAAACAAACTTGACTCCAGATACAAATTCTTCATAATAGTTGGGAACACTATCACCGTCACGAAAGAAGTCAAAACCCTGGACGTGTACTTGGACTCATCATTAACCTTAACTAGACAAGTCAACGCAACTGTCTATTCAGCAGCCTACATGGCTAAGCTCATCAACGCATGTAGACCGTACCTCTCACCTGACAGCTGCCTGACCTTAGCCAGAGCCCTCATCCTGTTGGAACTCGACTAATGTAATGTTCTCCTGGCTGGCACCTCGACCAGTAGCATTAAAAAACTCCAGGTCACAGAAAGCAATGCCCTTTGAGCTGTCCTAAACATCCCCTGAAGAGAGCATATCTCTGAAATAAGACATAAAGCATTCTGGTTGTCAGTCCAGGACAGAGTTAGATTAAAAACGATGGCGATTACCCATAAAAGTCTAATCAACACAGCAACCAAATACCTCACCAACCTGCTCCTCCCAACCCAAACTACTAAGCGCACGCGCGCTACCTCAGCTCACCTTCTCACTGTGCCCAAATTCAAAAGAACCAAATTCAGGGGGTGCAGCTTCCCTCTAGTAGCAGCAAAAGGCTGGCACTCTCTCCAACTATCCATTAGATCCGACCCATCCCACTCCTCATTCTGCAGAAAACTCAAAGCTCACTGAATCTGTAGTATCCCCACCTCTGCTGCATCCACCACACTGCAACTATATATTTATCTAGCTCAACTATACTGGGAACTAGCACTGAAAACCTTCATATTGTAATTTGTGTACTGCAATCTGTATATATTGTAATTTTGTAAATCTGTACTTGTAAATTGAATGTCCATATCGCATGTTGCCTGTGGTAACACTTGTAAATGCTCTTACCTTGTATCTCCAGCGCCCAGATACTTACAGGTTAGGCGCGCTCTAAAAATGCTTAATAAATAAATATATACATGTGATAAACCTGAGACATTTAGTACCGGTTCCAGACACTTACTGTATGGCGCTGCGGTGTTGCTCGCCAAGGCTTTCTTGGAGAGACCCAATAATAACCCAGTTGCAGGGTCTGTGTTTTCTGCAGGAGGTTTATTCCTGCTTCCACCCGTCTCTGAGGCGTGTGTAAATGCTGTTGCATCTCTACCCTGGCCATCCGGCGTTGGCATGGTTGCTGACTTCTTTTCTCTGTCAGTACCTCTCAGCATTCTTTTGGAACTTCCGCCATGTGTTAGTCTGCCCATGGGCTTATCCGACGAAATTTCCCCCACTGAAATCGAGATAAGGCATCCATAATGTTATTGTCTGAGCCAGCAATGTGCTTTGCCCTTAACTCAATGTTTTTGTTGAGGATTCTGATGGTCATGGCCCTTAGTATACGTAAGACCAAGTGGCATTTAGTTGATCTTCTGTTTATGATCCCTACAACCGCCATGTTATCTGACCATGCAATGAGTTCAGTGTTTGCTAAATGGTCACCACAAATATGGAGTACTAGCATAGTGTAATGTTTTCAGTCAGACCCTCTGAATGCCATGCTTCCGGCCATGCTCTCACTAACCAAGCTGAGCCCATTATTGCTCCAAAACCTTTGCTCCCAGCAACATCAGTAAATAACAATCACTTCTTGTCCGTGTTTAATGGTGTGTGCCATATTGTTGTACTGTTGAATTTAGACAGAGATTCCTCCCTTACCAACAAATGTCTCTTAACTTCTCCCCCCAACCTTACGTGTAGATGTTTTTTTTACAGCCTTTGGCTTTCATTTCTAGGCTCCTTGAAATTACTTTCCGTTGTGGGATCACCCTGGCTGCAAAATCGAGGCTAGCCACTAGTAACTGTATATCCTTAACAGTTGCCTTACCTTACTCCTCAGCTACCCACTAGTAACTGTATATCCTTAACAGTTGCCTTACCTTAACCCTCAGCTACCCACTAGTAACTGTATATACTTAACAGTTGCCTTACCTTACCCCTCAGCTACCCACTAGTAACTGTATATTCTTAACAGTTGCCTTACCTTACTCCTCAGCTACCCACTAGTAACTGTATATCCTTAACAGTTGCCTTACCTTACTCCTCAGCTACCCACTAGTAACTGTATATCCTTAACAGTTGCCTTACCTTACCCCTCAGTGCTCTGAGTCTCTGGAGCAATTCTTCTACCTTCCCCACTGGGATCCTACATTACCCTGCCACTAAGTCTACCTCTATCCTCAGAAAGATTATGTTTGTGGCGGGGTCAGTAGTCTTTTCCTTTGCCAGCGGTATGCCCCACTGTGCTGCCATTCTTATCATTTCCGCTGATGATTCCTGGCATTACTCTGACCTGGCTGACCTATCAGTAATAAATCATTCAGGTAGTGTACTGCTTGGGCTGCTAGCAATTTTTCCACGAATGCCCATTGCAAAAATGAACTAAATTGTTCAAATAATGCACATGATATTGCACACCCAATTGGCAGACATTTGGCTACGAGAGATGTGTTGTCAAATGTAAAACCTAACCAAGGTTGTGAGTAGGGGTGTACCGGCGGTCATTTTTTCATCGCTCTGAGTGCTTTCTGGAAATGCGTGTAGGTCACTGCTGTTTCCATTTCGGGTATTCCATCATTCACCAACTGACCCTGCAGATAGGATAAATGATGTATTAATCTGAATTGACCCGGTTCCTTTTTGGGCACCAGCCCCAAAGGTGAGCAGATGTATTTCTTGAATGGCATTTCCTCCCAAGGTCCTCCAATCCTGCCTAAATCTAATTCTTTCTGTATTTTATTCTTTACTATTGCTGGATTCCCTATTGCAGATTTCAGATTTTTTGGAATTACTGTTGACCCTTGGCCCTTGAAGGGGATGTTAAAACCTTCAAGGAAACCATTTTTTATAGACTGCCCTATCTCTTTGTCTGGGTAAGTAGCTATTAAATGCATGAATTCTGTGACTCTAATGGGTGTTTTCCCTGCTGATCTGGCTCCTGCATTCCTCTCCTTTTTCCCCTGAGCCCCCCTATTTCCCATCTCTTTTTGGGTTGGGTTGGCTGTGGCCCCCGGGCTCTTATTGTTTCTATTTTTTAGGACCTTTATTTGATAGTCTGGTGCACCTGCTGCTGCTTTGCTCCCCAACATTTGGTACAAGCCTGTTTATATCTGCACTCCCTGCCCCAGCCGCAATACCCTTTCTCAAATTTCCAACATGTAATGTTGTTCCTATTGGTGTTCTGTGGTTTGCCTGTATTCTGGCTGTGGGTATTTGACCTAGCCACCCATGGCACCTGGCTGCTCCCTTTTATTCAGATTATCTAGCTCTGTGCCTTTACTACTGCTTGCTTGTGGGGTTTTTGTGTGCAATATGCTCTTCTCTACGGAGCATGGTCTTCAACACCTCCTGAATGTATAGGCTATTCTGCACCTCGTTACATTCTATTCCCGGGCGTACTGCCATGGCCCTTCTAAACTGCTTGTCATAAATGAGCCATGTCCCCCCCCCCAAGCCCTTACCTTACTTCCTGGATTTTGTCTACATAGGCAAAAAATTTCCCACCTTCATTGGGGGATTTTTCTAAAATCACAGTTGCCATTATGTTGAATGCCTTCAACCAATTGTCCCAATTGTGCTCAACCTGTGATCTCCTTGCTAATATTTTCTCCTCCATTTCTTTGGGATCCCTAAACACATCATAACCTTTTTTTTGGGCTTACAGTAGTAAGAATATTTCTATGTATTCTTTCCTCCATATTGTTTCCTTACCCACCTGTTCAATATTCCAAGCTAATGAATCTGTTTAATATCTCTTTTTCCAGGTCTCTTAGTGTTTCTAGTAGTTGTGGAGTTGTCACCACCAAGCTTTACTCTTGCAGGGTTTTTGGCTGGGTGTCCCGGCTGATGTTGTCTGTTGCCAGGCCTGTGCCTTCGTTTACTGGTGGTGCTATTGTGGGCCCATGTGTGACAGGATGCCCTGTGTCACTCCTTGTGATACTGGCACCCCACCCATGCCCTTAAAAGCCCACTCTGATCTTCTCCCATTATCTCAACATCTTTTGCCCCTGTGTTTTAAGCTGTTTTTTCCCCCCAAGTCTGTCACCATTTTCTCTAATCTGCATTTACTAACATTTCTTGCTGTATGAAATACTTGCAAAACCATCCATCATTTCATTAATGCACGTTTCTTGTTGACCGTTCTTTGTGTTCTTTTTCCCCACAGTGTCTGCAGCCCCTTGTTTCTCTGTTGCAGCTGTATCTCTGCACTCCTTGGCTTTCTTTATCGTCGGTTCTTCTGCTTCCTCGAGCTCTACAATTTCTTCCTCCTCTTCTTCTGAATCTTGGCCAGCCGTGCACTTTGTCAGCTGCCGTACCCCACTCCAGTAGTTATGAGACCTTTTTGCTGGCCATCGTCTGCTGTATTGTGGCAAAAAGATGTCTTTCTTGTCCATGTCGTTAATCCTATGTTTCCAGTTTGTTTGCACTGCGTGCGCTGTGCTAAGAGATTAGTTTGTTATTTCTTTGTTTCGTGCAATGCTACTGCTAGCCTCAGTGAAATTGCCTTGTGTGTCTCAAAAAGTCCTGCATTGCGTTCGCTGTGCTGTTCCGCTGTGCTGTTCCGACTTGTTTGTTTCCCTTCTTTACTTGAAATTGACACAGCTTTACGTTTAGCCGTGAGCTGAAAACCTGGTGCATTTGTTTTGAGGCGTTGCGTTACCCCGGAAACCCCAGCCGAGCTCTGGCCTCTGCTTCATTTGGGGCAGAACTCAGTCAAAAAATTAGCTATGCCACGCCCGTGTTCACTCGTTCCCTGCTTGCGTGTGCCCACGCTGTCTCTTCGTCTGCTGACGTCCTGTCTGGACCACGCTACCTACGACACGTGTCCTGGATGGTCGCTACATTCCTTTGCTTGAGATGGTGAGTTTCTCTGTGGGCCGTATACTTGCTCCTTACTTGCGATGACTCAACCCGCTCTCCAGCCGGCTCTCATGGAAATCCAGTAACACAGATCCAGATAGCACGGCTAGCATCCGCTGTGGGAGCAGGGTGAAACTCACGGTGGTGGTCAATGCTCCCAACCAGAATACTACTGATTCGTAGTATGGCGGGCAGCCGGTTTGTATGGGTTGCGTCCTCTGCCGCAGGTTGGTGAAGCTCATGGTGGTGTTCAATGTTCCCACAAAAGAATACTACTAAGTTTGTCCATGTTGCGTCCTCCGCCAGAGCATGGTGAAGCTCACGGTGATGGTTTCAACAAGCAGGTTGATGCTCCAAAATGAAATGTCTTCTGCGTGCGCAGAATAACTCTGGAGCTCCGTCTGGAGTATCAAGTGATCTGGATTCTCCCTCACGGGTGCCCTCTTTTATTCCCCCATTTTGCCTGAGGCCCTACACGTGTTTGCGGGCCTTGTTGCCTCCCCGGCCGGCTGGCCCTGACGGTCGTTTGCACCTTGATGTCCTCCTTTGTTATGCCGCTTGCCTTCTTCCTGCTTGTGTTACCATATGCAAGCATCAGGGGAAGCCACCTTGTCTCTCTTATTATTCTCCCGCTGCTCTCTAGCTGCGGGGGGTGCCCCCCTCTGCAGCGCTGGCCAGCGTGGCCTCAGTCACAGCAGTCATGGACATGAGGGAGCGGAGTGACATCCACCGCCGGAATGGAGAGGGAAAAGCTCCCACTCGAGGGGAGAAAAGAAGAATGAAATGCCCCGTGGTTGGAGTTTTGTAAAAAAGAAATGCTTCCTAGATTATCCGAGGTCGAGCAGGAGGTGATCATGAAGGTCTGCTCTTGGAGCAGGAAAAGCACCTAGGGAAATGCTGGAGCTGTAAGAGAGAAAGTAATGTGTACTTCACAGTGGGACCAGCTCCTGCCTGGGGATAAAGGAATTGTGCCTGCCTGCAAACAAGGCAAGTCTGTTTTATCAAAAGGGAGTGCATGAGGAAGACTAATGTCTCCTGCCTGAGTGCAGCATTTGTGCCGTCCCACACCCATCACAGAGAAGATGGCATGCTAGTAAAACCTGGTGCTGGTCCAACGTGTTCTTTTAATGTGGGTTCCTCAAGGACTGGGCTTAATTGCCGATCAAGGCCAGCCGCCCTGCTGCCAGAAGGAGGTGACTCCTGCCTGAGGGAGCCTGAATGTGGCACAAACACCCTGCTACCCGTGTCTCGCCTGCTGCCTACCCCACCATCAAGGGACTAAGCCGATGTGGCTCCTGGTGTCCCCGGGTGTGGCTTTGCCTGTGCTCTGAACTAACATGGACTGATACAAGTGTGTGGTCGAACTGGTTTTCTGCAGCCCCGAAAATGTTTAAAGGGGACTCAGTAAACATGTAATTTTGAGGCTGTGAGCCTGCATGTCATTGATATGCTTAAAGTGGTGCCAGTAATTAAGTGTGTGTAGCTGTGATCCCACAGATTGTGGACATGCTCAATATGGTTCCAGTAGCTGACAATGGTGTCATCCGTTGCTTGAAGTTTCCCTTCTCCCCCACTGAATAAAGTTTTCTCTCATAGTGTCTTAGAACTGCCAACATGCCACCAGCAGTCCACCAACCCTGACCCGTCACCTGCAAAATATGTAAAGAGTGGTCGGTGTATGTTTTAATGTTTGTAACTGGCTGAGTCCCAATGCATGTGGCTATTGTTTTACCCAATAGTTTGCAAGTGGACCAAGTTTTGCTGTTCGTGACTGTTGATTTATTTGATGTCCATTGATGTTGTTATGATTGGTTTGTTATGAAAGAGGAGGAGTGTGGTGTTACCCCTTAAAGAATATGTGTCATGATTTTGTCAGGATTGATGGTTAATAAAAGGAGCCTCGGCCAGCAGATGCGCCAGAACCATGAATGGTACTTCTGTCTCTTGTCTCATTGTTGGGTTTGCCGGTTGATGCCGTCATTGCCGTGTGACCACGGTACTGCCGCCCTGCTGATATGGGTGCCCCCAGATCAGCATGCGCCACCTGGGAGCCCCCAGGCCACTGTCCAGCCGTGTGACCACAGCAATCAGGGTGATCCATGCAACTGTCCGTGCCGTGTGACCACAGCCCAATCTGTGTCTACTGGGTGCCATCAGCACAGATTAGGGTTGGCCTATGTGAACACAGGTCCAGTCACTACAATGGCAACAAAGGTTTGTGGCCCCGCGATGCTGATGTGGCTGCCTGACTCCCTGCTGCTGTGTCGTGCTGGGAGTTTTTGCCCGTGTTCAGAGGTTTGTTTTTGTGGTGAAGAGATGAGACACCCCGCTGGGTACTGAAGCCGACCCGGGCTTCCAGCGGTGAGCGTTTCCTTTGCTATTCGCTCAAGACTGGCGTGGGAAGGGGGATGCCTGCAACTGTCAGTGCCATGTGACCACAGCACTATATTTGGCTGCTGGATGTCGCAAGCACTGAGCGGGGATGGCCTGTGTGACCACAGGTACAGTCACGACACTGGAAACACTAGCCCAGTCCTCATTTTTACTTTGCATTATGTACCCTGTAGTGCTGGGATTATAATGAAGAAGCAAAGAAATATGTTTGTATCAAGTGCACACCTGATCTTAATATTATTTCAATCAAATCAAGATATATGGTTAAATGACAAATGTGGGTGCAGAGGAGGTAAAACAACCCTGAGGCTGAAAAGAATACATACAACAAAATGGTGTTCTAATAATAGTGCTCCCCAGTCCCCTGCAAACCCTTGAACTGTATAGAGAGCCACTCATTATTGTACAATTTCAAAACATAAATAATTCACAACGTACATTTGAAAAGCTTGTGCAGATTCCTTTTACTTGCTGAATGAAAAGCTCAACGTGTTTCGGGGTGAAAACCCCTTCTTCAGGAGCAAAAAAGAGAATATTAACTCCAGAATAGATATATAGCAATAACCCTTTGTGTGTTTAAGAGCAACCCTCAAATGTATATAAAAGGCCACTGTCAAACCATTAGTGAATCCTAGTAATTAGTGGTAACAGAAAGAAAAATAATCCAATTTAGTCCCAAGAAGAACTTCTAATTGTACCAGAGAATCATACCTACGTGCCAAGTGTAACTAATAATCCATACGGTAATCATCAACTCAGTGGAGCTGTGAGCCTATAACAATAGGTACACGTAAGAAAGAGGATGTAATGGTATAAACATGACCATCTAAGTCCTTAGTTCCAGTGCACTAAACATTAGACGTGATTCTATTGTCCAATAATAATTGGCAAATCCAGGACTACAAATCCCAAAATGCACATTTAAAACCATGATTGGACTAGTGTCTCCCGAATAGAATGGATAATGGTGCATTTGGTATTTATGGCAGATTTTATTTCAGGAAAACTGGGACATTTCGATTTAGGTATATTATTTCCAGTACACCTGTTACTGGTGCTTCAAAAATGTTTTCCATTTATGAAGAATGTTGTGCATAGTAAAACATGAATTTGACTCAAATAATCACCCAAGAAACGTACACAATTCGCAAAAGTCACTTCTTTCTAATGAAAGTCTGCACTGGCGAACGTTTCTTAATAGGGCTGGATTACATGCCAAGCCAATGACGCCCACTGTTACTCATGAGTCTGCAATCTAATAGGTAACAGGCAGAAATCGTAAAAAAGATACTTGTCAAAACGCGAATTGCCTTACTATTGCTGTTTTTTGTAATTCCTTTATGACACAACATCCGCTGCCTCTTCACGTCTGACCTTTGACATCTGTAGCACTCTCGCACCCTAGACTATCCCCAGACACCCTAGAAGGGCAACACCTTTCCCCTTTACCTTGCTGGTTATCCCTCTCCCTAACGACAATTTGGAAATATGTCACTGCTACAGGGCTTTTAACAGAATGGACATTGCAATTAACTTTCAGTTAAAACATGGCAGTGTGAGGGGATTTTCAAATAGGGCTGAAACGATTGAGTGGATGGCTGGCTCCAACAAAGATCCAGGAGAAACAGTCAGTGGGTCCCACAGCACAAGGTCCCTCCAACCCTTTCAAAGAGGGTGACGCCCCTAACAACATCTCTACACTCAACCCTCTGATAATTCCACTCATATTCGTCCTCCCCACCTGCCTCCTCTCTCAGGGCCTCAAGTCTCCCTCCTCCAAACGTAAGCCCCATTCCATCTTTCTCCACACTTAGCTCCTGCTCGATCACACCCACTCTCAAGCTTCTGATTCCATTCTCGCTTTTAAAAGCCACCCTCATTCAACTTCAGCCCTTCAGATCAACCAGCGCTCTTGGTTATATCCTCTTCACTTTGGGCCCTTCATTTCACTCCTCAATCCAGTCTCCCTAACGCTGCCTGCACTCTCAGACCACTGTGCGTATGCCCCTCCATTTCAGCCCCTCTTATCCCATTCTCTACTGACACCTCCGGCTAATATTCTCCCCACTTTATCCCACCCACTTTTATTTCCCTCAATCCGTCCCTATGCTTTCAGACCTCTACGCCACTCCCTGTCATTCATGGACTTCCGTCCACTCTGGCTTCTTTCATTCCCCTCCACTCTTCCCTCCTAACGCCATTCTTAACTCCCAGTTCCCTAATACAACCCCCACCACTCCCAGCACCGAAGTTACTCTCTTCCACGCTGTGACCCTACTATTTCAACTCCTTCACATTTTGCATCATCAATGTCACTCTCAACCCCCCTCTTTGGCTCATAGTGCAATGGGCTTGGTTTGCAGCCCATTGGTACCCTGGAGGTAGGCACAAGTCCGGGTTTAAAATGCAGGCATTTACACGCATGACTTTGAACTCCCATTGGATCCCAAACGGGTGGAAACAGAGTTTCTGGGGAGCATTGAGCTTCTGGTGGTGTGTTTGGAATTGGGGGACTCAGAGAGAAGAGTTTCTGAGATTGACTCTATAGAGGCATAGGGCCTCATTCCGAGTACGGCGCTAACCAATGGCGCTATTAACGCCTTGGTTGACGCCGTGCCCGGACCGGCAGCGCCTTGGTGGATGGCGGAATTACCGCCCCATTCCAAGGTTGGCGGGGCGGTAATTCCCCAATCCCCATTTACCCTTCCCCATTCCCATTCTTGCCCCATAGGGCATAATGGGAGTGGGGAAGGCGTCAATTACGCCACCGTAAATTACGGTGGCGTAATTAACATCAAGATCCCTTAGCGCCATGGTTTTTAACACCTGCTAAAAGCAGGTGTTAAAACCACCATGGCGCAAAGGGAACTCGGAGTATGGCGGTAAGGGATTACCGCCACCGCTCTCGTTAGCGGTGGCCGCTATCCCTTACCGCCATACTCGGAATGAGGCCCATAGTGAGACTATATAGTTGGTCTCATGACGACTTGTGCTGTGATCTCCATTTTTGACAGTAATTCCATTACCAACACGTTTTTTGGCAACTACAGGATTACTCCTAAGTTTACTGCACCACTGAATTTCGAGGATGGAAGTGAAGTGGAGGATTTAGTTTCAGCATATAGCAAGAGTGCAAATCCTCCACTTTACTAACAATTGGCAAATTTTCCACAGCTCGATTACAGCTCACATTAAATCTGCAAAAATCATAACAACCTATGGACACCAAATATGAGGAGCAACACCACCTTACCTCCAGTGGTAGTCTGACAGAAAACCCGCTCAACCAATTGGCAGTAACAGTGAATTCGTTTAGTGGTATTCCCACGGAAAGATTACGGAATTACCACCATACTCGTAATGAGGCCCAGTGATTTTTCTGCATGACCTCTATTGAGTTTCCCAGAGAAGCTTGGAAGCAGTGGACCTGAATGAGAGACATATTTTGCGTTTGATTACTCAAGTGACAGGGGAGATTTTGTGTAGGAATATTAGATTCGGCAAGACTCATTGTGTTTGGCAGACCCACAAATGCAACCCAGGAATGCAAGTCTGTTTTAACAAAAGGGAGTGCATGAGGAAGAATAATGTCTCCTGCCTGAGTGCAGCATTTGTGCCGTCCCACACCCATCACAGAGAAGATGGCATGCTAGTAAAACTTGGTGCTGGTCCAACGTGTTCTTTTAATGTGGGTTCCTCAAGGACTGGGCTTAATTGCCGATCAAGGCCAGCCGCCCTGCTGCCAGAAGGAGTGACTCCTGCCTGAGGGAGCCTGAATGTGGCACAAACACCCTGCTACCCGTGTCTCGCCTCCTGCCTACCCCACCATCAAGGGACTAAGCCGATGTGGCTCCTGGTGTCCCCGGGTGTGGCTTTGCCGGCTCACAAACTGTGCTCTGAACTAACATGGACTGATACAAGTGTGTGGTCGAACTGGTTTTCTGCAGCCCCGAAAATGTTTAAAGGGGACTCAGTAAACATGTACTTTTGAGGCTGTGAGCCTGCATGTCATTGATATGCTTAAAGTGGTGCCAGTAATTAAGTGTGTGTAGCTGTGATCCCACAGATTGTGGACATGCTCAATATGGTTCCAGTAGCTGACAATGGTGTCATCCGTTGCTTGAAGTTTCCCTTCTCCCCCACTGAATAAAGTTTTCTCTCATAGTGTGTTAGAACTGCCAACATGCCACCAGCAGTCCACCAACCCTGACCGTCACCTGCAAAATATGTAAAGAGTGGTCGGTGTATGTTTTAATGTTTGTAACTGGCTGAGTCCCAATGCATGTGGCTATTGTTTTACCCAATAGTTTGCAAGTGGAGGATAGGGTCGTTGTTTCTCTTAACCCAAAATAATTGAGGATTGTGCCAGAACAATTAGAAACCTGATTTAAAATAAGTAAAGAAAATAAGGCTACTGGAGCAGGCTTGTCCTAACAGTAATCTACATTAGTTTGAATAATTGTACCCTGAACCATGTACCTCAAATTTACCTTCAATCATTTTACAATGAGTTCTTGAGTCCTTCTCGATATGTCCAACGAATTTTCAGAGATAATGGAAGGGTGAGCTCTGGAAGAGGAAAAGTAGGGTTCAGTATAACGATCAGCAGTTGGCAAAATGTTCTTTGAACAGTAGGGTCTTCTGTATAGGTATGTCTGTGTCCTAGACAACAAAGCTCATTGAGTGCTCTTATGTCAGCTCTATAACCCTTAGATCATGTGAGGTTGCATGTTATTGGTGAAGATGCATGCAAAATATGCTTTTTATCCCTTAACAGTTTATCCCAGTAGGAACCGCCTATACACTCCTGCTGCATGAGTGCATTTTGCTACGATCTGATGAGTCCTTCTCAAGACGTCCAGCAAGTTCACGCATTGAGCTAGCTGACAATGAACAGACCACATTAGTGCTATTCAATAACTGAAAGACGTCTTTTTTTGCGATCCATTCCAGTCTTGTTAGACCCTTGTCTTACACTGACTGTAGCCAATCCAATTGATACTTTGGGCCTCATTACACGGTAGGCGGTAGGGATTTACCGGCACCGGTAAATTACTGGTACCGGTAAATCCCTGCCGCCTTACTACGAGGTCCCTTAGCGGGTTGGAGTTTTAACGCCTGCTTTTTGCAGGCGTTAAATACCAACCTGCTAAGGGACCTCGGAGCTAATTACGGCACCGCAAAATTGCGGTGCCGTAATTAGCGCCTTCCCCATTCCCATAGAGCCCTATGGGGCAGAAATGGGAATGGGGAAGGGCAATGGTGGAAGGGGGATTTACCGCCCCTCCAACCTGGGGATGGGGCGGTAAATCCCTTTTCCGCCAAGGGGGTGCCGGTATTTTACAGGCATGAGCCATGGCGCTAATAGCGCCATGGCTCACCGCCTACCGTGTAATGAGGCCCTTTGTCTTGTATTTTGATCTCAGGTCTAAAAACGAGAAGCAGGAGGATTGTACTTATCATTTTCTCCTAGCAATGGATTTCCAATTCTTTTGGCATGGAAGTCACTTACATCCATATTTTAAGCAGCCACATATTTGTCTTCCACATTTTTAGGCATGGGAGTGTAAGACTTCCTTTCACAAAAACTTAACTGATGCATTGCAATCACCCTGAAACACCCCCTTGGTCACAATGACCACAGTGCACTGTAGTACTTGCTGCTGCGATATGGCAGTCGCTAGATCGCCTATAACAGCTCTCCAAAGTTGAGATAAATGACATTCTCATGGCTGTTGTCTGTGTGGAATTTTGGAGTTCACAGAAGAGTGCAAAAGAGACCAAAGGTAATCTCAATGTGTGGGCCATTTAATAATGTTGCAATACAAGAAGGCAAAGCAGACAGCAATTTGACCCTGTGGTTTCTAGGTCCGGCTAGAGAGTGATTTAGCTCTCTGCTACAGATCTTGCAGCAGTATGTGGGCGGCCACCTGGCATGAATAAGCTGCTCTCTCTGAGACATACACGGTATCCATCATGGTGAAAGATATGCTATAATATCATGCAATTTGAAGAGCTAATGCAATTGTGTTGTGTGGGAGACAACTGACAAATGTTGCTTTTAAGAGCTTCTTTCATTTACATGTGGCCTGATTCATTTACATTTTCCACTTTGTGCTGCATTGCATTGTTGTAAATAATATAAGAAGGCTCCCAATTCATAACAACATCGAGCATTGTGATGTAGAGTGCTTTCTAATTCACTATTGCCTCTTAACTAAATTAGCATTTTTATTAGCACCATCTTTTAATGGTAAGACATGCCTGCCAATGTAATTGTTATTTGTATGTCTGCTCTGTGGTCTTGATTCTTTTCAGTGTGAGTTTTCCTTGTGTGACAACGTTCAGCTACAGCAAATAATGACTGCAAATTAATTGCTGCATTATGTTAAAGAAGAACACTATCGTGTGTATTTTAACTTTGAACTGTGTTATATGTAATGGAATGATACATTGTAGGAAATGAATATCTGCATTATAATATAGTAGCACATTCTTTGCTTAAAGATTACTTTTGCAAGATATTAGAATTGACTTTTGCACGCAAGTGCATTTGTTTCAGCTCAATTTTAGAGAGCAAACAAAGCAAGACATGCAGAAAACAGGGTCACTTGCACCATAAAAACAATGATAGAAGATAAAGCTGGCTATAAGTGCCACCAACCACTTCTCTACATAGAGCAATCCTTGAACAAATCAGATATTACTTTTGTTCGTTTAGTTATGAAACTGCAAAACACATAATTGACATTGAACATGATATTGATTAAGTAATACTGTGAAGTAATGTACATAAAACAACCTCATAAAATATAAACAATCAATTACATTAATAGTTGGATTAGATTGAGGAACAGTTTTCCCAATCAAGAGAGAGTGCTGTTTCATATTGCATTTTATGACCATACATTGTGATTGGTGGAAGGCTATAAATTCAACTTAACCACTGGCATTTTCTCTGGGACGCCTTCCACCCCACTGATATTCAGCAATCTGCACAGTTGCAAAAGGAGAACAGCCATATGCAAATCAGTTTCAGTCCTGCCACCTAGGGGAACAATGGTGTAAAATGAAATGACCCAAGTTATATATATATATATATTAAGTAAAAAAAAAACTGTGTTAACGGGACGTTATGGTTAAGTTGCTCTACTGAAAACCTGTGAAATTCAGTAAAAAAAAACTTTGTTAACGGGACGTTATGGTTCCAAGTAAAACCAAAAAAAAACTTGAAATTCGCCAGTTATGGTAAGCTAAGCAACCATAACTCGCGCCACCACTGCTAACACTAACACCCAGGACATCAAAGATGACATCAAAAATGTCATTGGTGACATCACTGATCACATCACATGTCTGGCTCCCCCTTTTTTTCCTTTACTAACATATCTAGGCCACATGGCTTTCTTCAGTAACAGTCAGGAATTAAAAATATAAAAGGTACTATAATTGTAGACTTATCCTTCAAGTATGTTCTTACAGTAATTCCCTTACGGTCCAGTCAAATCATGTGGTACATATGCATAGGGTAAGTATCACCTTTGAAACAGACCAATCATTTCTCTGCATAAAGATTATCAGTTAGGTTATGAACACTTACTGCTGGTACCCCTGTTTTTTTCCTTACTTCAATTTTTGTGTATATACTCATATTTGTATGTGATGATGTCTCTTTGTGTTGTGTCTATAATAATGCCATTATGTAGTAAGTGGTTTTCATTACCTATTTATCACATGTTTCACTGTAGCCAAAACTCTAATAAGAAAACAGTTATCAATTCACTGTTCAACATGGCAAGCTTATGAATATTGCACCTCCATCATGTATGCTGCACACAATGCCTATATTGCTACATGAGTGCCTCAGTATACTGCATAGAACTTCATAATAGAATGCTACGTATATCAACGCATTGCTTAATGCACTAATTAGCACTTGATATGTATTGCAATCATCCTTGACACGTTTTGGTGAACGTTATAATAAGAATACCTTCTACAGAGTTTTCATTCAAAGTAAATGTACATGGGATGTCATCAGTGATGTCATCAATGACATTTTTGATGTCATCGTTGATGTCCTGGGTGTTAGTGTTAGCAGTGGACAGTGGTGGCGCGAGTTATGGTTGCTTAGCTTACCATAACTGGCGAATTTCAAGGGTTTTTCGATTTTACTTGAAACCATAACGTCCCGTTAACAAAGTTTCTTTTACTGAATTTCACAGGTTTTTAGTAGAGCAACTTAACCATAACGTCCCGTTAACAAAGTTTTTTTTTACTGAATTTCACAGGTTTTTAGTAGAGTAACTTAACCATAACGTCCCGTTAACAAAGTTTTTTTTACTGAATTTCACAGGTTTTTAGTAGAGCAACTTAACCATAATGTTCCGTTAACAAAGTTTTTTTACTGAATTTCATAGCTTTTTAGTAGGGCAACTTAATCATAACATCCCTTTAACAAAGTTATTTTACTGAATATACACATTCATCATGTGAAATTGGGAGATAATTACTAGGATTCCCCTACTTTGTGTACATGTAACATAGAACATACTGAACCTCCTTCGCTAATGGTATTTGAAGGCCACGGACTGAGCGTCTGTCCGCGGACGGGCGCGGACGACAGCAACACTACCCAAACAGTCAGGGGGTATTTGAAATTGTTCTATCATGCCATATAAAAACTGCAGAAGGTTAAAAAGCAGCACATAAACACATTATAAGTAGTAATAAATAACCATTGGAACCTACACGTCTCACACATAACTCATCCATATAAATACCATTTGTAATGAAATGGATTATACCATAACAAAAAAAGATATGCCTCCAACGTAATTACCTCACAGAAACTGTACAGCTACGAGCGACAGTAGACGAACAGAACAGAACTAATACAAATTACAAGTAAGTAGTAAGTGAACTTCATTTTCGTGTATGTTGGTACACTTTTTGTATGAGGTGCACAACAATTAATGTATTTCTGTTGTTTTGACACAGAAATGTGCAGTACTTTGGACTGGCTGGAGGAGAATTTTCTGCATGGCGAAATGTCGGAAGATAGCGATAATAATGGTACACACTTCTCTGCATAAGCAAACTAATAGTCAGTACTTTATGGATACTTAACATATATATATATATATATATTTATTTTCAACAGACCAGGTAAAAAATGAACAAAGTCCACCAAAAGACACAGTACAAGAGACCTTGAAATGCATAGAAGGCAAAGTGGACATGCTAAAAGATAATTTTAACGGTTTAAGGCAATTGGTGGAGGACCACGTCAAAGGAAAAATAAGATACCACTGTCCTACCTGTACCTGTCCCCCTTCTCCATTTCCCAGTGAACTATCCCCAAACCCTGAAGAACAACATAAAAGTTTCGACGAAACTTCCATACCTTCATCCCCTCACAACGAGCCTGTGGAAACCCCTAATTCCCCTATATTTGTTTCAGTGTCTGCTTCCCCCTCTCTCTCTTAATTGTTGCATATGTGTTTAATAAAAAAAATGTTATCTTACTTTTAATGGAATTGTGTGCGTCCAATTTTTTTTTAAAAAAGAGTTAAAATGTCCACAGACAGAGCGCCTGTTCTGCCTGTCCTTAATTAATAAAATATGGATGTTGTAAGGACACTATACCTGTCCGTACCGTCCGCAGCAAAGATGCAACTGTCCGTAGAACAAGCGTGGTGTCCGGTATGTCTGTAGTCAAACAAAGTGGAGGTGTCCTAAGGACACTATACCTGGCCGTACAGTGAGCAAAACATCTACGCACATGCGCACCAAACCCGTAAGTCCTGCGAACATCGCGCCTGTCCGTAACTGTCCTTCTCACTTGTGTTGCACTTTTAATTAGTTTCAGGACCGGAAGGCTGTCCGTAGAACACCCGCGCGCATGCGCACGACCGTTCCTGGCATTTGGTGTCCTGCAGGCACCCATTTCCTTCGCGGATGTGTTCACGACATCATCATGTGACCGCACCCATGCTGAGCGTGTGCCCTAATTTCAGCACTTTGTGTGCTTCCGCAACATTTCAAAAGAACGTATGCACACAAGCCAAATTACTTTACAATACAAAATCACCATTCCACATGTCCCATAATATAGCCCTAGCTTTCCACATAATGTTTATAATTTTTTCAACGCTTTTGAGTGATCAATATGGTCACAAGGCGCATCCCTCCACCCCTATAAAAGGCCACATCCCCAAGCTCATTTTCATTCATTGTACTTCTGGTGATTGTAGATTGAGTTTTGCTTCCTTTAGTGCTCTAGTGGAGATTATCTCACCAACCCTAATGGCATCCATGGCTGCTGTCGCTACATCAGCCGAGGCACCACCCCCAAAACCTCCACCTCCACCACCTTCCCAAGGGCCTGCAGAGGGAAATACGTGTGAGGATGTAGAGAGTGAGGAAGAAGAGGATGAAGAGAATGAGGTGGGGAAACTCCCTACTACCACCACTCGCCGGGAGTCGTGGGTGTGGCAGTTGTTTTCCATTTATGGTAATGTACCAAAAGCATGTGCAAACCTGGTCACCTGTAAAAAGTGCAATTTGGTGCTGAGTCATGTGAGACCTGGTGCGTACAGCTTTGGTCCGACAACCATGAAGCGACACCTAACTTCGTTCCACGGTGCGGAAATTCGCAAAGTGGTACCATGTAAAGAACGTAGTAGGTTGAGTTCCTCCGCAGCATTCTCCGTGTCCGATCCTCTCTCCACAAGAGACACTCCTGTGGGAGAGCGCATCCCTCCAGCTGCCTCACAGGCCATTCGCGATGCTGTTGACCCTTACCTTTTTAAGGTCACAATATTGTGTATGTACTGTGACGCAGTACTCTGCAGGGGGGAGAGTCTTCGAAGTGCTTTCGAGACTACGGTCAAGGAACACCAGAAGAAGTGCTACCTGCCTAAATAAGGCCCACCCTACATCTTTCTCTCTCCACCTGCCCTTTCTTATCCCTGTGGTTGGTGTCCCTTCCTTACCCTCCTTTCCCCTCCTCTCATAGTGTGTTTTGTGTAAAAAATTCCCAAAAATATAAAACAACAAAAATGTAAAAGAAAGGCTCTTTTCAGAGCCGCCTTTCTCAGTGTAAAAAAGTAACTATCAAGTATACGGTGTAGGCGCATTTTTTTAAAAAGTCAGCGGACAGTCCTAGGACAAACAAAAAGTTAGGGTGCAACCGTAGCAAAACCAATGCACTTTTCTCTGGGAGTAAGTGGTGGCTCTGAAAAGAGCCTTTTGGTGGTGTTTTTTGTGTTTGAAAAACTTGGATTCCTCAACATGTAATGCAAAATAGGTGACTATAATCGCAAAAAAGGTCGCAATGCATTTTGTACATTGTGAAGAAAAATCTGATTGTCAGCATATGTAAGATGGACTCCATCTCTACGAAAAATGAATGTGCTACGAAACATAATATTTTCATTGTGGAAAGAGGACATGCCAACATCTCTTAGAAAGGCAGAAACAGCCTTATTGACATTGTGCCTCGCCTTCTCCATTTGTGGACCATATAAAGAAGAACGCAGCCACATTTGACTTTGTGCAATACGTGAAAAAATTACGTGGAAATTTGGAAACATGTCTATGACCTTCTCAAGTCTTTCCTTCATATGTTAGTATGTGCCACACTAGTATTGAATTCTGAACTTTAGCTGGCGTCGCATCTAGATAGAAATGTGATTCTTAGCATGCACCTCACTTAGAATTATGAACCTAGCTTGCGTCGCATCTAGACAGAAATGTGACTGTTAGAATGTACCGCACCTAGATGGAATCCCACAATTGCAAGGACAGCAATGCCAACTAACCAACCAACTAACAATTCCACCCCTCTGCATACACCTCTCAAACTATAACCAAACACAACCACAAGCCTTAAACACAGCAATCCACACAAAATTCACAACAATGCAACAACAAAACTAACCACACATAGACTTGCACAACAGCACATGACGACTACGGACCATAAAACACCCCAAGCCCATCAACGGACCCACCGGGCTGAGGCTGCCAACAGCACATCACTGCTCACTTGCACTTTTCCAGCTTATTCCCACTAACCCACCCCCTCTCCTCCCCTTTTTCAGAGCCACCAGAGCGCCAGGGGACCACTTCGGTGGTGATAGTGTGCGGTACAAATGTCCTTTAACATTAACATTAACATTGCAAACTGCAAAGAAATTCCAGACACATGCCCTAAACTGTTTCCTCCACAATGAATGATAATTTATCAGGATGATGCTCTTTCTGTAAAGTAGCACAGAGAGGTACCAAGTCCAGCCACTTCATTCCACGCACTCCATGCCAGTGCACTTCCACATGAGCGAAAGATCTGCAGATATACCACAACGTTCTGCGTGCACCTTCAACCAGTGTATCCATGAGTCTCCCAAAATCCAGATAATCTGTTTTTGAGCACAAATAGCCATAGCTGTCTGTTCTCCTCTCAGGGAAAAGACGTTCTCACAAAATCTCTCCGTTCACAACACACCCACTGAACTTTACTGACCAATCCCTAGCTCCGCTCATTCTCATTTGCATGCCCTCTTCACCCCTAAAATCCCTTTATGTAGTCGGCCCTGCCTGCAGACTACTGCCATGTCCGCGGACATGTAGAGGATCTGAGCGTGACGACTGTACATTTAAATAGTGTTCCCCTTTTCCCCTTTAAAGTGGGCTCTGAAAAGAGCCGTTTTTTTGCTTTTTATTGCAGATGCCTGACAGACACCTGTATTTTGTAATTTTAGTTTTTTTATCTTCTTAGTTTACTCCTATAATCATTACATAACCTTCTCCAAAGCAAGCCTTACATTCCAAAAGAACATGGCATTTCCCAAAAATTATAAAGAAACACCATCTGCTTCAAAATAAGCCGCATTACTGGAAACAATGTTCTCGTGGCTTCAGAAAAACATACAAGCTCTTAACATGAAAGCACGCATCCCGCGATTGATTGCACACCTAGCAATACTTTGATCAGGACAAAAAACAGAACTGTTGTCCCATTTTGCTCGAGAGAGTAAGCCAGAAAATATTACTTTAGCAGTTGGAAAGATGTTGATGACTGCTTGAGCCAATTGTTCCAAATCTCCCAACAAAGTAGGTGATCTCACGTAGCCCAAATGGAAAGCACCATAGTGCAAAACTACCACATGGGGACTGTTCATCCTATGCATATCTCTGCAAACTTGGAGAATTGCCTCTACATTGCAATCGGTCGCAAGTGCTCCACACCACCTCCACTCCTCGTACATCAAAATTGTTTGCCACATGCCTACATTCAGAATAGTGCTGTAAACCATGGACAAAAATATCTCCAAGCACCAACATCCTGACTGCCTCCACCTCTGCCATCTTCACTACACACACTCTCTTTCTACACAAATGAACAATGGCAACATCTGATTGGCTGATCCCTACAATCCCCTTTCCATAGTGGATTTGCTGGGAAACCCCGTATGTAGCACACCCTACCCACGGACAAGCGCAGTGTCAGTGCGGCACGTAACTCTTAGCCAGCCCTTCTACCATTTCCACATCACTCGCGAATCAATTCCCTCATTGGACACAGCTAAGCAGTCACACAACCATCCACAAATCACATCCAAGACCTCTTCATCTAACTCCGTCATCAGAGTTCCGCACTTCAAATGTACTGTTGATCACTCTGAATACAACTCTCATATCATTGCAAAGCACCTACTACAAAAAGTACTGTGCAAGTTTCGAGGATTTCTACTTACAGCTCCATGCATATCCACATGCATGATCACAAAGTACAGGTATGCATATTTTATTCAGAGTACATGTACAACTCTTATGAATCCATATAAAAAAGTAATGCCACTAAATCTGCATCGCCAATACATACATGCCAACGCTCCCGCTTTAAGCGCGAGACTTCCGATTTGTCATTGAAAAATCGCACTACTTCTTACTATCTCCCACATAACCTATACATACATGCCAACCCTCCCGATTTACATGCGAAACTCGAATTCTCATTAAAAAATTTCACCATTTTTTACTGTCTTCCGCATAAATTAATGCTACTTCCAATGCGATCGTACGAGAAAAATAAACGTTCCCGATTGCTGTGGTGACATCTCCCTCTCGGGTGCTCCCAATTTTTTGCATTCCTACTTATAATATGAAAGTATTCAAATTTTTCCCATCTACTGTAATAACCTATCACTTCCAAACCTCTCTGCTATCTGCAACACAGCTGCAAAAAAACAAGGAAATTTCATGAACTTGAAATTGTACTCATTTGTGAAGCAGGTTCAACTAACATATTTCAAGTAACATATAAAGGCTGCACATAGTCAAATGAAAGGCACGCATACACTGTGTCGAGATATCATACGGAATACTTCCACAAAAGCTGAAAAATGAATGTGTACATTAACATCAGTGCTATAAACACAGAAAATTACTAACTTCTTCCTTTTACAATTGCAGTGAAGACCACTCTCCTGAAAATCAACAGCATCTACACTACAAGCAACATATCCGAAGAAACCTGGTCATTGCACAAAAAAAAGTAAGTACAAAACTACCTTTATATTCTTACTCTTCTCAAAGAGAATGTGTGGGGTATGTATGTAATTTGCGCACCAACAAAAAAAACATCGATTTCTGAACCATTCTGCCCACAAATCCCCATTTATTAAACAGAGATTAGCAGGCAGAATGGCATACAGATCTCCATTTTTTTGCAACACAAATATCATACTCATCCCTTAGAATGTTAGTACTAGAAAAAAGAACTGTTTTACTTTTATAGCATTACCTTTACTATTAATGCTTCTCGTCACCATTAGCTCACTTTCTACTCTCATCTGAACTGCAGTGTAGTAACATACAAACAGAAGAATAGCCTTCCCAGCTCATTGTAACTGCCCAATGCACATTCACACACCACCACATACATCTTCCCCATCAAACTCATACACACATGCACACAGCACACATACATTGTAAAACAGACCAACCCATACCTTCTTTTTTTTCAACAGACCCCAAAGAATGCCTACCAAAAAGCAAGTCTGTAGAAAGGAATGCAGAAATAGAGCAAATGAAAATAAAAGTGTTCCAAGTAATCATCCATCTCAACCAGAGTTTGTACAAAATGTTAAAACAAAACAGCTAATGCAGTCATTTAGCGAAACAAATGAATCTTCAACTACAAAAACTTTGCCTCCTCTATCAAAATGTGGCACGAAACAAAAAATGCTTAGCAAGAATTTGGCTACCACTACTGCTAACACTGCCTATAAATCCTGATATAGTAGCAAGAAACCATAGTAAAAAAAGTATTTTAGCAAAAATGTTCCGCCACAGAGTGCTTCAGAATCTAATAAGAAGAGGAGTGAAATCATCCACAACCCTTAAAACGTATCGTAGAAAATTAATCCTAGAAGCTCTCGTAGACAGTGCAATCCTTCTCAAAGGGAAGTTATTTATTATAGTTATAAACAGGATGAAACCACTAACAAAACTAAGTACTAAACTACAAAAGAAACTTCTCAATAAACGGAATGTCAACAAAAATAACTTCTTAAAGATTTGCGGAGGTGAATGGAGTCACACCACGACCACAGAACCATATTTTAATGAAGAAGCATACAAACAAAATCAAACAAACACAATTGACATCCATAGCAGTGGACGAGGATATGAAAAAATCAATAATGCCATAATGGAACAAGAAACACTGCTTACCAAAGTTCCCCCAGAAAACGCAGAATTACCTCTCCATTCGACTGAACCAGACCGTCCAGTATACAAATGGCCGTACGCGTCAATGGGCCTCATTACGACCCAGGCGGTAAGTTACCGCCTGGGTCGTACCCTTACCACCATGGTGTAAACTATGTTTACACCATGGTGGATGGCGGATTTACCGCCCCATTCCAAGGTGAGTGGGGCAGTAAATCCCCATTTCCCATTTTACCCTTCCCCATTCCCATTTTTGCCCCATAGGGCATAATGGGAGTGGGGAAGGCGCTAATTACGCCACCGTAAATTACGGTGGCGTAATTAGCACGATGGTCCCTTAGCGCCATGGATTTTAACGCCTGCAAAAAGCAGGCGTTAAAATCACCATGGCGCTAAGGGACCTTGTAATCAGGCGTTAAGGGTCGGCGCCGTTTACAGTGCCGTTAACCCCTTAACGCCTGACTCGTAATGAGGCCCAATGTGTAACATTCCTAACAAATCATTCAAATATTTACGCCAGTTCCTCAATCAGTATGTGAAAGGTAAAGACAAAATCAAAGTGAAAGTGCGGCAAAATATGGATACCTGCCCAGTGCACAAATACACAGGACTACAAGGACATTCATTAGCCTGCATTTCAGGACCTATTTACAAAAGCACCTTCCATGATATCAAAATGATATCAAGACATCATTCAAATTTAAGAAATCTAGTGTATAAACTGTACTATGCTAAAAGTCCAGCTTTAGAACTAGCCAATTTAAATAACACTCTTCTGCATGGTACACCCAAATACCTACAAGAAGAAATCGACCATACCCAGAGAAAATATTTTGGAAGTGAAAGCCACATAAAAAATGCAATAGTTTTAGAACAGACTAGCAACAATTCTGCACATGGCAACCTTCTATTACACACATACAAAAAAGAAATACTAAAATAAACATACATCCGCTGAACTACCAAACCATGTGTGTGTGTGTGTTGCCGCAGAACTTTTTACAAAAGTAACACAAAAACTATAGACCTAACATACAAAATAGAAGACAATGAAGATTCCAAATAGTTTGAATTAGCTCTGAACCTTTTAGCAGAAAACAAATACCAAATAAGTGAACCCCTAATATGTTGCAGTTACTGCACTACAAAACTTGACAACAACCAAACTCTTCACGTGCTATCACAAATAATTTGGAATTATTCCCACAACCAAAACCCCTGCAACAACTCAATTTGTATGAGAGCATCATAATTCAAACAGTACACCCATTTCAAGCAATAATACGCCTTCAACCAAAATCAGTTAAATTACCTGCCTCTGAATTGGTGAAAGGCATTTGTGGCAAAGTAGTTTATTTACCATTAGATCTGACAGAACATGTGCACACTCTAGGAGTAAAAAATCAGAATGGGAGACCCACACTTTTGAGATTCAGGATAATTTTAGTTTAATCTCTGAATTTTGGTGATGATATATATAATATATCAATTGTTAGCATAATAACAGACAGACGGACAGTTGTACTTTTTATATGTAGGTGTACCACTAGGTACCACCCTCAAGAGTGTGGAGGGTGAAAGCCTTCTGATGGTGCAAGATCTCTTGGATATACAGTTAACAAGGGTTTACAACACAAGAGTGAATGCAGCCCAGGACCTCAGTTGGTCCATGGGTATTGTCACAGGAAAAAAAAGACAACAACAGGTGTGTGCAAGTATGCTAGTGGTGGAGTTGTGCCATAGATTGACACTGTAGTGTTTCAGCCGCAGGGTACGAAGACTGGACGTAGGTGACTAGGATGGCCTTCTTCAGGATGGAGGTGAAGGGATGAAACACTGTCCGTGGGGTATCTGTGGGATTCAATGACAGATAGTTTAGGAGGAGTGGGATCTCCAGAGTTAATTGGTGATTTACGCAACTTATTTGTGACCAATTAGTGTCAGGACAGGTGCAAAGAGTAAACACCAGTGAACCGAAGCTTACCGTGAACCGACAAGAGGTGCAGCGGTAAGGGCATCTGAGAGTCTTCGACCATGCGGGAAGTCAGGTGAAGGCAGTGGCCCAGTGGCCACTGTTGCTGATGGAATTAGTCCAAAGAACCGTATCTGGAACCGGGATCTACAGATGGCGGTAGTGTCAATCAATGGCGCCAGCAACTGGAAGGAAAAGGCAAGGGCTACTAGTGATCTTGGTCTTGTCACAGAAAAGGTTAACCAGTCAGGGGTGGTACATACCTGATCAGGGGTGAAGGAGCCAGGAGGCCGATTCAACAGAACCGGAACGTGTGTGATGTCCGGTTCGAGTGGAGGCTATAATAGCCTATATGCGCCCAAGTTGACTACAAAGCAGGAGCCTCCGTGAGGTGCAGTGCGTAGGAGATGCATGGAGGGAGGAATACATCGTGGTTTATGGTGCCGTGTGGTTGAGCTGTGTGGTCAAAGTGATCCAGAATAAATGACTCACTGAGGGAGTGCCGGGTGAGGGTGCCTGTAGGTCCCAGCAATTGTCATGGTCACTGTACAGCAGAAATGAGAGAGCAGTGAAATGCCAAAAAGTAACAGGCATGAGGTTGAAGGCTGAGTGAAATCGTGTGGGGACGTGGAGTGTCCCGGAATAGACTATGGGCCAGCGAGTAGTTGAGAAACAATTCGCAATTCTTAAAAAACTCACTTGGTTACCGGAGCAGAAGAATCTAGCTGTAGCGTTGCGGCATGTGCAAATGAAAGTGAAACTAAAAAACTGCAAGTCACAGGTAGTACCCGCCCCCAGATCAGGTGGTCCAATCAGCTGTCAGCAAGTGAGCCAATGGGAGTGCCGTGTGTTGGAGAGGGACAAGCCCTGTCAATCAACGTATGCTCTGGGCAGAGGATGCTGGGAAATGTAGTCCGGGGGGTGTAGTCGAACTGGATGGTCGTGGTGTAAATACACCAGAATGCATGGTGTACTGTAAGGAGCAATGTAATGGAAGTACATAGCAAGTCCAATAGTGACGTGACTGACTATGTTGAAGCCGCGAGTGGTGGATGTGCAAATGTGTGTGCAGCGATTCAATGCTGAACACGAGCAAGGTTATGAAAATACAGTGCAGGTGCAAGTCCATAGTGACTGACTTGGGTGGTGACTGGAGTGACAAATACAAGCACAAAAATGTGGATGAGCGTGGCATACGTTTTAAAAGCCATTCGATGTTCAAAAACCAGCATGTTCATATTCAGGGTGACAGTTTGCAATTCAATGTTCAAAAACAGCATGTGCATATTCCTGGTTAATAATTCGGTGACTGTATCAGTCTGTAGAAGAATAAGCCGAACAATTAGGGTGAATCTGTATAATATTATACTCAGTGCTTGTGCCATGGAGTGTCTAGACATTGGGTGGCATGACATGGTCTAGGCATAGTGTTGGAAAAACTCAGCATAGTCAAAAAACACAAAAGGTCAATTCCATTTGGTCATGGTCAACTCGTTGGGGATCAAAACCGTTAGCGTTATCACATGGAGGAGAACTAACGGTGTACACTGGTTCTAAATCATGGAATGCAGAGAATGGACCTCTATTAGAGAATGCAGGGTGGGATTAAAGAATCACTCAGGGTCAGGGCCGTCACAAGGGAGGTGCAGGGGGGGCAAACTGCCCCGGGCCTTGCACTTGCGGGGGGCCTCGCAGCCCCCTCTCCTAAGCAGAAGGCAGCACAGTCTCCCATGTCCTTTATTTACACGGGGGACTGCTGTCTCCTGTCTGCCCCCACAATGATTTTGCTGTTTGTTGCGAAGCCGTTTGGCTCTGCAACAAACAGCAAGATAATGGGAGACAGCAGGGCTCATAAGTGAGCTCCGCTGCCTCCCGTTATTCAGCTGACAACGTGGACATGCTGCCTAACAGGAGAGGACTCCTCTCTTGTCAGTCAGTGTGTTCACGTTGCTCAGCATGACCACGCTGACTGATAGGAGAGGAGTTCTCTCTTGTCAGTCAGTGTGTTCACGTTGCTCAGCATGACCACACTGACTGACAGGAGATGAGTTCTCTCTTGTCAATCAGTGTGTTCATGTTGTCAGCGTGATCACGCTGACTGATGGGAGAGGAGTTCTCTCTTGTCAGTCAGTGTGTTCACGTTGCTCAGCATGACCACGCTGACTGACAGGAGAGGACTCCTCTCCTGTCAGTCAGTGTGTTCATGTTGTCAGCGTGACCACGCTGTCTGATTGGAGAGGAGTTCTCTCTTGTCAGTGTTTTCACGTTGCTCAGCGTGACCACGCTGACTGATGGGAGAGGAGCTCTCTCTTGTCAGTCAGTGTGTTCACGTTGCTCAGCATGACCACACTGACTGATGGGAGAGGAGCTCTCTCTTGTCAGTCAGTGTGTTCATGTTGCTCAGCATGACCACGCTGACTGATGGGAGAGGAGTTCTCTCTTGTCAGTCAGGGTGTTCACGTTACTCAGCATGATCACGCTGACTGATAGGAGAGGACTCCTCTCCTGTCAGCCAGTGTGTTTATGTTGTCAGCATGATCACGCTGACTGATGGGAGAGGAGTTCTCTCTTGTCAGGCAGCATGTCTACGTGTCGGCTGCGTGGATGCTTTTTAAGTGTGCATGGAGGTAAGGTAAGTGTTTTTTTATTTTAAATTAAAAGTGTTTATGTGTATTTAAATTAAATTAGTATGTATATGTTGGTGTTTGTGTCAATGCTGTGTTTGGTTTTATGTATACATGCATGTATGAAGTTGTGTAACTGGTGGATGAATGCACCAGTGAAAGTGTTTTTTGTGAGTGTGTGTTCAGCACCACCCCTAAATGTAGCCGCCCTGGGGGCCACTTCATTAAGGGGTGGGTTCATGGCATCAGAGGTAAACCTAGGCTAAAATGTCAGGGGGAAAGGGGACTAACACTTCAAATGTTTGGAGAGGCGCTAACGTCAGAGGCTGCGAGGAAGGGGCAAACTTCCTTGTGTGGGGGCACCTAACATCTTTCCACATTTCGAATGAGACTATTCTGGTGAAGCTTCAATGTTACAAGCAGCTACCTCTTGCCTTCATTTCTGAAACGTCACACTTGAGGACTGCTGTGAGAATGAGATGTCTCATGTCACCACTTCCCTTCTAATCACTCCCCTAGCATGCAAGTGCTAACCCCACATCACTATTTCAATTACCTAAAAATGAATGCATATGAATGCAGGTGCTAACAGTGAAATGACTTCTCATGGCCATGCTAATCCCTATGGCAATTCTCACCCAGTACCTGCCCTCCCCACCCAAAACACCTCCTCACTGGAACTCTTTGAGCTAGCTTTAAACATGCCTTACCATCAAATGTTGCCCTCAATGTGCCTGCAAGTGTTTCCTCAAAGGAGTCTTCTGAGAATTCATGACTTCATTGGAGTTGTAAACACGTAACTGGTGTAATAAAAATGTCTTAATCAGGCCTGCCTTTGGCCACTCAATTTAAAAACCCCCTGCGTGTCTTTCGCTGAAGTTCTTTTAAAAATACGCATTGGCAAAGCCAACAGTTTTGGCTTGTGTATAAATATTAGGCTTTTACCAGGCACTGCTATTAGCTGCTCAGATACTCAAACCATTTTGCACTGGCACTATCAATGGCCAGCTAATACCAATGCAGAAGTGCCTTTCCCATGCCTACACAAATGCCCAAACTGTTAGCATTGCCAGTGCTCTTTTTGCGTTACCCTTGATGCACAGGACTATGCATCAAGGTTAAAGCAAACATACTACTTGGCTAAATTGGCCCACATTGAATGTATGCCAATCTAGCCATTAATAACACTTATGGTACACATTCAGCCTGGATATACTTTCTGTGGCATGGCATTTTTACTGGCTGGGAGTCCGTACATGGTAATAATGGCATATATTGATGCAGCCTGCATCGACATAATTAGAAAAACCAGCATGAATATATTTTTATACTAGCATATATCGTGTGGAAAGGCGGCATGAAATGTATCGGAAAATGTTCCTATGCACAATTTGTGATTTGCAACTATTCGGAATTTCCATGTGCTTCCATACAAAACCAATTGCAAACTGTATGGATTTCTACCCAATTTTGCAAAGAAAGTGCTGTAAAATGCATACTTTTAATCCAATGTTTCAAACATTTTCTTGGGAGTGAGATCCCCCTCAAGCAACCCTTGTTTGGTTTGGGCTCCCTCACTGTGCTCTGTTGATCCTGCCTAATTGGCACAAACATTTAAGCCTCTTAAGTTCAGAAATGTACCAGCCTCCACTGTACATCATTTGTCACTGTATATGATGTGTGTTTTAATGCGCACAGAGGGGCTGGGTGCTCCTTAGTGATATGATATGGCATTTATAACGTGCCTGTACACAAGTGTTTCTAGGCGCGACAAGGCAAGGAGGGAGAAACAAAAGAGTAGGACAAAACACAGATCTTACTAGGCCTTGTGCCATTCAGATCGCGCAAGAGCAGGGAAGGGGGGAGGGGAGAAGTGCCGAGGGTGGGGTAGGATGCAGTAACAAAGGAGAAACAGGAGTGCAGTCAACGGGTGCAAGTGTGGGTACTCATAAGTGCAGCCAACGGGTGGAGAATAAGAGCAAGAGCGGGGACTGTAGGGTTACAGATACAGACCACAAGTGTAGCGGAGCCAAGAGGCAGTGCGGGATTGCAACAGGACAGGCAGGGACCTGGGCCTGAATTCAGAGCTTGACCAGGTGACCAGTGCATGGATCAGGCAGGTGATCAGCAAGGGAGAGGAAGAAAGAAGGCAGAAGCAAAGAGACAGGTCTTGAGGTGCTTCCGGAACTGGAGATGGTTGAAGTTTCTGCGAGGCAGGGAGGCTGTTTCCAGAGGGAGGCCCCAGCCGAAGAAAGAGATCTGCCCTCAACTCTTTGCTTGGAAAATTGACTGACCCTCAGAGAATTGGAGGTGGCTCAGTGGAGAGCTCATGCCATCTTATATATATTTATTCATATGATAAAAAAGTTAGTCTGGCATGAACCTTTCTTCAGTAGAGAAATCTAACTTTGCTGTAGTTGATTTGGAGTTGTAGTAATAAACCATATTTGGGATCCTGCACACAAACTCAAGGGTAGATTTCTCGAGTCTCCTGTTTGCGGATGTGCCTCCGCTGGCCGAGTGCAAAAAATTGTAAGGGGGCCTCACCAAATGTTTTGCCCCGGGCCTCACCACATCTTCTGACAGCCCTGCTCAGGGTTGAAAGGAGACAGTGGTGGCAGTTACGTCCAAAAATGTTTCCATTCAACGGTAATGTTGAGACCGTTTTTTACTGTATTCAGTCTATGGACCCACTTTTGTTCAAGTCGGGTAAGGGCCAAATTGATGTCACCCCCTCGTTTCTGTGGGTTAAGTTGCTGAAGGACCATCCACGTGAATTGTTCGTTGCTGTGTCCTTTTTTGTGAAAATGGTCGACTAGAGGTTTGTCTGCCATGCAATTTTTGATGCAAGACCTGTGTTCGCTGATGCCTTGTTTAATAGGCCTGATAGTTTTGCCAATGTATAGTAAATTGCACGGGCATTCGATGACATAGATCACATATTTGCTTTCACAATTTGTGTGGTTCTGTAGGGTCCAATGGAAGTCATTGTGGTCAAAGGTTTTACTGGTTTTAGTGAATTTACAGGCCACACAATGTCCACATCTGAAAAGGTCGACCATGGGTGGTAGGTTCCATAGGGTGGAAGTCTCCTTTCAGGCTCGAGAAAGGTATGGACCAAGGTGTCTCGGAGGTTTCTGTTTTTCATAAAGGTGAAAAGCGGTTTCATAGCTAATGTCCCTTCATTTTTGATAAGGTGCCAGTGTTTGTTGATCGCACATTTGGTTAGGTTGCTAATAGGACTGAATGTAGTAACACAGACAGTTCTTTCCATGGATTTCTTCTCTTTTGTGGTGAGGCAGATGGTACGATTTGTATTCGCTGCTCTCTTTTTGGCCATTTTAACAGCTTTTTTGGGGTATCCCCTATCGGTGAGACATTGTTGGAGTTGATGTGCATGGATCTCAAAATTCTCTCTCTCGGTGCAATTTCTTCTGACCCGGAGAAATCGGCCATACGGTAAATTGTATTTGAGGCCGACTGGGTGGTAGCTGGAGAAGTGTAAATGGTTATTCCTGTCTGTTGGTTTTCTGAACAGCTCAGTCTTGAGAATGTTGCCAGTGCGATAAGTGTGTAAGTCCAGGAAGTTGATGGTCTGGTGGTCCCATTCTTGAGTGAATCTGATGTGGGGTTCCTTTGATTGAGCCAGTGATGGAAAGAAATGAGTTTGGTCTGACTTCCTTGCCAGATGAGCAGGACATCAGCCATGTATCTGTGCCAAATTAAGATGTTGTTGAGGTAAGGGTTGTTGCTGTTCAAAATGTGGTCTTCTTCATATTGTGCCATATATAAATTGGCCACATCCGAGGCAAAGGTGGCGCCCATGCTCACCCCTTTGACTTGTTGGTACAGCTGTCTTTCGAAGAGGAAAAAGTTTTCCGTCATGGCGAGGCCTATGCATTCGAGTATGAAGTTGGTGGGCGTGGTAGTGATGTCTGGTCTCTTGTTGAGCCACATTAAGAGTACTTCTAAGCCTTATTTTTGTGGAATCGATGTGTAAAGGGACTCGCCGTCCATGGTCACTAAAATGCAATCCGATGTTAGAGTAACTGTTTTTAGGATCGTGTTTGTTGTGTCTTTCACATATGATTTCATGGTCCCTATGAAGGGTTTCATAAAGAAGTCTGTGTAGAGTGACGGTTCTAACAAAGAATCACATGCAGAGACGATGGGTCTTCCTGGTGGTTTTTCAGCATTCTTATGTATCTTCGGGAGTATGTAGAAGGCGGGTATCCTCGGTGGGTTTTATTGAGGAATCTGCACTCATCTTCGCATATCCAACCTTCTTCCTCTGCGTGTTTAGTGAGATTAGCGATTTCTTCCTTTAATCGTGGTGTTGGGTCTCTGGCGAGTTTTTTTGTAGAATGTAGTGTCAGCCAGGAGTCTGGAACATTCTTGATTATAGTCTTTGGTGTTCATAGGAACGATACCGCCGCCTTTATCGGCGAGTTTGATGGAAATGGTGCGGTCGCAGTGGAGTTCTTTCAAGGCTTTCCTTTCTTCTTGTTTCAGGTTGTCTTGGTACAAATTCTTTTGTGAGAGTTCTTCGATAACTGTTTTTAATACCATTTTTTCAAAAGTGTCAAACTCCTGACCCAAACAGGAATCAAACCCATTTGGCACAGTAGCCTCAGGTTTCCAAGGCAAGCACGTTAAACTTTATCTCTCCCCCATCTGCTTGTGGTGGCATGCTATGCAATGGCTGAATCAGTTAATCTGGTTAGATTTGGTAAATGACATAGACAGTCTATTTTCACAGCTTTACCTTCAATCCGGATCTAACAAAGTTGTCAATAAGTTAGATAATGATGTAGATAAGTTTTAAACTTTTATTATAAAAATATTCACATAAAATGGCAATTGGTGTTCTAACACTTAACAACCCTCTTTATGCTTTCGCGCCCGAATACCTCCGGGTCAGGTGCGCAACATAAATAATAAAACAAACAAACAAACAAGACTAGTGTGGTTTTTGTAACCTTCCGTTCATCCTTGAAGGCGACTCCCACCGCGATTTCACAGGCTCCCTACACAACCAGGTCTCATGGATTCTCTAAGGTCACATGATCCCTGCCGTCTAGACTAGCCCTACTATAGGGAGTCCTAAAGGCCATGGCCTTCTCTATCTAACACCCTCATGGATGTTCTAAGAAACCTATCATGGCAGTGTTGTGAGGGCCTCAAACCTCCTGCCCCCAGCATACCACCAAGATGGCAGATACCACTCGTGAAGCATCCCCACAGACCATAACTGGATCAAATCACCAAAGCACAAGAACACATATGAACTGCTCACTGACACCTAAAAGCAACTAACATGAACAGCCGTGAAAATAAAGATCAAAGCCAATGCTGCATTGAAATGAATGGAAGGCACCGAAAGGCTAAAAGAACAGGGACAGTGATTTCCCTGCGAAACGCAGACAGGGGTGGCAGTACATTTATTTTTCCCAACCCCGCGTAGGATGCCAAGAGAGAGTGTCTCGAGTGAACAGAAAAGACAGAACACCTGGAAGGGTAGGGAGCTGAAATTCATAATAAATACATGCATTGTGTATATTATTAACAGACCGTGGATGTGTCATAAAGTTTAGGAATGTCATGTAGCATCATTGGTGTAGAATAGAAATATAACCAGAATGAGCAACACCTGTAGAGGTTGGTACTTTTGGAAGTGAAGGGAAGGTGAATAGGGATGACAGGTGGGTACTGGAGGAGGTGAGAAGAGTGTGTAAAGTCCCCTATTGATCTCCATTGGAAGAGAAGGAGGTGCAGGTGAGTAACAGGTAGAACATGAAAGAGAATTAGAGGGGTTTTCAACAAGGAGCCTCTTTTGTACAGAATAAGAGTCAGAGATGAAGCGTGGTACTCGGAAGGTGGCCCTCAATGAGAAAAGAAGAAAAGTATCCTTTTTATGAGGTGTACAAAATGTAAAGGTGTCAAAATAGTATGAAATGTTTGCTTTTTTTAAACGGTTTTATGGTAAATGTATTGTTGAGTATCTTTGGAGTATCTTTGGAGAAGGGACATAAATGTATGTGCTAGAGATGATAGGCCAACTTGTGTACACATATCTCACACACACTTGTTTCAGCATCAAGAAAAGTGAGGGAGATGGCAGCTATGTTTTGAAGGAACACCACAGCATAAAGAAGATGGATGAGAGGAAAATGCTAGGACAAAGTCAGCTCATGCAGAACTGCCAACAAATACAGCAAAAGAAAGGGACAGGTTCAGCATTATCGGAAAAAAGGAAGCATCTTGGGCATCGCGTTAGAGCAATCACCATCACATTGGCCAAGAGCACTGAAATTGCCAGCTCGTCACATGGAGGGATCACACAGTGGCAAGGCCAAGACACCACACGCAGGTGAAGAAAGAGTTCATTAAAAGGGGAGTAACATTCTGCCCATTACTGTAGTATGACCTTTGTCCCAATTTGGTCTCTACAGGATAAATTCATTTAGCTCAAGGATGTACCCAGAAGAAGAGCAGAAGTGGCAAAGGCTGGAAAAGGACTATTGTGTTGTCGTTTTTGTTGTGTTCTTTGTCTTTCTCATGCAGTTAAGGATCAATGGGACAGATAATGTTTCAGAGAAATTAGGAGAGCACTGACATAATGAATGACATTAAGGGTAGAAGTGGATTGGGCAGTAGGCATGTGAGATGTGAAGTAGATGAAAGAAACAGACAAATAAAAGGAGAACCTATTAGTAGCAAGTATTTAGGCAATGATAGGATGTGATAAAAGAAAATGTATATACATTTTGAGAAACTCACCTAGTTTTCTCTGTGTTTCAGGCGCAAAGGGGCTTTAACCAGATAACAGAGGAATGCACAGTGAATGACCCAGGCACCCAAGCCCACGACCAGGGACATAAGGCCCTATCACCAGGAGGGCCTGTGGGACCCAGCCTAATGCCCAGATGTCACAAAGCTGGGACATAAGAAAAATCCCAGATTACAATCAATGTACAACTACTCGCTGAGCATCAACCAGCCCTAAAGCTGCTTCGCAAGTGGTTTCCCTACCAGATCCCTCGAGATTGCAGTCCGGAAGGAAAGGGGAAAATGCCTGCTGGGAGCAAGGCAGAGACACATCTGACTATTCCAGCCAATTGCAAGAGGGGGTGGCGGGACTGGGAGAAAGCCAGACACAAACAAAGGACTACACCCCAGGGACTGCACACTCTGCATGCAGGCCAGCACAGAAGAATAGGGGTAGAAGCTACAAAAACACAAGAGAAACCCATCACAATAGCATAAATTGGTAAAAAACATTTGAAAAAATACTCAAAACCCTCCACTAGAGTTCATGAAAAAGCCAAAAAATGGATTACAATAAATTTACAACTACTCACTGAGCATCACCCAGCCCCTGAAGCTGCTTCCCAGGTGGTTTCCCTACCAGATCCTTCATGATTGCTGTCCAGAAGCAGAGAAAAGTAGAGAAAATTTACTCAAATTTACGGTCCCTACACACGTGATCTGAACCTGGAGAACAAGGCACATTCATCTGAGGCAGGCAGAGACTGTTGTTCACACCAAACTGAAGACAGAAGATACAAAAATGTAACACAGCATGACGTTGGAGGTTGGAATGGCCTTGCTCAGGGCCATAGGAGTCAGAGAAGTGGTAACCTTATTGTGAAACAGGCCATTCTCCCCACCCATCATTGTGCTCAAGTTCTGGTAATTTTCCAAGCTGAGAAAGATCATGGTGACCTCTTGTTGGTGGTCCTAGGCGGAGCTACCCGATATGCTTATGTGTGCCCATACTGTTCACCCAATCCCATCTCATCTAAGGTCCAGGAATGTAACTTTTGGTTGTGAGGTAATTGTGGAATAAAACCCTGTCACCAGCTTGTAATGAGTTGAGAATACATTGGAATCTGCAGACGTTCCTGTGCCTATCTCTGCTTTTGAAATCTATTAATAAAGCAGTCATTTGTCACATTTCTGGACTCCTCTGTTTCTTTGGTATGAGGGATTCCCCTTGAGCCGACCTCCGGTTTTTCAATCCACTTCAGTAATCTGTTTGCCCTGGTGCCCTTCTTATGAATTACTATCTCGCATGCTTTTACTCAATCTCGCTTGTCTCTGCTCTCTACTTCTCTCTTGCTTCACACTCCATTGCCTGGTCTTTGTTCTCTTTCTGCCAAATATATTTACTCTCTAGCTCCCTCCTGATCTTACCTATTTCCTTCCTGATCCCACTCCTCCCCACACTACAGCTGCATGTACTGTCCACCATTATCCTGCCTCTCAATTCTTCCTGATAGCTCCTCCAGATCTCTCCCTACCTTTCTCTCTCTTGCTCCTTCCCTCTACAACCACATCATTTCCCTTCAAAAAGTATATTGAGCCACTCTCTCACTCACTAATACACAACCAACCAAAGTGATGCCACCATCTCAATCTCAACACCTTAACATCACTCTCTCAATACATATCCATTGTCTCATCTTTCAGCCTCCACCTACTGCATACTCCTTGCTGGTCTCTTTGTCTTCATTCCAACCTCACCCAAACACCTTGCACTGCCAACTGACTCAGCTGATCTTTTTTATCCCCCCCTTCTTATCTGGCAGCTTCGTTCCACTCCCATTTTCAACCTGAGCCAGCCGATTCCCTGGGCCATTCATTGACTAAGGTACTCCCATCTTTTCCCCTTCTGGGCTGTGATTTCCCTGTGAAGTAATTCCTTCTAGCCAGCCATGCAGTCACTGTGGTTGTTTGTTCTATGATTCTTTCCTGTATCAAGCAAGTTAATGTCCGCAAAGGTTTTGGGTTAGGTGTGATGAATTAACTTCTGCTCTGCAAGAGTACAAGGATGACTAGAGGCTAAAATGCACACTCGGGCCTCACACTTCTACAAACCAAGAGCCAACACAATCATACAGTTGAAACAGGCAGAGTCAAGAGATATATCTCCTTTGCCTTTTGTCGTAACGGGCCGAGAGAAGGCTATACTCTCAAGAGGAGTGCGGTTGTGGTTCAGTAGCAACCCAAACAGCAAAGTATTACAGTTCAAAATAAAGGAATATCCAATCAAGGTTCTATACAGATATATATAAACCCAGCCATGAGGAAAGAGCACAAACTAGGCAAAGATAGTAGATGCAGCCCTCTGGGTAACAAATCAGTGGTGATAGGCAAGCAAATGCAGCAATGTTCATCATAAATGATATGTACTTGATGTTGTAGTTTAATAGAATGTAGAATGTAGGCAAGGGAGCCTGGAGAATGGAATGTGGAAGGTAGGGCTGAGGACAGCTGTAAGGCAGTTAATATGAGACATTAAAGAAGTAAGACCTAATCCATGTCTCAGCATCATCATTAATGTTATGGAAGATATGCATGAAATTAGGATCACAACAATTGGCAACGAGGAGATGACCGACCCATGCATCTGATGAGAAAAAAAAATGAAAATATGGCACAAAGAGCTGGACAATAAGGAATTAATGATCAGCCTATGGGGGTGGCTGAAAGGACACTGATGAGCCCATGGAGATGGCTGGAAAAAAAAAATGAAAAAAAGGTTGCCCAAGGATGGTGTTATGCCTGCGCCATGGGTGCACTCATTGGCAACCATCATGGACTCATTGTTATTCATTCATCTTCATAATACTCTTTGAACATCCCCTATTCACACTTTGGTCCTTAATTCCCATTTGCGCAACATTGGTACTTTCCTATTTAATTCAACTAACTACATGTACCATAATGCACCTTGCTACAGCTATCAATTCCTGGCCCTTCCAATTCGTCAGTTTTGGAACCACAATCCCCAGAAGCCCTAGCGATCTGTGCTGCTTCCACCATCTCAGGACCACAGAGGGACGAGGCAGATTATCTTCAGGTGTGCTGCACCAGGTGCTGCCAATTATCCTGCCTCAGTACAGGGTAGGGCTGTATTTAAGCAGCTGCCTGCAGGAGCTCAGTCTCGTGCATCAAGAGTCTCCCAGCCCCTTTTTGCCTTGAGCCACGATTTTGTATGCTGTTCCTGCTTTATCCTGCTTTTGATCCAGTGCCCTTTCCGGGCTCCCTGCCTTGCAGCCGATCACGCTCCACTGCCTTCTACATACAGCCCTTGTCCTCTGGGCTTCCTGCCTTGCAGCCTACTACAGTCCTCTGTAGCCCTCTACAGTCAGCGGCCCTGCTCCTATGGGCTCACTCCTTGCTGCCCTGCTCTTCTGGGCTCCCTGCCTTACAGTCTGCTTCACTCCGCTGCCAACAGCCCTTGTCCTCTGGGCTCCCTGCCTCGCAGCCCTGCTCCTCCGGGTTCGCTCCTTGCTGCCCTGCTCCTCTGGGCTCCCTGCCTTGCAGCCTGCTTCACTCCGCTGCCTACAGCCCTTGTCCTCTGGGCCCCCTGCCTTGCAGCTTGTTACACTCCTCTGCCTTCAGCTCTTGTCCTCTGGGCTCCTTGCCTACAGCCCTTGTCCTCTGGACTCCCTGCCTTGCAGCCCTGCTCCTTTGGGCTCGCTCCTTGCTGCCCTGCTCCTCTGGGCTCTCTGTCTGCCGTCTACTACAGCTCTCTGCCCTGCTCCTCTGGGCTCCCTGCCTTGCAGCCTACTACAGTCCTCTGCAGTCCACAACAGTTTACCTGCACCTTGTGCCATCCGTTACTGCAGCCCTGCTTCCCTGTTTGCAGCCCCCCTGGTTCCTGGCTGCTGCTCCCTTGCTCTCTTCCTTTTTGCAACCCCCATGTTCTTGATCCCTGTCCTTCTCTTCCTTGAGTCATCTGTCCTTCCCTTAGGTTACCCATTTCAGTTATACTGCCTTTCCTTCATTTCCTTCTGCTAGATTGCTCATTGACTTCCTTTTCCCTGGATATTTCTGTTATTGTCTTCTCTTGTATCATATGTAGATCCCTTTGTACAGAGCTTGACTGTTGGTTTCCGGCAGGAAACCTCTGCCCCTTGCCTTGTCGCGTTTCAGTGTTACAGACATCCACTGCTGTTTTTCACAGCCATGAGCATACAGCGTGGGCCCCTGTAATAGCAATCTGTGCAGAAGGCTGGAGTTTCCTAAGGTCCGTGGAACACTCTTTCCCATTTCTGCATACACCCCAAGAGGGAATCCAGTTGGTTTGTAGCTTTGTATTTCCTGCTACAGTTGCCTAATCTTCGTTCTTGTTGAGCTTCCTGCTGTGTGTGTGCTTATCGGTCACCTTACATCAGCACAGCCACCCAAACCTTACCTGGGTGCCCTGTGCCACTCTTGAGAGAGTGCCATCCTTGACAGATGGGTCAAAGGAAAAAAGTTGCCCAAGGACGGGCCAAAGAAGAAAAAAAAGGTTGCCCAAGGAAGGGCCAAGGAAAAGGTTGCCCAAGGAAGGGCCAAAGAAAAGGTTGCCCAAGCAAGGGCCAAGGAAAAGGTTGCCCAAGGAAGGGCCAAAGGAAAACATGTTGCCCGAGGAGAGGGCCAAAGGAAAAGGAAGATTGCCCAAGGTGTGGGCCAAAGGAAATATTGCCCAAGGAAGGGGCCAAAGTGACCAGAGGAGAAGGTTGCAAAAAAAATTAAAAAATACACAAGCAAACAAAATAAATAAAGAAAAACAAGGAACAAGCAAAATAAAGGTAACATGCCAAAGTTGGAAGTGACATCAGTTGGGAAAAGAAAACTGCAGCAGTCATGAAGAAGGTAAGATGCCCTGCACTTTTAAGCTCAAAGAGTAAACAAACCCAAAGGAGAAATGAACGTTAGGCTGAATGTATTTAGCTGGCTTTTATGACTTTATGCCGATGCAGAGTGTGTATGGTTGTGATTAGTAGTAAACTGGTGTGTGGCCATTGAAACCTGCAATTTATTAAGTAACACAGTGTATGGTGCTGTACATTCATTAATGGAAAGAGCCGCTCCATCAGGAAAGCAATTTTTTTTTAACATGAAAATTGAATGTAAACAAACCTCACTGAGCATGAGACGCAAGATTGCAGGAGCAGTGTTTTGTTTTGCATTTGTTTTGCTTGAAAAGATAATGGTCGTAAGGAAGCATGGCCACATTGAGTGAAGTCATAAAGGCTACCATTGCAACCCAGCAAGTGCAAATACAAGCAATTTCCCAACACTGTATTATGAAATGAGGTGAATGAAGTTAGAAACAGAATGCTATTGTAATCTGGAGTATACGGCCCAAACAGTTAAATATTACAATATTGTGATGAAAGATAACATTTCATGATAACATTACAAGATTAAAGGAAACTGTAATGATGAATTTACTAACAGTGTTCCTGCCGACTTGAACAGGTTAACATGAAGAAAGGGAAATAATGTTGGAATACATGAGAGCCCACTGCACTCGATCATCTGGCAAAACTGCCAATTTAAAATGAGCAATAATGGGAAATGAAAGGAATACAAAGGGTGCACATGTAAATGCTGTTGTGCAAAGAGAAGAGAATTATAGCAAAGAGAGTCTGTCAAGGCAGTAAAGCCAAATGAAAGAAGGTCTAACCACAAAGAATTTTAAAAATGGGGGGGCATGGAAAGAAGAGGGCTGCAGGTCAATGTGAAAGGTGTTGGCGTAGAAAAACAGGGGATGCTTCGCTCTTCCACACAATGTTCCAGGATGATTTGGAAGGGGAAACATCAAAAGAAGGAAGAAACAGTGATGAAATATAACAGATAGCATTCCACAGTCTAGGTCACTTTAATAATCTCAAACAATACTTTAATAGACACAGGGTGTGCAAGGATTGCAATATGAGAAGTGCCAGCACTGAGAAGTTGAGCCCTTTCATGCCAAAGAACTCCTCTGCTAAAATACTGCACAAACACTGGAGTGCCTCATGTGTGTCCCATCCCCACTCAAAGACAACCAGCGGTTCACAAAAAAAACATTCACTTGTGGGTGCAGCCTTCCCTTCTCTGTGTCAACTTGTTTCTCGAACTTCTATGATAAGTTTCCGAAATGTCAAATGTTGGTGGATGGAAAGCCAAATGACTCAATGTTCTCATCTCTGGAAGATGAACTTGTGTGTTATTGGCAATGTGCTTCTCAGATGGGCGACAGCCGTCTATATGCATGTTGGTATGCAATACAAGATGGATGTTCAGAATTTTGGAGATTGCTTTGAAGTTACTGCAATGACAGAGTCATTTGAAAGTCGTGGAATACATTAAAAAATAAAGCAGAGCAATAATGACAGCCTGCAAGAGCTCAACGAAGAAAGACTAAAAACAAAAAGGAAATAAAAGAAGGAAAGGGGAGATATGATGAAGCGAAGGATGCAGTGGAAAGTGTGACGGGTGCAACAGGTAGCTCTCACAGTACTGTATGGAGAGCAGGATGTGATAAACTGTGACTGAATAACAATGACAACACAACTCATTCCAGATACAATAACCCAGCCAAGTGGAGAACATGGAGGCAGATTAAGGAATAATTGAAAAGGAGAAATTCAGGCAGAAAAAAAATGCAAACAGAACTGGAATAAGGAGAAACACATTGGTTATGCTGTATGATAAAATGATACCAAATAAAAAGGAGGGATGCCAAGGTAAAAGTGTACAGGGTGGGTATATTGTCAGTGGAAGCACGCTGGCTGACTGTCACAGCATTAACTTAACATCGCAATGTGCCTGGTGAGGAAGGAACCTTCATAAGAGAATAACAGAGGAGATTCAAGGACACAGGAATGTGAGAGGCCTGGCTCTGATAGAGTATTTTATTTGCAAATCACAAATTGTGTATTATTGAACGGTCTATTAGTGAACAGAAGTAGACTGTGAATTCTGGACACCTTGAACAGTTAGGTATGATGAATTCAGATGATAAGTTAAGGGGGGATGTTGTAGCTGAATAAAATGTGGAATGTAGGCAAGGGAGCCTGGAGAATGGAATGTAGAAGATAGGGCTGGGGACAGCTGTAAGGCAGTTAATATGAGACATTAAAAGAAGTAAGACCTAATCCATGTCTCAGCGTCATCATTAATGTTATGGAAGATATGCATGAAATTAGGATCACAACACTTGAGAGCAAAAGGGGTACAAAGTGACCTAACCACTCTCTAAGGCACACAAATGGACCAAGGGGGCAGTCAAGAGTTCCTTCTTTGCAGTCCCTGGTAGTTTAGCAGTGCCAAACCAGACATTTCAGCACTGTGCCAAGATCAGGAATGAGCAAAAGGCAGCGCAGGTCCTGCTGGTTCAAATGTGTTGAACAGTTCATTAAACATACACCACATAGTAAAACAGTAAAAAACACGTATCCCTGCTGTCTTGGCTCTCGGATTGCTGCAAGCCCCACTCCAGGGATTCAGGGACATGATGGGTCCTTGTTCTTGGACTCCCAAACACGGGGGAGGCATGCACACAACTGCAGGGCTCCTCCAAAATGGTGAGATCTGAGGTGCCGCTATGGCTGGTAGAGAGGCATGTCCTGTTCCAGCAGCATCGCCCCCAATGGTCCCCTGGGATGGTTAGGGGACAGAGTTGGTCTCTGCCTTGGAACACCTGCCTCCACCTCAGAGCTGGAGGACTTTGGAGAGGATTGCTCTCTCAGCAGGGTCCTATTAAATATTTTCAAGATGATTTCAGATAATTCAAAGAAGCGGTGGGAGGCTCCTTCTTTTATAGGCAAAACTCCCCAGGTGATTGGACTAAATCTATCCTGCTTTAGGGGTCCAATCCCTGCTCTTGAAATGTGTGGACTTTGCCTTTTTCATGTGCAACATGAATTGGAGGGGACAAGAAAGAGAAAGAGAAGCAGAAAGAATCACAATGGTGGAAATTTCCTTCCCTTGATTACTCTTAAATCCATCCATTCCTTTCTCAATAGAAACAAAGGCCTTTAGAAATACAGCTCCCTGGTGTGGGGCCAGGCTCTTTGTGAATGGGTGTGCACTTTGTTTCCTGTTCCCAGGCCAGATCCTGTAGAGTGGCTGTCCCAGGGAGAAGGGTGTTACCTGACCCTACAAAGGAAAAAAGAGAGGCACCCCACCAGGCTGCCTTTGTGCCAGTAGTGCAGGGCCCAGCCTGTCTGCGGGAATACACATAACCCTTTCACAGCTTAACTGGGCCCACATGGCTGACACATGTGCAAAACCAATTTAAGGTAGCAGGGAATACGCTGAAAGTTGCTGGCCACCATACCCTAACTCAGGTATGGCTTATATTTACAGTTGTATGTGCCACCAGGATATCTTCAGGGGTATGTTGTTTTTTGGAACAGGGGTGCACATTTTAAATCCATCCCCTGCACTGGCTGTCACTGCAGCTGTCAAGAGGGCACCTGTGGCTTGTGAACCTGCTCTGTGGCACTGGTAGAGCAGGTCCTGTGAATCAGGACACTAATGCAGCAGGGCACAAGTATACACTATGCGTATGCCATGGAGTTTATGAAAGGACAATCTGATTAGCAGATTTCCCTTCCAGAGAGGGAATTACCCAGATCATTTTATTATTTAATGAAAATTAAAAAAGACAGAAGGCAATTCATCATAGGAGGGTTCCCTGGTCTCCACTAGGGCTGCGAAGCCCCGCTGTTGCTGCCTCCCTGATTTATGGCTGAACACTCTATAGTAGGCGTTTGGTCTCTCATTCAGCTCCTGAATGAGGGAACCTAGTCCATTTTCATTTAGGTAATCACTTCATTCCCCCTGTTCCATGCTGGGTCTTGTCTGTTCGGCTCAGATGCATTGTGGTACATGGAGTTGTTTAGATGGTGCTGCCTCCTAAGAACAACCTGAAAGAGAAGAGAAGGAGACCTGTCCATGACAAAGGCTAATTGGACAGGGAAAGGGATACCAATATGTATATGTCACTAGAAATTATGGGGATCTACAAACAGGGTACCTTTCAATTCCCTCATACTACCTCTGAGGTACGTGTGACTCTAGTGTTGCTCTAATAGGGACACCTACCTCATTTCGTGAGGGTTCCCTGGGCGAGGTAGCATCTATGGCACTGTCACAAGGGATAGGCTAATAGCCAAATAACCACACAGAGTTAACCTTGTGGAAAAAAAAGGTGGCTATTTCGATTGAACTTGAACATGGCTTTTGCTATGCTACAAGCTTCCGGAATTAGAAACGTGTTTGCTGCTGTCTTTTACAGTTGCAAGCAGAATCTTTTAAGGCAAAAATGACTGAGGCAAAACTGAGGTATAATGTCGTACCATGGTATTCACAGCAAGCTTGGTGCCCAAGAATACATTTATAGCAACAAAGGCCCTGCCACCTAGCACCAAGCAGTACCAACACTTTGAAGATAACACAGGTTGGTTTGTCACACATCTTAAAGGGCCCTGCGTCGTAGGCATCCGGACTCTTCCCTTAAGGGCATTCAATCGTTTCTCACTGGTGTTGCCACTGCAGACAGTGACTCATGTCAAGATCACCAACAGACCCGTCACTAACCACGGGTATCTTTTGGGCAAGGCTATTGTGAGTCTTGGCCATTGCGTGGTATGCGGGGGTGATACAATGATCCCTGCCAGCAGAGCCTGTTGGTAGCCTTTTTCACCTCTAGTTCTCTGATCTCTTTAGGGGTCCAGGTCGGATCTTCTACGCCCTTGTCTGTTTTTCTTTTATTTCAGCTCGGTCAACATATTGGCTGGACAGCCTTGAGGGATATCCATGTCACGCTTTCTGCTCCAGTTTGAAGACGAAGATCTTTGCCTTTCATTGTAATAATCTGCTGCAAGCAGAGCTAGCCAGGCCTGTGAACAGGTAACAGCGACAATGCCCAACTAGAGGACCTTCATGCAGCGCCGGAAGGCGATCCAGTCTCCAGGGTTAGATCGGAATAAAGCGCCTACTTGGGTATTCAAGTAGCCGAGCACTGCACATTGCTGTTCAGAAGGTGTGTTGCAGTGAAACATGTCCGTATCTCTTCTTCACTGATGGGGGGAACCCAGCGATCATGCGCGCTTCAGTTTGGGCAGCCGTGACCTGCAGGCCAGCTATTCCCCTGGTGCTCTTGCCTCTTAACCTGCTATTCTTTGGTGCCCACTTTTAGGCAACCGGCTCTCAAACAGCAGACCTCACAATGTGATCAATACATTGAAATGTTGTTTGTGAAATGGTGATGCCCCACTTTATTAAAAACGGACGGATAAACCCTCATCATTGACACCAATCCTACTTCTGAACCCAAACAGTCCCTATAGAAAGGCTCCACTTCCTTCCTCTGTGCGTCTGCTATCCCCAGACCACCAGACCAGGCCACGCTGGTGCGCTGCCGCCTGTCTAATAGGGATAGCAGAAGAAAAGGTCCCAAAAACTAAAAGAGGAGTTGGGCTAAGGGCTCTAAAAGGGTACAGTCAGGTGGGGATGCTAATCCCTCTCTATTATGCCCGCACCATCTGATAAAATAAGCCTCCAAGCAGTGCCACCCCACTCACAGCACCACTGTTGGCGTGCCATATTCTAGCTCTGTATCCTACTAAATTAAAAAGGATATTATGACTACCCCATTGGTGGATTCTCTCCAGATTCAGAGGGGCTCTGGTTACTTTGTGACCTGTTGTGTGTTCGTGTTGCCCCACTTTCTCAAACAGTAGCCACATTTAGGCTACATTTTGACGTGGGTTATTTGTTTGTGCTGTGAGTTTACTTGGATGCCATGCCCCTCCACCCTCGTTGGCCAGCCCTACACCGCCATGAATAATGTGCACTGGAATTCCTTCTAGTTCTCACCTTGGTGTAACTTACCCAGAGGTCATCCCAACGACACAAGGTCCTGGTTTTACACACTGTACGCACATATATATAGCGAGCTACCTGTCCCCTCTCGCGCTCCGTGAATTATGTGGCGCTGTCTGGCTGACTGCTACAGTTCATGTGCTACACGTTCACTTGCCCCAAGCTGCTTCTGACAGGGGGAATGTTTAATCTCTACCTTCACTTTGTCACAGTTGTCTCTGGGTTCGTGTCTGAGCTACAGTGTTAACTTGAAGGATGTCCTCCCAGAGGAGGATATGAAGGCTAACCTGAGGGTGAGGGTTCGGCTGGACTTGCATTATCTGCTGCTCCCATTAAGCAGACTGGCAGAAATGCCATCCTGTAGATCTGAGACTTTTTTTTAACCCAGCAGTGTTTGTTCTTTCAGGCAGATAATAACATTGTAATTAATGTTCCCAAGTTAACTCGAATATAGTGAATACAATCATTACCATCTGCAATTTCCAAGTGTATTAGCAGAAGTAATTTGTAAGGACGATTTTCTAAAATGTGCCGGTACCAACCCCCCACTTCTGTATATTATATAGGTTTTGCTAGGAGCACTCAGTGTGGCGGTTGTGCTCTGTTTGGACGTTTTAAAGAACAGAAACAAACCTCAAAACCTTCAGATATAGTAGCCCGAATGTCGAGCTCGCCCATAGATTGCAATATTACTTGCATTGGTGCAGCCTACTCAGAAGCGTCCGTAGACTTAATGGTTAAGCTGTGTACCTTTGAATGTCTCCTTAAGGCTTGTGACGGAGTCAGGGTTTGGTGCTAGTCAGTACTTTTTCAGTACTTTGCAGATAGCAGGGGGCCACATTAGAACCCTGGGGTGTGTGGGGGCCTGCCACCCAGTGCTTCATTTGTAAAAACTTAAGTGCCGGGGCTCAAATATTTTCTAACACTCTGGATCAGCAGCCCATTCCCCTGCCTCACTCTTGCCACCGCCCAAGGCTGCTCCAAATGCTGTCAACATATACAGGGTTACAGCTGCAACTCCCACCAGCTTAGTGTGGTTGGCCGATGTACTCACTGCGGCAGAAGTGTGATTTACAAATGCCAATCAACAAACACATAAAATTACATAATAGTTGTGTCTTGGCATATGATATGATATGATGGTTTATTTATTTATATAGCGCCTATGCACAATGTGTTTCAAAGCGCTTCACAACAAGGGAGGGAACAAGGGACAAAACAAAACATACTTACAGGCCATGAACAACAAGAATGTGAAAAAAACTATCATACTCAGTGCAGCGACATTTCAGATAGTGCAAGTGCTATGAGACATGTTTAAGTGTGTCTTTAAGCACAATCAGCATTTACATTTTGCTCTGATTCTAGGTGTGTATTATGCGACTGGCAGTTAAATTAATAATGTAGCCAAACCACCACATCTTAATCACACTGAGGCTCAGACAATAAACGCCAAACACCCCCACAAATTAAGCACTGCCCATCCCCTCCTCTAAATCGGCCACTATGTGTGGGTGGATCACATGTGAAAATAGATTCCTAAAAAGAGCTTTGGATAAAACAGATTCGCAAAAGCGCCATTGGGGGAAAAACCCGACATAAGAAAACGCCAACTGCAGCAAAATGCCGCCGATAGAAAAAGCATTCTTGGCGCCCAGTGCATAAAGGAGTGAGCTAGCGTACAAACTAGGGTGGCCAGATTTAAAAAGTAAAAAACCAGGACAGGGCAACTAACATAAAAATAGGACGAACTTTTGAAAGTGGCTGTCAAGGCACTACAGTTCAGTAGTGGTTGTAGGACGATTTCACGTGATCAGGTATTTTAAGGGGACAGTGTATATGCAATATGCTGAGGGGGAAAAGCTAGGGGTGCGATCATTCTCATATTGTAAGTATTAAAACAAATGAAGATGGGGAATGCAAATAGGGAACTGAATAGGAAAAAAGCAAACTGAGGAGCATTTCAGCAGGAGTCCAGGAAAGAATGTCCAGGCAATGGGAGCATGAGGATGTCAACGTATTCAATGCAAATATCGTAAGGGAAATACAAAACATAGCTGGGTTGGCAAATACCTTTCAAAATCTAAAATGAGGCCTGCACCCAATGAAGTAGTAAAAATAGAAGAATGAAACTAAGGAAGGCTAAGCACACTATTATACACAATTAATGTTATGTGAAGATCTAGTGAAATGGAAAAAAAAAAACAAGGGTTAATAAGGAAAAACGAAAGTTCGCAAAGGTACTGAGACAGAATTAACGGCGATTTAAATGTAAAAGAGGCGAGTGAAGGGGAAAAGGGGAAGAAATCATGCACTTGCAGGAGGATGCAGCGGCAGCATGCAAAGCAGGGGTTAAAGCAGGTAAGATTGGAAAGTACTGTCCAGCAACACATAGTACAGAGAATGATGCAGAAAGCATGGTGGGGCACATGGAAGGTTTCACACAAACACACACAGATATTGCAGCGGCCTAGAGAAGAAGACGCAGGGAAGATCGGAAATTACTGTCCAGCAACACATAGTACAGAGGATGATGCAGAAAGCATGGTGGGCCACATGGAAGGTTTCACACAAAGACACACAGATATGCAGCGGCCTAGAGAGGAAGACGCAGGGAAGATCGGAAATTACTGTCCAGCAACACATAGTACAGAGAATGATGCAGAAAGTATTGTGGGGCAAATGAAAGGTTTCACACAAAGACACACAGATATGCAGCGGCCTAGAGAGGAAGACCTAGGGAAGATTGGAAATTACTGTCCAGCAACACATAGTACAGAGAATGATGCAGAAAGCATGGTGGGGCACATGGAAGGTTTCACACAAAGACACACAGATATGCAGCGGCCTAGAGAGGAAGACGCAGGGAAGATCAGAAATTACTGTCCAGCAACACATTGTACAGAGGATGATGCAGAAAGCATTGTGGGGCAAATGAAAGGTTTCACACAAAGACACACAGATATGCAGCGGCCTAGAGAGGAACACCTAGGGAAGATTGGAAATTACTGTCCAGCAACACATAGTACAGAGAATGATGCAGAAAGCATGGTGGGGCACATGGAAGGTTTCACACAAAGACACACAGATATTGCAGCAGTCTAGAGAGGAAGATGCAGGGAAGATCGGACATTACTGTCCAGCAACACATAGTACAGAGAATGATGCAGAAAGCATGGTGGGGCACATGGAAGGTTTCACACAAAGACACACAGATATGCAGCGGCCTAGAGAGGAAGACGCAGGGAAGATCGGAAATTACTGTCCAGCAACACATAGTACAGAGAATGATGCAGAAAGCATGGTGGGGCACATGGAAGGTTTCACACAAAGACACACAGATATTGCAGCAGTCTAGAGAGGAAGATGCAGGGAAGATCGGACATTACTGTCCAGCAACACATAGTACAGAGAATGATGCAGAAAGCATGGTGGGGCACATGGAAGGTTTCACACAAAGACACACAGATATGCAGCGGCCTAGAGAGGAAGACGCAGGGAAGATCGGAAATTACTGTCCAGCAACACATAGTACAGAGAATGATGCAGAAAGCATGGTGGGGCACATGGAAGGTTTCTCACAAAGACACACAGATATTGCAGAAGTCTAGAGAGGAAGATGCAGGGAAGATCGGATATTACTGTCCAGCAACACATAGTACCGAGGATGATGCAGAAAGCATGGTGGGGCACATGGAAGGTTTCACACAAAGAAACACAGATATGGAACGGCCTAGAGAGGAAGACGCAGGGAAGATCGGAAATTACTGTCCAGCAACACGTAGTACAGAGAATGATGCAGAAAGCATGGTGGGGCATATGGAAGGTTTCACACAAAGACACACAGATATTGCAGCAGCCTAGAGAGGAAGACGTAGGGAAGATCGGAAATTACTGTCCAGCAACACATAGTACAGCGGATGATGCAGAAAGCATGGTGGGGCACATGGAAGGTTTCACACAAAGACACACAGATATTGCAGCAGCCTAGAGAGGAAGACGCAGAGAAGATCGGAAATTACTGTCCAGCAACACATAGTACAGAAAATGATGCAGAAAGCATGGTGGGGCACATAGAAGGTTTCACACAAAGACACACAGATATTGCAGCAGCTTAGAGAGGAAGACACAGGGAAGATCGGAAATTTCTGTCCAGCAACACATAGTACAGAGAATGCTTCAGAAAGCATGGTGGGGCACATGGAAGGTTTCACACAAAGAAACACAGATATGGAGCGGCCTAGAGAGGAAGACGCAGGGAAGATCGGAAATTACTGTCCAGCAACACATAGTACAATGATGCAGAAAGCATGGTGGGGCACATGGAAGGTTTCACACAAAGACACACAGATATTGCAGCAGCCTAGAGAGGAAGACGTAGGGAAGATGGGAAATTACTGTCCAGCAACACATAGTACAGAAAATGATGCAGAAAGCATGGTGGGGCACATGGAAGGTTTCACACAAAGACACACAGATATTGCAGCAGCTTAGAGAGGAAGACGCAGGGAAGATCGGAAATTTCTGTCCAGCAACACATAGTACAGAGAATGCTTCAGAAAGCATGGTGGGGCACATGGAAGGTTTCACACAAAGACACACAGATATGCAGCGGCCTAGAGAGGAAGACGCAGGGAAGATTGGAAATTACTGTCCAGCAACACATAGTACAGAGGATGATGCAGAAAGCATGGTGGGGCACATGGAAGGTTTCACACAAAGACACACCGATATGCAGCGGCCTAGAGAGGAAGACGCAGGGAAGATCGGAAATTGCTGTCCAGCAACACATAGTACAAAGAATGATGCAGAAAGAATGGTGGGGCACATGGAAGGTTTCACACAAAGACACACAGATATGCAGAGGCCTAGAGAGGAAGACGCAGGGAAGATCGGAAATTACTGTCCAGCAACACATAGTACAGAGAATGATGCAGAAAGCATGGTGGGGCACATGGAAGGTTTCACACAAAGACACACAGTTATTGCAGCAGCCTAGAGAGGATGACACAGGGAAGATCGGAAATTTCTGTCCAGCAACACATAGTACAGAGAATGATACAGAAAGCATGGTGGGGCACATGGAAGATTTCACAAAAAGACACACAGATATTGCAGCAGCCTAGAGAGGAAGACGCAGGGAAGATCGGACATTTCTGTCCAGCAACACATAGTACAGAAAATGATGCAGACAGCATGGTGGGGCCCATGGAAGGCTTCACACAAAGACACACAGATATTGCAGCAGCCTAGAGAGGAAGACGCAGGGAAGATCGGAAATTACTGTCCAGCAACACATAGTACAGAGGATGATGCAAAAAGCATGGTGGGGCACATGGAAGGTTTCACACAAAGACACACAGATATGCAGCGGCCTAGAGAGGAAGACGCAGAGAAGATCAGAAATTACAGTCCAGCAACACATAGTACAGAGAATGATGCAGAAAGCATGGTGGGACACATGGAAGGTTTCACACAAAGACACACAGATATGCAGCGGCCTAGAGAGGAAGACGCAGGGAAGATCGGAAATTTCTGTCCAGCAACACATAGTACAGAGAATGATGCAGAAAGCATGGTGAGGCACATGGAAGGTTTCACACAAAGACACACAGATATGCAGCGGCCTAGAGAGGAAGACGCAGGGAATATCAGAAATGACTGTCCAGCAAAACATAGTACAGAGAATGATGCAGAAAGCATGGTGGGGCATATGGAAGGTTTCACACAAAGAAACACATATATGGAGCGGCCTAGAGACGAAGACGCAGGGAAGATTGGAAATTACTGTCCAGCAACACATAGTACAGAGAATGATGCAGAAAACATGGTGGGGCACATGGAAGGTTTCACACAAAGAGACACAGATATGCAGCAGCCTAGAGAGGAAGATGCAGGGAAGATCAGAAATTACTGTCCAGCAACACATAGTACAGAGGATGATGCAGAAAGCATGGTGGGCCACATGGAAGGTTTCACACAAAGGCACACAGATATGCAGCGGCCTAGAGAGGAAGACGCAGGGAAGATCAGAAATTACTGTCCAGCAACACATAGTACAGAGGATGACGCAGAAAGCATGGTGGGGCACATGAAAGGTTTCATACAAAGACACACAGATATGCAGCGGCCTAGAGAGGAAGACCTAGGGAAGATCGGAAATTACTGTCCAGCAACACATAGTACAGAGAATGATGCAGAAAGCATGGTGGGGCACATGGAAGGTTTCACACAAAGACACACAAATATTGCAGCAGTCTAGAGAGGAAGATGCAGGGAAGATTGGACATTACTGTCCAGCAACACATAGTACAGAGAATGATGCAGAAAGCATGGTGGGGCACATGGAAGGTTTCTCACAAAGACACACAGATATTGCAGAAGTCTAGAGAGGAAGATGCAGGGAAGATCAGATATTACTGTCCAGCAACACATAGTTCAGAGGATGATGCAGAAAGCATGGTGGGGCACATGGAAGGTTTCACACAAAGACACACAGATATGGAGCGGCCTAGAGAGGAAGACACAGGGAAGATCGGAAATTACTGTCCAGCAACACATAGTACAATGATGCAGAAAGCATGGTGGGGCACAAGGAAGGTTTCACACAAAGACACACAGATATTGCAGAAGCCAAGAGAGGAAGACGTAGGGAAGATCGGAAATTACTGTCCAGCAACACATAGTACAGTGGATGATACAGAAAGCATGGTGGGGCACATGGAAGGTTTCACACAAAGAAACACAGATATGCAGCGGCCTAGAGAGGAAGACGCAGGGAAGATTGGAAATGACTGTCCAGCAACACATAGTACAGAGGATGATGCAGAAAGCATGGTGGGGCACATGGAAGGTTTCACACAAAGACACACCGATATGCAGCGGCCTAGAGAGGAAGACGCAGGGAAGATCGGAAATTACTGTCCAGCAACACATAGTACAGAGAATGATGCAGAAAGCATGGTGGGGCACATGGAAGGTTTCACACAAAGACACACCGATATGCAGCGGCCTAGAGAGGAAGAGGCAGGGAAGATCGGAAATTTCTGTCCAGCAACACATAGTACAGAGAATGATGCAGAAAGCATGGTGGGGCAAAAGGAAGGTTTCACACAAAGACACACAGATATTGCAGCAGCCTAGAGAGGAAGAACCAGGGAAGATAGGAAATTACTGTCCAGCAACACATAGTACAGTGGATGATGCAGAAAGCATGGTGGGGCATATGGAAGGTTTCACGCAAAGAAACACAGATATGCAGCGGCCTAGAGAGGAAGACGCAGGGAAGATCAGAATTTACTGTCCAGCAACACATAGTACAGAGGATGATGCAGAAAGCATGGTGGGGCACATGGAAGGTTTCACACAAAGACACACCGATATGCAGCAGCCTAGAGAGGAAGACGCAGGGAAGATCGGAAATTACTGTCCAGCAACACATAGTACAGAGAATGATGCAGAAAGCATGGTGGGGCACATGGAAGGTTTCACACAAAGACACACAGATATTGCAGCAGCCTAGAGAGGAAGACGCAGGGAAGATTGGACATTTCTGTCCAGCAACACATAGTACAGAAAATGATGCAGACAGCATGGTGGGGCCCATGGAAGGTTTCACACAAAGACACACAGATAATGCAGCAGCCTAGAGAGGAAGACGCAGGGAAGATCGGAAATTACTGTCCAGCAACACATAGTACAGAGAATGATGCAGAAAGCATGGTGGGGCACATGGAAGGTTTCACAAAACGACACACAGATATTGCAGCAGCCTAGAGAGGAAGACGCAGGGAAGATCGGACATTTCTGTCCAGCAACACATAGTACAGAAAATGATGCAGACAGCATGGTGGGGCCCATGGAAGGTTTCACACAAAGACTCACAGATATTGCAGCAGCCTAGAGAGGAAGACGCAGGGAAGATCGAAAATTACTGTCCAGCAACACATAGTACAGAGGATGATGCAGAAAGCATGGTGGGGCACATGGAAGGTTTCACACAAAGACACACAGATATGCAGCGGCCTAGAGAGGAAGACGCAGGGAAGATCAGAAATTACAGTCCAGCAACACATAGTACAGAGAATGATGCAGAAAGCATGGTGGGGCACATGGAAGGTTTCACACAAAGACACACAGATATGCAGCGGCCTAGAGAGGAAGACGCAGGGAAGATCAGAAATTTCTGTCCAGCAACACATAGTACAGAGAATGATGCAGAAAGCATGGTGAGGCACATGGAAGATTTCACACAAAGACACACAGATATGCAGCGGCCTAGAGAGGAAGACGCAGGGAATATCAGAAATGACTGTCCAGCAACACATAGTACAGAGAATGATGCAGAAAGCATGGTGGGGCACATGGAAGGTTTCACACAAAGACACACAGATATGGAGCGGCCTAGAGAGGAAGACGCAGGGAAGATCGGAAATTACTGTCCAGCAACACATAGTACAGAGAATGATGCAGACAGCATGGTGGGGCACATGGAAGGTTTCACACAAACACACACAGATATTGCAGCGGCCTAGAGAGGAAGACGTAGGGAAGATCGGAAATTATTGTCCAGCAACACATAGTACAGAGGATGATGCAGAAAACATGGTGGGGCACGTGGAAGGTTTCACACAAAGAGACACAGATATGCAGCAGCGTAGAGAGGAAGACGCAGGGAAGATCGGAAATTACTGTCCAGCAACACATAGTACAGAGGATGATGCAGAAAGCATGGTGGGCCACATGGAAGGTTTCACACAAAGGCACACAGATATGCAGCGGCCTAGAGAGGAAGACGCAGGGAAGATCAGAAATTACTGTCCAGCAACACATCGTACAGAGGATGATGCAGAAAGCATTGTGGGGCAAATGAAAGGTTTCACACAAAGACACACAGATATGCAGCGGCCTAGAGAGGAACACCTAGGGAAGATTGGAAATTACTGTCCAGCAACACATAGTACAGAGAATGATGCAGAAAGCATGGTGGGGCACATGGAAGGTTTCACACAAAGACACTCAGATATTGCAGCAGTCTAGAGAGGAAGATGCAGGGAAGATCGGACATTACTGTCCAGCAACACATAGTACAGAGAATGATGCAGAAAGCATGGTGGGGCACATGGAAGGTTTCACACAAAGACACACAGATATGCAGCGGCCTAGAGAGGAAGACGCAGGGAAGATCGGAAATTACTGTCCAGCAACACATAGTACAGAGAATGATGCAGAAAGCATGGTGGGGCACATGGAAGGTTTCTCACAAAGACACACAGATATTGCAGAAGTCTAGAGAGGAAGATGCAGGGAAGATCGGATATTACTGTCCAGCAACACATAGTACAGCGGATGATGCAGAAAGCATAGTGGGGCACATGGAAGGTTTCACACAAAGACACACAGATATTGCAGCAGCCTAGAGAGGAAGACCCAGAGAAGATCGGAAATTACTGTCCAGCAACACATAGTACAGAAAATGATGCAGAAAGCATGGTGGGGCACATAGAAGGTTTCACACAAAGACACACAGATATTGCAGCAGCTTAGAGAGGAAGACACAGGGAAGATCGGAAATTTCTGTCCAGCAACACATAGTACAGAGAATGCTTCAGAAAGCATGGTGGGGTATTTGGAAGGTTTCACACAAAGAAACACAGATATGGAGCGGCCTAGAGAGGAAGACGCAGGGAAGATCGGAAATTACTTTCCAGCAACACATAGTACAATGATGCAGAAAGCATGGTGGGGCACATGGAAGGTTTCACACAAAGGCACATAGATATTGCAGCAGCCTAGAGAGCAAGACGTAGGGAAGATCGGAAATTACTGTCCAGCAACACATAGTACAGAAAATGATGCAGAAAGCATGGTGGGGCACATGGAAGGTTTCACACAAAGACACACAGATATTGCAGCAGCTTAGAGAGGAAGACGCAGGGAAGATCGGAAATTTCTGTCCAGCAACACATAGTACAGAGAATGCTTCAGAAAGCATGGTGGGGCACATGGAAGGTTTCACACAAAGACACACAGATATGCAGCGGCCTAGAGAGGAAGACGCAGGGAAGATTGGAAATTACTGTCCAGCAACACATAGTACAGAGAATGATGCAGAAAGCATGGTGGGGCACAAGGAAGGTTTCACACAAAGACACACAGATATTGCAGCAGCCTAGAGAGGAAGACGCAGGGAAGATCGGAAATTACTGTCCAGCAACACATAGTACAGTGGATGATGCAGAAAGCATGGTGGGGCATATGGAAGGTTTCACGCAAAGAAACACAGATATGCAGCGGCCTAGAGAGGAAGACGCAGGGAAGATCGGAATTTACTGTCCAGCAACACATAGTACAGAGGATGATGCAGAAAGCATGGTGGGGCACATGGAAGGTTTCACACAAAGACACACCGATATGCAGCGGCCTAGAGAGGAAGACGCAGGGAAGATCGGAAATTACTGTCCAGCAACACATAGTACAGAGGATGATGCAGAAAGCATGGTGGGGCACATGGAAGGTTTCACACAAAGACACACCGATATGCAGCGGCCTAGAGATGAAGACGCAGGGAAGATCGGAAATTACTGTCCAGCAACACATAGTACAGAGAATGATGCAGAAAGCATGGTGGGGCACATGGAAGGTTTCACACAAAGACACACCGATATGCAGCGGCCTAGAGAGGAAGACGCAGGGAAGATCGGAAATTACTGTCCAGCAACACATAGTACAGAGAATGATGCAGAAAGCATGGTGGGGCACACGGAAGGTTTCACACAAAGACACACAGATATTGCAGCAGCCTAGAGAGGAAGACGCAGGGAAGATCGGAAATTACTGTCCAGCAACACATAGTACAATGATGCAGAAAGCATGGTGGGGCACATGGAAGGTTTCACACAAAGACATACAGATATTGCAGCAGCCTAGAGAGGAAGACGTAGGGAAGATCGGAAATTACTATCCAGCAACACATAGTACAGCGGATGATGCAGAAAGCATGGTGGGGCACATGGAAGGTTTCACACAAAGACACACAGATATTGCAGTATCCTAGAGAGGAAGACGCAGAGAAGATCGTAAATTACTGTCCAGCAACACATAGTACAGAAAATGATGCAGAAAGCATGGTGGGGCACATAGAAGGTTTCACACAAAGACACACAGATATTGCAGCAGCTTAGAGAGGAAGACACAGGGAAGATCGGAAATTTCTGTCCAGCAACATATAGTACAGAGAATGCTTCAGAAAGCATGGTGGGGTATTTGGAAGGTTTCACACAAAGAAACACAGATATGGAGCGGCCTAGAGAGGAAGACGCAGGGAAGATCGGAAATTACTGTCCAGCAACACATAGTACAATGATGCAGAAAGCATGGTGGGGCACATGGAAGGTTTCACACAAAGGCACACAGATATTGCAGCAGCCTAGAGAGGAAGACGCAGGGAAGATCAGAAATTTCTGTCCAGCAACACATAGTACAGAGAATGATGCAGAAAGCATGGTGAGGCACATGGAAGGTTTCATACAAAGACACACAGATATGCAGCGGCCTAGAGAGGAAGACGCAGGGAATATCAGAAATGACTGTCCAGCAACACATAGTACAGAGAATGATGCAGAAAGCATGGTGGGGCACATGGAAGGTTTCACACAAAGACACACAGATATGGAGCGGCCTAGAGAGGAAGACGCAGGGAAGATCGGAAATTACTGTCCAGCAACACATAGTACAGAGAATGATGCAGACAGCATGGTGGGGCACATGGAAGGTTTCACACAAACACACACAGATATTGCAGCGGCCTAGAGAGGAAGACGTAGGGAAGATCGGAAATTACTGTCCAGCAACACATAGTACAGAGGATGATGCAGAAAACATGGTGGAGCACATGGAAGGTTTCACACAAAGAGACACAGATATGCAGCAGCCTAGAGAGGAAGACGCAGGGAAGATCGGAAATTACTGTCCAGCCACACATAGTACAGAGGATGATGCAGAAAGCATGGTGGGCCACATGGAAGGTTTCACACAAAGGCACACAGATATGCAGTGGCCTAGAGAGGAAGACGCAGGGAAGATCTGAAATTACTGTCCAGCAACACATAGTACAGAGGACGATGCAGAAAGCATGGTGGGGCACATGAAAGGTTTCACACAAAGACACACAGATATGCAGCGGCCTAGAGAGAAAGACCTAGGGAAGATTGGAAATTACTGTCCAGCAACACATAGTACAGAGAATGATGCAGAAAGCATGGTGGGGCACATGGAAGGTTTCACACAAAGACACACAGATATTGCAGCAGTCTAGAGAGGAAGATGCAGGGAAGATCGGACATTACTGTCCAGCAACACATAGTACAGAGAATGATGCAGAAAGCATGGTGGGGCGCATGGAAGGTTTCACACAAAGACACACAGATATGCAGCGGCCTAGAGAGGAAGACGCAGGGAAGATCGGAAATTACTGTCCAGCAACACATAGTACAGAGAATGATGCAGAAAGCATGGTGGGGCACATGGAAGGTTTCTCACAAAGACACACAGATATTGCAGAAGTCTAGAGAGGAAGATGCAGGGAAGATCGGATATTACTGTCCAGCAACACATAGTTCAGAGGATGATGCAGAAAGCATGGTGGGGCACATGGAAGGTTTCACACAAAGACACACAGATATGGAGCGGCCTAGAGAGGAAGACGCAGGGAAGATCGGATATTACTGTCCAGCAACACATAGTACAATGATGCAGAAAGCATGGTGGGGCACAAGGAAGGTTTCACACAAAGACACACAGATATTGCAGCAGCCTAGAGAGGAAGACGTAGGGAAGATCGGAAATTACTGTCCAGCAACACATAGTACAGAGGATGATGCAGAAAGCATGGTGGGGCACATGGAAGGTTTCACACAAAGAAACACAGATATGCAGCGGCCTAGAGAGGAAGACGCAGGGAAGATCGGAAATTACTGTCCAGCAACACATAGTACAGAGAATGATGCAGAAAGCATGGTGAGGCACATGGAAGGTTTCACACAAAGACACACAGATATGCAGAGGCCTAGAGAGGAAGACTCAGGGAAGATCGGAAATTACTGTCCAGCAACACATAGTACAGAGAATGATGCAGAAAGCATGGTGGGGCACATGGAAGGTTTCACACAAAGACACACAGATATTGCAGCAGCCTAGAGAGGAAGACGCAGGGAAGATTGGAAATTTCTGTCCAGCAACACATAGTACAGAGAATGATGCAGAAAGCATGGTGGGGCACATGGAAGGTTTCACACAAAGACACACAGATATTGCAGCAGCCTAGAGAGGAAGACGCAGGGAAGATCGGAAATTTCTGTCCAATAACACATAGTACAGAAAATGATGCAGACAGCATGGTGGGGAACATGGAAGGTTTCACACAAAGACACACAGATATTGCAGCAGCCTAGAGAGGAAGACGCAGAGAAGATCGGAAATTACTGTCCAGCAACACATAGTACAGAAAATGATGCAGAAAACATGGTGGGGCACATAGAAGATTTCACACAAAGACACACAGGTATTGCAGCAGCTTAGAGAGGAAGACGCAGGGAAGATCGGAAATTTCTGTCCAGCAACACATAGTACAGAGAATGATGCAGAAAGCATGGTGGGGCACAAGGAAGGTTTCACAAAAAGACACACAGATGTTGCAGCAACCTAGAGAGGAAGACGCAGGGAAGATCGGAAATTACTGTCCAGCAACACATAGTACAGTGGATGATGCAGAAAGCATGGTGGGGCACATGGAAGGTTTCACACAAAGAAACACAGATATGCAGCGGCCTAGAGAGGAAGACGCAGGGAAGATCGGAATTTACTGTCCAGCAACACATAGTACAGAGGATGATGCAGAAAGCATGGTGGGGCACATGGAACGTTTCACACAAAGACACATCGATATGCAGCGGCCTAGAGAGGAAGACGCAGGGAAGATTGGAAATTACTGTCCAGCAACACATAGTACAGAGAATGATGCAGAAAGCATTGTGGGGCACATGGAAGGTTTCACACAAAGACACACAGATATGCAGAGGCCTAGAGAGGAAGACGCAGGGAAGATCGGAAATTACTGTCCAGCAACACATAGTACAGAGAATGATGCAGAAAGCATGGTGGGGCACATGGAAGGTTTCACACAAAGACACACAGATATTGCAGCAACCTAGAGAGGAAGACACAGGGAAGATCGGAAATTTCTGTCCAGCAACACATAGTACAGAGAATGATGCAGAAAGCATGGTGGGGCACATGGAAGGTTTCACAAAAAGACACACAGATATTGGAGCAGCCTAGAGAGGAAGACGCAGTGAAGATCGGACATTTCTGTCCAGCAACACATAGTACAGAAAATGATGCAGACAGCATGGTGGGGCACATGGAAGGTTTCACACAAAGACACACAGATATTGCAGCAGCCTAGAGAGGAAGACGCAGGGAAGATCGGAAATTACTGTCCAGCAACACATAGTACAGAGGATGATGCAGAAAGCATGGTGGGGCACATGGAAGGTTTCACACAAAGACACACAGATATTGCAGCAGCCTAGAGAGGAAGACGCAGGGAAGATCAGAAATTACAGTCCAGCAACACATAGTACAGAGAATGATGCAGAAAGCATGGTGGGGCACATGGAAGGTTTCACACAAAGACACACAGATATGCAGCGGCCTAGAGAGGAAGACGCAGGGAAGATCGGAAATTTCTGTCCAGCAACACATAGTACAGAGAATGATTCAGAAAGCATGGTGAGGCACATGGAAGGTTTCACACAAAGACACATAGATATGCAGAGGCCTAGAGAGGAAGACGCCGGGAAGATAGGAAATTACTGTCCAGCAACACATAGTACAGAGAATGATGCAGAAAGCATGGTGGGGCACATGGAAGGTTTCACACAAAGACACACAGATATGCAGAGGCCTAGAGAGGAAGACGCCGGGAAGATTCGAAATTACTGTCCAGCAACACATAGTACCGAGAATGATGCAGAAAGCATGGTGGGACACATGGAAGGTTTCACACAAAGACACACAGATATTGCAGCAGCCTAGAGAGGAAGACGCAGGGAAGATCGGAAATGTCTGTCCAGCAACACATAGTACAGAAAATGATGCAGACAGCATGGTGGGGCACATGGAAGGTTTCACACAAAGACACACAGATATTGCAGCAGCCTAGAGAGGAATATGCAGAGAAGATCGGAAATTACTGTCCAGCAACACATAGTACAGAAAATGATGCAGAAAGCATGGTGGGGCACATAGAAGGCTTCACACAAAGACACACAGATATTGCAGCAGCTTAGAGAGGAAGACGCAGGGAAGATCGGAAATTTCTGTCCAGCAACACATAGTACAGAGAATGTTTCAGAAAGCATGGTGGGGCACATGGAAGGTTTCACACAAAGACACACAGATATGCAGCGGCCTAGAGAGGAAGACGCAGGGAAGATTGGAAATTACTGTCCAGCAACACATAGTACAGAGAATGATGCAGAAAGCATGGTGGGGCACAAGGAAGGTTTCACACAAAGACACACAGATATTGCTGCAGCCTCGAGAGGAAGACGCAGGGAAGATCGGAAATTACTGTCCAGCAACACATAGTACAGAGAATGATGCAGAAAGCATGGTGGGGCACAAGGAAGGTTTCACACAAAGACACACAGATATTGCTGCAGCCTCGAGAGGAAGACGCAGGGAAGATCGGAATTTACTGTCCCGCAACACATAGTACAGAGGATGATGCAGAAAGCATGGTGGGGCACATGGAAGGTTTCACACAAAGACAAACCGATATGAAGCGGCCTAGAGAGGAAGACGCAGGGAAGATCGGAAATTACTGTCCAGAAACACATAGTACAGAGAATGATGCAGAAAGCATGGTGGGGCACATGGAAGGTTTCACACAAAGACACACAGATATGCAGAGGCCTAGAGAGGAAGACGCAGGGAAGATCGGAAATTACTGTCCAGCAACACATAGTACAGAGAATGATGCAGAAAGCATGGTGGGGCACATGGAAGGTTTCACACAAAGACACAGTTATTGCAGCAGCCTAGAGAGGATGACACAGGGAAGATCGGAAATTTCTGTCCAGCAACACATAGTACAGAGAATGATACAGAAAGCATGGTGGGGCACATGGAAGATTTCACAAAAAGACACACAGATATTGCAGCAGCCTAGAGAGGAAGACGCTGGGAAGATCGGACATTTCTGTCCAGCAACACATAGTACAGAAAATGATGCAGACAGCATGGTGGAGCCCATGGAAGGTTTCACACAAAGACACACAGATATTGCAGCAGCCTAGAGAGGAAGACGCAGGGAAGATCGGAAATTACTGTCCAGCAACACATAGTACAGAGGATGATGCAGAAAGCATGGTGGGGCACATGGAAGGTTTCACACAAAGACACACAGATATGCAGCGGCCTAGAGAGGAAGACGCAGGGAAGATCAGAAATTACAGTCCAGCAACACATAGTACAGAGAATGATGCAGAAAGCATGGTGGGGCACATGGAAGGTTTCACACAAAGACACACAGATATGCAGCGGCCTAGAGAGGAAGACGCAGGGAAGATCGGAAATTTCTGTCCAGCAACACATAGTACAGAGAATGATGCAGAAAGCATGGTGAGGCACATGGAAGGTTTCACACAAAGACACACAGATATGCAGCGGCCTAGAGAGGAAGACGCAGGGAACATCAGAAATTACTGTCCAGCAACACATAGTACAGAGGATGATGCAGAAAGCATGGTGGGGCACATGAAAGGTTTCATACAAAGACACACAGATATGCAGCGGCCTAGAGAGGAAATCCTAGGGAAGATCGGAAATTACTGTCCAGCAACACATAGTGCATGCAGAAAGCATGGTGGGGCACATGGAAGGTTTCACACAAAGACACACAGATATTGCAGCAGTCTAGAGAGGAAGATGCAGGGAAGATCGGATATTACTGTCCAGCAACACATAGTTCAGAGGATGATGCAGAAAGCATGGTGGGGCACATGGAAGGTTTCACACAAAGACACACAGATATGGAGCGGCCTAGAGAGGAAGACGCAGGGAAGATCGGAAATTACTGTCCAGCAACACATAGTACAATGATGCAGAAAGCATGGTGGGGCACAAGGAAGGTTTCACACAAAGACACACAGATATTGCAGCAGCCTAGAGAGGAAGACGTAGGGAAGATCGGAAATTACTGTCCAGCAACACATAGTACAGTGGATGATGCAGAAAGCATGGTGGGGCACATGGAAGGTTTCACACAAAGAAACACAGATATGCAGCAGCCTAGAGAGGAAGACGCAGGGAAGATTGGAAATTACTGTCCAGCAACACATAGTACAGAGGATGATGCAGAAAGCATGGTGGGGCACATGGAAGGTTTCACACAAAGACACACCGATATGCAGCGGCCTAGAGAGGAAGACGCAGGGAAAATCGGAAATTACTGTCCAGCAACACATAGTACAGAGAATGATGCAGAAAGCATGGTGGGGCACATGGAAGGTTTCACACACAAAGACACACAGATATGCAGAGGCCTACAGAGGAAGACTCAGGGAAGATCGGAAATTACTGTCCAGCAACACATAGTACAGAGAATGATGCAGAAAGCATGGTGGGGCACATGGAAGGTTTCACACAAAGACACACAGATATTGCAGCAGCCTAGAGAGGAAGACGCAGGGAAGATCGGAAATTTCTGTCCAGCAACACATAGTACAGAGAATGATGCAGAAAGCATGGTGGGGCACAAGGAAGGTTTCACGCAAAGACACACAGATATTGCAGCAGCCTAGAGAGGAAGACGCAGGGAAGATCGGACATTTCTGTCCAGCAACACATAGTACAGAAAATGATGCAGACAGCATGGTGGGGCCCATGGAAGGTTTCACACAAAGACACACAGATATTGCAGCAGCCTAGAGAGGAAGACGCAGGGAAGATCGGAAATTACTGTCCAGCAACACATAGTACAGAGAATGATGCAGAAAGCATGGTGGGCACATGGAAGGTTTCACAAAAAGACACACAGATATTGCAGCAGCCTAGAAAGGAAGACGCAGGGAAGATCGGACATTTCTGTCCAGCAACACATAGTACAGAAAATGATGCAGACAGCATGGTGGGGCCCATGGAAGGTTTCACACAAAGACACACAGATATTGCAGCAGCCTAGAGAGGAAGACGCAGGGAAGATCGGAAATTACTGTCCAGCAACACATAGTACAGAGGATGATGCAGAAAGCATGGTGGGGCACATGGAAGGTTTCACACAAAGACACACAGATATGCAGCGGCCTAGAGAGGAAGACGCAGGAAAGATCAGAAATTACAGTACAGCAACACATAGTACAGAGAATGATGCAGAAAGCATGGTGGGGCACATGGAAGGTTTCACACAAAGACACACAGATATGGAGCGGCCGAGAGAGGAAGACGCAGGGAGGATCGGAAATTACTGTCCAGCAACACATAGTACAGAGAATGATGCAGAAAGCATGGTGGGGCACATGGAAGGTTTCACACAAACACACACAGATATTGCAGCGGCCTAGAGAGGAAGACGTAGGGAAGATCGGAAATTACTGTCCAGCAACACATAGTACAGAGGATGATGCAGAAAACATGGTGGGGCACATGGAAGGTTTCACACAAAGAGACACAGATATGCAGCACCCTAGAGAGGAAGACGCAGGGAAGATCGGAAATTACTGTCCAGCCGCACATAGTACAGAGGATGATGCAGAAAGCATGGTGGGCCACATGGAAGGTTTCACACAAAGGCACACAGATATGCAGCGGCCTAGAGAGGAAGACGCAGGGAAGATCAGAAATTACTGTCCAGCAACACATAGTACAGAGGATGATGCAGAAAGCATGGTGGGGCACATGAAAGGTTTCACACAAAGACACACAGATATGCAGCGGCCTAGAGAGGAAGACCTAGGGAAGATCGGAAATTACTGTCCAGCAACACATAGTACAGAGAATGATGCAGAAAGCATGGTGGGGCACATTGAAGGTTTCACACAAAGACACACAGATATTGCAGCAGTCTAGAGAGGAAGATGCAGGGAAGATCGGACATTACTGTCCAGCAGCACATAGTACAGAGAATGATGCAGAAAGCATGGTGGGGCACATGGAAGGTTTCACACAAAGACACACAGATATGCAGCGGCCTAGAGAGGAAGACGCAAGGAAGATCGGAAATTACTGTCCAGCAACACATAGTACAGAGAATGATGCAGAAAGCATGGTGGGGCACATGGAAGGTTTCTCACAAAGACACACAGATATTGCAGAAGTCTAGAGAGGAAGATGCAGGGAAGATCGGATATTACTGTCCAGCAACACATAGTTCAGAGGATGATGCAGAAAGCATGGTGGGGCACATGGAAGGTTTCACACAAAGACACACAGATATGGAGCGGCCTAGAGAGGAAGACGCAGGGAAGATCGGATATTACTGTCCAGCAACACATAGTACAATGATGCAGAAAGCATGGTGGGGCACAAGGAAGGTTTCACACAAAGACACACAGATATTGCAGCAGCCTAGAGAGAAAGACGTAGGGAAGATCGGAAATTACTGTCCAGCAACACATAGTACAGAGAATGATGCAGAAGGCATGGTGAAGCACATGGAAGGTTTCACACAAAGACACACAGATATGCAGAGGCCTAGAGAGGAAGACTCAGGGAAGATCGGAAATTACTGTCCAGCAACACATAGTACAGAGAATGATGCAGAAAGCATGGTGGGGCACATGGAAGGTTTCACACAAAGACACACAGATATTGCAGCAGCCTAGAGAGGAAGACGCAGGGAAGACTGGAAATTTCTGTCCAGCAACACATAGTACAGAGAATGATGCAGAAAGCATGGTGGGTCACATTGAAGGTTTCACACAAAGACACACAGATATTGCAGCAGCCTAGAGAGGAAGACGCAGGGAAGATCGGAAATTTCTATCCAGCAACACATAGTACAGAAAATGATGCAGACAGCATGGTGGGGAACATGGAAGGTTTCACACAAAGACACACAGATATTGCAGCAGCCTAGAGAGGAAGACGCAGAGAAGATCGGAAATTACTGTCCAGCAACACATAGTACAGAAAATGATGCAGAAAGCATGGTGGGGCATATAGAAGATTTCACACAAAGACACACAGATATTGCAGCAGTATAGAGAGGAAGACGCAGGGAAGATCGGAAATTACTGTCCAGCAACACATAGTACAGAGAATGATGCAGAAAGCATGGTGGGGCACATGGAAGGTTTCACACAAAGACACACAGTTATTGCAGCAGCCTAGAGAGGATGACACAGGGAAGATCGGAAATTTCTGTCCAGCAACACATAGTACAGAGAATGATACAGAAAGCATGGTGGGGCACATGGAAGATTTCACAAAAAGACACACAGATATTGCAGCAGCCTAGAGAGGAAGACGCTGGGAAGATCGGACATTTCTGTCCAGCAACACATAGTACAGAAAATGATGCAGACAGCATGGTGGGGCCCATGGAAGGTTTCACACAAAGACACACAGATATTGCAGCAGCCTAGAGAGGAAGACGCAGGGAAGATCGGAAATTACTGTCCAGCAACACATAGTACAGAGGATGATGCAGAAAGCATGGTGGGGCACATGGAAGGTTTCACACAAAGACACACAGATATGCAGCGGCCTAGAGAGGAAGACGCAGGGAAGATCAGAAATTACAGTCCAGCAACACATAGTACAGAGAATGATGCAGAAAGCATGGTGGGGCACATGGAAGGTTTCACACAAAGACACACAGATATGCAGCGGCCTAGAGAGGAAGACGCAGGGAAGATCGGAAATTTCTGTCCAGCAACACATAGTACAGAGAATGATGCAGAAAGCATGGTGAGGCACATGGAAGGTTTCACACAAAGACACACAGATATGCAGCGGCCTAGAGAGGAAGACGCAGGGAACATCAGAAATTACTGTCCAGCAACACATAGTACAGAGGATGATGCAGAAAGCATGGTGGGGCACATGAAAGGTTTCATACAAAGACACACAGATATGCAGCGGCCTAGAGAGGAAATCCTAGGGAAGATCGGAAATTACTGTCCAGCAACACATAGTGCATGCAGAAAGCATGGTGGGGCACATGGAAGGTTTCACACAAAGACACACAGATATTGCAGCAGTCTAGAGAGGAAGATGCAGGGAAGATCGGATATTACTGTCCAGCAACACATAGTTCAGAGGATGATGCAGAAAGCATGGTGGGGCACATGGAAGGTTTCACACAAAGACACACAGATATGGAGCGGCCTAGAGAGGAAGACGCAGGGAAGATCGGAAATTACTGTCCAGCAACACATAGTACAGAGAATGATGCAGAAAGCATGGTGGGGCACATGGAAGGTTTCTCACAAAGACACACAGATATTGCAGAAGTCTAGAGAGGAAGATGCAGGGAAGATCGGATATTACTGTCCAGCAACACATAGTTCAGAGGATGATGCAGAAAGCATGGTGGGGCACATGGAAGGTTTCACACAAAGACACACAGATATGCAGCGGCCTAGAGAGGAAGACGCAAGGAAGATCGGAAATTACTGTCCAGCAACACATAGTACAGAGAATGATGCAGAAAGCATGGTGGGGCACATGGAAGGTTTCTCACAAAGACACACAGATATTGCAGAAGTCTAGAGAGGAAGATGCAGGGAAGATCGGATATTACTGTCCAGCAACACATAGTTCAGAGGATGATGCAGAAAGCATGGTGGGGCACATGGAAGGTTTCACACAAAGACACACAGATATGGAGCGGCCTAGAGAGGAAGACGCAGGGAAGATCGGATATTACTGTCCAGCAACACATAGTACAATGATGCAGAAAGCATGGTGGGGCACAAGGAAGGTTTCACACAAAGACACACAGATATTGCAGCAGCCTAGAGAGAAAGACGTAGGGAAGATCGGAAATTACTGTCCAGCAACACATAGTACAGAGAATGATGCAGAAGGCATGGTGAAGCACATGGAAGGTTTCACACAAAGACACACAGATATGCAGAGGCCTAGAGAGGAAGACTCAGGGAAGATCGGAAATTACTGTCCAGCAACACATAGTACAGAGAATGATGCAGAAAGCATGGTGGGGCACATGGAAGGTTTCACACAAAGACACACAGATATTGCAGCAGCCTAGAGAGGAAGACGCAGGGAAGACTGGAAATTTCTGTCCAGCAACACATAGTACAGAGAATGATGCAGAAAGCATGGTGGGTCACATTGAAGGTTTCACACAAAGACACACAGATATTGCAGCAGCCTAGAGAGGAAGACGCAGGGAAGATCGGAAATTTCTATCCAGCAACACATAGTACAGAAAATGATGCAGACAGCATGGTGGGGAACATGGAAGGTTTCACACAAAGACACACAGATATTGCAGCAGCCTAGAGAGGAAGACGCAGAGAAGATCGGAAATTACTGTCCAGCAACACATAGTACAGAAAATGATGCAGAAAGCATGGTGGGGCATATAGAAGATTTCACACAAAGACACACAGATATTGCAGCAGTATAGAGAGGAAGACGCAGGGAAGATCGGAAATTACTGTCCAGCAACACATAGTATAGAGAATGATGCAGAAAGCATGGTGGGGCACATGGAAGGTTTCACACAAAGACACACAGTTATTGCAGCAGCCTAGAGAGGATGACACAGGGAAGATCGGAAATTTCTGTCCAGCAACACATAGTACAGAGAATGATACAGAAAGCATGGTGGGGCACATGGAAGATTTCACAAAAAGACACACAGATATTGCAGCAGCCTAGAGAGGAAGACGCTGGGAAGATCGGACATTTCTGTCCAGCAACACATAGTACAGAAAATGATGCAGACAGCATGGTGGGGCCCATGGAAGGTTTCACACAAAGACACACAGATATTGCAGCAGCCTAGAGAGGAAGACGCAGGGAAGATCGGAAATTACTGTCCAGCAACACATAGTACAGAGGATGATGCAGAAAGCATGGTGGGGCACATGGAAGGTTTCACACAAAGACACACAGATATGCAGCGGCCTAGAGAGGAAGACGCAGGGAACATCAGAAATTACTGTCCAGCAACACATAGTACAGAGGATGATGCAGAAAGCATGGTGGGGCACATGAAAGGTTTCATACAAAGACACACAGATATGCAGCGGCCTAGAGAGGAAATTCTAGGGAAGATCGGAAATTACTGTCCAGCAACACATAGTGCATGCAGAAAGCATGGTGGGGCACATGGAAGGTTTCACACAAAGACACACAGATATTGCAGCAGTCTAGAGAGGAAGATGCAGGGAAGATCGGATATTACTGTCCAGCAACACATAGTTCAGAGGATGATGCAGAAAGCATGGTGGGGCACATGGAAGGTTTCACACAAAGACACACAGATATGGAGCGGCCTAGAGAGGAAGACGCAGGGAAGATCGGAAATTACTGTCCAGCAACACATAGTACAATGATGCAGAAAGCATGGTGGGGCACAAGGAAGGTTTCACACAAAGACACACAGATATTGCAGCAGCCTAGAGAGGAAGACGTAGGGAAGATCGGAAATTACTGTCCAGCAACACATAGTACAGTGGATGATGCAGAAAGCATGGTGGGGCACATGGAAGGTTTCACACAAAGAAACACAGATATGCAGCAGCCTAGAGAGGAAGACGCAGGGAAGATTGGAAATTACTGTCCAGCAACACATAGTACAGAGGATGATGCAGAAAGCATGGTGGGGCACACGGAAGGTTTCACACAAAGACACACCGATATGCAGCGGCCTAGAGAGGAAGACGCAGGGAAAATCGGAAATTACTGTCCAGCAACACATAGTACAGAGAATGATGCAGAAAGCATGGTGGGGCACATGGAAGGTTTCACACACAAAGACACACAGATATGCAGAGGCCTACAGAGGAAGACTCAGGGAAGATCGGAAATTACTGTCCAGCAACACATAGTACAGAGAATGATGCAGAAAGCATGGTGGGGCACATGGAAGGTTTCACACAAAGACACACAGATATTGCAGCAGCCTAGAGAGGAAGACGCAGGGAAGATCGGAAATTTCTGTCCAGCAACACATAGTACAGAGAATGATGCAGAAAGCATGGTGGGGCACAAGGAAGGTTTCACGCAAAGACACACAGATATTGCAGCAGCCTAGAGAGGAAGACGCAGGGAAGATCGGACATTTCTGTCCAGCAACACATAGTACAGAAAATGATGCAGACAGCATGGTGGGGCCCATGGAAGGTTTCACACAAAGACACACAGATATTGCAGCAGCCTAGAGAGGAAGACGCAGGGAAGATCGGAAATTACTGTCCAGCAACACATAGTACAGAGAATGATGCAGAAAGCATGGTGGGCACATGGAAGGTTTCACAAAAAGACACACAGATATTGCAGCAGCCTAGAAAGGAAGACGCAGGGAAGATCGGACATTTCTGTCCAGCAACACATAGTACAGAAAATGATGCAGACAGCATGGTGGGGCCCATGGAAGGTTTCACACAAAGACACACAGATATTGCAGCAGCCTAGAGAGGAAGATGCAGGGAAGATCGGAAATTACTGTCCAGCAACACATAGTACAGAGGATGATGCAGAAAGCATGGTGGGGCACATGGAAGGTTTCACACAAAGACACACAGATATGCAGCGGCCTAGAGAGGAAGACGCAGGAAAGATCAGAAATTACAGTACAGCAACACATAATACAGAGAATGATGCAGAAAGCATGGTGGGGCACATGGAAGGTTTCACACAAAGACACACAGATATGGAGCGGCCGAGAGAGGAAGACGCAGGGAGGATCGGAAATTACTGTCCAGCAACACATAGTACAGAGAATGATGCAGAAAGCATGGTGGGGCACATGGAAGGTTTCACACAAACACACACAGATATTGCAGCGGCCTAGAGAGGAAGACGTAGGGAAGATCGGAAATTACTGTCCAGCAACACATAGTACAGAGGATGATGCAGAAAACATGGTGGGGCACATGGAAGGTTTCACACAAAGAGACACAGATATGCAGCACCCTAGAGAGGAAGACGCAGGGAAGATCGGAAATTACTGTCCAGCCGCACATAGTACAGAGGATGATGCAGAAAGCATGGTGGGCCACATGGAAGGTTTCACACAAAGACACACAGATATTGCAGTATCCTAGAGAGGAAGACGCAGAGAAGATCGTAAATTACTGTCCAGCAACACATAGTACAGAAAATGATGCAGAAAGCATGGTGGGGCACATAGAAGGTTTCACACAAAGACACACAGATATTGCAGCAGCTTAGAGAGGAAGACACAGGGAAGATCGGAAATTTCTGTCCAGCAACATATAGTACAGAGAATGCTTCAGAAAGCATGGTGGGGTATTTGGAAGGTTTCACACAAAGAAACACAGATATGGAGCGGCCTAGAGAGGAAGACGCAGGGAAGATCGGAAATTACTGTCCAGCAACACATAGTACAATGATGCAGAAAGCATGGTGGGGCACATGGAAGGTTTCACACAAAGGCACACAGATATTGCAGCAGCCTAGAGAGGAAGACGCAGGGAAGATCAGAAATTTCTGTCCAGCAACACATAGTACAGAGAATGATGCAGAAAGCATGGTGAGGCACATGGAAGGTTTCATACAAAGACACACAGATATGCAGCGGCCTAGAGAGGAAGACGCAGGGAATATCAGAAATGACTGTCCAGCAACACATAGTACAGAGAATGATGCAGAAAGCATGGTGGGGCACATGGAAGGTTTCACACAAAGACACACAGATATGGAGCGGCCTAGAGAGGAAGACGCAGGGAAGATCGGAAATTACTGTCCAGCAACACATAGTACAGAGAATGATGCAGACAGCATGGTGGGGCACATGGAAGGTTTCACACAAACACACACAGATATTGCAGCGGCCTAGATAGGAAGACGTAGGGAAGATCGGAAATTACTGTCCAGCAACACATAGTACAGAGGATGATGCAGAAAACATGGTGGAGCACATGGAAGGTTTCACACAAAGAGACACAGATATGCAGCAGCCTAGAGAGGAAGACGCAGGGAAGATTGGAAATTACTGTCCAGCCACACATAGTACAGAGGATGATGCAGAAAGCATGGTGGGCCACATGGAAGGTTTCACACAAAGGCACACAGATATGCAGTGGCCTAGAGAGGAAGATGCAGGGAAGATCTGAAATTACTGTCCAGCAACACATAGTACAGAGGACGATGCAGAAAGCATGGTGGGGCACATGAAAGGTTTCACACAAAGACACACAGATATGCAGCGGCCTAGAGAGAAAGACCTAGGGAAGATTGGAAATTACTGTCCAGCAACACATAGTACAGAGAATGATGCAGAAAGCATGGTGGGGCACATGGAAGGTTTCACACAAAGACACACAGATATTGCAGCAGTCTAGAGAGGAAGATGCAGGGAAGATCGGACATTACTGTCCAGCAACACATAGTACAGAGAATGATGCAGAAAGCATGGTGGGGCGCATGGAAGGTTTCACACAAAGACACACAGATATGCAGCGGCCTAGAGAGGAAGACGCAGGGAAGATCGGAAATTACTGTCCAGCAACACATAGTACAGAGAATGATGCAGAAAGCATGGTGGGGCACATGGAAGGTTTCTCACAAAGACACACAGATATTGCAGAAGTCTAGAGAGGAAGATGCAGGGAAGATCGGATATTACTGTCCAGCAACACATAGTTCAGAGGATGATGCAGAAAGCATGGTGGGGCACATGGAAGGTTTCACACAAAGACACACAGATATGGAGCGGCCTAGAGAGGAAGACGCAGGGAAGATCGGATATTACTGTCCAGCAACACATAGTACAATGATGCAGAAAGCATGGTGGGGCACAAGGAAGGTTTCACACAAAGACACACAGATATTGCAGCAGCCTAGAGAGGAAGACGTAGGGAAGATCGGAAATTACTGTCCAGCAACACATAGTACAGAGGATGATGCAGAAAGCATGGTGGGGCACATGGAAGGTTTCACACAAAGAAACACAGATATGCAGCGGCCTAGAGAGGAAGACGCAGGGAAGATCGGAAATTACTGTCCAGCAACACATAGTACAGAGAATGATGCAGAAAGCATGGTGAGGCACATGGAAGGTTTCACACAAAGACACACAGATATGCAGAGGCCTAGAGAGGAAGACTCAGGGAAGATCGGAAATTACTGTCCAGCAACACATAGTACAGAGAATGATGCAGAAAGCATGGTGGGGCACATGGAAGGTTTCACACAAAGACACACAGATATTGCAGCAGCCTAGAGAGGAAGACGCAGGGAAGATTGGAAATTTCTGTCCAGCAACACATAGTACAGAGAATGATGCAGAAAGCATGGTGGGGCACATGGAAGGTTTCACACAAAGACACACAGATATTGCAGCAGCCTAGAGAGGAAGACGCAGGGAAGATCGGAAATTTCTGTCCAATAACACATAGTACAGAAAATGATGCAGACAGCATGGTGGGGAACATGGAAGGTTTCACACAAAGACACACAGATATTGCAGCAGCCTAGAGAGGAAGACGCAGAGAAGATCGGAAATTACTGTCCAGCAACACATAGTACAGAAAATGATGCAGAAAACATGGTGGGGCACATAGAAGATTTCACACAAAGACACACAGGTATTGCAGCAGCTTAGAGAGGAAGACGCAGGGAAGATCGGAAATTTCTGTCCAGCAACACATAGTACAGAGAATGATGCAGAAAGCATGGTGGGGCACAAGGAAGGTTTCACAAAAAGACACACAGATGTTGCAGCAACCTAGAGAGGAAGACGCAGGGAAGATCGGAAATTACTGTCCAGCAACACATAGTACAGTGGATGATGCAGAAAGCATGGTGGGGCACATGGAAGGTTTCACACAAAGAAACACAGATATGCAGCGGCCTAGAGAGGAAGACGCAGGGAAGATCGGAATTTACTGTCCAGCAACACATAGTACAGAGGATGATGCAGAAAGCATGGTGGGGCACATGGAACGTTTCACACAAAGACACATCGATATGCAGCGGCCTAGAGAGGAAGACGCAGGGAAGATTGGAAATTACTGTCCAGCAACACATAGTACAGAGAATGATGCAGAAAGCATTGTGGGGCACATGGAAGGTTTCACACAAAGACACACAGATATGCAGAGGCCTAGAGAGGAAGACGCAGGGAAGATCGGAAATTACTGTCCAGCAACACATAGTACAGAGAATGATGCAGAAAGCATGGTGGGGCACATGGAAGGTTTCACACAAAGACACACAGATATTGCAGCAACCTAGAGAGGAAGACACAGGGAAGATCGGAAATTTCTGTCCAGCAACACATAGTACAGAGAATGATGCAGAAAGCATGGTGGGGCACATGGAAGGTTTCACAAAAAGACACACAGATATTGCAGCAGCCTAGAGAGGAAGACGCAGTGAAGATCGGACATTTCTGTCCAGCAACACATAGTACAGAAAATGATGCAGACAGCATGGTGGGGCACATGGAAGGTTTCACACAAAGACACACAGATATTGCAGCAGCCTAGAGAGGAAGACGCAGGGAAGATTGGAAATTACTGTCCAGCAACACATAGTACAGAGGATGATGCAGAAAGCATGGTGGGGCACATGGAAGGTTTCACACAAAGACACACAGATATTGCAGCAGCCTAGAGAGGAAGACGCAGGGAAGATCAGAAATTACAGTCCAGCAACACATAGTACAGAGAATGATGCAGAAAGCATGGTGGGGCACATGGAAGGTTTCACACAAAGACACACAGATATGCAGCGGCCTAGAGAGGAAGACGCAGGGAAGATCGGAAATTTCTGTCCAGCAACACATAGTACAGAGAATGATGCAGAAAGCATGGTGAGGCACATGGAAGGTTTCACACAAAGACACATAGATATGCAGAGGCCTAGAGAGGAAGACGCCGGGAAGATAGGAAATTACTGTCCAGCAACACATAGTACAGAGAATGATGCAGAAAGCATGGTGGGGCACATGGAAGGTTTCACACAAAGACACACAGATATGCAGAGGCCTAGAGAGGAAGACGCCGGGAAGATTCGAAATTACTGTCCAGCAACACATAGTACCGAGAATGATGCAGAAAGCATGGTGGGACACATGGAAGGTTTCACACAAAGACACACAGATATTGCAGCAGCCTAGAGAGGAAGACGCAGGGAAGATCGGAAATGTCTGTCCAGCAACACATAGTACAGAAAATGATGCAGACAGCATGGTGGGGCACATGGAAGGTTTCACACAAAGACACACAGATATTGCAGCAGCCTAGAGAGGAATATGCAGAGAAGATCGGAAATTACTGTCCAGCAACACATAGTACAGAAAATGATGCAGAAAGCATGGTGGGGCACATAGAAGGCTTCACACAAAGACACACAGATATTGCAGCAGCTTAGAGAGGAAGACGCAGGGAAGATCGGAAATTTCTGTCCAGCAACACATAGTACAGAGAATGCTTCAGAAAGCATGGTGGGGCACATGGAAGGTTTCACACAAAGACACACAGATATGCAGCGGCCTAGAGAGGAAGACGCAGGGAAGATTGGAAATTACTGTCCAGCAACACATAGTACAGAGAATGATGCAGAAAGCATGGTGGGGCACAAGGAAGGTTTCACACAAAGACACACAGATATTGCTGCAGCCTCGAGAGGAAGACGCAGGGAAGATCGGAAATTACTGTCCAGCAACACATAGTACAGAGAATGATGCAGAAAGCATGGTGGGGCACAAGGAAGGTTTCACACAAAGACACACAGATATTGCTGCAGCCTCGAGAGGAAGACGCAGGGAAGATCGGAATTTACTGTCCAGCAACACATAGTACAGAGGATGATGCAGAAAGCATGGTGGGGCACATGGAAGGTTTCACACAAAGACAAACCGATATGAAGCGGCCTAGAGAGGAAGACGCAGGGAAGATCGGAAATTACTGTCCAGAAACACATAGTACAGAGAATGATGCAGAAAGCATGGTGGGGCACATGGAAGGTTTCACACAAAGACACACAGATATGCAGAGGCCTAGAGAGGAAGACGCAGGGAAGATCGGAAATTACTGTCCAGCAACACATAGTACAGAGAATGATGCAGAAAGCATGGTGGGGCACATGGAAGGTTTCACACAAAGACACACAGTTATTGCAGCAGCCTAGAGAGGATGACACAGGGAAGATCGGAAATTTCTGTCCAGCAACACATAGTACAGAGAATGATACAGAAAGCATGGTGGGGCACATGGAAGATTTCACAAAAAGACACACAGATATTGCAGCAGCCTAGAGAGGAAGACGCTGGGAAGATCGGACATTTCTGTCCAGCAACACATAGTACAGAAAATGATGCAGACAGCATGGTGGGGCCCATGGAAGGTTTCACACAAAGACACACAGATATTGCAGCAGCCTAGAGAGGAAGACGCAGGGAAGATCGGAAATTACTGTCCAGCAACACATAGTACAGAGGATGATGCAGAAAGCATGGTGGGGCACATGGAAGGTTTCACACAAAGACACACAGATATGCAGCGGCCTAGAGAGGAAGACGCAGGGAAGATCAGAAATTACAGTCCAGCAACACATAGTACAGAGAATGATGCAGAAAGCATGGTGGGGCACATGGAAGGTTTCACACAAAGACACACAGATATGCAGCGGCCTAGAGAGGAAGACGCAGGGAAGATCGGAAATTTCTGTCCAGCAACACATAGTACAGAGAATGATGCAGAAAGCATGGTGAGGCACATGGAAGGTTTCACACAAAGACACACAGATATGCAGCGGCCTAGAGAGGAAGACGCAGGGAACATCAGAAATTACTGTCCAGCAACACATAGTACAGAGGATGATGCAGAAAGCATGGTGGGGCACATGAAAGGTTTCATACAAAGACACACAGATATGCAGCGGCCTAGAGAGGAAATCCTAGGGAAGATCGGAAATTACTGTCCAGCAACACATAGTGCATGCAGAAAGCATGGTGGGGCACATGGAAGGTTTCACACAAAGACACACAGATATTGCAGCAGTCTAGAGAGGAAGATGCAGGGAAGATCGGATATTACTGTCCAGCAACACATAGTTCAGAGGATGATGCAGAAAGCATGGTGGGGCACATGGAAGGTTTCACACAAAGACACACAGATATGGAGCGGCCTAGAGAGGAAGACGCAGGGAAGATCGGAAATTACTGTCCAGCAACACATAGTACAGAGAATGATGCAGAAAGCATGGTGGGGCACATGGAAGGTTTCTCACAAAGACACACAGATATTGCAGAAGTCTAGAGAGGAAGATGCAGGGAAGATCGGATATTACTGTCCAGCAACACATAGTTCAGAGGATGATGCAGAAAGCATGGTGGGGCACATGGAAGGTTTCACACAAAGACACACAGATATGCAGCGGCCTAGAGAGGAAGACGCAAGGAAGATCGGAAATTACTGTCCAGCAACACATAGTACAGAGAATGATGCAGAAAGCATGGTGGGGCACATGGAAGGTTTCTCACAAAGACACACAGATATTGCAGAAGTCTAGAGAGGAAGATGCAGGGAAGATCGGATATTACTGTCCAGCAACACATAGTTCAGAGGATGATGCAGAAAGCATGGTGGGGCACATGGAAGGTTTCACACAAAGACACACAGATATGGAGCGGCCTAGAGAGGAAGACGCAGGGAAGATCGGATATTACTGTCCAGCAACACATAGTACAATGATGCAGAAAGCATGGTGGGGCACAAGGAAGGTTTCACACAAAGACACACAGATATTGCAGCAGCCTAGAGAGAAAGACGTAGGGAAGATCGGAAATTACTGTCCAGCAACACATAGTACAGAGAATGATGCAGAAGGCATGGTGAAGCACATGGAAGGTTTCACACAAAGACACACAGATATGCAGAGGCCTAGAGAGGAAGACTCAGGGAAGATCGGAAATTACTGTCCAGCAACACATAGTACAGAGAATGATGCAGAAAGCATGGTGGGGCACATGGAAGGTTTCACACAAAGACACACAGATATTGCAGCAGCCTAGAGAGGAAGACGCAGGGAAGACTGGAAATTTCTGTCCAGCAACACATAGTACAGAGAATGATGCAGAAAGCATGGTGGGTCACATTGAAGGTTTCACACAAAGACACACAGATATTGCAGCAGCCTAGAGAGGAAGACGCAGGGAAGATCGGAAATTTCTATCCAGCAACACATAGTACAGAAAATGATGCAGACAGCATGGTGGGGAACATGGAAGGTTTCACACAAAGACACACAGATATTGCAGCAGCCTAGAGAGGAAGACGCAGAGAAGATCGGAAATTACTGTCCAGCAACACATAGTACAGAAAATGATGCAGAAAGCATGGTGGGGCATATAGAAGATTTCACACAAAGACACACAGATATTGCAGCAGTATAGAGAGGAAGACGCAGGGAAGATCGGAAATTACTGTCCAGCAACACATAGTATAGAGAATGATGCAGAAAGCATGGTGGGGCACATGGAAGGTTTCACACAAAGACACACAGTTATTGCAGCAGCCTAGAGAGGATGACACAGGGAAGATCGGAAATTTCTGTCCAGCAACACATAGTACAGAGAATGATACAGAAAGCATGGTGGGGCACATGGAAGATTTCACAAAAAGACACACAGATATTGCAGCAGCCTAGAGAGGAAGACGCTGGGAAGATCGGACATTTCTGTCCAGCAACACATAGTACAGAAAATGATGCAGACAGCATGGTGGGGCCCATGGAAGGTTTCACACAAAGACACACAGATATTGCAGCAGCCTAGAGAGGAAGACGCAGGGAAGATCGGAAATTACTGTCCAGCAACACATAGTACAGAGGATGATGCAGAAAGCATGGTGGGGCACATGGAAGGTTTCACACAAAGACACACAGATATGCAGCGGCCTAGAGAGGAAGACGCAGGGAAGATCAGAAATTACAGTCCAGCAACACATAGTACAGAGAATGATGCAGAAAGCATGGTGGGGCACATGGAAGGTTTCACACAAAGACACACAGATATGCAGCGGCCTAGAGAGGAAGACGCAGGGAAGATCGGAAATTTCTGTCCAGCAACACATAGTACAGAGAATGATGCAGAAAGAATGGTGAGGCACATGGAAGGTTTCACACAAAGACACACAGATATGCAGCGGCCTAGAGAGGAAGACGCAGGGAACATCAGAAATTACTGTCCAGCAACACATAGTACAGAGGATGATGCAGAAAGCATGGTGGGGCACATGAAAGGTTTCATACAAAGACACACAGATATGCAGCGGCCTAGAGAGGAAATTCTAGGGAAGATCGGAAATTACTGTCCAGCAACACATAGTGCATGCAGAAAGCATGGCGGGGCACATGGAAGGTTTCACACAAAGACACACAGATATTGCAGCAGTCTAGAGAGGAAGATGCAGGGAAGATCGGATATTACTGTCCAGCAACACATAGTTCAGAGGATGATGCAGAAAGCATGGTGGGGCACATGGAAGGTTTCACACAAAGACACACAGATATGGAGCGGCCTAGAGAGGAAGACGCAGGGAAGATCGGAAATTACTGTCCAGCAACACATAGTACAATGATGCAGAAAGCATGGTGGGGCACAAGGAAGGTTTCACACAAAGACACACAGATATTGCAGCAGCCTAGAGAGGAAGACGTAGGGAAGATCGGAAATTACTGTCCAGCAACACATAGTACAGTGGATGATGCAGAAAGCATGGTGGGGCACATGGAAGGTTTCACACAAAGAAACACAGATATGCAGCAGCCTAGAGAGGAAGACGCAGGGAAGATTGGAAATTACTGTCCAGCAACACATAGTACAGAGGATGATGCAGAAAGCATGGTGGGGCACATGGAAGGTTTCACACAAAGACACACCGATATGCAGCGGCCTAGAGAGGAAGACGCAGGGAAAATCGGAAATTACTGTCCAGCAACACATAGTACAGAGAATGATGCAGAAAGCATGGTGGGGCACATGGAAGGTTTCACACACAAAGACACACAGATATGCAGAGGCCTACAGAGGAAGACTCAGGGAAGATCGGAAATTACTGTCCAGCAACACATAGTACAGAGAATGATGCAGAAAGCATGGTGGGGCACATGGAAGGTTTCACACAAAGACACACAGATATTGCAGCAGCCTAGAGAGGAAGACGCAGGGAAGATCGGAAATTTCTGTCCAGCAACACATAGTACAGAGAATGATGCAGAAAGCATGGTGGGGCACAAGGAAGGTTTCACGCAAAGACACACAGATATTGCAGCAGCCTAGAGAGGAAGACGCAGGGAAGATCGGACATTTCTGTCCAGCAACACATAGTACAGAAAATGATGCAGACAGCATGGTGGGGCCCATGGAAGGTTTCACACAAAGACACACAGATATTGCAGCAGCCTAGAGAGGAAGACGCAGGGAAGATCGGAAATTACTGTCCAGCAACACATAGTACAGAGAATGATGCAGAAAGCATGGTGGGCACATGGAAGGTTTCACAAAAAGACACACAGATATTGCAGCAGCCTAGAAAGGAAGACGCAGGGAAGATCGGACATTTCTGTCCAGCAACACATAGTACAGAAAATGATGCAGACAGCATGGTGGGGCCCATGGAAGGTTTCACACAAAGACACACAGATATTGCAGCAGCCTAGAGAGGAAGATGCAGGGAAGATCGGAAATTACTGTCCAGCAACACATAGTACAGAGGATGATGCAGAAAGCATGGTGGGGCACATGGAAGGTTTCACACAAAGACACACAGATATGCAGCGGCCTAGAGAGGAAGACGCAGGAAAGATCAGAAATTACAGTACAGCAACACATAGTACAGAGAATGATGCAGAAAGCATGGTGGGGCACATGGAAGGTTTCACACAAAGACACACAGATATGGAGCGGCCGAGAGAGGAAGACGCAGGGAGGATCGGAAATTACTGTCCAGCAACACATAGTACAGAGAATGATGCAGAAAGCATGGTGGGGCACATGGAAGGTTTCACACAAACACACACAGATATTGCAGCGGCCTAGAGAGGAAGACGTAGGGAAGATCGGAAATTACTGTCCAGCAACACATAGTACAGAGGATGATGCAGAAAACATGGTGGGGCACATGGAAGGTTTCACACAAAGAGACACAGATATGCAGCACCCTAGAGAGGAAGACGCAGGGAAGATCGGAAATTACTGTCCAGCCGCACATAGTACAGAGGATGATGCAGAAAGCATGGTGGGCCACATGGAAGGTTTCACACAAAGACACACAGATATTGCAGTATCCTAGAGAGGAAGACGCAGAGAAGATCGTAAATTACTGTCCAGCAACACATAGTACAGAAAATGATGCAGAAAGCATGGTGGGGCACATAGAAGGTTTCACACAAAGACACACAGATATTGCAGCAGCTTAGAGAGGAAGACACAGGGAAGATCGGAAATTTCTGTCCAGCAACATATAGTACAGAGAATGCTTCAGAAAGCATGGTGGGGTATTTGGAAGGTTTCACACAAAGAAACACAGATATGGAGCGGCCTAGAGAGGAAGACGCAGGGAAGATCGGAAATTACTGTCCAGCAACACATAGTACAATGATGCAGAAAGCATGGTGGGGCACATGGAAGGTTTCACACAAAGGCACACAGATATTGCAGCAGCCTAGAGAGGAAGACGCAGGGAAGATCAGAAATTTCTGTCCAGCAACACATAGTACAGAGAATGATGCAGAAAGCATGGTGAGGCACATGGAAGGTTTCATACAAAGACACACAGATATGCAGCGGCCTAGAGAGGAAGACGCAGGGAATATCAGAAATGACTGTCCAGCAACACATAGTACAGAGAATGATGCAGAAAGCATGGTGGGGCACATGGAAGGTTTCACACAAAGACACACAGATATGGAGCGGCCTAGAGAGGAAGACGCAGGGAAGATCGGAAATTACTGTCCAGCAACACATAGTACAGAGAATGATGCAGACAGCATGGTGGGGCACATGGAAGGTTTCACACAAACACACACAGATATTGCAGCGGCCTAGATAGGAAGACGTAGGGAAGATCGGAAATTACTGTCCAGCAACACATAGTACAGAGGATGATGCAGAAAACATGGTGGAGCACATGGAAGGTTTCACACAAAGAGACACAGATATGCAGCAGCCTAGAGAGGAAGACGCAGGGAAGATCGGAAATTACTGTCCAGCCACACATAGTACAGAGGATGATGCAGAAAGCATGGTGGGCCACATGGAAGGTTTCACACAAAGGCACACAGATATGCAGTGGCCTAGAGAGGAAGACGCAGGGAAGATCTGAAATTACTGTCCAGCAACACATAGTACAGAGGACGATGCAGAAAGCATGGTGGGGCACATGAAAGGTTTCACACAAAGACACACAGATATGCAGCGGCCTAGAGAGAAAGACCTAGGGAAGATTGGAAATTACTGTCCAGCAACACATAGTACAGAGAATGATGCAGAAAGCATGGTGGGGCACATGGAAGGTTTCACACAAAGACACACAGATATTGCAGCAGTCTAGAGAGGAAGATGCAGGGAAGATCGGACATTACTGTCCAGCAACACATAGTACAGAGAATGATGCAGAAAGCATGGTGGGGCGCATGGAAGGTTTCACACAAAGACACACAGATATGCAGCGGCCTAGAGAGGAAGACGCAGGGAAGATCGGAAATTACTGTCCAGCAACACATAGTACAGAGAATGATGCAGAAAGCATGGTGGGGCACATGGAAGGTTTCTCACAAAGACACACAGATATTGCAGAAGTCTAGAGAGGAAGATGCAGGGAAGATCGGATATTACTGTCCAGCAACACATAGTTCAGAGGATGATGCAGAAAGCATGGTGGGGCACATGGAAGGTTTCACACAAAGACACACAGATATGGAGCGGCCTAGAGAGGAAGACGCAGGGAAGATCGGATATTACTGTCCAGCAACACATAGTACAATGATGCAGAAAGCATGGTGGGGCACAAGGAAGGTTTCACACAAAGACACACAGATATTGCAGCAGCCTAGAGAGGAAGACGTAGGGAAGATCGGAAATTACTGTCCAGCAACACATAGTACAGAGGATGATGCAGAAAGCATGGTGGGGCACATGGAAGGTTTCACACAAAGAAACACAGATATGCAGCGGCCTAGAGAGGAAGACGCAGGGAAGATCGGAAATTACTGTCCAGCAACACATAGTACAGAGAATGATGCAGAAAGCATGGTGAGGCACATGGAAGGTTTCACACAAAGACACACAGATATGCAGAGGCCTAGAGAGGAAGACTCAGGGAAGATCGGAAATTACTGTCCAGCAACACATAGTACAGAGAATGATGCAGAAAGCATGGTGGGGCACATGGAAGGTTTCACACAAAGACACACAGATATTGCAGCAGCCTAGAGAGGAAGACGCAGGGAAGATTGGAAATTTCTGTCCAGCAACACATAGTACAGAGAATGATGCAGAAAGCATGGTGGGGCACATGGAAGGTTTCACACAAAGACACACAGATATTGCAGCAGCCTAGAGAGGAAGACGCAGGGAAGATCGGAAATTTCTGTCCAATAACACATAGTACAGAAAATGATGCAGACAGCATGGTGGGGAACATGGAAGGTTTCACACAAAGACACACAGATATTGCAGCAGCCTAGAGAGGAAGACGCAGAGAAGATCGGAAATTACTGTCCAGCAACACATAGTACAGAAAATGATGCAGAAAACATGGTGGGGCACATAGAAGATTTCACACAAAGACACACAGGTATTGCAGCAGCTTAGAGAGGAAGACGCAGGGAAGATCGGAAATTTCTGTCCAGCAACACATAGTACAGAGAATGATGCAGAAAGCATGGTGGGGCACAAGGAAGGTTTCACAAAAAGACACACAGATGTTGCAGCAACCTAGAGAGGAAGACGCAGGGAAGATCGGAAATTACTGTCCAGCAACACATAGTACAGTGGATGATGCAGAAAGCATGGTGGGGCACATGGAAGGTTTCACACAAAGAAACACAGATATGCAGCGGCCTAGAGAGGAAGACGCAGGGAAGATCGGAATTTACTGTCCAGCAACACATAGTACAGAGGATGATGCAGAAAGCATGGTGGGGCACATGGAACGTTTCACACAAAGACACATCGATATGCAGCGGCCTAGAGAGGAAGACGCAGGGAAGATTGGAAATTACTGTCCAGCAACACATAGTACAGAGAATGATGCAGAAAGCATTGTGGGGCACATGGAAGGTTTCACACAAAGACACACAGATATGCAGAGGCCTAGAGAGGAAGACGCAGGGAAGATCGGAAATTACTGTCCAGCAACACATAGTACAGAGAATGATGCAGAAAGCATGGTGGGGCACATGGAAGGTTTCACACAAAGACACACAGATATTGCAGCAACCTAGAGAGGAAGACACAGGGAAGATCGGAAATTTCTGTCCAGCAACACATAGTACAGAGAATGATGCAGAAAGCATGGTGGGGCACATGGAAGGTTTCACAAAAAGACACACAGATATTGCAGCAGCCTAGAGAGGAAGACGCAGTGAAGATCGGACATTTCTGTCCAGCAACACATAGTACAGAAAATGATGCAGACAGCATGGTGGGGCACATGGAAGGTTTCACACAAAGACACACAGATATTGCAGCAGCCTAGAGAGGAAGACGCAGGGAAGATTGGAAATTACTGTCCAGCAACACATAGTACAGAGGATGATGCAGAAAGCATGGTGGGGCACATGGAAGGTTTCACACAAAGACACACAGATATTGCAGCAGCCTAGAGAGGAAGACGCAGGGAAGATCAGAAATTACAGTCCAGCAACACATAGTACAGAGAATGATGCAGAAAGCATGGTGGGGCACATGGAAGGTTTCACACAAAGACACACAGATATGCAGCGGCCTAGAGAGGAAGACGCAGGGAAGATCGGAAATTTCTGTCCAGCAACACATAGTACAGAGAATGATGCAGAAAGCATGGTGAGGCACATGGAAGGTTTCACACAAAGACACATAGATATGCAGAGGCCTAGAGAGGAAGACGCCGGGAAGATAGGAAATTACTGTCCAGCAACACATAGTACAGAGAATGATGCAGAAAGCATGGTGGGGCACATGGAAGGTTTCACACAAAGACACACAGATATGCAGAGGCCTAGAGAGGAAGACGCCGGGAAGATTCGAAATTACTGTCCAGCAACACATAGTACCGAGAATGATGCAGAAAGCATGGTGGGACACATGGAAGGTTTCACACAAAGACACACAGATATTGCAGCAGCCTAGAGAGGAAGACGCAGGGAAGATCGGAAATGTCTGTCCAGCAACACATAGTACAGAAAATGATGCAGACAGCATGGTGGGGCACATGGAAGGTTTCACACAAAGACACACAGATATTGCAGCAGCCTAGAGAGGAATATGCAGAGAAGATCGGAAATTACTGTCCAGCAACACATAGTACAGAAAATGATGCAGAAAGCATGGTGGGGCACATAGAAGGCTTCACACAAAGACACACAGATATTGCAGCAGCTTAGAGAGGAAGACGCAGGGAAGATCGGAAATTTCTGTCCAGCAACACATAGTACAGAGAATGCTTCAGAAAGCATGGTGGGGCACATGGAAGGTTTCACACAAAGACACACAGATATGCAGCGGCCTAGAGAGGAAGACGCAGGGAAGATTGGAAATTACTGTCCAGCAACACATAGTACAGAGAATGATGCAGAAAGCATGGTGGGGCACAAGGAAGGTTTCACACAAAGACACACAGATATTGCTGCAGCCTCGAGAGGAAGACGCAGGGAAGATCGGAAATTACTGTCCAGCAACACATAGTACAGAGAATGATGCAGAAAGCATGGTGGGGCACAAGGAAGGTTTCACACAAAGACACACAGATATTGCTGCAGCCTCGAGAGGAAGACGCAGGGAAGATCGGAATTTACTGTCCAGCAACACATAGTACAGAGGATGATGCAGAAAGCATGGTGGGGCACATGGAAGGTTTCACACAAAGACAAACCGATATGAAGCGGCCTAGAGAGGAAGACGCAGGGAAGATCGGAAATTACTGTCCAGAAACACATAGTACAGAGAATGATGCAGAAAGCATGGTGGGGCACATGGAAGGTTTCACACAAAGACACACAGATATGCAGAGGCCTAGAGAGGAAGACGCAGGGAAGATCGGAAATTACTGTCCAGCAACACATAGTACAGAGAATGATGCAGAAAGCATGGTGGGGCACATGGAAGGTTTCACACAAAGACACACAGTTATTGCAGCAGCCTAGAGAGGATGACACAGGGAAGATCGGAAATTTCTGTCCAGCAACACATAGTACAGAGAATGATACAGAAAGCATGGTGGGGCACATGGAAGATTTCACAAAAAGACACACAGATATTGCAGCAGCCTAGAGAGGAAGACGCTGGGAAGATCGGACATTTCTGTCCAGCAACACATAGTACAGAAAATGATGCAGACAGCATGGTGGGGCCCATGGAAGGTTTCACACAAAGACACACAGATATTGCAGCAGCCTAGAGAGGAAGACGCAGGGAAGATCGGAAATTACTGTCCAGCAACACATAGTACAGAGGATGATGCAGAAAGCATGGTGGGGCACATGGAAGGTTTCACACAAAGACACACAGATATGCAGCGGCCTAGAGAGGAAGACGCAGGGAAGATCAGAAATTACAGTCCAGCAACACATAGTACAGAGAATGATGCAGAAAGCATGGTGGGGCACATGGAAGGTTTCACACAAAGACACACAGATATGCAGCGGCCTAGAGAGGAAGACGCAGGGAAGATCGGAAATTTCTGTCCAGCAACACATAGTACAGAGAATGATGCAGAAAGCATGGTGAGGCACATGGAAGGTTTCACACAAAGACACACAGATATGCAGCGGCCTAGAGAGGAAGACGCAGGGAACATCAGAAATTACTGTCCAGCAACACATAGTACAGAGGATGATGCAGAAAGCATGGTGGGGCACATGAAAGGTTTCATACAAAGACACACAGATATGCAGCGGCCTAGAGAGGAAATCCTAGGGAAGATCGGAAATTACTGTCCAGCAACACATAGTGCATGCAGAAAGCATGGTGGGGCACATGGAAGGTTTCACACAAAGACACACAGATATTGCAGCAGTCTAGAGAGGAAGATGCAGGGAAGATCGGATATTACTGTCCAGCAACACATAGTTCAGAGGATGATGCAGAAAGCATGGTGGGGCACATGGAAGGTTTCACACAAAGACACACAGATATGGAGCGGCCTAGAGAGGAAGACGCAGGGAAGATCGGAAATTACTGTCCAGCAACACATAGTACAGAGAATGATGCAGAAAGCATGGTGGGGCACATGGAAGGTTTCTCACAAAGACACACAGATATTGCAGAAGTCTAGAGAGGAAGATGCAGGGAAGATCGGATATTACTGTCCAGCAACACATAGTTCAGAGGATGATGCAGAAAGCATGGTGGGGCACATGGAAGGTTTCACACAAAGACACACAGATATGCAGCGGCCTAGAGAGGAAGACGCAAGGAAGATCGGAAATTACTGTCCAGCAACACATAGTACAGAGAATGATGCAGAAAGCATGGTGGGGCACATGGAAGGTTTCTCACAAAGACACACAGATATTGCAGAAGTCTAGAGAGGAAGATGCAGGGAAGATCGGATATTACTGTCCAGCAACACATAGTTCAGAGGATGATGCAGAAAGCATGGTGGGGCACATGGAAGGTTTCACACAAAGACACACAGATATGGAGCGGCCTAGAGAGGAAGACGCAGGGAAGATCGGATATTACTGTCCAGCAACACATAGTACAATGATGCAGAAAGCATGGTGGGGCACAAGGAAGGTTTCACACAAAGACACACAGATATTGCAGCAGCCTAGAGAGAAAGACGTAGGGAAGATCGGAAATTACTGTCCAGCAACACATAGTACAGAGAATGATGCAGAAGGCATGGTGAAGCACATGGAAGGTTTCACACAAAGACACACAGATATGCAGAGGCCTAGAGAGGAAGACTCAGGGAAGATCGGAAATTACTGTCCAGCAACACATAGTACAGAGAATGATGCAGAAAGCATGGTGGGGCACATGGAAGGTTTCACACAAAGACACACAGATATTGCAGCAGCCTAGAGAGGAAGACGCAGGGAAGACTGGAAATTTCTGTCCAGCAACACATAGTACAGAGAATGATGCAGAAAGCATGGTGGGTCACATTGAAGGTTTCACACAAAGACACACAGATATTGCAGCAGCCTAGAGAGGAAGACGCAGGGAAGATCGGAAATTTCTATCCAGCAACACATAGTACAGAAAATGATGCAGACAGCATGGTGGGGAACATGGAAGGTTTCACACAAAGACACACAGATATTGCAGCAGCCTAGAGAGGAAGACGCAGAGAAGATCGGAAATTACTGTCCAGCAACACATAGTACAGAAAATGATGCAGAAAGCATGGTGGGGCATATAGAAGATTTCACACAAAGACACACAGATATTGCAGCAGTATAGAGAGGAAGACGCAGGGAAGATCGGAAATTACTGTCCAGCAACACATAGTATAGAGAATGATGCAGAAAGCATGGTGGGGCACATGGAAGGTTTCACACAAAGACACACAGTTATTGCAGCAGCCTAGAGAGGATGACACAGGGAAGATCGGAAATTTCTGTCCAGCAACACATAGTACAGAGAATGATACAGAAAGCATGGTGGGGCACATGGAAGATTTCACAAAAAGACACACAGATATTGCAGCAGCCTAGAGAGGAAGACGCTGGGAAGATCGGACATTTCTGTCCAGCAACACATAGTACAGAAAATGATGCAGACAGCATGGTGGGGCCCATGGAAGGTTTCACACAAAGACACACAGATATTGCAGCAGCCTAGAGAGGAAGACGCAGGGAAGATCGGAAATTACTGTCCAGCAACACATAGTACAGAGGATGATGCAGAAAGCATGGTGGGGCACATGGAAGGTTTCACACAAAGACACACAGATATGCAGCGGCCTAGAGAGGAAGACGCAGGGAAGATCAGAAATTACAGTCCAGCAACACATAGTACAGAGAATGATGCAGAAAGCATGGTGGGGCACATGGAAGGTTTCACACAAAGACACACAGATATGCAGCGGCCTAGAGAGGAAGACGCAGGGAAGATCGGAAATTTCTGTCCAGCAACACATAGTACAGAGAATGATGCAGAAAGAATGGTGAGGCACATGGAAGGTTTCACACAAAGACACACAGATATGCAGCGGCCTAGAGAGGAAGACGCAGGGAACATCAGAAATTACTGTCCAGCAACACATAGTACAGAGGATGATGCAGAAAGCATGGTGGGGCACATGAAAGGTTTCATACAAAGACACACAGATATGCAGCGGCCTAGAGAGGAAATTCTAGGGAAGATCGGAAATTACTGTCCAGCAACACATAGTGCATGCAGAAAGCATGGTGGGGCACATGGAAGGTTTCACACAAAGACACACAGATATTGCAGCAGTCTAGAGAGGAAGATGCAGGGAAGATCGGATATTACTGTCCAGCAACACATAGTTCAGAGGATGATGCAGAAAGCATGGTGGGGCACATGGAAGGTTTCACACAAAGACACACAGATATGGAGCGGCCTAGAGAGGAAGACGCAGGGAAGATCGGAAATTACTGTCCAGCAACACATAGTACAATGATGCAGAAAGCATGGTGGGGCACAAGGAAGGTTTCACACAAAGACACACAGATATTGCAGCAGCCTAGAGAGGAAGACGTAGGGAAGATCGGAAATTACTGTCCAGCAACACATAGTACAGTGGATGATGCAGAAAGCATGGTGGGGCACATGGAAGGTTTCACATAAAGAAACACAGATATGCAGCAGCCTAGAGAGGAAGACGCAGGGAAGATTGGAAATTACTGTCCAGCAACACATAGTACAGAGGATGATGCAGAAAGCATGGTGGGGCACATGGAAGGTTTCACACAAAGACACACCGATATGCAGCGGCCTAGAGAGGAAGACGCAGGGAAAATCGGAAATTACTGTCCAGCAACACATAGTACAGAGAATGATGCAGAAAGCATGGTGGGGCACATGGAAGGTTTCACACACAAAGACACACAGATATGCAGAGGCCTACAGAGGAAGACTCAGGGAAGATCGGAAATTACTGTCCAGCAACACATAGTACAGAGAATGATGCAGAAAGCATGGTGGGGCACATGGAAGGTTTCACACAAAGACACACAGATATTGCAGCAGCCTAGAGAGGAAGACGCAGGGAAGATCGGAAATTTCTGTCCAGCAACACATAGTACAGAGAATGATGCAGAAAGCATGGTGGGGCACAAGGAAGGTTTCACGCAAAGACACACAGATATTGCAGCAGCCTAGAGAGGAAGACGCAGGGAAGATCGGACATTTCTGTCCAGCAACACATAGTACAGAAAATGATGCAGACAGCATGGTGGGGCCCATGGAAGGTTTCACACAAAGACACACAGATATTGCAGCAGCCTAGAGAGGAAGACGCAGGGAAGATCGGAAATTACTGTCCAGCAACACATAGTACAGAGAATGATGCAGAAAGCATGGTGGGCACATGGAAGGTTTCACAAAAAGACACACAGATATTGCAGCAGCCTAGAAAGGAAGACGCAGGGAAGATCGGACATTTCTGTCCAGCAACACATAGTACAGAAAATGATGCAGACAGCATGGTGGGGCCCATGGAAGGTTTCACACAAAGACACACAGATATTGCAGCAGCCTAGAGAGGAAGATGCAGGGAAGATCGGAAATTACTGTCCAGCAACACATAGTACAGAGGATGATGCAGAAAGCATGGTGGGGCACATGGAAGGTTTCACACAAAGACACACAGATATGCAGCGGCCTAGAGAGGAAGACGCAGGAAAGATCAGAAATTACAGTACAGCAACACATAGTACAGAGAATGATGCAGAAAGCATGGTGGGGCACATGGAAGGTTTCACACAAAGACACACAGATATGGAGCGGCCGAGAGAGGAAGACGCAGGGAGGATCGGAAATTACTGTCCAGCAACACATAGTACAGAGAATGATGCAGAAAGCATGGTGGGGCACATGGAAGGTTTCACACAAACACACACAGATATTGCAGCGGCCTAGAGAGGAAGACGTAGGGAAGATCGGAAATTACTGTCCAGCAACACATAGTACAGAGGATGATGCAGAAAACATGGTGGGGCACATGGAAGGTTTCACACAAAGAGACACAGATATGCAGCACCCTAGAGAGGAAGACGCAGGGAAGATCGGAAATTACTGTCCAGCCGCACATAGTACAGAGGATGATGCAGAAAGCATGGTGGGCCACATGGAAGGTTTCACACAAAGACACACAGATATTGCAGTATCCTAGAGAGGAAGACGCAGAGAAGATCGTAAATTACTGTCCAGCAACACATAGTACAGAAAATGATGCAGAAAGCATGGTGGGGCACATAGAAGGTTTCACACAAAGACACACAGATATTGCAGCAGCTTAGAGAGGAAGACACAGGGAAGATCGGAAATTTCTGTCCAGCAACATATAGTACAGAGAATGCTTCAGAAAGCATGGTGGGGTATTTGGAAGGTTTCACACAAAGAAACACAGATATGGAGCGGCCTAGAGAGGAAGACGCAGGGAAGATCGGAAATTACTGTCCAGCAACACATAGTACAATGATGCAGAAAGCATGGTGGGGCACATGGAAGGTTTCACACAAAGGCACACAGATATTGCAGCAGCCTAGAGAGGAAGACGCAGGGAAGATCAGAAATTTCTGTCCAGCAACACATAGTACAGAGAATGATGCAGAAAGCATGGTGAGGCACATGGAAGGTTTCATACAAAGACACACAGATATGCAGCGGCCTAGAGAGGAAGACGCAGGGAATATCAGAAATGACTGTCCAGCAACACATAGTACAGAGAATGATGCAGAAAGCATGGTGGGGCACATGGAAGGTTTCACACAAAGACACACAGATATGGAGCGGCCTAGAGAGGAAGACGCAGGGAAGATCGGAAATTACTGTCCAGCAACACATAGTACAGAGAATGATGCAGACAGCATGGTGGGGCACATGGAAGGTTTCACACAAACACACACAGATATTGCAGCGGCCTAGATAGGAAGACGTAGGGAAGATCGGAAATTACTGTCCAGCAACACATAGTACAGAGGATGATGCAGAAAACATGGTGGAGCACATGGAAGGTTTCACACAAAGAGACACAGATATGCAGCAGCCTAGAGAGGAAGACGCAGGGAAGATCGGAAATTACTGTCCAGCCACACATAGTACAGAGGATGATGCAGAAAGCATGGTGGGCCACATGGAAGGTTTCACACAAAGGCACACAGATATGCAGTGGCCTAGAGAGGAAGACGCAGGGAAGATCTGAAATTACTGTCCAGCAACACATAGTACAGAGGACGATGCAGAAAGCATGGTGGGGCACATGAAAGGTTTCACACAAAGACACACAGATATGCAGCGGCCTAGAGAGAAAGACCTAGGGAAGATTGGAAATTACTGTCCAGCAACACATAGTACAGAGAATGATGCAGAAAGCATGGTGGGGCACATGGAAGGTTTCACACAAAGACACACAGATATTGCAGCAGTCTAGAGAGGAAGATGCAGGGAAGATCGGACATTACTGTCCAGCAACACATAGTACAGAGAATGATGCAGAAAGCATGGTGGGGCGCATGGAAGGTTTCACACAAAGACACACAGATATGCAGCGGCCTAGAGAGGAAGACGCAGGGAAGATCGGAAATTACTGTCCAGCAACACATAGTACAGAGAATGATGCAGAAAGCATGGTGGGGCACATGGAAGGTTTCTCACAAAGACACACAGATATTGCAGAAGTCTAGAGAGGAAGATGCAGGGAAGATCGGATATTACTGTCCAGCAACACATAGTTCAGAGGATGATGCAGAAAGCATGGTGGGGCACATAGAAGGTTTCACACAAAGACACACAGATATGGAGCGGCCTAGAGAGGAAGACGCAGGGAAGATCGGATATTACTGTCCAGCAACACATAGTACAATGATGCAGAAAGCATGGTGGGGCACAAGGAAGGTTTCACACAAAGACACACAGATATTGCAGCAGCCTAGAGAGGAAGACGTAGGGAAGATCGGAAATTACTGTCCAGCAACACATAGTACAGAGGATGATGCAGAAAGCATGGTGGGGCACATGGAAGGTTTCACACAAAGAAACACAGATATGCAGCGGCCTAGAGAGGAAGACGCAGGGAAGATCGGAAATTACTGTCCAGCAACACATAGTACAGAGAATGATGCAGAAAGCATGGTGAGGCACATGGAAGGTTTCACACAAAGACACACAGATATGCAGAGGCCTAGAGAGGAAAACTCAGGGAAGATCGGAAATTACTGTCCAGCAACACATAGTACAGAGAATGATGCAGAAAGCATGGTGGGGCACATGGAAGGTTTCACACAAAGACACACAGATATTGCAGCAGCCTAGAGAGGAAGACGCAGGGAAGATTGGAAATTTCTGTCCAGCAACACATAGTACAGAGAATGATGCAGAAAGCATGGTGGGGCACATGGAAGGTTTCACACAAAGACACACAGATATTGCAGCAGCCTAGAGAGGAAGACGCAGGGAAGATCGGAAATTTCTGTCCAATAACACATAGTACAGAAAATGATGCAGACAGCATGGTGGGGAACATGGAAGGTTTCACACAAAGACACACAGATATTGCAGCAGCCTAGAGAGGAAGACGCAGAGAAGATCGGAAATTACTGTCCAGCAACACATAGTACAGAAAATGATGCAGAAAACATGGTGGGGCACATAGAAGATTTCACACAAAGACACACAGGTATTGCAGCAGCTTAGAGAGGAAGACGCAGGGAAGATCGGAAATTTCTGTCCAGCAACACATAGTACAGAGAATGATGCAGAAAGCATGGTGGGGCACAAGGAAGGTTTCACAAAAAGACACACAGATGTTGCAGCAACCTAGAGAGGAAGACGCAGGGAAGATCGGAAATTACTGTCCAGCAACACATAGTACAGTGGATGATGCAGAAAGCATGGTGGGGCACATGGAAGGTTTCACACAAAGAAACACAGATATGCAGCGGCCTAGAGAGGAAGACGCAGGGAAGATCGGAATTTACTGTCCAGCAACACATAGTACAGAGGATGATGCAGAAAGCATGGTGGGGCACATGGAACGTTTCACACAAAGACACATCGATATGCAGCGGCCTAGAGAGGAAGACGCAGGGAAGATTGGAAATTACTGTCCAGCAACACATAGTACAGAGAATGATGCAGAAAGCATTGTGGGGCACATGGAAGGTTTCACACAAAGACACACAGATATGCAGAGGCCTAGAGAGGAAGACGCAGGGAAGATCGGAAATTACTGTCCAGCAACACATAGTACAGAGAATGATGCAGAAAGCATGGTGGGGCACATGGAAGGTTTCACACAAAGACACACAGATATTGCAGCAACCTAGAGAGGAAGACACAGGGAAGATCGGAAATTTCTGTCCAGCAACACATAGTACAGAGAATGATGCAGAAAGCATGGTGGGGCACATGGAAGGTTTCACAAAAAGACACACAGATATTGCAGCAGCCTAGAGAGGAAGACGCAGTGAAGATCGGACATTTCTGTCCAGCAACACATAGTACAGAAAATGATGCAGACAGCATGGTGGGGCACATGGAAGGTTTCACACAAAGACACACAGATATTGCAGCAGCCTAGAGAGGAAGACGCAGGGAAGATTGGAAATTACTGTCCAGCAACACATAGTACAGAGGATGATGCAGAAAGCATGGTGGGGCACATGGAAGGTTTCACACAAAGACACACAGATATTGCAGCAGCCTAGAGAGGAAGACGCAGGGAAGATCAGAAATTACAGTCCAGCAACACATAGTACAGAGAATGATGCAGAAAGCATGGTGGGGCACATGGAAGGTTTCACACAAAGACACACAGATATGCAGCGGCCTAGAGAGGAAGACGCAGGGAAGATCGGAAATGTCTGTCCAGCAACACATAGTACAGAGAATGATGCAGAAAGCATGGTGAGGCACATGGAAGGTTTCACACAAAGACACATAGATATGCAGAGGCCTAGAGAGGAAGACGCCGGGAAGATAGGAAATTACTGTCCAGCAACACATAGTACAGAGAATGATGCAGAAAGCATGGTGGGGCACATGGAAGGTTTCACACAAAGACACACAGATATGCAGAGGCCTAGAGAGGAAGACGCCGGGAAGATTCGAAATTACTGTCCAGCAACACATAGTACCGAGAATGATGCAGAAAGCATGGTGGGACACATGGAAGGTTTCACACAAAGACACACAGATATTGCAGCAGCCTAGAGAGGAAGACGCAGGGAAGATCGGAAATGTCTGTCCAGCAACACATAGTACAGAAAATGATGCAGACAGCATGGTGGGGCACATGGAAGGTTTCACACAAAGACACACAGATATTGCAGCAGCCTAGAGAGGAATATGCAGAGAAGATCGGAAATTACTGTCCAGCAACACATAGTACAGAAAATGATGCAGAAAGCATGGTGGGGCACATAGAAGGCTTCACACAAAGACACACAGATATTGCAGCAGCTTAGAGAGGAAGACGCAGGGAAGATCGGAAATTTCTGTCCAGCAACACATAGTACAGAGAATGCTTCAGAAAGCATGGTGGGGCACATGGAAGGTTTCACACAAAGACACACAGATATGCAGCGGCCTAGAGAGGAAGACGCAGGGAAGATTGGAAATTACTGTCCAGCAACACATAGTACAGAGAATGATGCAGAAAGCATGGTGGGGCACAAGGAAGGTTTCACACAAAGACACACAGATATTGCTGCAGCCTCGAGAGGAAGACGCAGGGAAGATCGGAAATTACTGTCCAGCAACACATAGTACAGAGAATGATGCAGAAAGCATGGTGGGGCACAAGGAAGGTTTCACACAAAGACACACAGATATTGCTGCAGCCTCGAGAGGAAGACGCAGGGAAGATCGGAATTTACTGTCCAGCAACACATAGTACAGAGGATGATGCAGAAAGCATGGTGGGGCACATGGAAGGTTTCACACAAAGACAAACCGATATGAAGCGGCCTAGAGAGGAAGACGCAGGGAAGATCGGAAATTACTGTCCAGAAACACATAGTACAGAGAATGATGCAGAAAGCATGGTGGGGCACATGGAAGGTTTCACACAAAGACACACAGATATGCAGAGGCCTAGAGAGGAAGACGCAGGGAAGATCGGAAATTACTGTCCAGCAACACATAGTACAGAGAATGATGCAGAAAGCATGGTGGGGCACATGGAAGGTTTCACACAAAGACACACAGTTATTGCAGCAGCCTAGAGAGGATGACACAGGGAAGATCGGAAATTTCTGTCCAGCAACACATAGTACAGAGAATGATACAGAAAGCATGGTGGGGCACATGGAAGATTTCACAAAAAGACACACAGATATTGCAGCAGCCTAGAGAGGAAGACGCTGGGAAGATCGGACATTTCTGTCCAGCAACACATAGTACAGAAAATGATGCAGACAGCATGGTGGGGCCCATGGAAGGTTTCACACAAAGACACACAGATATTGCAGCAGCCTAGAGAGGAAGACGCAGGGAAGATCGGAAATTACTGTCCAGCAACACATAGTACAGAGGATGATGCAGAAAGCATGGTGGGGCACATGGAAGGTTTCACACAAAGACACACAGATATGCAGCGGCCTAGAGAGGAAGACGCAGGGAAGATCAGAAATTACAGTCCAGCAACACATAGTACAGAGAATGATGCAGAAAGCATGGTGGGGCACATGGAAGGTTTCACACAAAGACACACAGATATGCAGCGGCCTAGAGAGGAAGACGCAGGGAAGATCGGAAATTTCTGTCCAGCAACACATAGTACAGAGAATGATGCAGAAAGCATGGTGAGGCACATGGAAGGTTTCACACAAAGACACACAGATATGCAGCGGCCTAGAGAGGAAGACGCAGGGAACATCAGAAATTACTGTCCAGCAACACATAGTACAGAGGATGATGCAGAAAGCATGGTGGGGCACATGAAAGGTTTCATACAAAGACACACAGATATGCAGCGGCCTAGAGAGGAAATCCTAGGGAAGATCGGAAATTACTGTCCAGCAACACATAGTGCATGCAGAAAGCATGGTGGGGCACATGGAAGGTTTCACACAAAGACACACAGATATTGCAGCAGTCTAGAGAGGAAGATGCAGGGAAGATCGGATATTACTGTCCAGCAACACATAGTTCAGAGGATGATGCAGAAAGCATGGTGGGGCACATGGAAGGTTTCACACAAAGACACACAGATATGGAGCGGCCTAGAGAGGAAGACGCAGGGAAGATCGGAAATTACTGTCCAGCAACACATAGTACAATGATGCAGAAAGCATGGTGGGGCACAAGGAAGGTTTCACACAAAGACACACAGATATTGCAGCAGCCTAGAGAGGAAGACGTAGGGAAGATCGGAAATTACTGTCCAGCAACACATAGTACAGTGGATGATGCAGAAAGCATGGTGGGGCACATGGAAGGTTTCACACAAAGAAACACAGATATGCAGCAGCCTAGAGAGGAAGACGCAGGGAAGATTGGAAATTACTGTCCAGCAACACATAGTACAGAGGATGATGCAGAAAGCATGGTGGGGCACATGGAAGGTTTCACACATAGACACACCGATATGCAGCGGCCTAGAGAGGAAGACGCAGGGAAAATCGGAAATTACTGTCCAGCAACACATAGTACAGAGAATGATGCAGAAAGCATGGTGGGGCACATGGAAGGTTTCACACACAAAGACACACAGATATGCAGAGGCCTACAGAGGAAGACTCAGGGAAGATCGGAAATTACTGTCCAGCAACACATAGTACAGAGAATGATGCAGAAAGCATGGTGGGGCACATGGAAGGTTTCACACAAAGACACACAGATATTGCAGCAGCCTAGAGAGGAAGACGCAGGGAAGATCGGAAATTTCTGTCCAGCAACACATAGTACAGAGAATGATGCAGAAAGCATGGTGGGGCACAAGGAAGGTTTCACGCAAAGACACACAGATATTGCAGCAGCCTAGACAGGAAGACGCAGGGAAGATCGGACATTTCTGTCCAGCAACACATAGTACAGAAAATGATGCAGACAGCATGGTGGGGCCCATGGAAGGTTTCACACAAAGACACACAGATATTGCAGCAGCCTAGAGAGGAAGACGCAGGGAAGATCGGAAATTACTGTCCAGCAACACATAGTACAGAGAATGATGCAGAAAGCATGGTGGGCACATGGAAGGTTTCACAAAAAGACACACAGATATTGCAGCAGCCTAGAAAGGAAGACGCAGGGAAGATCGGACATTTCTGTCCAGCAACACATAGTACAGAAAATGATGCAGACAGCATGGTGGGGCCCATGGAAGGTTTCACACAAAGACACACAGATATTGCAGCAGCCTAGAGAGGAAGACGCAGGGAAGATCGGAAATTACTGTCCAGCAACACATAGTACAGAGGATGATGCAGAAAGCATGGTGGGGCACATGGAAGGTTTCACACAAAGACACACAGATATGCAGCGGCCTAGAGAGGAAGACGCAGGAAAGATCAGAAATTACAGTACAGCAACACATAGTACAGAGAATGATGCAGAAAGCATGGTGGGGCACATGGAAGGTTTCACACAAAGACACACAGATATGGAGCGGCCGAGAGAGGAAGACGCAGGGAGGATCGGAAATTACTGTCCAGCAACACATAGTACAGAGAATGATGCAGAAAGCATGGTGGGGCACATGGAAGGTTTCACACAAACACACACAGATATTGCAGCGGCCTAGAGAGGAAGACGTAGGGAAGATCGGAAATTACTGTCCAGCAACACATAGTACAGAGGATGATGCAGAAAACATGGTGGGGCACATGGAAGGTTTCACACAAAGAGACACAGATATGCAGCACCCTAGAGAGGAAGACGCAGGGAAGATCGGAAATTACTGTCCAGCCGCACATAGTACAGAGGATGATGCAGAAAGCATGGTGGGCCACATGGAAGGTTTCACACAAAGGCACACAGATATGCAGCGGCCTAGAGAGGAAGACGCAGGGAAGATCAGAAATTACTGTCCAGCAACACATAGTACAGAGGATGATGCAGAAAGCATGGTGGGGCACATGAAAGGTTTCACACAAAGACACACAGATATGCAGCGGCCTAGAGAGGAAGACCTAGGGAAGATCGGAAATTACTGTCCAGCAACACATAGTACAGAGAATGATGCAGAAAGCATGGTGGGGCACATTGAAGGTTTCACACAAAGACACACAGATATTGCAGCAGTCTAGAGAGGAAGATGCAGGGAAGATCGGACATTACTGTCCAGCAGCACATAGTACAGAGAATGATGCAGAAAGCATGGTGGGGCACATGGAAGGTTTCACACAAAGACACACAGATATGCAGCGGCCTAGAGAGGAAGACGCAAGGAAGATCGGAAATTACTGTCCAGCAACACATAGTACAGAGAATGATGCAGAAAGCATGGTGGGGCACATGGAAGGTTTCTCACAAAGACACACAGATATTGCAGAAGTCTAGAGAGGAAGACTCAGGGAAGATCGGAAATTACTGTCCAGCAACACATAGTACAGAGAATGATGCAGAAAGCATGGTGGGGCACATGGAAGGTTTCACACAAAGACACACAGATATTGCAGCAGCCTAGAGAGGAAGACGCAGGGAAGACTGGAAATTTCTGTCCAGCAACACATAGTACAGAGAATGATGCAGAAAGCATGGTGGGTCACATTGAAGGTTTCACACAAAGACACACAGATATTGCAGCAGCCTAGAGAGGAAGACGCAGGGAAGATCGGAAATTTCTATCCAGCAACACATAGTACAGAAAATGATGCAGACAGCATGGTGGGGAACATGGAAGGTTTCACACAAAGACACACAGATATTGCTGCAGCCTAGAGAGGAAGACGCAGAGAAGATCGGAAATTACTGTCCAGCAACACATAGTACAGAAAATGATGCAGAAAGCATGGTGGGGCATATAGAAGATTTCACACAAAGACACACAGATATTGCAGCAGTATAGAGAGGAAGACGCAGGGAAGATCGGAAATTACTGTCCAGCAACACATAGTACAGAGAATGATGCAGAAAGCATGGTGGGGCACATGGAAGGTTTCACACAAAGACACACAGTTATTGCAGCAGCCTAGAGAGGATGACACAGGGAAGATCGGAAATTACTGTCCAGCAACACATAGTACAGAGAATGATGCAGAAAGCATGGTGGGGCACATGGAAGGTTTCACACAAAGACACACAGATATGCAGCGGCCTAGAGAGGAAGACGCAGGGAAGATCGGAAATTTCTGTCCAGCAACACATAGTACAGAGAATGATGCAGAAAGCATGGTGAGGCACATGGAAGGTTTCACACAAAGACACACAGATATGCAGCGGCCTAGAGAGGAAGACGCAGGGAACATCAGAAATTACTGTCCAGCAACACATAGTACAGAGGATGATGCAGAAAGCATGGTGGGGCACATGAAAGGTTTCATACAAAGACACACAGATATGCAGCGGCCTAGAGAGGAAATCCTAGGGAAGATCGGAAATTACTGTCCAGCAACACATAGTCCATGCAGAAAGCATGGTGGGGCACATGGAAGGTTTCACACAAAGACACACAGATATTGCAGCAGTCTAGAGAGGAAGATGCAGGGAAGATCGGATATTACTGTCCAGCAACACATAGTTCAGAGGATGATGCAGAAAGCATGGTGGGGCACATGGAAGGTTTCACACAAAGACACACAGATATGGAGCGGCCTAGAGAGGAAGACGCAGGGAAGATCGGAAATTACTGTCCAGCAACACATAGTACAATGATGCAGAAAGCATGGTGGGGCACAAGGAAGGTTTCACACAAAGACACACAGATATGGAGCGGCCTAGAGAGGAAGACGCAGGGAAGATCGGAAATTACTGTCCAGCAACACATAGTACAGAGAATGATGCAGACAGCATGGTGGGGCACATGGAAGGTTTCACACAAACACACACAGATATTGCAGCGGCCTAGAGAGGAAGACGTAGGGAAGATCGGAAATTACTGTCCAGCAACACATAGTACAGAGGATGATGCAGAAAACATGGTGGAGCACATGGAAGGTTTCACACAAAGAGACACAGATATGCAGCAGCCTAGAGAGGAAGACGCAGGGAAGATCGGAAATTACTGTCCAGCCACACATAGTACAGAGGATGATGCAGAAAGCATGGTGGGCCACATGGAAGGTTTCACACAAAGGCACACAGATATGCAGTGGCCTAGAGAGGAAGACGCAGGGAAGATCTGAAATTACTGTCCAGCAACACATAGTACAGAGGACGATGCAGAAAGCATGGTGGGGCACATGAAAGGTTTCACACAAAGACACACAGATATGCAGCGGCCTAGAGAGAAAGACCTAGGGAAGATTGGAAATTACTGTCCAGCAACACATAGTACAGAGAATGATGCAGAAAGCATGGTGGGGCACATGGAAGGTTTCACACAAAGACACACAGATATTGCAGCAGTCTAGAGAGGAAGATGCAGGGAAGATCGGACATTACTGTCCAGCAACACATAGTACAGAGAATGATGCAGAAAGCATGGTGGGGCGCATGGAAGGTTTCACACAAAGACACACAGATATGCAGCGGCCTAGAGAGGAAGACGCAGGGAAGATCGGAAATTACTGTCCAGCAACACATAGTACAGAGAATGATGCAGAAAGCATGGTGGGGCACATGGAAGGTTTCTCACAAAGACACACAGATATTGCAGAAGTCTAGAGAGGAAGATGCAGGGAAGATCGGATATTACTGTCCAGCAACACATAGTTCAGAGGATGATGCAGAAAGCATGGTGGGGCACATGGAAGGTTTCACACAAAGACACACAGATATGGAGCGGCCTAGAGAGGAAGACGCAGGGAAGATCGGATATTACTGTCCAGCAACACATAGTACAATGATGCAGAAAGCATGGTGGGGCACAAGGAAGGTTTCACACAAAGACACACAGATATTGCAGCAGCCTAGAGAGGAAGACGTAGGGAAGATCGGAAATTACTGTCCAGCAACACATAGTACAGAGGATGATGCAGAAAGCATGGTGGGGCACATGGAAGGTTTCACACAAAGAAACACAGATATGCAGCGGCCTAGAGAGGAAGACGCAGGGAAGATCGGAAATTACTGTCCAGCAACACATAGTACAGAGAATGATGCAGAAAGCATGGTGAGGCACATGGAAGGTTTCACACAAAGACACACAGATATGCAGAGGCCTAGAGAGGAAGACTCAGGGAAGATCGGAAATTACTGTCCAGCAACACATAGTACAGAGAATGATGCAGAAAGCATGGTGGGGCACATGGAAGGTTTCACACAAAGACACACAGATATTGCAGCAGCCTAGAGAGGAAGACGCAGGGAAGATTGGAAATTTCTGTCCAGCAACACATAGTACAGAGAATGATGCAGAAAGCATGGTGGGGCACATGGAAGGTTTCACACAAAGACACACAGATATTGCAGCAGCCTAGAGAGGAAGACGCAGGGAAGATCGGAAATTTCTGTCCAATAACACATAGTACAGAAAATGATGCAGACAGCATGGTGGGGAACATGGAAGGTTTCACACAAAGACACACAGATATTGCAGCAGCCTAGAGAGGAAGACGCAGAGAAGATCGGAAATTACTGTCCAGCAACACATAGTACAGAAAATGATGCAGAAAACATGGTGGGGCACATAGAAGATTTCACACAAAGACACACAGGTATTGCAGCAGCTTAGAGAGGAAGACGCAGGGAAGATCGGAAATTTCTGTCCAGCAACACATAGTACAGAGAATGATGCAGAAAGCATGGTGGGGCACAAGGAAGGTTTCACAAAAAGACACACAGATGTTGCAGCAACCTAGAGAGGAAGACGCAGGGAAGATCGGAAATTACTGTCCAGCAACACATAGTACAGTGGATGATGCAGAAAGCATGGTGGGGCACATGGAAGGTTTCACACAAAGAAACACAGATATGCAGCGGCCTAGAGAGGAAGACGCAGGGAAGATCGGAATTTACTGTCCAGCAACACATAGTACAGAGGATGATGCAGAAAGCATGGTGGGGCACATGGAACGTTTCACACAAAGACACATCGATATGCAGCGGCCTAGAGAGGAAGACGCAGGGAAGATTGGAAATTACTGTCCAGCAACACATAGTACAGAGAATGATGCAGAAAGCATTGTGGGGCACATGGAAGGTTTCACACAAAGACACACAGATATGCAGAGGCCTAGAGAGGAAGACGCAGGGAAGATCGGAAATTACTGTCCAGCAACACATAGTACAGAGAATGATGCAGAAAGCATGGTGGGGCACATGGAAGGTTTCACACAAAGACACACAGATATTGCAGCAACCTAGAGAGGAAGACACAGGGAAGATCGGAAATTTCTGTCCAGCAACACATAGTACAGAGAATGATGCAGAAAGCATGGTGGGGCACATGGAAGGTTTCACAAAAAGACACACAGATATTGCAGCAGCCTAGAGAGGAAGACGCAGTGAAGATCGGACATTTCTGTCCAGCAACACATAGTACAGAAAATGATGCAGACAGCATGGTGGGGCACATGGAAGGTTTCAAACAAAGACACACAGATATTGCAGCAGCCTAGAGAGGAAGACGCAGGGAAGATCGGAAATTACTGTCCAGCAACACATAGTACAGAGGATGATGCAGAAAGCATGGTGGGGCACATGGAAGGTTTCACACAAAGACACACAGATATTGCAGCAGCCTAGAGAGGAAGACGCAGGGAAGATCAGAAATTACAGTCCAGCAACACATAGTACAGAGAATGATGCAGAAAGCATGGTGGGGCACATGGAAGGTTTCACACAAAGACACACAGATATGCAGCGGCCTAGAGAGGAAGACGCAGGGAAGATCGGAAATTTCTGTCCAGCAACACATAGTACAGAGAATGATGCAGAAAGCATGGTGAGGCACATGGAAGGTTTCACACAAAGACACATAGATATGCAGAGGCCTAGAGAGGAAGACGCCGGGAAGATAGGAAATTACTGTCCAGCAACACATAGTACAGAGAATGATGCAGAAAGCATGGTGGGGCACATGGAAGGTTTCACACAAAGACACACAGATATGCAGAGGCCTAGAGAGGAAGACGCCGGGAAGATTCGAAATTACTGTCCAGCAACACATAGTACCGAGAATGATGCAGAAAGCATGGTGGGACACATGGAAGGTTTCACACAAAGACACACAGATATTGCAGCAGCCTAGAGAGGAAGACGCAGGGAAGATCGGAAATGTCTGTCCAGCAACACATAGTACAGAAAATGATGCAGACAGCATGGTGGGGCACATGGAAGGTTTCACACAAAGACACACAGATATTGCAGCAGCCTAGAGAGGAATATGCAGAGAAGATCGGAAATTACTGTCCAGCAACACATAGTACAGAAAATGATGCAGAAAGCATGGTGGGGCACATAGAAGGCTTCACACAAAGACACACAGATATTGCAGCAGCTTAGAGAGGAAGACGCAGGGAAGATCGGAAATTTCTGTCCAGCAACACATAGTACAGAGAATGCTTCAGAAAGCATGGTGGGGCACATGGAAGGTTTCACACAAAGACACACAGATATGCAGCGGCCTAGAGAGGAAGACGCAGGGAAGATTGGAAATTACTGTCCAGCAACACATAGTACAGAGAATGATGCAGAAAGCATGGTGGGGCACAAGGAAGGTTTCACACAAAGACACACAGATATTGCTGCAGCCTCGAGAGGAAGACGCAGGGAAGATCGGAAATTACTGTCCAGCAACACATAGTACAGAGAATGATGCAGAAAGCATGGTGGGGCACAAGGAAGGTTTCACACAAAGACACACAGATATTGCTGCAGCCTCGAGAGGAAGACGCAGGGAAGATCGGAATTTACTGTCCAGCAACACATAGTACAGAGGATGATGCAGAAAGCATGGTGGGGCACATGGAAGGTTTCACACAAAGACAAACCGATATGAAGCGGCCTAGAGAGGAAGACGCAGGGAAGATCGGAAATTACTGTCCAGAAACACATAGTACAGAGAATGATGCAGAAAGCATGGTGGGGCACATGGAAGGTTTCACACAAAGACACACAGATATGCAGAGGCCTAGAGAGGAAGACGCAGGGAAGATCGGAAATTACTGTCCAGCAACACATAGTACAGAGAATGATGCAGAAAGCATGGTGGGGCACATGGAAGGTTTCACACAAAGACACACAGTTATTGCAGCAGCCTAGAGAGGATGACACAGGGAAGATCGGAAATTTCTGTCCAGCAACACATAGTACAGAGAATGATACAGAAAGCATGGTGGGGCACATGGAAGATTTCACAAAAAGACACACAGATATTGCAGCAGCCTAGAGAGGAAGACGCTGGGAAGATCGGACATTTCTGTCCAGCAACACATAGTACAGAAAATGATGCAGACAGCATGGTGGGGCCCATGGAAGGTTTCACACAAAGACACACAGATATTGCAGCAGCCTAGAGAGGAAGACGCAGGGAAGATCGGAAATTACTGTCCAGCAACACATAGTACAGAGGATGATGCAGAAAGCATGGTGGGGCACATGGAAGGTTTCACACAAAGACACACAGATATGCAGCGGCCTAGAGAGGAAGACGCAGGGAAGATCAGAAATTACAGTCCAGCAACACATAGTACAGAGAATGATGCAGAAAGCATGGTGGGGCACATGGAAGGTTTCACACAAAGACACACAGATATGCAGCGGCCTAGAGAGGAAGACGCAGGGAAGATCGGAAATTTCTGTCCAGCAACACATAGTACAGAGAATGATGCAGAAAGCATGGTGAGGCACATGGAAGGTTTCACACAAAGACACACAGATATGCAGCGGCCTAGAGAGGAAGACGCAGGGAACATCAGAAATTACTGTCCAGCAACACATAGTACAGAGGATGATGCAGAAAGCATGGTGGGGCACATGAAAGGTTTCATACAAAGACACACAGATATGCAGCGGCCTAGAGAGGAAATCCTAGGGAAGATCGGAAATTACTGTCCAGCAACACATAGTGCATGCAGAAAGCATGGTGGGGCACATGGAAGGTTTCACACAAAGACACACAGATATTGCAGCAGTCTAGAGAGGAAGATGCAGGGAAGATCGGATATTACTGTCCAGCAACACATAGTTCAGAGGATGATGCAGAAAGCATGGTGGGGCACATGGAAGGTTTCACACAAAGACACACAGATATGGAGCGGCCTAGAGAGGAAGACGCAGGGAAGATCGGAAATTACTGTCCAGCAACACATAGTACAATGATGCAGAAAGCATGGTGGGGCACAAGGAAGGTTTCACACAAAGACACACAGATATTGCAGCAGCCTAGAGAGGAAGACGTAGGGAAGATCGGAAATTACTGTCCAGCAACACATAGTACAGTGGATGATGCAGAAAGCATGGTGGGGCACATGGAAGGTTTCACACAAAGAAACACAGATATGCAGCAGCCTAGAGAGGAAGACGCAGGGAAGATTGGAAATTACTGTCCAGCAACACATAGTACAGAGGATGATGCAGAAAGCATGGTGGGGCACATGGAAGGTTTCACACAAAGACACACCGATATGCAGCGGCCTAGAGAGGAAGACGCAGGGAAAATCGGAAATTACTGTCCAGCAACACATAGTACAGAGAATGATGCAGAAAGCATGGTGGGGCACATGGAAGGTTTCACACACAAAGACACACAGATATGCAGAGGCCTACAGAGGAAGACTCAGGGAAGATCGGAAATTACTGTCCAGCAACACATAGTACAGAGAATGATGCAGAAAGCATGGTGGGGCACATGGAAGGTTTCACACAAAGACACACAGATATTGCAGCAGCCTAGAGAGGAAGACGCAGGGAAGATCGGAAATTTCTGTCCAGCAACACATAGTACAGAGAATGATGCAGAAAGCATGGTGGGGCACAAGGAAGGTTTCACGCAAAGACACACAGATATTGCAGCAGCCTAGAGAGGAAGACGCAGGGAAGATCGGACATTTCTGTCCAGCAACACATAGTACAGAAAATGATGCAGACAGCATGGTGGGGCCCATGGAAGGTTTCACACAAAGACACACAGATATTGCAGCAGCCTAGAGAGGAAGACGCAGGGAAGATCGGAAATTACTGTCCAGCAACACATAGTACAGAGAATGATGCAGAAAGCATGGTGGGCACATGGAAGGTTTCACAAAAAGACACACAGATATTGCAGCAGCCTAGAAAGGAAGACGCAGGGAAGATCGGACATTTCTGTCCAGCAACACATAGTACAGAAAATGATGCAGACAGCATGGTGGGGCCCATGGAAGGTTTCACACAAAGACACACAGATATTGCAGCAGCCTAGAGAGGAAGACGCAGGGAAGATCGGAAATTACTGTCCAGCAACACATAGTACAGAGGATGATGCAGAAAGCATGGTGGGGCACATGGAAGGTTTCACACAAAGACACACAGATATGCAGCGGCCTAGAGAGGAAGACGCAGGAAAGATCAGAAATTACAGTACAGCAACACATAGTACAGAGAATGATGCAGAAAGCATGGTGGGGCACATGGAAGGTTTCACACAAAGACACACAGATATGGAGCAGCCGAGAGAGGAAGACGCAGGGAGGATCGGAAATTACTGTCCAGCAACACATAGTACAGAGAATGATGCAGAAAGCATGGTGGGGCACATGGAAGGTTTCACACAAACACACACAGATATTGCAGCGGCCTAGAGAGGAAGACGTAGGGAAGATCGGAAATTACTGTCCAGCAACACATAGTACAGAGGATGATGCAGAAAACATGGTGGGGCACATGGAAGGTTTCACACAAAGAGACACAGATATGCAGCACCCTAGAGAGGAAGACGCAGGGAAGATCGGAAATTACTGTCCAGCCGCACATAGTACAGAGGATGATGCAGAAAGCATGGTGGGCCACATGGAAGGTTTCACACAAAGGCACACAGATATGCAGCGGCCTAGAGAGGAAGACGCAGGGAAGATCAGAAATTACTGTCCAGCAACACATAGTACAGAGGATGATGCAGAAAGCATGGTGGGGCACATGAAAGGTTTCACACAAAGACACACAGATATGCAGCGGCCTAGAGAGGAAGACCTAGGGAAGATCGGAAATTACTGTCCAGCAACACATAGTACAGAGAATGATGCAGAAAGCATGGTGGGGCACATTGAAGGTTTCACACAAAGACACACAGATATTGCAGCAGTCTAGAGAGGAAGATGCAGGGAAGATCGGACATTACTGTCCAGCAGCACATAGTACAGAGAATGATGCAGAAAGCATGGTGGGGCACATGGAAGGTTTCACACAAAGACACACAGATATGCAGCGGCCTAGAGAGGAAGACGCAAGGAAGATCGGAAATTACTGTCCAGCAACACATAGTACAGAGAATGATGCAGAAAGCATGGTGGGGCACATGGAAGGTTTCTCACAAAGACACACAGATATTGCAGAAGTCTAGAGAGGAAGATGCAGGGAAGATCGGATATTACTGTCCAGCAACACATAGTTCAGAGGATGATGCAGAAAGCATGGTGGGGCACATGGAAGGTTTCACACAAAGACACACAGATATGGAGCGGCCTAGAGAGGAAGACGCAGGGAAGATCGGATATTACTGTCCAGCAACACATAGTACAATGATGCAGAAAGCATGGTGGGGCACAAGGAAGGTTTCACACAAAGACACACAGATATTGCAGCAGCCTAGAGAGAAAGACGTAGGGAAGATCGGAAATTACTGTCCAGCAACACATAGTACAGAGAATGATGCAGAAGGCATGGTGAAGCACATGGAAGGTTTCACACAAAGACACACAGATATGCAGAGGCCTAGAGAGGAAGACTCAGGGAAGATCGGAAATTACTGTCCAGCAACACATAGTACAGAGAATGATGCAGAAAGCATGGTGGGGCACATGGAAGGTTTCACACAAAGACACACAGATATTGCAGCAGCCTAGAGAGGAAGACGCAGGGAAGACTGGAAATTTCTGTCCAGCAACACATAGTACAGAGAATGATGCAGAAAGCATGGTGGGTCACATTGAAGGTTTCACACAAAGACACACAGATATTGCAGCAGCCTAGAGAGGAAGACGCAGGGAAGATCGGATATTTCTATCCAGCAACACATAGTACAGAAAATGATGCAGACAGCATGGTGGGGAACATGGAAGGTTTCACACAAAGACACACAGATATTGCAGCAGCCTAGAGAGGAAGACGCAGAGAAGATCGGAAATTACTGTCCAGCAACACATAGTACAGAAAATGATGCAGAAAGCATGGTGGGGCATATAGAAGATTTCACACAAAGACACACAGATATTGCAGCAGTATAGAGAGGAAGACGCAGGGAAGATCGGAAATTACTGTCCAGCAACACATAGTACAGAGAATGATGCAGAAAGCATGGTGGGGCACATGGAAGGTTTCACACAAAGACACACAGTTATTGCAGCAGCCTAGAGAGGATGACACAGGGAAGATCGGAAATTTCTGTCCAGCAACACATAGTACAGAGAATGATACAGAAAGCATGGTGGGGCACATGGAAGATTTCACAAAAAGACACACAGATATTGCAGCAGCCTAGAGAGGAAGACGCTGGGAAGATCGGACATTTCTGTCCAGCAACACATAGTACAGAAAATGATGCAGACAGCATGGTGGGGCCCATGGAAGGTTTCACACAAAGACACACAGATATTGCAGCAGCCTAGAGAGGAAGACGCAGGGAAGATCGGAAATTACTGTCCAGCAACACATAGTACAGAGGATGATGCAGAAAGCATGGTGGGGCACATGGAAGGTTTCACACAAAGACACACAGATATGCAGCGGCCTAGAGAGGAAGACACAGGGAAGATCAGAAATTACAGTCCAGCAACACATAGTACAGAGAATGATGCAGAAAGCATGGTGGGGCACATGGAAGGTTTCACACAAAGACACACAGATATGCAGCGGCCTAGAGAGGAAGACGCAGGGAAGATCGGAAATTTCTGTCCAGCAACACATAGTACAGAGAATGATGCAGAAAGCATGGTGAGGCACATGGAAGGTTTCACACAAAGACACACAGATATGCAGCGGCCTAGAGAGGAAGACGCAGGGAACATCAGAAATTACTGTCCAGCAACACATAGTACAGAGGATGATGCAGAAAGCATGGTGGGGCACATGAAAGGTTTCATACAAAGACACACAGATATGCAGCGGCCTAGAGAGGAAATCCTAGGGAAGATCGGAAATTACTGTCCAGCAACACATAGTGCATGCAGAAAGCATGGTGGGGCACATGGAAGGTTTCACACAAAGACACACAGATATTGCAGCAGTCTAGAGAGGAAGATGCAGGGAAGATCGGATATTACTGTCCAGCAACACATAGTTCAGAGGATGATGCAGAAAGCATGGTGGGGCACATGGAAGGTTTCACACAAAGACACACAGATATGGAGCGGCCTAGAGAGGAAGACGCAGGGAAGATCGGAAATTACTGTCCAGCAACACATAGTACAATGATGCAGAAAGCATGGTGGGGCACAAGGAAGGTTTCACACAAAGACACACAGATATTGCAGCAGCCTAGAGAGGAAGACGTAGGGAAGATCGGAAATTACTGTCCAGCAACACATAGTACAGTGGATGATGCAGAAAGCATGGTGGGGCACATGGAAGGTTTCACACAAAGAAACACAGATATGCAGCAGCCTAGAGAGGAAGACGCAGGGAAGATTGGAAATTACTGTCCAGCAACACATAGTACAGAGGATGATGCAGAAAGCATGGTGGGGCACATGGAAGGTTTCACACAAAGACACACCGATATGCAGCGGCCTAGAGAGGAAGACGCAGGGAAAATCGGAAATTACTGTCCAGCAACACATAGTACAGAGAATGATGCAGAAAGCATGGTGGGGCACATGGAAGGTTTCACACACAAAGACACACAGATATGCAGAGGCCTACAGAGGAAGACTCAGGGAAGATCGGAAATTACTGTCCAGCAACACATAGTACAGAGAATGATGCAGAAAGCATGGTGGGGCACATGGAAGGTTTCACACAAAGACACACAGATATTGCAGCAGCCTAGAGAGGAAGACGCAGGGAAGATCGGAAATTTCTGTCCAGCAACACATAGTACAGAGAATGATGCAGAAAGCATGGTGGGGCACAAGGAAGGTTTCACGCAAAGACACACAGATATTGCAGCAGCCTAGAGAGGAAGACGCAGGGAAGATCGGACATTTCTGTCCAGCAACACATAGTACAGAAAATGATGCAGACAGCATGGTGGGGCCCATGGAAGGTTTCACACAAAGACACACAGATATTGCAGCAGCCTAGAGAGGAAGACGCAGGGAAGATCGGAAATTACTGTCCAGCAACACATAGTACAGAGAATGATGCAGAAAGCATGGTGGGCACATGGAAGGTTTCACAAAAAGACACACAGATATTGCAGCAGCCTAGAAAGGAAGACGCAGGGAAGATCGGACATTTCTGTCCAGCAACACATAGTACAGAAAATGATGCAGACAGCATGGTGGGGCCCATGGAAGGTTTCACACAAAGACACACAGATATTGCAGCAGCCTAGAGAGGAAGACGCAGGGAAGATCGGAAATTACTGTCCAGCAACACATAGTACAGAGGATGATGCAGAAAGCATGGTGGGGCACATGGAAGGTTTCACACAAAGACACACAGATATGCAGCGGCCTAGAGAGGAAGACGCAGGAAAGATCAGAAATTACAGTACAGCAACACATAGTACAGAGAATGATGCAGAAAGCATGGTGGGGCACATGCAAGGTTTCACACAAAGACACACAGATATGGAGCGGCCGAGAGAGGAAGACGCAGGGAGGATCGGAAATTACTGTCCAGCAACACATAGTACAGAGAATGATGCAGAAAGCATGGTGGGGCACATGGAAGGTTTCACACAAACACACACAGATATTGCAGCGGCCTAGAGAGGAAGACGTAGGGAAGATCGGAAATTACTGTCCAGCAACACATAGTACAGAGGATGATGCAGAAAACCTGGTGGGGCACATGGAAGGTTTCACACAAAGAGACACAGATATGCAGCACCCTAGAGAGGAAGACGCAGGGAAGATCGGAAATTACTGTCCAGCCGCACATAGTACAGAGGATGATGCAGAAAGCATGGTGGGCCACATGGAAGGTTTCACACAAAGGCACACAGATATGCAGCGGCCTAGAGAGGAAGACGCAGGGAAGATCAGAAATTACTGTCCAGCAACACATAGTACAGAGGATGATGCAGAAAGCATGGTGGGGCACATGAAAGGTTTCACACAAAGACACACAGATATGCAGCGGCCTAGAGAGGAAGACCTAGGGAAGATCGGAAATTACTGTCCAGCAACACATAGTACAGAGAATGATGCAGAAAGCATGGTGGGGCACATTGAAGGTTTCACACAAAGACACACAGATATTGCAGCAGTCTAGAGAGGAAGATGCAGGGAAGATCGGACATTACTGTCCAGCAGCACATAGTACAGAGAATGATGCAGAAAGCATGGTGGGGCACATGGAAGGTTTCACACAAAGACACACAGATATGCAGCGGCCTAGAGAGGAAGACGCAAGGAAGATCGGAAATTACTGTCCAGCAACACATAGTACAGAGAATGATGCAGAAAGCATGGTGGGGCACATGGAAGTTTTCTCACAAAGACACACAGATATTGCAGAAGTCTAGAGAGGAAGATGCAGGGAAGATCGGATATTACTGTCCAGCAACACATAGTTCAGAGGATGATGCAGAAAGCATGGTGGGGCACATGGAAGGTTTCACACAAAGACACACAGATATGGAGCGGCCTAGAGAGGAAGACGCAGGGAAGATCGGATATTACTGTCCAGCAACACATAGTACAATGATGCAGAAAGCATGGTGGGGCACAAGGAAGGTTTCACACAAAGACACACAGATATTGCAGCAGCCTAGAGAGGAAGACGCAGGGAAGATCGGAAATTACTGTCCAGCAACACATAGTACAGAGAATGATGCAGAAAGCATGGTGGGGCACAAGGAAGGTTTCACACAAAGACACACAGATATTGCTGCAGCCTCGAGAGGAAGACGCAGGGAAGATCGGAATTTACTGTCCAGCAACACATAGTACAGAGGATGATGCAGAAAGCATGGTGGGGCACATGGAAGGTTTCACACAAAGACAAACCGATATGAAGCGGCCTAGAGAGGAAGACGCAGGGAAGATCGGAAATTACTGTCCAGAAACACATAGTACAGAGAATGATGCAGAAAGCATGGTGGGGCACATGGAAGGTTTCACACAAAGACACACAGATATGCAGAGGCCTAGAGAGGAAGACGCAGGGAAGATCGGAAATTACTGTCCAGCAACACATAGTACAGAGAATGATGCAGAAAGCATGGTGGGGCACATGGAAGGTTTCACACAAAGACACACAGTTATTGCAGCAGCCTAGAGAGGATGACACAGGGAAGATCGGAAATTTCTGTCCAGCAACACATAGTACAGAGAATGATACAGAAAGCATGGTGGGGCACATGGAAGATTTCACAAAAAGACACACAGATATTGCAGCAGCCTAGAGAGGAAGACGCTGGGAAGATCGGACATTTCTGTCCAGCAACACATAGTACAGAAAATGATGCAGACAGCATGGTGGGGCCCATGGAAGGTTTCACACAAAGACACACAGATATTGCAGCAGCCTAGAGAGGAAGACGCAGGGAAGATCGGAAATTACTGTCCAGCAACACATAGTACAGAGGATGATGCAGAAAGCATGGTGGGGCACATGGAAGGTTTCACACAAAGACACACAGATATGCAGCGGCCTAGAGAGGAAGACGCAGGGAAGATCAGAAATTACAGTCCAGCAACACATAGTACAGAGAATGATGCAGAAAGCATGGTGGGGCACATGGAAGGTTTCACACAAAGACACACAGATATGCAGCGGCCTAGAGAGGAAGACGCAGGGAAGATCGGAAATTTCTGTCCAGCAACACATAGTACAGAGAATGATGCAGAAAGCATGGTGAGGCACATGGAAGGTTTCACACAAAGACACACAGATATGCAGCGGCCTAGAGAGGAAGACGCAGGGAACATCAGAAATTACTGTCCAGCAACACATAGTACAGAGGATGATGCAGAAAGCATGGTGGGGCACATGAAAGGTTTCATACAAAGACACACAGATATGCAGCGGCCTAGAGAGGAAATCCTAGGGAAGATCGGAAATTACTGTCCAGCAACACATAGTGCATGCAGAAAGCATGGTGGGGCACATGGAAGGTTTCACACAAAGACACACAGATATTGCAGCAGTCTAGAGAGGAAGATGCAGGGAAGATCGGATATTACTGTCCAGCAACACATAGTTCAGAGGATGATGCAGAAAGCATGGTGGGGCACATGGAAGGTTTCACACAAAGACACACAGATATGGAGCGGCCTAGAGAGGAAGACGCAGGGAAGATCGGAAATTACTGTCCAGCAACACATAGTACAATGATGCAGAAAGCATGGTGGGGCACAAGGAAGGTTTCACACAAAGACACACAGATATTGCAGCAGCCTAGAGAGGAAGACGTAGGGAAGATCGGAAATTACTGTCCAGCAACACATAGTACAGTGGATGATGCAGAAAGCATGGTGGGGCACATGGAAGGTTTCACACAAAGAAACACAGATATGCAGCAGCCTAGAGAGGAAGACGCAGGGAAGATTGGAAATTACTGTCCAGCAACACATAGTACAGAGGATGATGCAGAAAGCATGGTGGGGCACATGGAAGGTTTCACACAAAGACACACCGATATGCAGCGGCCTAGAGAGGAAGACGCAGGGAAAATCGGAAATTACTGTCCAGCAACACATAGTACAGAGAATGATGCAGAAAGCATGGTGGGGCACATGGAAGGTTTCACACACAAAGACACACAGATATGCAGAGGCCTACAGAGGAAGACTCAGGGAAGATCGGAAATTACTGTCCAGCAACACATAGTACAGAGAATGATGCAGAAAGCATGGTGGGGCACATGGAAGGTTTCACACAAAGACACACAGATATTGCAGCAGCCTAGAGAGGAAGACGCAGGGAAGATCGGAAATTTCTGTCCAGCAACACATAGTACAGAGAATGATGCAGAAAGCATGGTGGGGCACAAGGAAGGTTTCACGCAAAGACACACAGATATTGCAGCAGCCTAGAGAGGAAGACGCAGGGAAGATCGGACATTTCTGTCCAGCAACACATAGTACAGAAAATGATGCAGACAGCATGGTGGGGCCCATGGAAGGTTTCACACAAAGACACACAGATATTGCAGCAGCCTAGAGAGGAAGACGCAGGGAAGATCGGAAATTACTGTCCAGCAACACATAGTACAGAGAATGATGCAGAAAGCATGGTGGGCACATGGAAGGTTTCACAAAAAGACACACAGATATTGCAGCAGCCTAGAAAGGAAGACGCAGGGAAGATCGGACATTTCTGTCCAGCAACACATAGTACAGAAAATGATGCAGACAGCATGGTGGGGCCCATGGAAGGTTTCACACAAAGACACACAGATATTGCAGCAGCCTAGAGAGGAAGACGCAGGGAAGATCGGAAATTACTGTCCAGCAACACATAGTACAGAGGATGATGCAGAAAGCATGGTGGGGCACATGGAAGGTTTCACACAAAGACACACAGATATGCAGCGGCCTAGAGAGGAAGACGCAGGAAAGATCAGAAATTACAGTACAGCAACACATAGTACAGAGAATGATGCAGAAAGCATGGTGGGGCACATGGAAGGTTTCACACAAAGACACACAGATATGGAGCAGCCGAGAGAGGAAGACGCAGGGAGGATCGGAAATTACTGTCCAGCAACACATAGTACAGAGAATGATGCAGAAAGCATGGTGGGGCACATGGAAGGTTTCACACAAACACACACAGATATTGCAGCGGCCTAGAGAGGAAGACGTAGGGAAGATCGGAAATTACTGTCCAGCAACACATAGTACAGAGGATGATGCAGAAAACATGGTGGGGCACATGGAAGGTTTCACACAAAGAGACACAGATATGCAGCACCCTAGAGAGGAAGACGCAGGGAAGATCGGAAATTACTGTCCAGCCGCACATAGTACAGAGGATGATGCAGAAAGCATGGTGGGCCACATGGAAGGTTTCACACAAAGGCACACAGATATGCAGCGGCCTAGAGAGGAAGAAGCAGGGAAGATCAGAAATTACTGTCCAGCAACACATAGTACAGAGGATGATGCAGAAAGCATGGTGGGGCACATGAAAGGTTTCACACAAAGACACACAGATATGCAGCGGCCTAGAGAGGAAGACCTAGGGAAGATCGGAAATTACTGTCCAGCAACACATAGTACAGAGAATGATGCAGAAAGCATGGTGGGGCACATTGAAGGTTTCACACAAAGACACACAGATATTGCAGCAGTCTAGAGAGGAAGATGCAGGGAAGATCGGACATTACTGTCCAGCAGCACATAGTACAGAGAATGATGCAGAAAGCATGGTGGGGCACATGGAAGGTTTCACACAAAGACACACAGATATGCAGCGGCCTAGAGAGGAAGACGCAAGGAAGATCGGAAATTACTGTCCAGCAACACATAGTACAGAGAATGATGCAGAAAGCATGGTGGGGCACATGGAAGGTTTCTCACAAAGACACACAGATATTGCAGAAGTCTAGAGAGGAAGATGCAGGGAAGATCGGATATTACTGTCCAGCAACACATAGTTCAGAGGATGATGCAGAAAGCATGGTGGGGCACATGGAAGGTTTCACACAAAGACACACAGATATGGAGCGGCCTAGAGAGGAAGACGCAGGGAAGATCGGATATTACTGTCCAGCAACACATAGTACAATGATGCAGAAAGCATGGTGGGGCACAAGGAAGGTTTCACACAAAGACACACAGATATTGCAGCAGCCTAGAGAGAAAGACGTAGGGAAGATCGGAAATTACTGTCCAGCAACACATAGTACAGAGAATGATGCAGAAGGCATGGTGAAGCACATGGAAGGTTTCACACAAAGACACACAGATATGCAGAGGCCTAGAGAGGAAGACTCAGGGAAGATCGGAAATTACTGTCCAGCAACACATAGTACAGAGAATGATGCAGAAAGCATGGTGGGGCACATGGAAGGTTTCACACAAAGACACACAGATATTGCAGCAGCCTAGAGAGGAAGACGCAGGGAAGACTGGAAATTTCTGTCCAGCAACACATAGTACAGAGAATGATGCAGAAAGCATGGTGGGTCACATTGAAGGTTTCACACAAAGACACACAGATATTGCAGCAGCCTAGAGAGGAAGACGCAGGGAAGATCGGATATTTCTATCCAGCAACACATAGTACAGAAAATGATGCAGACAGCATGGTGGGGAACATGGAAGGTTTCACACAAAGACACACAGATATTGCAGCAGCCTAGAGAGGAAGACGCAGAGAAGATCGGAAATTACTGTCCAGCAACACATAGTACAGAAAATGATGCAGAAAGCATGGTGGGGCATATAGAAGATTTCACACAAAGACACACAGATATTGCAGCAGTATAGAGAGGAAGACGCAGGGAAGATCGGAAATTACTGTCCAGCAACACATAGTACAGAGAATGATGCAGAAAGCATGGTGGGGCACATGGAAGGTTTCACACAAAGACACACAGTTATTGCAGCAGCCTAGAGAGGATGACACAGGGAAGATCGGAAATTTCTGTCCAGCAACACATAGTACAGAGAATGATACAGAAAGCATGGTGGGGCACATGGAAGATTTCACAAAAAGACACACAGATATTGCAGCAGCCTAGAGAGGAAGACGCTGGGAAGATCGGACATTTCTGTCCAGCAACACATAGTACAGAAAATGATGCAGACAGCATGGTGGGGCCCATGGAAGGTTTCACACAAAGACACACAGATATTGCAGCAGCCTAGAGAGGAAGACGCAGGGAAGATCGGAAATTACTGTCCAGCAACACATAGTACAGAGGATGATGCAGAAAGCATGGTGGGGCACATGGAAGGTTTCACACAAAGACACACAGATATGCAGCGGCCTAGAGAGGAAGACGCAGGGAAGATCAGAAATTACAGTCCAGCAACACATAGTACAGAGAATGATGCAGAAAGCATGGTGGGGCACATGGAAGGTTTCACACAAAGACACACAGATATGCAGCGGCCTAGAGAGGAAGACGCAGGGAAGATCGGAAATTTCTGTCCAGCAACACATAGTACAGAGAATGATGCAGAAAGCATGGTGAGGCACATGGAAGGTTTCACACAAAGACACACAGATATGCAGCGGCCTAGAGAGGAAGACGCAGGGAACATCAGAAATTACTGTCCAGCAACACATAGTACAGAGGATGATGCAGAAAGCATGGTGGGGCACATGAAAGGTTTCATACAAAGACACACAGATATGCAGCGGCCTAGAGAGGAAATCCTAGGGAAGATCGGAAATTACTGTCCAGCAACACATAGTGCATGCAGAAAGCATGGTGGGGCACATGGAAGGTTTCACACAAAGACACACAGATATTGCAGCAGTCTAGAGAGGAAGATGCAGGGAAGATCGGATATTACTGTCCAGCAACACATAGTTCAGAGGATGATGCAGAAAGCATGGTGGGGCACATGGAAGGTTTCACACAAAGACACACAGATATGGAGCGGCCTAGAGAGGAAGACGCAGGGAAGATCGGAAATTACTGTCCAGCAACACATAGTACAATGATGCAGAAAGCATGGTGGGGCACAAGGAAGGTTTCACACAAAGACACACAGATATTGCAGCAGCCTAGAGAGGAAGACGTAGGGAAGATCGGAAATTACTGTCCAGCAACACATAGTACAGTGGATGATGCAGAAAGCATGGTGGGGCACATGGAAGGTTTCACACAAAGAAACACAGATATGCAGCAGCCTAGAGAGGAAGACGCAGGGAAGATTGGAAATTACTGTCCAGCAACACATAGTACAGAGGATGATGCAGAAAGCATGGTGGGGCACATGGAAGGTTTCACACAAAGACACACCGATATGCAGCGGCCTAGAGAGGAAGACGCAGGGAAAATCGGAAATTACTGTCCAGCAACACATAGTACAGAGAATGATGCAGAAAGCATGGTGGGGCACATGGAAGGTTTCACACACAAAGACACACAGATATGCAGAGGCCTACAGAGGAAGACTCAGGGAAGATCGGAAATTACTGTCCAGCAACACATAGTACAGAGAATGATGCAGAAAGCATGGTGGGGCACATGGAAGGTTTCACACAAAGACACACAGATATTGCAGCAGCCTAGAGAGGAAGACGCAGGGAAGATCGGAAATTTCTGTCCAGCAACACATAGTACAGAGAATGATGCAGAAAGCATGGTGGGGCACAAGGAAGGTTTCACGCAAAGACACACAGATATTGCAGCAGCCTAGAGAGGAAGACGCAGGGAAGATCGGACATTTCTGTCCAGCAACACATAGTACAGAAAATGATGCAGACAGCATGGTGGGGCCCATGGAAGGTTTCACACAAAGACACACAGATATTGCAGCAGCCTAGAGAGGAAGACGCAGGGAAGATCGGAAATTACTGTCCAGCAACACATAGTACAGAGAATGATGCAGAAAGCATGGTGGGCACATGGAAGGTTTCACAAAAAGACACACAGATATTGCAGCAGCCTAGAAAGGAAGACGCAGGGAAGATCGGACATTTCTGTCCAGCAACACATAGTACAGAAAATGATGCAGACAGCATGGTGGGGCCCATGGAAGGTTTCACACAAAGACACACAGATATTGCAGCAGCCTAGAGAGGAAGACGCAGGGAAGATCGGAAATTACTGTCCAGCAACACATAGTACAGAGGATGATGCAGAAAGCATGGTGGGGCACATGGAAGGTTTCACACAAAGACACACAGATATGCAGCGGCCTAGAGAGGAAGACGCAGGAAAGATCAGAAATTACAGTACAGCAACACATAGTACAGAGAATGATGCAGAAAGCATGGTGGGGCACATGCAAGGTTTCACACAAAGACACACAGATATGGAGCGGCCGAGAGAGGAAGACGCAGGGAGGATCGGAAATTACTGTCCAGCAACACATAGTACAGAGAATGATGCAGAAAGCATGGTGGGGCACATGGAAGGTTTCACACAAACACACACAGATATTGCAGCGGCCTAGAGAGGAAGACGTAGGGAAGATCGGAAATTACTGTCCAGCAACACATAGTACAGAGGATGATGCAGAAAACCTGGTGGGGCACATGGAAGGTTTCACACAAAGAGACACAGATATGCAGCACCCTAGAGAGGAAGACGCAGGGAAGATCGGAAATTACTGTCCAGCCGCACATAGTACAGAGGATGATGCAGAAAGCATGGTGGGCCACATGGAAGGTTTCACACAAAGGCACACAGATATGCAGCGGCCTAGAGAGGAAGACGCAGGGAAGATCAGAAATTACTGTCCAGCAACACATAGTACAGAGGATGATGCAGAAAGCATGGTGGGGCACATGAAAGGTTTCACACAAAGACACACAGATATGCAGCGGCCTAGAGAGGAAGACCTAGGGAAGATCGGAAATTACTGTCCAGCAACACATAGTACAGAGAATGATGCAGAAAGCATGGTGGGGCACATTGAAGGTTTCACACAAAGACACACAGATATTGCAGCAGTCTAGAGAGGAAGATGCAGGGAAGATCGGACATTACTGTCCAGCAGCACATAGTACAGAGAATGATGCAGAAAGCATGGTGGGGCACATGGAAGGTTTCACACAAAGACACACAGATATGCAGCGGCCTAGAGAGGAAGACGCAAGGAAGATCGGAAATTACTGTCCAGCAACACATAGTACAGAGAATGATGCAGAAAGCATGGTGGGGCACATGGAAGTTTTCTCACAAAGACACACAGATATTGCAGAAGTCTAGAGAGGAAGATGCAGGGAAGATCGGATATTACTGTCCAGCAACACATAGTTCAGAGGATGATGCAGAAAGCATGGTGGGGCACATGGAAGGTTTCACACAAAGACACACAGATATGGAGCGGCCTAGAGAGGAAGACGCAGGGAAGATCGGATATTACTGTCCAGCAACACATAGTACAATGATGCAGAAAGCATGGTGGGGCACAAGGAAGGTTTCACACAAAGACACACAGATATTGCAGCAGCCTAGAGAGAAAGACGTAGGGAAGATCGGAAATTACTGTCCAGCAACACATAGTACAGAGAATGATGCAGAAGGCATGGTGAAGCACATGGAAGGTTTCACACAAAGACACACAGATATGCAGAGGCCTAGAGAGGAAGACTCAGGGAAGATCGGAAATTACTGTCCAGCAACACATAGTACAGAGAATGATGCAGAAAGCATGGTGGGGCACATGGAAGGTTTCACACAAAGACACACAGATATTGCAGCAGCCTAGAGAGGAAGACGCAGGGAAGACTGGAAATTTCTGTCCAGCAACACATAGTACAGAGAATGATGCAGAAAGCATGGTGGGTCACATTGAAGGTTTCACACAAAGACACACAGATATTGCAGCAGCCTAGAGAGGAAGACGCAGGGAAGATCGGAAATTTCTATCCAGCAACACATAGTACAGAAAATGATGCAGACAGCATGGTGGGGAACATGGAAGGTTTCACACAAAGACACACAGATATTGCAGCAGCCTAGAGAGGAAGACGCAGAGAAGATCGGAAATTACTGTCCAGCAACACATAGTACAGAAAATGATGCAGAAAGCATGGTGGGGCATATAGAAGATTTCACACAAAGACACACAGATATTGCAGCAGTATAGAGAGGAAGACGCAGGGAAGATCGGAAATTTCTGTCCAGCAACACATAGTACATAGAATGATGCAGAAAGCATGGTGGGGCACATGGAGGGTTTCACACAAAGACACACAGATATGCAGCGGCCTAGAGAGGAAGACGCAGGGAAGATCGGACATTTCTGTCCAGCAACACATAGTACAGAAAATGATGCAGACAGCATGGTGGGGCACATGGAAGGTTTCACACAAAGACACACAGATATTGCAGCAGCCTAGAGAAGAAGACGCAGGGAAGATCGGAAATTACTGTCCAGCAACACATAGTACAGAGGATGATGCAGAAAGCATGGTGGGGCACATGGAAGGTTTCACACAAAGACACACAGATATGCAGCGGCCTAGAGAGGAAGACGCAGCGAAGATCGGCAATTACTGTCCAGCAACACATAGTACAGAGAATGATGCAGAAAGCATGGTGGGGCACATGGAAGGTTTCACACAAAGACACACAGATATTGCAGCAGCCTAGAGAGGAAGACGCAGGCGATGGAAGTTCCACTTGGACAAGCAGAGAAGTAAATGATGCTAGTGTTAATGGGAAAAAAGCACAAGGCCGAGAGAAGGTGAAATATGGCACTATTATTTTCAAGTGTTACCTGAGAAAACTAGTGGGGGCTTATACTAGCTTTATACAACCTCATATGGGCAACAGAAATATTACCAGGTGCTTGGAAATCGGCTGCAATAGTTGCGATGTTGAAGCAAGGGGAAAACAAAAGGAGCCGTTGAACTTACAGGCCGATAGCCCGGACACGCATTCTGTGCAAAACAGTGGAACACACAATCACTCACAGACTGGTGCTGTGCCTGGAATAAAGCCGCTATCTGAGCAACCTTCAGAGCGGTTTAATAAACAACCGGCCACTGTTGATCAGAAAAGAAGAGCAGTAATAGATATGGAGGAGGCTCTCTGCAACCCGGAAGTGACAGGGACATTATACATTGACAGAGAAGGCACATGACATGGTGTGGAAGGAGGAACAACTGCACTAGATGAAAAACCATGAAAATAGGAGGACAAATGTTATGGTGCATTAGAGACTTTTTGCACGACAGGAAATGTAAAGTTAAACTGCAAGGTAACTTCTCTCAAAGACTGGGAAATGGCAGAATGGAACCCTGCAGGGAGCATAGTAAGACTCAACGTAATAATTCATGATTTAATAGTCAAAATCCGGGGGACCCATTGTAAAGTGAGGTTCTTTGCTGAAGATGGAGTAATATGGTATAGAATAAAAAGCATCTGCAAAGAAGAGGCACTCAGAGAGGCTATAAATAAAGTGGAAGAATGGGCCAACCAGATGTATGCAGAAAAAACGGAAGGTATACTATTTACACACAAAAAGCAAAATAGAGTTAATGGTCTTACACATGGATAATCCACAGATCAGATAGCTCAAGCTTTTAAATGATTTGCGAATATGGGTGAATTCAAACTCTCCTGAAATAAGCAGGTAGAAAACAGTGAAAATGAAGGCAAAACGAGACTAACAGGCCGATTCATGTAATTCCTCACAAAAGTGTCGCACGCGGCTGGCGCACAGCGTGCCCGTGCGAATGTCTGCGCCAGCCGCGTGCGATAAAATCAATTTCCGCGCACAGCGTATTCATGGATTCTCGCATCCAAAAGCAGACGTGGCGCAGAGTGGCGCAGCGACCCTGCAGCAGCGCCAGTTACGCCCCCAAGGACGCCCTCGCGCAAGGAAAAGCCATCAAGATCGCCAAACCATCGCAAAGGGCTGCGCCAACCCTGTACCAGTTTACCGGACTGACAAACAGCAAACGCAAAGCAGGAAACGCGTATTACGGGTTCCGTGAACACGCGTGCGTGACAATTTTCACACGTGATCTGTCCTGCGGGAGCGTGTGCGTGTATATCAGGGTTGCGCGAGAAGTCCAATACGCGAATGGCCTGGGTGCGTGCATTTCAGGGGTGCACGAGAAGTTCCACACGCGAATGGCCTGGGCGCGTGTATTTCAGCGGTGTGCGAGAAGTCCCACACGCGAATGGCCTGGCCGCGTGTATTTCAGGGGTGCGTGAGAAGTTCCACACGCGATTGGCCTGGGCGCGTGTAGTCCAGAGGTGCGCGAGAAGTTCCACACGTGATCGGGCCTGGGGGAGCGTGTGCGTGTATTTCAGGGGTGCGCGAGAAGTTCCACACGCGATCGGGCCTGGGGGAGCGTGTGCGTGTATTTCAGGGGTGCGCAAGAAGTTCCACACGCGATCAGGCCTGGGGGAGCGTGTGCGTGTATTTCAGGGGTGCGCGAGAAGTTCCACACGCGATTGGCCTGGGTGCGTGTAGTCCAGAGGTGCGCAAGAAGTTCCACACGCGATCGGGCCTGGGGGAGCGTGTGCGTGTATTTCAGGGGTGCGTGAGAAGTTCCACACGCGATCGGGCCTGGGGGAGCGTGTGCGTGTATTTCAGGGGTGCGCGAGAAGTTCCACACGCGATCGGGCCTGGGGGAGCGTGTGCGTGTATTTCAGGGGTGCGCGAGAAGTTCCACATGCGATTGGCCTGGGCGCGTGTAGGTCAGAGGTGCGCGAGAAGTTCCACACGCGAATGGCCTGGGCGCGTGTATTTCAGGGGTGTGCGAGAAGTCCCACACGCGAATGGCCTGGCCGCGTGTATTTCAGGGGTGCGCGAGAAGTTCCACACGTGATCGGGCCTGGGGGAGCGTGTGCATGTATTTCAGGGGTGCGCGAGAAGTTCCACACGCGATCGGGCCTGGGGGAGCGTGTGCGTGTATTTCAGGGGTGCGCGAGAAGTTCCACACGCGATCGGGCCTGGGGGAGCGTGTGCGTGCATTTCAGGGGTGCGCGAGAAGTTCCACACGCGATCGGGCCTGGGGGAGCGTGTGCATGTATTTCAGGGGTGCGCAAGAAGTTCCACACGCGATCAGGCCTGGGGGAGCGTGTGCGTGTATTTCAGGGGTGCGCGAGAAGTTCCACACGCGATTGGCCTGGGTGCGTGTAGTCCAGAGGTGCGCAAGAAGTTCCACACGCGATCGGGCCTGGGGGAGCGTGTGCGTGTATTTCAGGGGTGCGTGAGAAGTTCCACACGCGATCGGGCCTGGGGGAGCGTGTGCGTGTATTTCAGGGGTGCGCGAGAAGTTCCACACGCGATCGGGCCTGGGGGAGCGTGTGCGTGTATTTCAGGGGTGCGCGAGAAGTTCCACACGCGATTGGCCTGGGCGCGTGTAGGTCAGAGGTGCGCGAGAAGTTCCACACGCGATTGGCCTGGGCGCGTGTAGTTCAGAGGTGCGCGAGAAGTACCACACGCGATCGGGCCTGGGGGAGCGTGTGCACGTATTTCAGGGGTGCGCGAGAAGTTCCACACGCGATTGGCCTGGGCGCGTGTAGTTCAGTGGTGCGCAAGAAGTTCCACACGCGATTGGCCTGGGCGCGTGTAGTTCAGAGGTGCGCGAGAAGTTCCACACGTGATTGGGCTGGGTGCGGGTATTCCAGGGCTGCGCGGGAAGTTTTACAGGCTCGCCTACAACACGTATTCATGGAATCGAACGTGGCCAATCCGGAAACACGTACGCCAGCAGGAAGTAGGTGTACGTCCACCCGCACAGCATAAAAGTGCACTCAAACAACAAACAAGCTCAGACGCCAGGATGAACATACCGTTCCTAGCAGCAGTGGCCGTGGGATACCGCAGGAGGAGGAGGAGGATAGTCCGGGCCAGAATTTTTACACCCAGAACCAGCCTTTTTGGGATGCCTGATGACCATGTGTATGGGAGGTACAGGTTTCCACCTCACATAATACTCGACCTGGTCAGTGAGTGGGAGGATGACCTCACATCAACCACCCTGTGCTCCCAAGCACTCAGCCCCCTGGAGAAGGTCCTCAATGTACTGCACTTCCTGGCCACTGGATCATTTCAGCGGACGAGTGCCATAGTGGGGGGGGTGTCACAGGCCACGCAGTCACGCTGCCTACACCAGGTCTTGGCCATCATCACTGCACGCCCATCAGTCCGCAGGCACATATACCTGCCCAGAACGCCTGCAGAAAGGCAGGCTGTTGCCCAGGATTTCTACAGGGTGGCACAATTCCCCAAAGTGCTAGGTGCCATTGATTGCACCCATGTGGCTCTACGTCCCCCCAGGGCAACTGAGCACATCTATAGAAACCGCAAGCACTGGCATTCCATCAACGCCCAGGTAGTATGTGATGCCAAGGGAATCATCACCTCAGTATACGCCAACTATCCAGGCTCCACCCACGACAGTTTCATCTACAGAATGTCTACCCTAAACCGGGACATAGAATCTGGGCGGCATGGCGATACATGGCTGCTCGGTGAGTATAAATGCCACTGCGCATGCATGCATGTCAGATACTGAGTAATGTCACAACCCCACTAATGATACCCATCACCACCTCCCCAGGGGACAGTGCCTACCCTCTCAGCACCCACATGATGACGCCAATTCGGAACCCCACCACGCCACCCCAGGTAAGATACAACACAGCCCACATTGCAACCCGGGGCATCGTGGAGCGCACATTCGGAGTGCTCAAGTCACGCTTCCGCTCCCCTGACCGTTCTGGCGGGCAGCTGTTATACGCTCCCCCAGTAGTGTGCAGGATCATAGTGGCAGCATGTGTCCTGCACAACGTTGCAACACGCCGGGGCCTGGCTGTGGACATGGTGGTGCCCCCACATCCCCAACCACATGCATGCCCACTGCGCATGGGAGGGGAAAGGGCACGGGGTGAGGCAGCCCGTACGCAGCTCGTGGCTAATTACTTCACATAAAATCACACCCCTGTGGAGTGCACACAGCCCTGGCACATACCAGCTGACAATCAATGATGATTGTAACTGACAATTATGATGTGTCAATGGACAGTCAACTGTCACAACCATACCAGCCTGAGATTGTACATCTGGAAGTGTTCCATTGTGTGCTTCCCTACCTACACAAACACCACCAATGCTGTGTTCAAAAGACACACTTCTATGCTGCGAAAATCATTACCCCTTTGCAAGACACAACATGACAACAGTGCCATGTCACCCAACCCCTCCCCAGCACCGCCACCCAACACACCATGGCATGACATGCCATGTGAGAGCAAACAAAGTCATCCCCCAAACATAACACGTGTCAAAAGGTCAGGGTCCCTAATGGAAACTGGCCACACACAATATGCCGACATAAATGTAGAAACAACAACACACATGACCAAATACTTACCACAATACAATCGACATAGCATAAACATGACAGTACTAAGGCAAAGGATACGTAGTCTTACAACATGAGAATGCCAGCACATCCACCACCTCCAACTGTACAGTGTTGTTGCCACGCACATCTGGAAGTCCACTGCTCACAACATGAGCTCCATCTCCAAAGTGGACGGCCTTGTGAAGACATGAGGAATGAACCTGCAAATTAGGAGGGAGACATGGATGCACAAGCACACATCAATACACCATGCAGTGCACAATACAACAACAATATGCACTAGGAATGTATACACAGCATTGACTACAGACTGCCCACACAGCTCATGGGAGTCCAACGTCACTGTTTAAGTCACTGTCACTTGGGCACACCCTTTGCAAGCCCATGGAAACGGGAAGCAGGAGGGGTGTGTGTCTCACGAACCCAAGCATCTAACCCAAACTCAGGACAAGCCTGCATGTGCCCAGCCGGAATACAGTGGATGCCCACGGGAGCCACACAAGGCAACACACTGCAACAAAAAATCAAAAATCAAAAATGGCCATGTGTGGGCGAAGGGGGGTGGGGGAGGCCACCCAGGAGGTCCGAGGACAGGTTGCCCACCAACAGCCACCTGCGTGAATGTTGCAAAAAAAAAAACCACCTCCATGGGCTCATGGCCTGCACGGCTACTAAATTGTGGGAGATTCACTGCTGGATTTGCTCTCCTCAACCTCTGCTGCTGCTGCCACAGGAGGTGGTGGTGCTATGGGAGGCAGCCCACGCAAAGCCCTAGTTTGGTCCTCCATGGCAGCAAGCATGCGGGTGTGGAAGGCCTTGTTCTGGAGGGATATGGTGCGGAGATCCCCATGCAACACCCGACGTGTTGCCCGGACCTCCGCCCGAGTTGCCTGCATCTCTGCTGAGAGCGTACGGGTGACGCGCTCCAGCAGCTGTTCCGTCCTGGTGACAGTGGAAGCCTCAAGGTCCACAAGAGTCTGCCTGAGGTGCCGGACCTCTCCCCTCAGGGCTTCCCTCTGTCCCAGGGCATCTATAGAAATTGATTCCCTCAGATTGTCCAGGGCCGCCTGTCTGTCCCTGTTGGACGCCAACATGTCCTCCCTGACTGATTGGCAAATGGAGTCTGTTGCCTGCTGTAGTAGCTCCATCTGCCTTTCTGGGGGGACAATGGAAGTGGCCACCCTCTCCATGGCTTGAGCAATCATTTCTGATGATGCTGCCTGTTGGTTGGCCATACCGTTAATGGATTGCTCCCATGCGGTATTGCCCGGTGGCGGACGGCCACCACGTTGGCGGGCACCACACCTGTCTGGGGCAAGGCGAACTGCGCCTTGCTGTGTCGGCACTGCCTGAGGCTGCAGGACTGCATTTCCCCTCTGAACTGCTGGCCCAGGAACAGGATCAGATGTTGCGGAGTGTGGCCCTGCATCCGTAACCACCACAGGCGCACCTACCAACACTGACATCCCCATAGTGGGCTCTACCCCTGGTGCAGGTGGGTCGGACAGAACAGTATCCCTTCCATGAACACATACCTGCAAATCCACATAGGCCCGAATCAACACCTGAAAAGAGTTCTGGGGAGGTGCAGCCAGGGACACCCCTGGACAGTATGGCCTGCAGCAAGAGAGGGTTCTCCCCCACCACCAAACCACGTCCCCCACTGGTGCCTGGTCGTGCTTCAGATCCCTCCTGGGCCTACACCATCTCCTCTCCCTCAACAGCATCAGGTGCGTCATCCTCTGCAAAAAAATGAAAGACAAAAAATGGAAACAGGCATTAGCACCATGGCACGCTATTAGACCAGACAAGCTACAGTACCAGTACTTGATTCACACATGTCCCACATAACTATGACCCTCCCATGCATGCACTGTCCATGAGTTGGAAGGGGAGGAAAATCTCAGACACTGATGACACCAAGATGGGAGAGCAACACATCAGCTGCATGCTGGCTAGCAGTGCCATCACACATTGGCCTGTGAGTGGCATGTCCAATACACATACATGACACATGCCATCACACAGATGGCATGTACCATAGGCATGTCATATATGTGACAATAGGGCAGAGTGATGCGCAGTAGAACCAGGTGAATTTCTACAATCAGCCTGAATGAACACAGCTAAATACGGAACAATGTTGTAGCAAGATGCCACTTCAAGGGCAACTGGCGCGATGTAGTGCAAAACGCCTACTGTGGGCAGAAGGGATACTGTAATACCCAAATCCCGGGGCGCCGAATGCATTGGATGAAGCACATGGGTGGCCCAAAACACTCAGGCACACACACCCTGACCTGGCACTCAACCAGAACCCCTCCCACAAACAACATACACATGGATCACACACACATGCATGTGCACTCACCGGACAATGCCTCGTAATCTGGCAGTTCTCCCACACCTTGGATCTGCTCCTCTGTGACGTAGGTCCCAGCAACATGCTCATGTAGAGTGAGTTCAATGTCCTCTTGTGGAGACCCACCTCCAGTCACCAGAGTTGCGGCATGACTTGAGGCCAGCTTTTTCTTTGCCCTACGCTTAAGGTCGTTCCAGCGCTTGTAGCACTCAACAGCTGTGCGCCTCAGAAACCCAAGGGCACTTATGCTGTCCGCGATGGACTGCCAGTGTGCCTGACGTCGAGCAGGTGTAATCCTACACCCTGAAGTGACCAACATTTCGGCGTCATGTTCGGACACATACTGCACAAGTGCATCCAGTTCGGCATCATTGAAGCTAGGCTTCATTGGCATGCCGGACCGTGTAGCCGTGTCGGGGTCATCAGCCTGTACTGGACGAGCACTCTTCCTCTTTCTTTTTGTGGGTGGTGGGGATCCGGAGTGCCCTACGCCGCTCTGGACACTAGAGGCAGGAGCACCGGTGGATTGTGTAGTAGTAGTGTGCGATGGCACACTGACCACATGACTTTCTGCAGGCATTAGCTGAAGTGTGATGATGGCAGGGGGAGCCTCAGTCTGATGTACCGGGACCAACACTGTCCTTGCTGGGAGAGTCAGAGCTGGGGTGGACGGAGCTGCAGCTGCCCCTGCAGCCTCCCCACCCCGCCTACTCGGGGCAGCAGATGACATGGCTGCCCCTGTACCACGTGGCCTGGTGACACTGGCTTGCGCCGCCATCCGTGGCCTAGACTTGGCGACCTGGAAGTCAGCCTGGGAGTCACCCTGTGCTAGGTCAGGTGCCACAACGGGCCGGTCCAACAAGGGCTGAGCAGGGATGGTGTCAGCCACGTTTCCCTCAACCATGGGGGGGGATGTGTGTCCCTGACTGGTCCTCCACACGTGGGGGGCTAGGGGGAGTCTGCAAATCCTGGCCACGTCCCCTATCGCGCCCACCACGCCCACCTCTTGAGGCTCGACCACCTTTGCCACCCTTACCACTTGCCCGCCTCCCAGCCATGGCACTGATGGAGTTGTGCGTATGGGAGTTGCAGTGGACAATTGTCCTGGGCAATTGGGGGTCAAAGGGGTAGGGTACTAGATGGAATTCGTACCCAAGTGCTCTAGCAAGGCTGTATGGAACCCCTTGGGAAAGATGACGGGTCACGCAACGCACAGGCACCCCTAAAACAGAAAATGACGTGCACGCGACCCCTCGTAGACCACGTGCGTGGAAAAAGGAACCTGCACTACGCTGTGGCACCCAGAAACACAAAAATGAACGTATGCGTGTCACATGCAGCCTACAATGACCTCTGAAGGGGTACGCTACACACGGGGCTAGCACAGTTGGTAAATACGTGCGCGACTCACCGTCTGCCTGGGAAAAGAGCGTGAAAAATACACGTGTGTGCGCGTTGGCAACACCCCCGCCAAAAGAAGAATTGTACACTGTCTGAGGAGACAGGACAAAAGGAGAAGTCAACGCTGTTTGAGGAAACAGGTCGAAGAGAAAATCAGAAAAATACTGACAGAGGTAACAGGGAGTACGAACTAGAAACGCTGTGAAGTAAATCGCGTGTGAACCAACAAGAAGTACAGATTTCACCCACTCGCTCTCCACGGGAAGCACGTACAAGGAAATGATGTACTACACGCACCTTTTATACCGCACCACACGCCCAACGTCACTTCCGCGTATACGCACTGAGGCACTATCCTCCAATTACGCGGGCTGACACTCGGACGTGCAGTTACTGGTCTTGTAACATTCCCCCGGGTACAGGGACACGCCCGCGCGTGTCACGTCACAGACGCGCCTGCGCTGTCAGGGCCTTTGGTCCAATGGAATCGCGTACACAGGCCAATCGCGTGTGGAACTTCTCGTGCACCCCTGAAATACACACGCCCAGGCCAATCGCATGTGGAACTTCTCGCGCGCCTCTGAAATACACGCACACTCTCCCCCAGGCCCAATCGCATGTGGAACTTCTCGCGCACCCCTGAAATACACGCGCCCAGGCCAATCGCGTGTGGAACTTCTCGCGCGCCTCTGAAATACACGCGCCCAGGCCAATCGCGTGTGGAACTTCTCGCGCACCCCTGAAATACACGCGCCCAGGCCAATCGCGTGTGGAACTTCTCGCGCACCCCTGAAATACACGCGCCCAGGCCAATCGCGTGTGGAACTTCTCGCGCACCCCTGAAATAAACGCGCCCAGGCCAATCGCGTGTGGAACTTCTCGCGCACCCCTGAAATACACGCGCCCAGGCCAATCGCGTGTGGAACTTCTCGCGCACCTCTGAAATACACGCACACGCTCCCCCAGGCCCGATCGTGTGTGGAACTTCTCGCGCGCCTCTGAAATACACGCGCCCAGGCCAATTGCGTGTGGAACTTCTCGCGCGCCTCTGAAATACACACGCCCAGGCCAATCGCGTGTGGAACTTCTCGCGCACCCCTGAAATACACGCGCCCAGGCCAATCGCGTGTGGAACTTCTCGCGCACCTCTGAAATACACGCGCCCAGGCCAATCGCGTGTGGAACTTCTCGCGCACCCCTGAAATACACGCGCCCAGGCCAATCGCGTGTGGAACTTCTCGCGCGCCTCTGAAATACACGCGCCCAGGCCAATCGCGTGTGGAACTTCTCGCGCACCCCTGAAATACACGCGCCCAGGCCAATCGCATGTGGAACTTCTCGCGCACCCCTGAAATACACGCGCCCAGGCCAATCGCGTGTGGAACTTCTCGCGCACCCCTGAAATACACGCGCCCAGGCCAATCGCGTGTGGAACTTCTCGCGCACCTCTGAAATACACGCACACGCTCCCCCAGGCCCGATCGCGTGTGAAACTTCTCGCGCACCTCTGAGATACACGCACACGCTCCCCCAGGCCCGATCGCGTGTGGGCCTTCTCGCGCGTGTAGAACTTTGGCGCACATTTTTTTCCTGCGCAGGGACGCTACCGCCTGCTTTCATGTGGCGGACATGTATGGGCCTGTGCGCGTCTTTGGCCGTGCGCTGTTTTTCCCTATTCGATTCCATGAATACGTGTTGTAGGCGAGCGTGTGGGCGTTCTGCGCACTTGCCTCCTGTACTTCCCCGTGACGCCCACATTTTCACGAGTTGTTCCCCATTCTACGTGTGACGCCCCGTGTTACGCCTACTTTTGTTATGTGAGCCGCGCTATGTGCGAATTCGCTGTGCCCTTATCGCACGGCGTTCGATGACCTGTGCGCCAGCGTGCGCCGCGCACTTTTTCAGCGCACATCCCACATTTTGCGCGTGCACGGACTTCCATGAATTGATGTGCGATGTTTTCTGTGCGATAATCGCACTTGCACTGCGATTTTCGCTATTTCACTGCGAATCGCACGTTTTTGCACGCGTGCGCCGTTTTTTCGGCGCACATTGATTCCATGAATCGGCCTGTATATCTACTGAGAGCAGTGGCGGGAATGGGATGGGGCGCAGATAAAAGCTGGCTGGTGCTGCTGTACAGAAGGGTAGCCAGCAGCTTCTCTGATTATGGAGGGCGATAAGTGCGCTACTCAGAAGAACAGGTTGTGAGTGTACAAGCAAAGGCACTGAAATTCTGTACAGGGGCAATGGTGACAACTTCCATAGAAGCGATACAAGTGTACTTTTGCAGAGCAAAGTCGCTTTGCACTGAAAACGTACTCTTTGCACCGTGCTAATTGGGAGGTGCAAAGAGTACTTTTACAGTGCAAAGTGACTTTGCTCTGAAAAAATACACTTTGCACCGCTCTGTGGATCAGGGCCGGAGTGGAACAATGTCCCAGCGTGACAAACAAACGGCAAAAGAATGCTTACAGGAAGACTGGATGCATGTACAAAAGGGACGCCACGGGGGAAAGAAAAGGGTAATATATGGCTACGATAGGAAAATGAAGGTACAGTGGATGGTGTTGTGGTGAGGAAATCGGAGAGACCCCTTTAAGGGTAAGGATGCGGGACACAGGGAGAAAGGCAGGAGGAAGGAGGAAGGTGAGGGGACAACCGGAGAGGGGCAATATTTAGAGACATACCGAATAAAGAGGAAGCTAACGACACTTGCCTCTGTGTAATCTGTTAATGGCCTGGCCTATATACAACCGATGGCACTAAAACAGGCTTTCAATTGGCATCTACCATCTTTCCTGTGAATTAATTTAAGGGGTGGCTCAAGAGAAAAATAGCAATCCACTGCAATGAGTCGCCCTTAGTCTCCTTGGCTTCTAAAGTACATAGTGGCAAATGTTGTCAGTACTACATGTATCGTGTACAACTCCCAGAACATATCAAGGCATAGCCAAGCCCTTATGAAGTTCAATTTGTCCATAGCCCTGGTGATAAAGGGTGCATGGTTTGGGATAGAGCGAAGTAGACATTTATGCAGACTGCGTGGTTGTTTAGAGATCGAATCATTACACCACCCTTTGATGTGCTGTGAAAGTTTTCAAGTGTTGAGAACCTCGACTTTTAAATAGTATAACAATCAGATTGATATTAATAGGACAGAGTGTTTGTGGTCATCATTTATGCATGGAGATGATCTTAATTTAATATATTTTTAGTTACATTTTATCTGAGAATAGTAGAGATTTTAAAATGTACTGAGTTGTGAAATGTAATGCATAAATGAAATGTGTATACTCTAGCTTTTATGGATTGTATATGTTGTTTTTAACAGTTATATATACAAAGTTTGATAGCTGTATGTATATTAAATAAATGAAATGAAGTAAAAGAATTACAGTTCAAAAATACTTTTATCCGACACAGAGTCATCTAGTCACACTTATATATACAAAATCGAAATGTTACCTTTATAAATAACACAAGTGTACAAGCATTTTTAAATTCATTCATCAGTATTGCAGAATCCAAATTAGTAAAATCCATTTGAACCATATTAAGAAGAAGTACTAGCAGCGTAAAATTGTGTAAGGAACCTTCTTTTGAGTTCATATATGGCCCTTTTGAACATTAGGGGCTCCACCAAATACACACTTTTAACTTTTTCGCCCTCACTCGCCAGGCTTGAGTCAGGTGTGTGGCAACACAATAAACAGCTTTTATTACATCACATTTTCTTAAGAAAAGGAGTGCAGAATCTGTGCATATGTTATTACCATTCAGTGGGGAACCGAAGTCTCCTTCTGGGGGCTTGATAACCAGTACAAAAAAATTAAATGTGTGGGCCAAGGTCTCCTCCGCTGCCAAACACATGGGACATATGCCACTCCCATTTAGGGCCCACTTCTTTCTGACACTGGCCAGGTTTAGATTGCAAATTCTAAACCTTGTGTAGAGATTGTGCGAATATTGAGGTTTTATCATGGCTAAATAGCTCTCAAACCCCGGGCTTAACTGAAAGAATTACAAAGAATGAAATATCGTCTCTGGAAATGTTCACTGCCTACAGTGTGTACGTTGTTGGCTGGAAACATAACAAAGAAGATAGATAGCAAAAGATAAATAGAAGCAAAAGGGGCAAAGAGTGTAAAGGAAAATCTACATGTGTACATGGATGGTTCCAAAACTCCAGAGAACGAGCAAGTAGGCATGGCATATACGATTTGAGCGAAAGTTCTATGAAAAATAGAGGAAATTACGAACTGGATGTCTATATGCCTGGAATAGCTATTAGTGATGCTCATGGCAATGAAAAAAATCATCATGGACGTAAAGGAAGCAGTGGTCATGATCTTCTCAGACTCTTGGGGAAAGGCGAGGGAGAAAGGCAAGGCATTACACTAGGTGTGATACAATGGTGGGGCTAAACACGGTGCTGGCATGGGGTAAGAGCCAATGATATGGTGGCCATTGCAGGTAGAGAAGGGGATGGAGTGCAGGTAGGTGGGCATTAGCATACCTTAAGTGAATAAAAAGCGTGATTCAGAGGGCAAGTATGCCAGGATGGCAAGGAAAATGGCACAATAGCAGCAAACGCTAAACATTTGTTCGACATGCAAAACAAAGTTTGATTTAAGACTAGGGGTCAGAAATCCTTATGCAGAAAAAATGAAACCATACTAAACAGACTCTGTTTGGGTCATACCAAACTAAATGACCAGTTATTCAAGAGGACAGACATGAATCAGGAGAGGGCGACTATTGTGAACAAGCAGAAACGGTCCAGCACTATCTTCTAAAATGTCCGGAGTATGATACTCAAAGAAAGAATATGAAAGAAGGACTAAGGAAGTGGAAATATATGCTGGCTCTATTAGGCATACCTTGAAGGAGGATATGAATTAAAAACAGACTGGAAAGAATCAGATGATAGTAGGCAATGTGACCGAGACAGGGAAGTGGGGGACATTGAAGAGGGAGACATGAATGTAGCACTCGTTGCACCTATGCCACCCTCATCTCGATGGCAGAGAAATGAAGGGTGTACATCATTCCTGTCCCCATCCTCCCCATCACCGATGTGCTGCAGGTGAGAGAAATGCTATTCACTCAGACACCCATTTAGACCCTATCCTGATGACATCACTGAGGAGATAGGTTTGCAGTCTATGGAGCAAGTGGACTGACTGTGACCATGCAAAAGCTGATGACATCACGACTGAGACAATGACTTAGATGCATTAGACATAAAGCACATATGCATTCCTGCATGAAGCTACGCAGACACTTAAATTAAATGGTTGCAGGCACGAAGAATATACTTATGATGCACTTAGAGGATGGACACAACTTTGCTATGCAGTAAGCGTAAGTTGCACAAGAATACATATAAATTGCTTGCTGACAGTAAATGCCACTAACATGAGCGGCCATGTAAATCAAGATGAAAGGCACAGCCTCATTGAAATGAATGGAAGGCACTCAAAAGGCTCGAGAATACAGAGAGAGACCTGACATGCTGATTTTGCAGAGATGTGCAGATCAGGCTGTCAGCGCAGCCAGTGTGCATATTCTTGCCAAGGACACAGAGGGAGAGAACGTTTCATATTAGCAGAAGAGCTAGGACACCTGCATGTCTAAAAGCTGAAAATCCTCATAAATGCAGGCAAGGGAATCAAGTTAGTGGTCCCTGCACATGTGACTTGAACCTGAAAGACAGAGCCTATTCAACTGTGACACAGCTTCTCATTCATTCATTCATTCATTCATAATGATTCCTTGGCTTATTATTTCATGATACCAATGTCCAGTTTCTATACAAAGGCGGATTTGCCTGCATTCTATTTACTACTCATAGCTAAAGACAAAATATACAAATGAATAGGTCCAATGAAGCTAAGCTCATAGCAAATACTCCCCAAAAGGTTTAGTCGACCTCTGCATATACAAAGAATGAATCACTCTTCAGTATAGTATTGTAGAGATAAATCTCACTTTTTTATATATTAACGCTGTGTAAATCAGAGTAGAAATCAACAATTCAGAAAAATACATCAAAATGGTTTGCTGACACAGAATAACAGAAAACAAAATACATTCAACACACACTATACCAAAACATTTTGGAATAAACTCCAAAATAGTGTGTGTGTAACAAAAACCCAAAGATAATTAGGATTTATCAAGAGATTCACATAATATTGTGTGCATATTCAAAAAGACATTATCAAAACATGTAGAACCATTGTAAAGAACACAAAGATCATTCTGCTTGTTTAATCAGCATAACTCTGCTGTAGGTTAAGGGAGTGGTGCGTCTACACCAGGTGTTTCAGCCGTTTTTCGGTGGGCTAGGTGTGCCTCATCTTGAACCATGGAGAGCCATTTAATAACTGAAGGGCAGTCATATGGCAGGCTCTGAGAGTGCAGTACCCAGACACATTGGACATAAGCACAATTATGTCATGCAAAATGCGTGAGGATGAAGACCGACTTCAGTATATTCAGGCGATACAAGACTGTTGGCGTCTCAAGACAGGTGAACCGTGGGACAAGACTGTGGGCTTATTTTACCAAATACTAAGCCAGTAATTGCCAGAGCTAGTGCAGAGGCAATTGAAAAAATGAGTGGGGCTGGAGGCGAGGCCATGGTGAGTAATTCAGCTGACGATAAAATATTATTGTCGGTAATGCAGGGGAATGCGAGAATGAAATGCAAGGGAAAAAAACAGGAAGAAGCAGAGTTAGTGCAAAAATAAGTAATATAGAATGAAGGTGAGTCCAATGTGCAGATCCTGAAACTTTAGAAGTCCAACTCACAAACAGAATTCCTGTTCTCAGTTAGTGAATTTTATTGGTCATAGAACAGCTGGCCATAAAACAGCCAACACGTGTTTTGACCTATCCGGTTATTATCAAGGATGTACATTAGTGGAGATGCTATTATAGTAAGACAATATGAGCATTTGCATTAAGGAGGTCACAACATATATACGTGAAATTGCACAGTGCATTGCAAACAAAAAACATCACATCCAAAGTTGAAGGTAAATAAAATGGCATACCAGTATATAGTAGTTGACAGAAGAGAATAGTGGTAGTGGTGAGTGCGAGATTACCCTTCCATTTCTCAGCACAAGCAGCAGAATAAGTAGCACTCATATTAGCACTAGAGGCACATGAGGATGAGGAGGTCACTGTGTACTCTGACTCTGCCTGTGTGACATCAACAGTACATGCAGGACTGTCATGTTGGAAGAGGAGGGACTTTGGACATGCTGATGGTACACCAGTAGAGCATGTGCCCCTATTGGGTAGGCTCTACGGCTCCCATCAACTATTGTGGTAGCGAAATGCCAATCACACACAAAGGGTGGGGACATGGTTTGCCATGGCAACAAAGTGGCAGATGCAGAAGCAAAGCGGGCAACCCATTCTTTAGAAATAAATGACTTTGACACTCCACCTGATATACGCATGCTAACGCTCAGCATAGTATTATGAGAATGGTATAGTTCATAGCCCATTACCCAAATCATAGAGCTGCAGGGGCGGGCACCAATAGAGGAGAAGGAACTATGGATGAGAAAGGGTTGTTCGATATCCCTCACAGATGCAATGAGGTGACAGGAGAGCACCGGAAAGCCGGTTATTCCCCTTGCATTATTGCAAGGAGCCCTCATGCAACTCCATACCCGACCCACCGTAGCAAAGATGTTCTTGAAGCACAGATAGCGGAAGACTGGTTTTGTCCCAACTTGGCAGAGCATGCTGCTGCCTTTATGAATAACTGAATTATTTGTCAGAAGTCACTGTGGGACATACCTTGTGTGTAGTGAGAGGAGCAATACTGCACCCTAATGGGCCCTTCCAATACCGCCATCTCGATTATGTGAACATAATTCAAAACTGTAATGGCTACAGGTATATGCTTGTAGTGGTGTGCCCATTTCATCGCTGGATCGAAGCTGGTCCATGCTCACACCCCGATGTGCAGTAAAGTTCCTTTGTAGAGAGGTTTTCCCACGGTGTGGGTGTGCGAGGTCCTACAATCCGAAAACAGACCTTGTTTTGTAAATGAAGAGTTTGAACATATCACAGCCCAGTTGGGGATTAAGCATATGTTTTTCTTGCACTTATCACCCGCAAGCGAATGGGATCTGTGAACGCCTCAATGGCGTGCTCAAAGAGAAAATTGCAAAAGTAAAAATAACACTGAAAAAGGGGCAGCTTCATTGCCCACCCATAGCAGTATTTGCATTGCCCAATCAGCCTGCATCTAACCACCATTTAACTCCTCATGAGGTGGTGACAGGACGAAGCATTCGCCTCCCACTTGCTCCTCCCACTACAGTACTGACAGATGCTGATAATGTTGTGACTGGTCTTGGTAATGAAATGTACGAATATCTCACTGATGGCTAGTGCTTCTTTATATCTCAACTACTGGAATCGAGGCGGGGAGGTTGAAGAAGAATGATGACGATGACACACCAGTAGAACCACACAAGTTGCTTAAAGCACCACTCTTTTACCGTGGGGACAAGGTTTTATTAAAGAACTTCAGTAGGGCGTGGCACAAGCTCTGCTTCAAGTGGCCCTTCACAGTAGAACATGCAACAGACAAAGTTGTTAAATTGGTAGGGAAGAAAGCTTAGAACTATCTAGGAGACGTCCATACCCGCAGAGGTGAGACCCCCCCAGACCAACATATAGACAATACACTGCAAGAAGAAGAAGAAGAAGAAGAGGAAGAGGAACAGCAACAGATTCAAACACATTCAAAAACTAAAGCTAGACAGGAGCACATGGGCCTCATTGCCAGTTAGGCAGACATTTGGAGGTAAATGCAGCAAAGAAATAGCCCTGAGGAATTACCATTATCCCCACTTGGTCAGGCAGACTTTCTGCCTGATTCCAAGTGGTGGTGGTGGTGTAATTTCCCATTTATATTGGGTCCATTGGTCCCAATGGAGCTTTTTTGCCTTGAGTAGGAAGATTTACCTCCAGGGTTTTTGCTGGAGGTAAATCCTCCACTCAAAACCAAAACTCATAATTTGTTGTAGTGGTAAAATTGGCAGTAACTCAGTTACCACCAATTTTATCACTTACCGCCTAACTCGTAATGAGGTTGACTGTCTTTTCCTTACACTAGGTAATCATCTTCTGTGTATGGACTGATTTTCAACAAGTAATTTTACACTTGCACGATCACTGAAAAGCACTTTATGAACTCATAGTAACCAAAAAGCAAATGATACCAGCAAAAGCTTTTGTTTATGCTTTTGTTCTTTACGTTGCACACAGTGACCCAATACTGACAAGAAGTAACGTGTCCATTATTGCCTTGCTTGGTAATCCTAAAACCCAATTTATATTGGAAAGACTCTTTATTGCAGCATTAGAACAGTATTATCACTGAAGGACCTGACTGTTTCAATAATGATAATATCAACGGCTATGAGTTTTGATAAACGTTTATGTTGAATTTATGGGTATCGTCAAGAGCGCACACCTACGTGAGTTTCAGGCTACATAGGTTCTAGGCACAGGAGTGACACGAACCAATCACCCCACTGCGGTCTTGGCACCTGCAAGTTAGGCTTACACAGGCCTCTGCAACGCCAGCAGGGAACGAGGGTTAGGGAAACGCTGGTTGGATGGGTACGGGAGTTGCAGGTAACCAGAAAGAGCATTGGGAAGAGCTAGTAGATAGGTTGGGGAACACAGGGTAAGATTATAAACAGTGCAACCTAAGTTTACAGCATACCCATGCTCCCACATGAATAAATTCCCCACAATGTTACAACAAGCAAAAAACACTGGTCTGAACCAGTAGGGTACTTAGCTCTGGTTGTGACTGCTGGCTGTTGGAGTGTCCTTGTTGACTTCTGCCTGTGTGCTCTCAGGACAAGAGCAGTTCAAATGCTGCAAAGGGAGCTTACATTAGTTTTGCATGGATAATGCGGCGCGTCGCTCGCTCGAGTTTCATGCAGCTACGTCTGCCTGGGAAGGACTGTCATGCAACGTGGGAGCTGCCTGTGGCTTTTAACATGCAAGCGTGGAACTCAGGGGCAGCAACAGTGCAGTTTTGTGGCCGCACGTGGCTTTGAATATGTGGCTTTTATGAGCTGGCTGCACATGGCTTTAAACATGAAGCTTTTATAAACTGACCGCACGTGGCTTGGTGCATGCGATCTGCACGTGGCTAATTTTGCATGCAGTGTGATGCTTGGGTTGTCCGACAGCGAGTACACTGTCCAAACAGTGATCAGTTGACTACCACAGCTTTGTCGGTGCGTGGTTCATGCAGGGAGGGTTTTTAACAAGCATCTGTCTACGCACTGCCTTTAGCTTTCTAGGAGACAGGGGGACATTTCTGCTCGGGCTATGCCCCTGCGCTTGTCCCCCAGGTGCTCCTCTCCCCTCTGAGCCTGCAGTACTTATCTGTAGTGAGCTAGGGGCCATAATGAAGATTCCTTGGGGCGTGGCCCCTCGTGGAAAGCCCGGTGACCAGAGCTCTTCAGGATGTGACTTATCAGGTCAGATTCTCAAGTACAAGCCCCGTGTTCTTGCCTTTGCGAATGTACGCGAACATGCCACTCCTAATGTGGCCTGCAAAATGTTGTTCCTGGTCATAGGGCTGCTGGGAAATGTAGTCCTGAGAGCTTTTCTCCTGCAATGAGGGCAGAGAAGCCTTCTGTAAGACTTACATATGTTCCTTTGCCTTTGCTTCAAGTGTTTCTTTTGTCTGGAGCTTTTGCACATGCTCCTCGAGGTCCCCAAAGACCCAGACCACATGCACTCACGCTCTTAGCCCTGACAACGATACATGGAAGCTGCAGCTAGAGCCATTGTGTTGACATTCTTTGCATTCTGTTGTCTCTATCTCTTTACCCTCTTTGTGTTGCAGAAAGCTGCATTGTATCACACACACAGACTAAATTATATGCTAACACAAACCCCATTCCCTTTGTCACTAAAGCAATAACTGATCAGGTCACTAGAACTGCTCGAGAAGTAAAAAGACTCAGGCGAAGCACGACCACTGACTTTGAACATGTAAATGCATATCTAGCTGATTCGGCCCACGTTTCTAATAACGTGTGGTATCAGCACATGACCAAGGTGGGAAGAGAGGCCACAAAAGAGAGCTGCTATATGTGCTCTTGCATCCCCTATGCCATGAGTACCTCCAGAAAATTCATAGCTACAGAAGTTCCAGCAGCCAGAACGCAATACCTTATGCATCTAGCGCTCTGCCATTTTCAAGGAAGATGGGCTACACTGTGATGGATGTCACAAAAGCCGTTCTTAGATGAAGACAGCTACATCAAGACTCAAGCAATGATGGGCGATTATTGGAGTTTAGATAAGAAAATAAAGTACATTTTGGACAGCCCAAACAACTGAGAAGCCATAATAGTAACACAAACAGAGTTGCAATGTCCGAAAACAGGGAGAAAAGAGATAGAAGGCCTACCAGGATGCTGGGAGAGACCTCAACAGTTGGTGAATGGACAGATGTTCACAGGAGAAGGATGGATTGAAGGGAAGCACAGGCACTCCTGATGGTTCCTGGGGAAGTGGGAGGGGAGGAAAATGCTGACTGTCTCAAAGAATGGGCGGCAAGTGCAAAGCTGCTCACGTGGGTGGAGAATGAAGAAGGCCCTATGTCAAGTATATCACTCGAGAATGCTTCCCTGTGTTTCCAGAATCACGGCCCAATGAAGGTCGGGGTGAACAAAGAATGCAAATGAACATCAAAGATACCGGATATGAAGGTCGGCATTGCAGTGATAATAGACCACTATTGGGCCTGTAGCTCCAAGGCGTACATGCAACTACCACCAAACTGGGGAGGAATATGTTCCCTAATACAGCTGAATACAATAGCATTGGTGGTGCCTCAAAAGGACATACAAGTAGATAGGTTCCCCAAAATGGATGCACACCAGAGGAAGAAGAGATCAGTGGAGCTGATAAGAGTAAAGAGAGGAAACTACATTTCGACAAAGATGGACAAAGCACTCAATACAATACCACCAGAACACAGACTGTTTAGCAGAACTGAAATTTTCTTTGCGTCCGTTGTTCCAGGAGTTCAGGTCAACTTGAATGCCAAATGGCCCCAAATCAAAAGATGGGAACTGCTGCAGACAATAAATACAACAGTTAAAAGATCCAACGCTATCAAAGAAGAACTGAGAGCTGTCTGACTGATGACCCTACGGAACAGATATGTTTTGGATCTCCTCACAGCCATGGAAAGGGCGTGTGCACAAAGATAGGGCCATCCTGTTGCACCTACATGCCCTCCCATGATGGAGAGAATGGAACCCTCTCAGAAGCAATCATGCAATTATCAGACCTGCATGCCAAGATGGAAGAGATTACGAGCCCAGCAGGGGAAAATGAAGATTGGCTGACATACATCTTTACCTGGATACCATCATGGATGGCCAATGGGCTGAAGGTACTCGTAGCTGCCTTAGTGTTAGTATTACCAGCATTCTGTGTCATTAGAGTAGCTATAGCAAAGTGCAAGAGGACCACAGAGAAGACAACAGGCATGGAAATATTGGACGTAGAGACAAAGGCAGATGGAAAAACGCAGACTTTAGAGATGCTACAGTCACACCTGAAACAATGTCCCCTTTTTCCTCCAGGCACAAAGTTTTAATTTCCCCAAGATTCACGCATGTGGGACGATGGGTATGGTGCAAGCACAATGGAGACTGCTGCTACGTGACGTGGAGTTTGGATGAACAAGTAAAATACCATGTACAACTGGGAGGAGTATGGATTCCAAAGCTGCACATGAACAGGGGGAACATGCAAGGAAGTGTGGTTGATATATCGACCAGTGGGAGGATTGAAGATGGAGACATGAATGTAGCCCTCGTTGCACCTATCACACCTTCATATCAATGGCCGAGTAATGAAGGGTGTACATCATTCCTGACCCCATGCTCCCCATCGCCAATGCACCACATATGTGAGAAACCCTATTCACTCAGACAGCCTCAGACAGCCATTTAGACCATATCCTGATGACAGCACTGAGGAGATAGTTTTGCAGGCAATGGAGCAGGTGGACTGACTGTGGCCATACAAAGGTTGATGACATCATGACTGAGACTATGACATAGATGCATTAGACATGAAGCACATATGCATTCCTGCATGAAGCTACGTAGACACTTAGATTAAATGTTTGCAGACACAAAGAGCATGCCTATGACCCACTTAGAGAGAGGACGGACACACCTTTGCTATTCAGTAACCGCAAGTTGCACAAGAATACATATAAACTGTTTGCTGATGCTAAATGCCACTAATATGAGCAGCCATGTAAATCAAGATGGAAGCCACAGCAGAAATGAATGAAAGGCACTGAAATGGCTTGAGAATACAGAGAGAATACAGAGCGAGACCAGACATGCTGATTTTGCAGAGACGCGCAGACCAGGCTGTCAGTGTTGCCAGTGTGGATATTCTTGCCAAGGACACTGAGGGAGATAAATGTTTATATTAGCTTATATTAGCAGAAGGGATACAACACCTGCATGTGTAAAAGCTGAAAATCCTTATAATTGCAGGCAGGATAATCAAATTTGTGGTCCCTAAACATGTGACTTGAATCTGAAAGACAGAGCCTATTAATTTGAGCCAGACGGGTACCGTTGTTCCCATCCAATCGAAGGCAAGATGATACAAAAGTAATACCAGGTTCAAGGCCTAATGTTACATCACAAGGCCGAGAGGACCATAGATGGTAACTTGTTGGGTACATACACCACCTTTGGGGCTGTTCTCACCACCTTAAATAGTTTCACATGGGCTGGTAACTTTCCAAAGCGCCAAGGCTGAGAAGACCCTCTCTAACCAATCCTTACTCACCTTCCACACTAGCTCACACTTTGTTGCACAGCCCAATGATAGCTCACTAACCTGACATACCTGTAGTTGCAACATTTAGGAGGTGGTCACAGCAGGAGCCACCAGATTTGGTAATAACCTATATGTATTCCATATGTAGCCTACCTCACTAACCAATCACTAACCAATCTCATTCCACCTTAGGTTTATTGCAATGTATCATTATTTTTTGATGTCACACCATGACAAAATGCCAGGACGAGCCTGTAAACGATGAGAAAGTATTGGAGAATACTATGCTGTGCATAACTTGATCCCTGTTGCAAAAGCTTACAATAAACAGAACCATTTGTCACAATGTTTTTGAGTGCAGGGGATTTCCTCGGCCCAGTTCCTATTTGCTTGTAATTAGGGAAATTAACAGTCCCTCTGTGAGGAATTTGACCATCCGCATGGTGGGTGTGCGGAAATTTGAAATTAAATTGAATGATGGTAGATTATCCTCCGGAAAATATGTGGGGCTGATCTGCACACATTTGCCTATGCTCACCGCACAACATACATATAGACCTGTGTACTCTGGGTGGACACAGCCTACAGGCACTGTCCTCCCTGTCATATTTAGTTGGAATATGACAGTGAAGCGTACATCAAGGCATCTCACAAGGGTGAAGGCAAAACCTTCCTCCTGCCATGACCTGCCTAATTAACTAACCAAGGCTTCATGGGTCCACTCTGTCCTTTGTTAGCTGCTAGTGGCAGCTTTGCTTACTAATCAGAGTTAATTCAAACAAGCACATGGGTGGCCTGGCTGAAGGACTAAATAAAGACAGGAACACCCCAATAACCTTTGATATGTACTGTGTCAACCTGAAGCCAGCTCCCACCTCTCAGTATCAAGGACAGTGACCTGTCATGTCTGGGAGAATGTATTTACAGTAGTCATCCCCACAGGGAGACCCCATTCAGAAGATACGAGTATGTGGTTTGGCAGAGACCAAAAGTCTGGTCCCGCTGCAGCTTCAGGGGAGACCTGCTGCTTTAATCAGGAACCACTCAGAGATCAATTAACCAGAGTGACCCTTTGATCCACAACAGACATGAAGATGGGTGGGATTTAGTATTGCATGTTTGCACACCTTTACCTTTTCTGTTGCAAAGTACTCTGGTTATGACCTCACGCATACAGGAGATTGTTGGGGGGACCCAGGATTGGTACATTAAGGTAGAAGGCTTAACCTACACCAATCACTGGGGCCCATTTGACTTTAAAAGAGGGACGAGCCCCTCTTTTGGCAGATCATCTAAAGATTTTTCAAGGAGTAACAATAAGAACTCATTGGGACCTTGGCTGAAGGTACAGTCTGCCTTACAGCTTCCACCAGTGAAGGATAGCCTGGATTTCCAAAGAGGGAACAAATATCCCTCCCCTAAAAATCTCCCCGAGAACAGAGGGAGAAACTGAATCCAGAGGACCCTCCAGCAGCTCCATAATTGGTACCCAGCCAGCACACAGCATGCCCTTCTAGGCTCTGCAAGCAAGCTTTCTAGGTGGGAAGTGCCCGAGAGTCTCTGAACCAAACCAAAGACAAGGCCGTTGCCTGAAACACTCTCCTCAGCTTTGGGCTGTCCACCTTAAAGGATGACACAAGCCTAGTGAAGAAACTAGGAGGCATGCAATGGCAAGCATCAGCCATAATCTGTCTTAAAGGACATTTTCGAGCCAGTCGAGCCCTTTGAGCTGCAACCGACTGCACCGCTGATTGTTGTCACTTACGTCATCCGAGATGCCTCGACCAGTGCTACAGACCTGCCAACCAGCACTGAGACAATGATTCCTGATCCTGAGCTGCTGTGTAGGCCAGCCTTCAGACTTCCATCCAGCCTCGCTCACCGACTGCCTGCTGCCTGATACCCACAGCTGTCTCCCATTGTGAACTCTGTTGCAGGAGCTGCAAAACACCTTGAAACCGACTCGACCCTGCCGAGCACCAAGAACCTCCACAAGCACAAGGTACATTGTGTTTCTGTCCCCCTGGTCCTTCTCCCAAGGCCCCTATTGACATTTTATGACCCATTGCTACCTTTGTGCCGAAACCAAGTACCATTGAACTATTGTGATTAATTACTTTACCGACTACCTTCCTGTCAGTATCCAGAGTGCATCCCTTTTCCTTGGTGAACTGTCTGTCCTCTGCATTCCTTTACAGGTTGGTTGTATTTTTTAGTGTGCTAGAACTGTCTGTTGAATAATTATAAAGTAGATATTTGCATACAACCTTGACTGGCCAGTCTCTTTTATCATTGCATAATAATTGTATTTTCGCTGTGTTTCAACTAACCAACGATCCACGACCTTGCAGAAATAAGCCTACGGTTCCTTCCATGTTACCAAAATTGGACAAGGAGGTTTATAATTTGCTTGTGTTTCCAATCTGTTCGGATCCCTTCTGATGTACTAGAGGTGTTGGCCTCAATGAAGGTTTAGAAACCGATATTCATCCCTGGACCACTGGTGCCCCGGAAGTTGATTTGTCACACAGTGGCCTTATTTCAAGGACACATCGTCAATATACTGACGTCAAATGCCCAGGAAAACCCTAAGAAAAAGAAGACGATACAGAAGAAGGAGCAGCATCACATTCGTGTGACAGGAAGACAGCAAATGAGAGAGCACAGCAAGTATGCGAGGTGGACGGAGGTAGGTCCAGGGGAGCAGAGAGAGGAAGGGGGTCTCCCCATAAAGTGGCAGTCAACTACAGGAAACGGTTGGGATGGGTGATGAACAGTCGGGGCTGTGCGATGTGGGAGGAAAACAGCATATTTACAAGAGAAGTGTGGTTTGAGGCGTCAGGGAGAGAAAGTGAGAAAACGGAACAGAGATGAAGGGGAGGGAATTATGGGGTTCCTTTTTACTCGGATAATAGGAACAGTGTCATTGTAGAATCAATGCTGCAATGGATTTTACAGACTTTACAATAGAGCAGTGTTTTGATGAAAGGTATTATAAGCATACATGCCAGAATGTTCCATTCTATTCGGTTGAGGCTCATCCAGTCCTGGTTTTTAACTTTTCATCATGGTACACGTTGTCCTAAGCTTATAATAGGAAAATACAGGACTACAAGTTCCAGAATGAAAAGTTAACACCAGAACTGAACTCCATCATGCGAATGGAATGGCTAATGTTGGCACGTAAGTAATGCAAGATGTGTTTCCACATAGAACTCTATGTGAGTCGATCACTCCACTCATTGTGCCTTTATTGGGACTATGCAAATCCAATTGGTTTTCCAGTACTTTGTGTATCACACTGGAAAAACAGAAGTTGGGAGAATCCTACCAGTATTCTTACCAAACTATTGACTTTCACTGTTTTTGTCATGAAAGTCATTTACTACCAAAATATTAAGCTCAGAGGAGTTTGGCTTTTCAAAAATAATAAATCACTTTCATGTTTTTATATCTGGCACGATACTCCTCAGAGAAGGATCCAGTGCTTTGAAGGAGCTATGGTTGTGATTTAACGCAGTACAAAAGCAGAGAAACGTAACATAACATAGGAATGTGTACGGATTCCTCTTCCAAAATGTTAACTGAAGCTCTGGCATCCTTCATTGCATTTGATTTTCCACATACTGACAGATTGTTGTGTTAGTTATGCTTCTACTTCTTTTAATGCTACAAAACAGCAGCTTTCAAATCTCAAATAAAAAAAACTTAATAACAACTTTTAGAATTTTTTTGCTCTTTTAAACCAAACTAGAAACTATTCCAAGAAAGAAAACACATAATTTCCCACAAGTCTTTTCCTGCTCTAGTAGTTTCTTCTCAAAGTTCCAACCAATCAGGACCCTCCAGGCCTTCCCATGTCATATCCTCTCCTTTTTGGTGCTTCCAGCAGATAAGTTCACAATTTTTTAGCTCTGTAATTCCAGGTTGTTTACTGCATTCTAATGGCATTCACTGTGGTTGGGGACACATAGCTGCATGATTGCGCATATATTAATGTATTAGCAAGCATTTGTTAAGTATCAAACTGAAACTGCACACGCTTGGCGTTTTATATATATATATATATATATATATATATATATATACATATATATATATATATATATATATATATATATATATATATATATATATATATATATTGCAGTTTTGCTTTTAATAGCGTTCAAGTTTGGCATCCGTTCGCATTGGTTGGAGTGAACTCACGTGTGCCGAGACTAGTGGGGATGCGAGACGGATCTGTTGGCAATCCCGCTCATGATTAGATGCCGGCTCACGTCCCCCATAAGTATATAGGTGGCTGCATTAGGCTTACAGCGTTCAGCGTGCCCGAAAGCATCATCATAATGATGCGGCTCAGCACGCCGACGCATATACATTAAAGGAAAGCACCTATAATTTTGGTGCAGGCTCACTCACGAGCCAGATCCTTATCTCCTCGCATCACAGTGCACAGCGGCTTCCACGGAGGACTTTCTGAGGCGGCTGCATCAATATTGCGTGGTGGGCACAGCTGAAATTAGCTGCTTTACGCCGATCTTGCCTAAGGAGCAGGGCAAGAAGACAATCAACGAGATCAGTGAAAAATATAAAAATAATTAAATAAAGACATTATAAAGGAATTAACAATAATAATTAATAAAATAGAAGTGTGCGCATAGAAAAGCATATCACTGTGAGATGGTGTCATCATGCATCATGAGGTGGAGGACACAGTGCTTGGTTAGAATATGGCAGAATCCTGGAGCGAAGGCACAGAGGAGGAAGGGAGCCAAGAAGAGTGTGAGATGCTTTTTGAGGCCCAGGAGGAAGTGGGGGAGTTCCTCTGTGAGGATGATACGCACCTGACTCTTAGTTTTAAAAAGGTCCTAGTGGACTCACTGGTTCCGGCAGTATCACAAGGGTTTAAACCCCTCCAGGACAGGCTTGAAATGCTGAAAGCCCTCTTTGGCAACAAAGGCCAGTCCAGGCACAATATGAGCAGAGAGAAGGGAAACGAGAGTCCAGGGCAAGGACCATCCCACTTACATCCGCAAGGTAGGGTTGAACATCAGGGGAGTAAGACTACTCGGAAGAGGAAGGCCTCTTCTACCTCCCCGGGTCAAGATAAGGGGATAAGCGAGAAGCCCCAGGAGGCAATGAACATATTTCAAAAGCTTAAGGAAGCTTTCCTACTGAAATCAGCTAAGACCAGCCACTTACCCCCTACTCCAGGGGTACAAAATATAGGTGACGAGGACACATGCCCTGGATGCTGCCTTGAAATATATGGATCAAAGGGAAGAGATTGCAGATATGTTTGACTTGTAAGCCATTCGGCACCCCAGGTCCTTGGAGTGGTCATCATCCCCAAAGGTGACCGCTTATATGGCACAGCGATTAAGAAAGCCCCTGTATAAGCAGGCAAGATACCGAATGAAATCGGAGTGCCCCAGACCCGAGCTACCGGGTAAGGTAGCAGAGACACTGGAGCTGGACCCGAGAATGCTCAGGTTCATCACAAAGGTGACCAAGGATGCCCACAAGGGCATGGACAGAACTTGGAAGGGATACCAAGACAAGTTCTTGGATCTGGTGGGCCCCATCACCAAGTTCATGGACCTCGCAGAGAGAGTGAAAGACACAGGCCAGCCTACTGATGCTCAAACACTTCAGAACTAGGCACAGAGAGCAGTCTGCATGCTGGGCAATGGGAATTGCGCATTGCCCAGCATGCAGACTGCTCCTTCAGAAAGGAGATGGAGCATGTTGATCAAGATCGACAATACCCTGGGGAATTTTTCCACCTATGAGGCAGGTGAGCGTGCACAAGGCCTGCTATTCAGTGAGACATTTCCTAAAGAGATGAATAAGTTTGTGGGGACCTTCATAGCGCTCGAGAAAGCACAATCCTCTATTACGAAGATCTTCCTCTGGTGGGTTTTTGCCAAGACAGGCCGCTACATAGGTCAAGCGGACAGTCATTTCCAGGTGCAAAGACGACCTCTGGGGCCTTGAGCCCAATACCGGGAGAAGTGGCAGCAGGACACCTTCTTCCTGTCCCACGAAGAAGGTTCAAGGCTGCAGAGGAAGAGGATTCTACCAACAACAAGGCACAAGCACAGGTGAGCCAAGACCTGCATATGTACCCTCCTGTGGGGGAGAACAAGCCAGTATTTAGAGAATTGGAGCAGGTTCTCTGGTGATGCATGGGTCTTGCAGACAGTAGTGGAATTCAGACTAGAATGTGTGGGTTTTCCACAGCAAGTGCAGCGCCCGCACCCACAGAGTTCTTCAAAAGCAGAGAAATATCTGCTATAGGTAGGTTAAGGGGGACCGTAGAGAAAGGCCCCCCTGGAAAGGAGGAGTTCTATAGCACCATATTACCTGCCCACGGAAACGGATAAGTCCAACGATAAACCTGAAGAGCCTCAATGTCGCCAGCAGACGTATGGAGTTCCTAGGGTTTGTCATATACACCTCCAAGGCAACGCTAGAACTTCCGAGCTCCAAACTCAGAGCAATCAAGTAAGAGTTGAGGGCAGTGATAGGGAAGCAGGTTATATCACTTTGACATCTATCCAGGGTAGTGGGCCTGCTAGCATCTTTGCTACAAGCAACCTTCCCAGGACCTTTGCACTAATGAGCACTTCAAAGGCTAAAGATCAGACATCTGCAGGTGGGGGGCTGCGTTATCACCAGCTCCTTCTCCCAGACGAAGAAGCAGTAGCGGCGCTGAGGTGGTGGCTCCACAATATGGAGGCATGTAATGGCTGTGCCATTTTCAGTGAGGCTCCAGACCTAGTAGCATAGTCAGACGTGAGCAGACCAGGTTGGGGCGCAAGATGCAGCCAATTAGACACAGTTGGAAGATGGTCACAAGAGGAGCTGAAATTGCATATCAATTGCCCAGAGCTACTTGCAGGGTTGTTTGAGGTAAATGGAGTTACGAAAGACAGAGCAAAATGTTGCATCCTTCCTCGGATGGACAACATATCTGCCGTCCGTTACATCAATCATCTGGGGGGGGGACCAGTTCTAGGATGTGACCGGAATGAGCAAAGGACTTCTGGCACTATTGCCTGAGCAATCAGGTCTCCATCACAGCAGAGTACCTGCCAGGAGTGCAAAACGTAGTTGTGAATTGGAATTTATGTTACCTAAGGGGCTCCAGTGACTGGAAGCTTCACAAGGAAACATTCCAGAACATCCGGGAGCTTTGGGTACCCTCCATACAGACCTTTCGCATCGCGCATGAATGCACAACTGCCCAAGTACTTCAGCTGGAGGCTGTACCCGGGAGCTGGGGGGGCGGACGCATTTCTCCAATATTGGAGGGGTCCGACACACTACGCCTTCCCCCTTTCATCATGACAGCCAGGACCCTTGTGATGATCCGCAGGGAGAAAGGGGAGGCAGTAGTGATAGCGCCTGAATGGAAGCCGCAAGCGTGGTTTCCAGTACTGAGGATACCGTTCTAGGAGGATCTGCTCTCCGATCCGGAGGGGTTTCCTCATCCTCTGATTCAGACACAGAGCCTCCAGTTGCTGACATGCAGGGTTATGGGTGCTGGTTAAATATGCTGGTTATTTCAGACCAAGCTGCTCTCTTTATTTTTTTTTTAAATTTGGGTTTTTATAACATGCCTAATACCATACCTGAGTTTGGTTTCTAAGCTCGGATCCAAGATTCAAACCTCTGTTGCTCTGCGTGGTCTTGCTTCCAACACCAGCACATTGCCCCTATGCTATCCTCTGGGAAATTATGTTATTAGAGTCCTGGGCTCCTTCTACCCTCAGGAACTATTGCTCCGCATGACAGTGGTAGGAATCCTGATGCGAGCAGCAGGGTGTTCATCCCATTTCTTCACATTTAGTTCAGGTGTTACATTTCTTAGCATCCCTGTCGCAAGGGGGGGGGAGGCTTTTAGGACAATAGGGGTGCATAGATCAGCCTTCTCAGCCGGCCACAGTCCAGTGGACGGATCACCAGTAGGAGACCATCTGGCAGTAGTCAGGCTTCTTAAGGGTGTTAAGATGGTAAGTCCACCTAACCCTAGATACACTACGCTGTGGGACGTCAACAAGGTGTTGGACTTATTCACGCGATGGCTGGACAATGACCTGTTGTCGAGCAACCAACTGTCATATAAACTAGCCATGTTGTTGTGCCTGGTCTCATGCAGGAGAGTCTGTGACAGAAAAATTTTCTACCCGGATGGCGTGGCTTTTAACATCGGCAGCGGACGAAAGGGAGCTCTGAAGTTATTTCTTATCCATATTTTCCTGACAATGCGAATCTGTGTGTAGCACAATGCATCAAAGTCTACGAGAGGATATCAGCATTAGTTAGGCCCTCAGGTATGTCTAAGCTGCTAATAGCGCATAGGAGGCCTTTTCATGCGGTGGCAATGGCAACCATCACTAGATGGGTGAGATAAATATTGACATTAGCGAGGTAGACACCTCAGTGTTAGGGGTTCATTCTGTCAGGCGGGACATGGCCTCTAGAACTTTTGCAGTAGGAGTTTCCTTGCAAGACATTCTCAAGGCAGCCAACTTGTTGGGTGACTCCACATTCAGGAAATTTATTTTAAGCCAGTATCAAAGTTAGCAGTGACTGTAGTAAGGAGCTTTGAAAAAGCATAATGTGATCCTGCAGCCTTGTCATAGAATGAAGATTACCCAGGCGGATAGCACAGGCAGTCTTGATTCTATTAAAGATACAGAGGTGAGCATATCCCGCCCGGGCAAAAACGCATAGGGGTGCGGTGGTTAACAAGATGAACAAGCGTGGGATACATCACAAGCGTGCTGCTATCTGGTGTATTTTTCCCACCCTGTTTATATGTTCTCTGTTCCAGGGGATGACCATAAGACTCTGTGAGCGCCTATCGGACAGCAGTGAGGCAATGTGGAGATGGCCGCAGCGGCGGCAAGTTTGCTTTGCACGGCACTGAAATGTGGCGAAGTTCTGGTTTCCCGTCCCAGGCCTTTTAGCTGTTGTGTGGATTGTTAGTTTGGTTTGACATTGGACTTAACTCATCAAAAAGAAGAGGAAGGTACGCAGGCAGGATATGACATGGGAAGGCCTGGAGGGACTGATTGGTGCGAACTTTGAGAAGAAACTACTGGAGCAAGAAAAGACTAATGGGAAATTATGTTTTTTCCTGGAATAGTTTATAGTTTGGTTTAAAAGAGAAGAAAAAATACATTTGGTTAAAAAGTGTTTTTTATTTGAGATTTGAACGCTGCTGGTTTGTAGTCCTTCACATTTTGATAACCAAAAGTATGAAAAATACATAAGCTTGGAAACTCACAACAGAGAAACATGGCTAAAAAAGCCAACAAAAGGCAATTTTCAATGCAATAACTGTACCATATGTCCTTACATGTGCAATTCAAAAAATGATTTCCTGAAACCTGACGGAAAAAAGATCAAGATCAATGAACTGATCAATTGCAATAGTAAAAACGTGATCTATGCAATAATATGCATATGCAAGAAAATATACATCGGCAGCACGATTAGAAAATTGAAAACTAGAATTGGAGAACACCTAAGAGCAATTAAAAACAAAGACTTAAAATCGCCAGTGGCCCTACATTGTCATGAAGAACATCCAGGAGCAGACATATCACAAATCAAATGTCATGGCATTGAAAAACTATTTTTCCCCAAAAGAGGTGGGAATATGGAAGTAATGTTACGAAAGAAAGAAGCTTTTTGGATTTGCAATATGGACGCAATATATACAGGTTTAAATGTGGACCAGGAACTGCACCATTTCTTATAAATTGTGTCAAAAAATAACAATTTTGGGGGGGCTGAAGTATATGCTGCACTCTCATTGATACATGGCATCTCTATTTTTGCATTTTTTACTATTTCCAATGTATGTCATCTGAATCCTAATTGCACATGATATAGTATGCATTGCACTTAGTGATATGTTTAGAATTAAAATAGTATATTTCATACATTATATCAGGGAATTCAACTACTTTATTGCTTTCAAATGAAAATATTAACAGTTTGATTTCTGCCTCCATTTACAAACTCGTTGAATACCAAATGCTAAAAATTCAATACATGAACGTAACACTTCTAACACGAAACGTTCGGCTCCCGAAGGCTCAATACAGCATTGTTTTTTACGACCATCCCAACCAAGATGGCGTATTCAGGAGGCCACCCGAAATGAAAGGGAACTAACATAAGCTTCTAGCTTAAAGACGGCGCACAAATTACGTGATCAGATCACGTGATGTCCATGTCCTTCTCAATAATCTTTATTTAAAATACAAACAAACACGCCAATTTAGCTTTACAACAGCATAGAAGGCAATCGCACCACACTCGTCATGAAGATATTTCAAGGTAAGAGTTAAACATTATATCGAGCTGATAGGAACATAAATCACACGCATTTGAACAAAAACGGAACGTGTAACAACACGGTTGTCTTACACGTCGTTTCTTTTCAATTATAGAAAACGATGACCGTTCCGTACGAACGCAATAAACAATACAATTTCAGGATCTAGGCGAAGAACAACACAACAAATAGAATATTCACAGTAAGTTTGTATCTTTGTTAGCTATATACATTCACCTCATTATAATGTTTTAACACGCTGTGTCTGCCTAAGAGACCCGAAAAGATTTTTATATTAATATACATTCTTTTCTTGGTGTACAGGTTAATTTGGGAAACCACCAAGAAAGAAACAATGGCATACATTAATTGCAATTGAACTTTATGTTAAATAAACTAGCCATCACACCCCTGAAGAACCGTTATACTGAGCAAACGGGGAAACACGTGTCGGGATTTGGCTGGCCCATGAACTAATGAATATATTAAGCAAATCTATATGCCATACATGAGAAAGAACAATTGAATGAAGTTAATTCAATGAAGTGAACTCTTTGTGAATCTATAATACAGAATTTGGACAAAACTAAACTTGTTTTTCACAATTATTTTTATGTGTGAGCGCGTAGCATATCTGGATCCAGTCTTTTCTCAATACATTTACATTGCCCTTTACAGTCTTCGGGGCAGTGATCCGGAAACCGCAGCCATCACTGAGACAATCCAAAGCCTAATCTAGGAGCAGCGCATGGAACAGTGCATAAGACTGTACCAAAAATATTTGTTATGGTTTGTAGCATTACAAGAAGTAGAAGCATAGTGCTTGCCTCTGTGTCTTTAATAGAATCAAGGCTCTGTCGCTATACGCCTGGGTAATCATCATTAGCAACAGTTACTGCAAAAGTGAAAGGTGGTGGCACACTCTTACTCCCTGGGCACCTTGTTGGCTTCCCGTCCATTGTCTCTAAGCCTCTGGCCTTTGACAGCAGCACTGCAGTCACTGCACCCATGAGCTCTCTCCTTGCAACTCAGGATGGTACCATGTCTCTTTACTCTTCTGGCCTCTGTATTCCTATCCAGAGTTGAAAAAAGTAAGCCACATGCATGATCATCTGCTTAGGGTTTGCTGTTTTCCTCTAGGGTTTGCTGTTTCCCCTTCCGCGTTTACCATGCTCCTGAACTTGCCAAATGTTGGTCTTCAATGGCACCTAGATGTACCGAGAGGACACTGCGAGGCAAAGAAGACATCCATAAACACAGAAAAAGTCTACGCCACTTCATCAGGGAAAACTATTCTATGCTACTTCATCAGGGAAAAAGATTGGTTTAATGCCATTTTGATTCCAGGGGGAAAAAACAGATCTCTTTTTACTTTGCTCCCTCTTTTATCTTGGGTGACCCATGTACAAGGATTCATGGATAATGCCAAAACCACCTTGCAGGGCCTATGAAGGTTTGGTAGAATCTATGGAGGCCGGATGAATAGGTTGTTAAGAGAGGCCTATCTCAAGAAGATAGTCCCCCTGGTTATGGATTGCAGTGCAGCCTCGGGTGGGGATTGGGTAAGGCCTCCTTCGGCAAGATAGAAGGCTATTGCTGGTGCTGTGCAATTGCACTCCCAGCTGCCACTCCAGCTGCTGCTTTCAATATGGTGGTAGGCCCCAATTCTATGGCTAGCGCTCATTAAGTAGAAAGTGCTAGTTCCTTGAATGATTCCTGGCTACTTCTAGCAACTCTCTGGTCAAACTCTCTGTATGATATGCATAGCAGAGCAAAAGACTGGTCTAAAACTAAACCTTTGGGTCCAATAGTGAAACACACTTTGCACTGTATTGCTGTAATTATGACAGAGTAACCTAAAAAAGAGGGCATTGTAGAATACAGAGAGAAGGCTATCCTGAGAAAGGGATGTTATGTTATGATATTTGCACTTGTAGTGCGCCGAAAACCCGCAGGCATCAAGGCGCCAGTGGAAAAAGGACAGGTGACAGACGGATGACAGATGACATATGACGGATGGGTTTATAATGACCCTTGCAATATTATCTACCAATGTCTGTCCCTTTATTATAGCGCTTTGGTTTCCTACACTACTTTGAGTTCCTCCCTGCACACTCATTGCACTCATTGTGTTATGTTATGTTAGTGGCATTTGTAGCGCACAAGTACACCACAGGGCATCTTGGCGCGAGGACTGCAACTAAGAGGCAATAGCCACCCAAGCTAGAATAATAATGGAGGAGAAATTGAAGAGGATTACTGGTACGTCTAAGACTGACTGGAAGGGCATTGCACAGCTTCCTAGCAGTGGTAAACCTATTGTCAAGAAAGCCTGGGCGAATTCCAGGAGAGGGCTGCCACTGCGGAATAACCCCATGGGAATCCAGAAGGTGCAAATGTAACCAAAATTGAGATGAATTTTCTGTTTAAATCCCCCTTATTTCTTTCTGGTGATTTAGATACTTGAAAAATATATGTAGTGATTAAGAAGTTTGCACTATAACGGAAGCGAAAGCAAACCAGTCTAATGGAATAGACCCCTATGAAAAACTGTTGACCATGTCAGCATTTGTTTAAAAAAGCACTGCCACAGTCAGTAGGTCTGAATTTACATAGGTGAAACTGTACCTTTCAGTGTGGTGGATGTGATTGTGTTTGTGACTGTTTTCGTGGACGTATGGTTGTATATATGGATCGATGGATGCATGGATGAGTTTGTGTGCGCTTTGTAGCTGGGTTATTTGTTTGATTTATGAGTGTGTGTAGTATGTGTGTGTGGAGGAGAATATGATTGTTACAGTGTATGGACAAGTGAGTTTGTGTGTGTGAGGGTGGGACAAAGGATAAATGGGTACATTTATGTGTGCTGTGCATGGTTGTCTTAAGTGACTATAGAGAGTGTGGGGCAGGGGGCTCTACGGGTGTGCTCGTGATGGATGGACGGGCGGATTACTTAGATGGATGGATGATTATTATGTCGAGGGATAGTGAATGAGTGGGTGGATACTGGGTTTATGAGTTGATCAATGGTGAGTTAGTGGGTTGATAGCTGGGTAGTATAAGGATGTATGAATGGTGACTTTGAGGATAGTGGGGTGGGTAGTGACTGTTTGCGAGTGCATATAAATCGATGGATTGTGAGTTTGTGTATGCAGGAAGGGAAGGGCACATGGCTAGTTTGTGTGTAGAGAGCATGAACAGTGTTATGTTATTGTAATTTGTACTGCACCTCACTGCCATTTTAGGTATCAGGTAATAATGTCCCCATACACAATGTCCCCATAAAGATGTCTCTGCAAAAAACGGCAACTTTTTTGTCAGGAGAAATTCTTTTGCAGGGACATTATTTCATGGAACCCTTCATGGTCTCCAAGTGCTCTGTTGGATCTGAAAAGGAAGCAGGGCCGGCAATGCTTTGTTAGTGGGATAGAGAGGGAAAGTGCTAGAGAGCTTTGATGTGCTGTTGGTAGCTTGAATTCGGAAAAAAAATGGCTCTGTTTAGCTTGTGTTTGTTTTGAGTTGGCACAGGTTAGGTGTTTATTGTTGTATGAGTGTGTGTGGGATATTTGTGTAAAACTGGTTTCGTTTTCTGTAGGGCATTATGTTTAGTTGGGGGTGTTGCTGAGTAGCGTGTGCATTTTGTGGTGGTTTTAGGTTTTGGCTGTGGTAGAGGTATGTGTGTGTTTCATTTGGTGTTTGACGGCGAGTATGCAGGATGTCGGAATGTTTTTATTATTGTTAGTTAGTGATGTTAGTAGTCTGTGCCCTTCTATGCAATAGTTATGTTGGTCTGGCAGGGCTCATTTTCTTCTATGGTGGTTTGTGTCAAAATGCTTTATTTTGTTGGGGTATCCAGGTTTCATTTAATTTGTTTCTGGTTGTTTTGGTTGTTTCTCTTGTATTAGCTGTTTCCCTTGTGTTTACTGTTTAGCTCAGTCAGTTAAAGAACCATGTTTTAGCAATTTTATGAATTTTAGGTGGTCTTCTATTGTTTGTATTTCCTGTGTGTGGAAATGTTGTGTGATGGCTGTTACAAATAAATGGGGCGAGCCATATTAAATGTCACAGGAAGATGTGTGTGAGAAATTCGACCATCTGCACAGGGAGAATGCATTTGCCTGGGCTTTTTGATTTTTGTTTATTTAAAATGAATGAATGAGGGGAGATCAACCTTTGTTACTCACATGCTGTTGACCTGGTTTCCCCAGGCCCCTGGCAGGGTTCATTCATTTTGTAAGCTAATCCATTGTACACCATTTTTTGCTGAAAATAATACATACTAAGACCAAGAGTATGCTATAACTGTACCAGTGGAAATACCACATAATGCTGTTCTCTAAGGTTCTGACAGCAAGCTTCCTAGATGGGAAGTGCTGGAGAGTCTCTGAACAAAGGAGAAGGCCATTGCCTGCTTACAGCCTCCTGAGCTTTGGCCCATCGCCCTTGAAAGGACACAAGCCCTGCGAAGAAGGTAAGAGGAGTGCAACTCAAACACTATCCAGCGTCCATCTTTTTAGGGACAAGTTTGAGACAGTCGAGTCCTCGAACCACATCCAGCTGCACCACTGGCTGTTGTTACGCTGCAGTCACCAGAGCTGTCCTAGACCCCTCGACCAGCATTCCATATCCACCAACCAGCACAGAGACAATGATTCTTGGCCTCTTGCCGCCGCACCGGACAGCCTGCAGATGTCCGTCCAGCCTTGCATGCCGAACTGCCTGCCATCTAGTACCCGCAGCTGTCTCCCGCCACTAACCCTGTTTCACAGGCTGCAAAGCACCCTGGAACCACCTTGATGCTGTCGAGCACCAAGAACTTCTTCAACACCAGGTAAATTGTGGTTCTGCCCCCTGGTCCTTCTCCAAAGGCCCCTAGAGACAGTTACGACCACTTGCCCCTTTGGTGTTGAAACCAAATAACCTTGAACTGTAAGACTGATTACTTTTCCAACTACCCTCCTGTCAGTATCCACAGTGCATCCCTTTCCTTCGTGAAACTGTCTGTCCCGTGTGTTCCTTTACAGTGTGGGTTGTAACTGTAGTGTGCCAGAACTGTCTGTTGTAGTAATAATAAAGTAGATGTTTTTATACAACCTTGATTGGACAGTCCCTTTTATCATTGGGTAATAATTGTATTTTCGCTGTGTTGCAACTAACCAACCATCCACGACCTTGTGGAGATAATCCTGCCGTTCCGTCCACATTACCAAATTTGGACAAGGAGGTCTTACAATTTACTTGTATTCCAATCTGTTCCGATCCCTTCTGGTGAACTAGAGGTGTGGGTTGATTGATGGTTTAGAAACTGATATTCATCCCTGGACCACTGGTGCCCCGGAAGTTGATTTGTCACAATGTGACATAGGTTCTCTAAAACATGTGGATAGATCCGTGGTCCCCAACTTTACCCTACTGACTCTTGGTGTGTTTAGTGTGTGCTGACATACGTGCATAAGCATTACAAAAACACAGCAACCCATTGTGCACCTGAATGGCGTCTGAAAACTTGACATCTTTTGGGGCCCTATGCCAGCAGATGCCTCATTGAAATGGGAAGAGACGAAAATGAGAAGTCATAGTTTCACTTGTGAGGAGGTGAGAGACAGACTAGGAAGTGTGGGAAGAGGACACCTGAACAGCTCCATTAACCAATACTAAATGTTTCGGTTAACAGATCTGTGCTGCGGGTGTGAGTGTCACCAGACCTGTGGACCTGTATGCCACTAGAGTGAGTAGCGTCATGTTGGGGTCTTGTAATATGTCGAGGTGGCCATCTGCCACTAGCTAAGTGAATGACACTGCCCTAGAGCTTAATTCCACGAGAACCAAATTCTCAAGAAGGCAACAACTTCTATTCGTCACAGTTCATCAGAAATTGGCCACAAGGACTCACACAGAGTAGTGTGCTAGACCACGCGCAGCTCTCGAAACCAAAGCTAAGTTGTAGGAAACACCACCAACAGAGAGCAACTTAGTCTATTTATCCTGGGTCCCTTCTGAGCAAAGTGAAGCCGCATCGCTGTTCTACCAATCTGATCCAACTTGAGCTTTTGGCACTGCTAGTACATGTCCAGGTACTCGGGGTAAAACCACTTCAGCAGTGCCTACCAAATATCTTTCCCATGCCCACACAAGCCCAAACGATTGCCATTGCCAATGCTTGTTCCTTTAGTGATGGAGTCAGATCACATAAATTGCAGCCAATTTTGTACCAGTGATGAGCAAATTAGCACCAACATTTGCGCCAACCGAAAAGAGCAAAATGTGCTTGTAGCATTCGTCAGTTTGTCCCGGTGTCATTTGTGAGCTAGTGACTCAGTTTCATGTAATGTCTGCATTGGTAAGTTGGTTGAAATGTCAGCATAAAATTGCCTGTCACTCGGGCTAAATCGGTTGTCACTGTTGCACTTCATGTTGTCAGGGCACTTGTGCTGAGCCAGTGGCGCCCCCAGACATTTTTGATAGGGGTGGCCTGATGATGTCACATGGGGTGGCACACGAAGTTGCAATCATAAGAGGCAGGCGGGCCGTTGGGGGTGGGCAGCGTTTTTATAAGGGAGGCCGTGGCCCCCCCTTGGCCATCCCTTGGTGGGGCGCCTCTGAGCAGACCCCTTCTTTGGTAGATCTACCACACATAGTAGTAATGGGCCCTGCAGTCCGAAGAAGGCTCGTCTGAGGAGACCGTGGTATGCTGGTGCCTCAGAAAGGACAGTGGGACGGTTACAGAGTCTGTTCATTTAAGCTCTAGCAAACGTTTTGAGTCTACCAGCTTGGCGACAAATTTCAAAATGTCCCTGTAGTCCAATCTGTAAGTTCTAGACATGGCTTGTTTTTTCAGTAATGGGAAAAATCTCATACTTTCTTCAAAATTAACCATTCACTGTGCGTTAAACATATGAGATGGTTTGCCCTCAAAACACTATGCTAGGGATAATTGATGTAGAATGTGTGAAGCAGTCAATTTCAGGGTCATAAAATTGTCTCGGGCACCAATGAAAAAGAGGCCCGCAGTTGCAAATGGCAATTCATTCCCTTTGTAACAGACTGTATAGTACCCAAGGCCAGGGGAGTTTTTTGATCAAATGTGATGTAAATTGAGCAATTTAAAGAATATGTATTCAGCAGCAATGGTCAAAACTACTAGCCGTGTAGTGAAGTAATTCATCAAACTGCCCCGGATCTGACATAAAAGTGGCCTGCTTTGACCAAAAAAACGGGCCCACACTATCATTTGAGTTTTTGGTTAGGGCAGTGCCCTAGTGCCCTATAAGCCAGTCTGGGTCTGGTCATATTAACTCAGTGGCTGCATACTACCATCCACTTGTAAAGTCAACTCAAGTAAAAAGTGTAAGAGCAAATGGAGCAAGTAAAAAAAGTTGAAAAATACAAAAACTATTTCTAAAAATAGAGGAAATCACTTCAATAATACGCGTGCATGGGCACTGCCGGAAGTACATGGAGAGCTGTGCCTGCCACATCTCTGGATCATCCATCTTGTGCATGCACTGGAGAGGCAATACATGGGAAATGAGTTGATCTGCTAAAGCCTGCCTCTTGATTGTATTTGATCATAGCCACGCCTCATGATTGTATTTGGTCATAGGCACACCTCCTCATTATATTTGATCATAGGCACGCCTCTTGATTGTATTTGATTATAGGCACGCCTCCTCATTGTTTTTGATCATAGGCACGCCTCATGATTGTATTTGGTCATAGGCACACCTCCTCATTATATTTGATCATAGTCACCATCTTCATTTTATTTGACCATCTCTTATCTCAAGATAATCACTTCACTTTGGCTGGCTGAATTCGAAAGTTGTGATAACTGCATCCAAGAGGGCATCCAGTCTGTAAATGGACAGAGTAACAACATTCTTTCGTTTTGTAGATTGAAAGAGCAACGTCAGTCACTTGTTAGTAGGTGAGTAGATGAGCAACAGTTCTTCAAATATAAGCCTTGGAGTTTTGAAGTGGGTTACCAATTGGACATTCGCTGATGCACCCGATGCATGCTCAAATATTGCCCCCCTCCTTCGTCAGCTACACTGGCTCCCCATTGAACAATGGATCCATTTCAAATCTATGTGTTTTGTTCACTGGGCCTTCTACAAGGTGGGAGCTGAATACTTGCAGGAGAAGTTTACTCACTTTATGCCAAACCGTCCTCTGCGCTCCTAGTCCACGCTACTCTCTTCTGGTTCCCCGTGTTAAATGCACTCGAATGGGAGGCCGTGCTTTCTCGGTGGCTGCAGCCAAAGCATGGAACCTACTTCCTTGGGCTCCCCGTGCCACCGCCAATCATCTGGCCTTCAGACGTGCAATGAAGACCCTTCTCTTCTAGCTCTTCTTGAATCTCTTTCTCTCCTTCTACCCCCTAGCACCAAGATGCCTTTTGGCGTACGCTGCGCTCTACAAAATCACATAACATAGCATAACATAACATAGACTGGAATCTCTTGTATAGCCTGCAGATTCTTCAATGTATGGCACTCAGCTTGTGCTCCCTGCTACCTCAGCCCCCATTGCATGAAATGCTCTCCCTCTGACTGACTTAATTTTCACCACTGCCCACACTGCTCACCACCTCAGCCCGGTCCCAGAGCTCATGTCTCCACACCCCACTCCCCCTGGGTGCCTTCTCTTCGCAGGCCAAGACAGATGTCGAGCATTGGTCATTTACACGGAAACTCCAGCCAATTCCATGCATCTGTCCAGGTGATTTCATGTTTAAAAGGAACACTAAGCCACAACATTTGCCCCACAACATCTGAGGCAGATTCCCCTAAAACTGTGCAAGCCACCATATATGTTTTGTTGCCATATGTTATAGATGTATAGATCTCTAGATTGCAGTGTGAGTGATGGACCAGAAAAATCTTGTTAAACGCCACTGCTTCACTCTGGCTTTTATATCGATCTTCAAGGCCCATAGCTCACAGTATAACTCTTGGGCTGGGTCTATTACACTTAATTATTATTTAATTATGCTAAAGCAGCACTTCAGTTACCTATAAGAGGATCTTGATCCTAGCTGACACAAATAGATTGTTGCAAGATTCCCCTACTGATAAAATGGCCAACCAGTTTAAAACTACTATGGCCGCTGAAACATCTGTGCCCGCTGTGAGATAAAAGATCTTAAAAACATTGAACTCGAACGTACAATCCAAACTCATCCTTTTAGACCTCAAAGCGACCTTTGAATCATTAGGCTACGCCACATTTTTTGCCCGATTAAGGAGCTCTATTGGTGTCTCATGCTCTGCCATCAAATGGCTAACTGACTTGCTTACAAGGCACTTGACTCAGGTGAAACTAGGAGGCTTTAGGGCTCCCCCTCCCTCATTATAGGGGCACCCCAGGGGTCCACCATCTTCGGATGGAAAGTACTTAATGTATACATTACAACCATTACAACCTTGACTGCTCTGCTGTATAGGAATATTTGTATTTTTATATGTTTAAATTGTAGACTCTAGTTAGTGTAACATACTGATCTAACAAGCCCATGTATACAATTCCATCCCACAATTCTGGGAAATAAAATAGACGGTGTGTAGAATCAAAACTAGAAATGTATTTAAAAGAATAAAGTAACTGCAACTAAGATGGTCTCCAGCTTTACGCTCGAAAACACTACAATAATATAGATACCAAAACCAAATAGTCAACAAAATGCCTATATGTACCTCACTATTGGCAGTCATTCAGGCATTCACTCAGAGTTCTATGTAGAGGTATTGTACTCTGAAAGATCCTTTATACTGTTTTATCTAGACAACCGAATGATTCAATGATAGCATGTCAACATTTGGCAATCGTGTGCATTTTCACATGAAAACATCTCAAACTACTTATTTTCCTCCAGTATCAAGAAAAGTATGGTATTGGCGAAATTGCTTGAACACAGCAGGTCATTAAATGTAGAAAATGGTCAACTTAATTTGGCACCTGTGTTTGAATTTGAAAAATTATACTTGCAAATATTCTTGCACTCAACTCTGAATATATGTGGGTACAGGCTTCTTAGAATATGGATGTATAGCTTTTAGAACATGTGTGTATGACTTTCAATAAACAGGAGTGTGTGTGTGTGTGTGTGTGTGTGTGTGTGTGTGTGTGTGTGTGTGTGACTTTGAATACAGCTGTGTGTGCATCTTTAAATACACATCGGTGTGTGCACACTACTTTCAATATATTCACATGTGCAACTGTCAATCTATCTACACATGCACATCTTTTAGAGTGCCTGTGTAGTTTTCAGTCTGCGTGTGTTTTTGTGCTGAAGAGGTAACCTTCTCCAATAACATGTACCATGTTGAACCCCCACTGCTCTTCCACATTACACATGATTCTGTTTGTGCATTCAAAAATAAGTGGCTGCAGGGCTTGAACACATTGTACAATTCTTATTGAGTAGAATTAATTCCCTATGCACATTTCTGTTGTGCAAACATCTAGTCCTCCCCCGGCTTCTTTAAGGGATACCTCTATCTCTCATACAATTGTATGCCATGACTACACTATGATCCAAAAGACTCCGGCTTAAGCCATTAACTATAATTGAAATGGTGCTTTTGTTTAGAAAAACTGTCTACATTTGAGTACACCAAAGTTACAATACATTTTAAATTGTGCTTCTCAATAAGAATTACATTGGGCTTTAAGAAAATAGCATCTCACTTTGTGTTCAACGTAAATGGAAAAACACAGGGAATTACATTGAACACCAGACCTGTGTCCCTCTTATCAAATTGCATTCCTCTGGATTTCCTGTCCTCTATTCCTCCAGAGTTTACCTTGGACAGTGTATCGGGTCAATTTGGAAGTTATATTTGGGGTTTATTTACCATTCTAAATGTGGAGTCTTATTTTGGACAAAGTTATCCAGGACCCTATCTCTGGACCTGCTACACCCAGCAAGGTTCATGCTCTGCTCATCTGTCTTTGTAAGGGCTTCTCGCTCCAGGTTGCCTGGGGTCAGTCCTTCAAAATAGTGTCAGCCCTGCCCATCTCCAGTTGGTTCCAACATCCTCAATGTTCATCTCCCCATATTCCATCAACAATCATACTCTATCAGCAAGCGAATACATTTTTTAACTCCCCCCAATTTATACAGAGGTGTGGTTTTCCCAGTCCCATGATCCAGAAATGGTGGGGGTGAGGGGCGGGGTGGGGGATGCTCTCATTGAGAGCATGAACATTTTGAGTTTGGGACCTTATTTCAGATATGAGCATGTGAGATGAATAAAATTAACATTATCGAATGCTTTAGATTGGTGGGCACAATTAGATGCATGAATGATTGCTCTGGGATACAATTTGGAGGAGTTCCCCTGATCTTTCCCCTGATCTTTACGTAGAACAATATGTACATTTTTGTATGGTTTGGTAGATGTAACCTCTAGCTACAAAATGTCATTTCTTTTTGCGTTAATCCGACCTTGCATCACAATGCTACAATTATTGAATGATTATATATGTGAGTTTTACATCTATCCATTAGCTTTCTATTCAATTTTAAAAGTGAAGAAATGTTGGCTTTGGTTACAAGAGGGCACTGTTGACACATCTGCTGTATACTTCCCTCCAGGATAGACAACGTATGCCAGTATATGGTTTTCCTTGGCTGTATGGAGATCTGTTAATGTCTTAGTTGTGACTTGTAATATTATAAATGAAATATGTGGCAGATTCTTTTGATGCTCACAGATCCAGAGCTACTAAGTCAGCCAACTGGCAGTAGTTTATTACGTTGTTCCTTAGCAATGTATTTATGTACACACAGCTACTGGTTCTGCGTGAGCCCATTGAATTCCTGAGCTGGTTAGGCCTGGGAAGGTGAATCTTCAAAAGGTTTCAAGTTCTTCTTTGGACAGTTTCAAACCCCTCTTCCCAGTCACAAGACTCAGACAGGTCACTTTGAATTTCAAATACAATGATTTCAATACGCATTCTGTGGCCTGCTGAATATTTTTGGAAAGTAAATGCACTCCAAAAAGTTTAGCCTTTACTTTCCCACCTGTGACATAGTACATGTTTAAAAACACTCAATATTTTAAATGTAATCAGCATCATTGAGGCAATAATTGAAGAAACATGTTGGCACTCTGGTAACCACTGTTCTTAGCATTTCTCCAGCACTGACAAGTCAGTCTCTAATGTAAATCATGGAAATGACTGTAAATTTATATTATGTCTTGTTTCAGATGGTTGGAAATGTTGTTAGGCTGTGTGCACATTTCATTCCACTTTGCAAGGCATTCTCATATCAGGGCAGTGGGATAAATGTGCAATCCAACAACAAGCTCTTTTGAACAATGTCTCTCTTTCACTTTTGGAGATGATTTCTGTCTTCAGAATTTGCTTTGAAGTCCTCTGCCTAACTTATTTAAGCCTGTACAATAAGTGTCATAATGACCCCAAAAGCCTCCTTTCCTCCTTTCCTCCTAAACTCTTGCTAGAAATCTGAGATCCTCAAGTGAAGGCCACCCAAAGAGTCGTGACGGCAAACAGCAGTGACAAGGAGGGAGACAATTCACAGTCCAGGTCCTGAAACTATGGAATGACATGCCCAAAGATCTCAGACTAAAGACAATCAGCAGATTCAAAACACGCTGAAAAGGTTAGTCTTTGAATTGTCCTATTCAAGGGTTCTAGAGCGGCAGCACACTCCCAAACCAAACCCAATTCAATATGCAGTATCGGCATCCTGACTATGAGCCTCCAAAGACTCACCTCACACCATAGGAGGCCTAGCCTACAAAACCAAGTAGCTGTTATTCCGACCTGTGGTGTGTAAAGGCATCATGAATTAAGACACAGACAACAGATTCAACTTTCTAAATAACAGCTTTATTTTACTTAAATGTCAGGATGGAGTAAAGCCTAACTTGCCCTATGCTAACGTGGGATTTACCTACCTAAAGAAAACTAAGGATAATCTGTGTCAGTAAGTTCAAATCAAAAGTCTGTCTGTGTCCAAAACCTACACTTGCCCTCACACCTAAATAAATACAATGTGTAGGGCACAAAGTTCAAAAGTCCAGTACTTTGCTTATACTCAGCTTCCCATTCCCCAAGTTCATAAACGTTCCAAAAAGGTCTCAGGTTCCGTTCCCCAAGTGTTCTACACAGTTCACAATGTCTCAGGGTTCCCTTCCCCAAGAATTCAGCTCTTCCAACTTCCAAAAGTAAAAATCAGTTCACCTCTTCTGTTTTTCCAAACAGTAAAAGTTCAACTCCTTTGTCAATCAGGCTCTTCAATGGTTCATATAGGTTACTCTGCTTCTGCATTTACCATTCACTTTAACAACTGTTGCAATATACAAGCTTCTTTACATTGACTTTCCTTGGTGCTTTCCAAGTAGGGGTCACTCAGTCTAGGCACAGTTGTCAGAAAACACGGTCCACCTATTACAGGTCACACAACCAATAACCCTAAGCACTTTGTGATGCCTCTGGATCCTTCATGCTTTTGCCAACACAGGTTTTCTTTCTTAACCTGTAGTTCCTGGACTATCTTTGGCCAATACTTGTTTCACATTCTCCTTGTCACTCTTTTGGCTTTGCCACAACTTGTTTCCCACACAACTCACTCCATGGTGTTTTACCTCTTTGCACCACCTTACTTTCACTTTATTCTTAAATGTTCACCATTTGTTTTTCTCTTGAACTGTATTCAAATATGTTCATCATATATTTGTGTTACTCCGGTATTCAATAATGTTTGTTGCAACTTTCAAAAGTATTTGTAATACCTTGCAGCTTGTTCAGTATTCCGAATTCAAACACAAAAGTTCTTGCAATATATTGCAGCTTGTTCGATATCAAAATCACTTGGTTTGGCCTCCCATAACCCTTCCAATAGTTTTCTGTTTCTTCGGCATTCCGACATGCTTGTTTGCAACCCCCTGAGAACCCTGGTATGATTTTTCCTTTTTTCACAATCCCCGGTATGTGGCCGCTCCGTCGGGCTCTCGTTCCTTTTTCTCGGAACCTATTGAGAGCAACTTTCACGCTGGCACCAATCTGCAGCGTTCAGGAGGCTTCAGTGTCCCACAGCTCTTGATGTGGACACCCGACAGAGAGGACAGACGGTTTTCCAACCCTCTCATGGCCGGTTCTGGCTCCATTGTCTTTTCCACACTCCTGTTCCACCGGGATTCCCTGAAGCCGGTTCCTCTTCTGCCAGCTCTGTGTCTACAAGCTGCATCCATCTCTCCAGGCCTGCTCTCTTCCTCTGCTGGGCGGTTGGCTTTCTTATACACCTGGGACTTATTAAAGGTTTGCAGGTGTGAGTCCTTTGCTTCAATTGCCTGACCATGGGGAAGTCTATTAGCTGGACATGCTTGGCTATTACAATGGAACTCCTTCAAAGCCCTCTTCCTCGTCTCAGTACCAAAGTGGTGTAAATAAAAGGAAATGTGCATAACTGCCAGTTGTTTCCTCCTTGTCCCAGTCTTAAGATAAAATGGCTGTGGAACATTTTGGGTAGATGAAAGGAACAAAGACTGATAATAGCCTACAAAGGCAGGGGGAATATCAGACTCACTTTGACAAGGGAAAGATGGATACAATGTCTCACCCAAAGACGTCCTCTGCCCATTGCCCAAGTTCCCTCCACCCATGTGATCCTCCCTCGCACATCCACCCCCAGTGTCGGGATCCAAAAGCAATGGCTTTTCCCTGGCCACCTGAGCAGAGGATCCTGGGGGAAAAGAAGTGAGGATGTCCTCAGGTTCCTCACAGGTCTCATTCAAAACCTCAACGTGTTTTTTGTCTTAATTAGCTGTTAAGATTGTTACAACTGCTGCTCAAATAGGAATGGACCTCTTTACTATGTACTTAGAGTGTTTATGTGCGCTACCTACTTCTCAAAATCCTGAACTTTGAAACAATGTACTTTGTAATTGGTGCACTATAAAACTTTTAAAAAATCAAAAAGAAATATCTATTCAACTGGGAGCTCTCAAGCATTGTAAGATACTAGAACAGAAATCATCAATGGATAATTACTTATCCATTTTTTGGGCCCAATCAAGTTTTAGGCCATAGGCAGTGATATAAGGTACATTTTTGCCGGGCCTGCCAGCACACATAACTTTAGACTTCTTAACGTTTATTGCCGGGTCCCTGCATCCCAAAAACCCGGCATAGCATTTAACAGTAAGGCCAATTGGGCTGACCACATTACTGAGATAGCATTAACGTTTACCCAGGCCTGTGGAGGTTTACACATGTTTAGATTTGAGATGGATGGATTAACCATCAACGCCACACTTGGCATCTATTGGGCTAGGCCCTTTGCATCGTGTTTTTATGGGGTGGAGGTGTGAGGACAGTCCTCAGTATTACCAATACAGGTTAAGGAAAATAGATTCCTGCGAAATATTTTGGAGTCTGTAAAGAGCACTTCAACCCATTTTCTCCATCAAGAACTTAGTTTGGATTATATAGATGACCACATAAGCCTAAAGCTCCTGATATATTTGATAAGATTATGGTCTCAAGCCAAGCATCATTTAACTGAAGGGATTATAAAGGACCTAATGATTTCAGACACTGTTAGGAATATCTCTTGGTTGAGTAACCTGAAAAAAGCATTTCGAAGTCTTGGCCTTCTGAGTCTTTATGTTACTCCAGTGAACGGCTCAAGGGTCAGCTTATCCTTGGTGCAGCAAACATTTCTAGTTTATAGAAATATGCAAGCTTAGAGTAGAAAAAACAGTCTGTTTTTAAGTAAACTCTTTATGGCTGTAATGGGCTTAATGCTGATTATCTACTCAGGTTTGTTAGTAAACGTAAGAGGAGTGCTTTGTTCAATCTAAGGATAAGCCGCTTATTGTCGTTAATCAATATGCACGATGGCAGGAATTATATTGGTTCGAAATAGAGATTTTGGTGCCCATGTGTTGTTATTCTAACAGACACTCTTACGCACCTTTTGTTTTTTTGCCCATTATTTTACACCCCAAGGCAGAGGTTTATAATACCAAATTTCTAATTGCAGAACAGTTAATGAGGCAATTAAATATATATACTTATTGCCAACAAGAGAGATTGCAGCAGCTGTATATATGTTTTTAGAAGCAATAATACAGCTGACTACTAAAACCTGTCTGAACACTTAAGATCTCAATGGGCCCATCACTGGCAATGTATGTAGGTCAATTAGCAAATACATTTTGATAAATGTATCTAAACAGTCTTATAATTGTATTTAGTATATTTTGTTGTGTGTTTTTTTATATACATTTATGTCTTTTATGAAGTTCCTAATATGCTTTGAAATAAAGAAAGTAAATTATTATTATTTGGTGGAGGGTTCAGTATTGAGGGCTTGGTACTTTGTCCTGTGTGTGAGGAACAGTGTTTTTAAGGTGGCAGCGAGTATGCTCATCATTCCCTTAATATTGGATTTGGTGTTGTTTCCAACAGTAGGTGTCATAAGGTAATTGTTGGGTTGCTTTTCTGTGTGTTCAATTGGGTACATCATTGCATGTGGTGAATCACTGGGTATTGTACTAATGTGGAGGTCAAGGGTGTGACTATCCCGCAAAGAGAACATAGGGCGTGCATCCACTGGGTAGTGTTAAAGGAGAGATGGGTATTTGATTGTTCTGTACTGTGAGTGTAGCATGTGTGAATGCATAATTCCATTCTATCATTTTGTATTCCTTTCCTTAATAGGCTTATGCATTTCACTGTTTTATAATGTCACCGATAAGCACTATTATGAAACCACTTCCATTAGGGTTGCTGGTACATTTACAACAGGTCAGTTGTTAGACCAGATGGTTCATTGAAATGAGGCAAAAACAAAGAGGTGATGGCTGGAAGGTTTAGAATGATTCTTAACCACTGGCATTGCTCTGGGCAACCCACCGTTCTTCACCTGCCAAGCCATTACAGAAGGGGAAAGACCATATGCAAATCAGGCTTGGCCCCACCCCAAAAGGGGCAGTCCTGCCCACACTGCTTGGTCACATCCCTTCTGTACGAGACCAGAAGCATCCCCAAACAGGTTTCGCCCTTGTTGGGGCTCATCAGTGAAGAGTAGCTCTCTAGGCCCAGCAGGCAAGGGACCCACGTCTGGGCATACCCGTCCCACTCGGGGTGACAAAGCAAAAACAAAGAGGTGATGGCTGGAAGGTTTAGAATGATTCTTAACCACTGGCATTGCTCTGGGCAACCCTCCAGACCATTGAAATGAGGCCCAGCAGCATTGGCTGATGATATGATAAACAGCTGCCACTGCATTAGGGCCATGACGCCGGAAAATAGTGTGATACTCGGACTCACAAGCAATGAGGAACTGTATCCAGAATGTGAGCTCATGGAATCGCCTGGCTGTTTACAATGGGAGGAATGTGGCAGGTAGCCTTAAGGTTATAGAATGATATGATATTCTATTTGTATTGTGCTCATACACAGGTGTTTCAGAGCGTGAATTTCCAATTCTGGGTACTTTGAGAAGCAGTTTGTCATCGGATCAGGTACTGTAGGTTCATCAGAGGACGACAAAGGACTAATAGGAAATGAAAGAATGACTTAGCAGGAATTTGCTACTGATGGGGTGAAAGACGCCTTGCCAGGATTTCCCACGGCCGCGTAAGGTCATCTTCTTTTATAAAGTTTCCTTCTGTCTAACACACACTTTTTTATATGAGAGGGCATTTAGGGAATCGATTTCAGGATGCTGCTGGAAGTTTGGAAGGGGACATGCTTGCAATAAACTGTCTCTGTTCATTGCTAATGTTCAAAATTATATCGTGTGTGCTCATTCCCACAGATGATTCTTCAAGATGGTGGTGGTGGTGAAATGGGCAAGCTTAGGACATTTCTCTGGATGTAAGCAGTTGGGGACGTTTTGCCTGGTTGAGGAGAGACCAAATGAGGATCAGAAGAGCAAATCAGAGAGTGACAAGGCATTATACCATTCATTATAATTAGTTATTTGTATAAATTATTATTCGAAATAGGTGTTCAATAGCCTATAATAATAATACTCTGTAATATAATAGCCTGAAATAATAATACCCTAATACTCTACAACTGCTATGGTTTCTGGCACAATGAAACGGGTACAGCTTTGAGAGGTGGGCAATGGCATATGTAAGCGGTACAGGGCACAAACTTGGAAACAATAGGCAGGGCAGAGGAGGCAGGACAAGAATTTCAAGATGAAATTACTCAAGGTGCTTGTGACGAATCAACTTCTGGGGCACCAGTGTTCCAGCGATGAATATCGGTTTCTAAATCATCAATCAGCCCCACACCTCTAGTACACCAGAAGGGATCCGAACAGATTCGAACACAAGTCAATTATAAACCTCCATGTCCAATTTTTGGTAATGCGGATGGAACAGCAGGCTAATATCTGCAAGTTCGTCGATCGTTGGTTAGTTGCAACACAGCAAAAATACTATTATTACCCAATGATAAAATGAACTGTCCAGTCAAGGTTGTATAAAAATATCTACATTATTATTACTACAACAAACAGTTCTAGCACACTACAAATTACAACCCACGCTGTAAATGAACACACAGGACAGACAGTTTCACGGAGGAAAGGGAAGCACTCTGGATATACTGAAAGGAGGGTAATTGGTAAAGTAATCGGTCTTAACTGCTCAAGGTTATTTGGTTCCAACACCAAGGGGCAAAGGGTCATAACTGTCTCTGGGGGCCTTCGGAGTAGGACCAGGGGGGGCGGAACCACAATGTACCTAGTGCTTAAGAAGTTCTTGATGCTCGACAGCGGCAAGGTGGTTTCAGGGCGCTTGGCAGCTTCTAAAACAGAGTTTAAGACTGGAGACAGCTTTGGGTATCAGGCGGCAGGCAATTCGGCAAGCAAGGCTGACGAATGGATGCAGGCTGGCCTACACAGTGGCTCTGGGTCAGATATCGTTGTCTCTGGGCTGGTTGGCGGATCTGGAACGCTGGTCGAGGTGTCTTTGACGGCTCTGGCGACTGCAGCGTGACAACAGTCAGCAGTGCAGCCGGTTGCAGTTTGAGGACTCGACTGTCTCGAAAATGTCCTTCAAAGATGGACACTGGTTGATGCTTGTGTGGCACTCCTCCTAGCCTCTTCACAGGGCCTGTGTCGTCCTTTCAAGGCAGACGGCCTAAAGCTTAGGAGAGGGTTTGCAGCCAACAGCCTTGTCCTTAGTTCAGATACTCTCTGGCACTTCCCACCTAGGAAGCTTGCTGGCAGAACCTAGCAGGGCACACAGTGTGCTGGCTGGGGGAATCATCCAAAAAGAGAAAAAAAAATATGGCATATTTTTATGAATTTTGGCTATACAAAAATCTCATATAGCCTACAAATTCGAACAAATAGGCCATACAAAACATAATAGTGAAGAAGGGCACCAGGGGCTGCGTGGGGTGTCCCTCTGCACCTTTCTACACTGTAATGTGAGTGGGGGTTGTGGGGATATCCCCTGCTCCCGACGCAATAAAATATTTTTAAAAAAGAAAAGCGGACCATGCGGCGCCGGTTCCCATACATGCAAGTTAATGGAACCGGCGTTGCAGAGTGAAGTTGGTGATGGCGGCACAAAAGGAGGTGTGCCTCTCACAGGTAAGTAAGAGGGTGGGGCAAGGGCAAAGTTTACAATGTTCAGGGAAGAGAAGAAAAACAGTTATTTTCGGAAAAATAACTTTCGGTCTTTTCTCCCTTGAACATTTCAGCTTCGATCTTCAAACCCAAATCCCTGACTGGTTATCGGTTCTGGAGCTGCTGAACAGGCCCTCTGAGTCTGGTATCTCCCTATGTTTCCTGGGAGATGTTTAGGGAAGGGGTCTTGCTTCTCTCTTGAAACTCCTGTTCTTCCTTCAGTGGCGGAATATGTAAGGTAGACTGTACCTTCAGCCCTGGTCCAAATGAGTCCTTCTTCTTACTCCTTTCGAAGACATTGGATGATCTTTTAAGTGAGGTGTTCAGCCCTCTTTTAAAGCCAAATGGGCCCCAGTGATTGGTGCATGCTAAGCCTGCCTTAATGAACGTACTTGAGGAGAACCATCTCCGGTTCCGGAAACACCTCAAAACCTTTCTCTTTGTTTCTGCTTTTTCTCCTCCTCTCCTCTGCTGACCTCCTGGCTGTAACCGGAACTGCACTGGCTACCTGGACACCCTCTGATCTCGGGCCCTAGTCCCTCCCCCGCCAGCGTCACACACCTGCACTGCCCACCTGGCAACTCCCACACTTGGGGACTGTTTCTGTATTCCTACAGTCCCCTTACCGGCCCTTGACACCTGATTTCTGCACTTACCCATGCCTTGCTACATGCTGGCCGTTACTTTACTTATTGTTATTATCTATTCCCATGTACTGCACTGTCCCTGCCCCCTTCCCACGCACTTGCGTGATCTGAATTACACCTGGCCTAGTATGATCATTGTCTGTCTTCCCTTTGTTCCCCTCCGTTGCCTCTTCATGCCTTGAAACACTTGTGTATAGGCGCGCTATAAATGCCATATCATATCATAACCAATCCTGGGTCCCTACCAACAACCTTCTGTTATGCGTGAGGTCAGAACCATAGTGCTCTGCAACAGGAAAGGTAAGGGGTGACAACATATACTCCTAAGTCCCACCTATCTTCCTGTCTGTTGTAGATCAAAATGTCTCCCTGGTTAACCGAGCCCTCTGTGATGCTTGATTGAAGCACAGGTCCCTTGAATTTTGTGACGAGAGCAGACTTCCTGTCTCCCTCAAATCACATACTTCTACACTCTGAAAGTGGTCCGCTTTGCAGGGGTTAAATAGTGGACCCAGACATGCATTTCACTGCCTTTCACACAGAGGTGTGGGAACTAGCTTTAAGTTGACACATTGGCTACCAAAGGGGTGTTAGCCCCGCCTTCCTGTTGCCTTGTTTGGCAACCAAGCCCCTTCAACAGGCTTGCCTCAATTATCTCTCAATAGTATGCACTGCCACCAGCCAAACTAAACAATAGGAAAGCAGATCCATGGAGACTTTTATATTTTTATTAGGCTGCCCATGGCCGGAGGGAGGTGTGCCTTCCTCCTTCTTGAAATGCTTTGACGTAATGAGGCTGTCACATTCCAACTGAACATGACAGGGGAGGACGGCGCCTATAGACTGTGTCCTCCCGGAGTACACGTGACTATGCATTTCATGCGGTCAGCAGAGAAAATGTGTGCTGAATGGCCTCACACATTTTCTGAGGTTGATCTTCCATCATTCATTTTCATTAACAAAAATCAAAAAAGCCCAGGCGAACACACACTCACTGTGTGGATGGTCGAATTCCTCACAGTGCTTGTGTTGGAGAAGGAAGTATGTAGCCCCTCAAGGCTTCCTCTGATATTGTACACTCTATGTGGACTAAATGTCATCTGATTAAAGGGTGTGGCAGGTGTTTAGAACATTAACAATGGACAAGCCGGAGTGTGCTCCCTCAAGAGATAGAATAGATCTTCTCAATAACTCTATTATTTTTCTAGGCCAAATGAAGTAGTCAATAAGAGGCCCATTCAGAGCTGATAAGAGGCCCGTCCTCAAACCGGAAGAAGTATTTTTAAGAGACTGATTTGACCACAGGGGGTTGTTGCTGCTTTTAGTTCAGAAGGGGATAGGCTGTGAGATACTATATTGCATTGCAAGGTAATACACCTATTCTGTCTCTTGCTGAACTTCCAGATTTGCTATGTGGACGCTCTTTTTCTCTAACAATACCCAGGCTCCACTGCAGTGTAATACCTTAACCTGCCACTACAGGCCCCTTTCTTTTCCATGGGTTAAAAGTGTTGCATCTTCTGTATGGGGCACATAGGGCAGCAAAGATGCAGGGATGCAAACATTATGCTTCGAATTAATGTGTTTGTCTGAGTCTGCTGGAGCAGAATCCACAGACTTCTTTGGGTTTCGGATCAGTACAAGCTGTATATTCGCTATGGGGATGTAAGAACAGGGGAACCCTTGTCTCAGGATTAGGTGGTTAAGGCTAGGGCCGGTAGCCTGGCAGTGTCCCACTATGACGCTGGCACTGTAAAACAGGCTGATTTGCGCAATATCACAAGCAGTGTGGTAGAGCATAGTTGTAATAGGTGGCTGTTGCAATGTTCTGCTGTTACTTTTAATGTGTTGTCATGTTCAGTATTGTATGTCTGTCAACGTCTCCCATTTAGCAGCAGGCAAAAAGGTTTGGTTCAACAGGCAGTCATTTGTAACAAGAGTGGAGGCTCCCATGGTCTTAGTGATCCACCTTGGGGGCAATGACGTTATCTCCACAAAAAGTGGGCAGTTACTGAGCCAGATGCAGGAGGGCATAACTATTATGGCACAAATGTTGGTCGACACTGAGAGATTATGGTCTAAGATAAGAGTAGTGAGGAGCCGGGTCCAGTGCTGCTGTGGAAAAATCTAGGAGGAGGATTAGAAATGCTATGGAGAAAATGAATGCAGGTGGAAGGTTTGGGCTTTATTAGCTATAGGATGCTTTGTGAAAAGGACCTGATTAACTTCTCACATGGTGGGGTGCACTTATCAGCTCATGATGTTTTTCTCCTGGATGTTTTTGCTGCCCACCAGAGAGCAAGATGTGAATAATAGGTGTGAGGGCATCAGTGGTCACAGGAGGACCACCCCCAAAGCATGGTGGAATTACTGGTCGATCCTAGCTGAGGAGGAATCACGTTGCGGATGCTTGCCACAAGCTTTACCCGCTGGCCGCAGAGTCAGGGAGGGTTCCACATGCACTCACACCCTTATGGACAGTTGGACTTGTCAACAACTGCAGTGGCCCGGGGCTTTTCACTCCATACAGGGGTACTGGAGTTATGAACTGGTCCTGGTAGAAAGGCTACCAGAGGCGGGCCTGACCTGGAAGAACTAAAACCGGAAGTGATGGGGTCACCCAGAAGGACATTAAACCGAAGTGATGGCTCTCTGGTTTGTTTGAAACCCAGGAATGGCAAAGGTCCACCCAGTAATGTGCTTAGGGACATGTCCACTTGGGGCCTGGATGATGATAGGATTGCCAGTAAACTGACTTTGGATAAAAGTGATCTGTTTTATCCAAAATAATCAAATTGTCTGCACGTTATTTGAGTATGTTGCAAGAACTGTTCCTGGAGAGGACTGGAGGAGTGGGGGGCACAGTGGGGCTATCTCCACTAAGGCGTTTTGCAGCTCTTATGCTGTGTGTGCAGCCCTCATAATACGACGGCCAATCGTTAAGTTGATTATTACATTTTGCCGTTGTTCTTGTGTGTTGTAAATTTACTTGGAAATGTTTTCCCTCCATCCTCACCTGCCGCCAGCTCTACACTGCCATGAATAATGTGCACTGGAATTCCTTGCAGTTCTCACCTTGGTGTAACCTACCCAGAGGTCATCCCAATAACACTAGGCCCTGGCTATGCACGCTGTCCGCGCTTGTAGCGAGCTGCGTGAGTTATGTGTTGCCGATGACATTGTGCTAAAGGGTTTTTACACTTTGGTTGTAAGGCTTTTGTACAAGTTCACTTGCCCAAAGCTTCCTGTGAACGCGAGAGTTGTAAATGTGTCTGCAGGAGTCATGATTGACTCTCTTCACAGTTGCTTCCGAGTTCAAATGTCAACCTGTGCTTTATCACCGAGTTACAGCCTTACAGGGGCGTTTTACGCCTCCTCGACAGAATTCTCTGGGGTTCGGCGGGAAAGTTAGAGCCAGGCAGGCTAGCTTAGTGCCAGACTGCGCTTTCTGCTGCAGGAATGGAATGTGTTTCCATTTCTGCTCCATTCTATTTCTGATACATTATTTTGCGAAGGATGATCCCGCACTAGCTCAACAATCTTGCAGGGAGTCCAGTGCATAAAAGCCATATCATCACCTGCATGTTTCTACTGCATAAACTCAAGAAATGATTGGCCAGGTGTGTGCAAAGCCGAGTGTGATTTTCCAAAATGTATTCGCAACGAAAAAAATGTACTGGGAGAACCGTCTTCGGAGGGACGGAGCTGTGGGAAGCTGGACGGGGCCAAGGGGTGTGGACCCGGCCAGTTTGGCAACAGGGTATCTCTTCATAGAACAATCCCGGCGATTTCCATAAAAGCAAAGAGCCTTATGGGAATATCATAAAGTCCACCATTTTATTCACTAAGAAACGCTTGTAAGCGAATAATGGAAAGGTGACTCTGCTGTTTTCATTGGTCACACTACTCACCCTAATAGATGTTTGTAAATTGCAGGACATATATACCAGTTTGTACAGCTGCAGACATTGGTCAAAGTGGGTGGGGCCGTTGGAAGCGATGCTTATCCACTTTTTTTTAAAATTAGGTTTTACCTTTCCATGCTTTTATTTTAAAAAGAAACCGTTCTGGAATGATTTCGTTTTAAAATAAGGGTGTTGGAAGGGCTGAAACTTGCACTCCATTGCACTGCACTGAACGCTCCCTTAAATAGCAGGCGCCAGTGCCAGATTATCCATTAGGTCAAGCAAGCACCAGCCTATGGGCCGCACTCCTTTTAGGGGCCCTGCGACAACCGATCAAAATAAAGCAGTACAGAAAATGAAAAACGTATCCAGAGAAATTTTCGAGGGGGCCCGACATTTCAACTGCCTACGGGCGTCCACTGGGTTAAATTTCGCACTGTCAGGTGCGTTTGTTTGGGGGGTTGTATTGCACGTGGGAAGGGACTGGCATTGCATTGTGTTGTGAAAAAATGAAAGATTTGAAGCGAAAAATTAAGGCGGCACAATAAATGGATAGTCGCAAAACACGCTCTCAAAAGTTCACAAATCTGTACACAAAATGGCGCAAACTTACCACCATTTCACAGCGAGTGGTAAATTGGTTTAAAGTATGTAAGGGCACTCTGAAAAGATTTAAACACATTCGCAATGTTTTTTTTTTTATGGTGCCTCTGTGATACTCTGGATATTTTCCCCATGAGCTCTTCTCCTCTGTCATGTGTTTTAACTGCTGTTCGGCCATGCTATTCAAGCAAAACTCATTTATCACGTTATATCTGAGGCCTGTGCCATATTCAGTGGAATGTGGGGGTACCAAATGCACCATAATGGTGAAGATAAAAGACATGGGGCCTCATTACACGGTAGGCGGAGAACCATGGCGCTATTAGCGCCATGGTTCATGCCGGTAAAATACCAGCACCGCCTTGGTGGAAAGGGGAATTACCGCCCCATTCCAAGGTTGGCGGGGTGGTAATTCCCCCTTCCACCATTGCCCTTCCCCATTCCCATTTTTGCCCCATAGGGCATAATGGGAATGGGGAAGGCGCTAATTAAGGCACCGCAAATTGCCGTTCCGTAATTAGCTCCCTGGTCCCTTTGCGGGTTGGTTTTTAACGCCTGCAAAAAGCAGGCGTTAAATTCCCCAACCCAAAAAGGGACCTCGTAGTAAGGCGGTAAGGATTTGCCGGTACCAGTAAAATATCGGTACCGGTAAACCCTTACCGCCTACCGTGTAATGAGGCCCATGAAGGGCACTTATTGATGCACACCAAGGAGCCTCTTATGCCACTTTTATGTTGGAAAACATACTTCCATGATTCAAGACCTCGGACAAGGTCATGGAGAATGCTGTCAGGGTCACATATAGAAGGATTCAATGCCGCCCCCCTGCTCCCCCTACCGTCATCTTCCATCACCCCAGTGTTGCTTTATGGCCATTCAAACGATGTGGGGTCACAATCAGGCAAGTGCTATATCTGTATTTAGGAACACTTACACTGATACGCGTTGTTGCCTCCATCGATATGGATACCCTCCTTCCTTTCTGCACAACATTGTTTTATTGTTTTATGCACCAATACAACATACAATATTACTGGAATGCAAAATAAAATGAATAGCCTTTGGTTAAATGTACACATAAAATAATAGTTTGTGGTTACTTTTTGTCTCACTCAAATCCTTTAAAATTGACAATTGAAGTCAAAACAATCAATATCATTTGAAATGTCATATTTGCGAGGCGCCATCCTCCCCGACATCCCCTATGACATTAGCTTGCTACCTTAGTTTCTGGCTCCACATTTTTGACACATCCTGTGTCAATGGAAGGTACTCCTTCAATGTCTGATCTAGAGGATGTTTTGTCTAACATGTTGTCGTCTAATAAATTGGTGTTATTTTCGATCCTCATTCTCATTTAACTACCCTGTCGGCAGTGCTAACACTCCATTTCAGGGGTATTACCGAACTACGAAATTACACCACCGTCTTGTTGCCTAGATCCTCTTTCATCACCCTGCTTTAACCCTTGTGACCATGAATACATTCCCCATGACTGCTCGAACATGTGTATACAGGATGAGAGTATTTTGACTTGCCTTCACGTGTATTTGTTCCCAATCTTAATCCGATTGTCCTCCATAAAGTCGGCTCCTTATGCAGCCTCACAATGTTTAAAGGCAATCTCATGGGCAACCAAGAACCATTCTTTCAAATGTGTCAAGGTTATTACTAGTGACCCAATCATTCAGATACTTCAGGGACAGATGAGTACATTCCTCAGAAGTTTGACTCCCCTTTTTTGTGAGCTCTTAAAACTCCTGGGGTAGTGCTTGCGGGTCTTGAAGAACTTCCTCGGAATGGCAGCCTTCATTTTGCCATAAACGTGCCTTTTCACTGGCGCTAACTGAATGGTAACATTCGTTCCAGCTATCAGTAGAGAGCTCATATGGGCTGCACCGCACAGTTCCTGTGCCACTTTATGGAGCTGGAATGCTAACTCCAGTGTGTTGAACCAGTTAAAGAGGTCCATCTCCACCATATATGGTTGGGCTGTGTTTTATATTTCAAGAATGTGGGTTCTTGAGGCTGCAAGTTACTTCATAGGTAATATATCAGTAATGAAATGATCTTAAGGGACAGCCCCACTGGCTTCCACCACCCAGGCTACACCTTATCAACTGCCTAGGTGAGAACCTTGCACAAACATAAACATTCTTCTTAGACACTCAACTTGCACGCTGACATCATCACTCTCATGCAGCATGCATAGAGGGAAGGGAGCAAGACACAACACACCTTCTTCTCTTAGACACATAACAAACAAGCAACTGTATGAGGAGGTAACAAGATGCAACACTGTGGGGCAAAGGCTTTCCTTGGGTGCCTCCTGTGAAGTACTCTCATCCCCACTACAGGTCTGTTCGCAGGCCCCCCTCTGTTCCCCAAACTCCATCTTGTGCCTCATCACAATAGCCTTCTGTTTCTGCCTCTCATCCTTCTATGTCTGCTGGGCTAGGGCCATCCTCCTCTCCTCTTCAAGGAGTTTTCTCATAGCCAGCTACTCCAGTAAAATGGCTGGAAGTCGGGACCTCTGGGAACCCACACTACCCACCTTCTAGTAAGAACGGCAGAAGTAACTGTCACTATTACAGTTCCATCCTTTTCCTGGCATTACTCATGAAGGGGACTGGACTTCAGGCCCCTCACTAAGTTCATGTCTAGTTTCAATGTGCAAATTAAACATATGACTGACAATGTTTCTAAAGTTAAATGTACAGTATTTCATTTCGGATGACAAAGCTGTAGGTGCAGTGTGTATCAAACCCCACAGCTGTAGCTGTACACCAGTGTGACAAAATGACTACTACCCTGCAGGACTAGAGGGATGAGTAGTTGGTAAACCGCCCACTGAGCGCCACACTACTAATAAACCAGCAGTGATCCCAGTCATAAAAGTAAATATACCTTCTTTGCCTACTTTCATAGTGCAGGCCGAGGGCAGGCTATATCTTCAGTATGGGTGTGAGCTGATAACAGTAGCAACCCAAACAGCTTTAGTACAATGAATCTAAAATAAAATAATAACGTTTTTAGAAAACCAGAGCTGACACTAGAATGATATCAATTCCTAGGTTGTATAATTTTGTAGCCCTAGCAGCCACCATGCCACAACCAAGCATGGATTCAATTTAAAGTTGAACGTGCTGCTAGACTGACTAGGTTACACAGTTACTGTACTTTCAATCAAAGTTGCACACAGTGAAAAAAAACACTCTGCCTGCTGTCACTTTGAGTTTAACAACTCTCAGGATTATACATGTAACCTTCAAACCTGCCCTGTGTCAGGCGTCTATCTCAGCAAAGGTACACGTTTGAACTATCATTTTGGCATGGAACATTTATGAAAGGGGTGGGTGATTATCAGACCTCTCTTTCAGAAACAAAATTACCCATATAATTGTATGTAATACAAATCAAAAAGCTAAGTCTTTTAAATCCTGACAGATGGCAATCAGTCACACACCTCCATTTGAACCACACTTTAAAAAAAATGTGTACCCTCTTTCCCCACCACTTCACCTATTCACTTTCCTCCTCAGATGACAGTCTGGATATCCTGGGTGGGGAGGGCCCACAATGCCAGCTTCCAGGCAAACAACTGCACTATGAGACCAGTATGGAGGTGATATGGTTCAGTATAGAAGATTTATACCCTAACATAATATTCCCACGTATGACTATATATGCCAGGGACACATGCCAGTGTATTCCCAGTTTCAGACATGTCCAGTCACCATTTGCCAGGTCACATTTCGTATGCCTATGTCAGTCTTACATTCCAATATACAGCTATTGAATAGCATGAACATCTTCATTTGTGCAGGTTCAGCCATGCTTGCTGTACTGTTATTGCAGGCTAGGAGCATTATCACAGGACAGGATTGAGCCTCACATGCCTAAGCTCAGCACTAAAACCTGTGTTTAAATGTCCAATTAAAGACCAGGGAATGTAATGCTGTTTATATCCTTAGTGTGCATATCATGGACACTAGTCCAGAGGGGTAGTTGAACTTCCCAACATTTGCTGCTGCACATCCTGCAGGAGCCAAAAAAGATGTTTTACTGGGATAAGATGTCCCTCTGACCAGGAGCCTTAGGTGAGACAAAATAACCCTTCAAAAAGGTGGCTACTCTCCCAGAGTGAAACAAGACACCATCCAGGTAGTCTTTGCCTTGAAGGTGTCAGCATAGCACTCATGAACATTCGTCCAGCTTCTAGACTTGTGAGGGCCCCGTGCAGCATATGGCGCCTCCCCAGTGCTCTATCTCTTTCTCTGCAAGGGAAGAGGACTTCACTTGGCTGGTGTGTTAGTGTGGGTAGTTGTATGCAACTTCTATCCCATCCCTTTATTATCATCCAGAGAAGTGAAGGTATAGGCAACAGGTTGAGACATTCTCCATGTGTGAAAAGCCCATGCTAGGTCATCTGCATCATCAAAGGGAAAATGTGAGCTCAAAGGTCCCTAGTCATCATGAACATGAGCAACATGGGGCTGCAGATACAATTACAACATACCCCTTGGTTCCTTAGGCAAGAAAGAACATTTGGGCTGCAATGGCCCTGTGCATGCATCGGTTTGCTTGAGATGATGATATGATTCTCTTAATAGCTTCAAACGTATTAAATACGTACGCATCAAAATTGCTTCATTGTTCATTGATTGTGCTGATACACTATATCAATTGGGTGTGGATAGCGTGCTAGGAGTTTTGGGACATGCTACTGCACAACGGAACAGACGATCCCAATCAGGACACTATGGAGTCATTTTTTATAGTTCCACAGGAACTACTAACAAGCCTTTGTAAAGACAACAGCTTGGGCTTCTTTGTAGGTATGAGATAGGCATTTTCTAGGCACTGGTATAAAGTTACTACCTGCCTATAAGGTTGCAACAGCAAAAACATTGAGTGATTGCCTAGGCATATGATTTGAGTACCTGGTAAGTGCCAAACTAATATCTCAAGCCAAAACGGTAGGCTTGGCCATTGTTTGTTTGTAACAGGACATCAGTACATGGGACAGATGGGACAGATGTAATCAAGTGGCTAAAGGCACACTTGGATAAGATTTTTTATTATACCTGTAGCCATTTACAGTTGCAGTTAAGTCACTAACTCTCCGCAGACTGCTTAGAAAAACACTGGCCTGCTAAAGCTTGAATTTTCTTCTTGATAGCGGGAGCCCAAAGAAATCCTGCAGGTGGAGGGTGTTTTAGGCAGGGACGGGCAACGAGTGAGTGGGAATGGCCATAGTGATTAACATGGTCATGGGCAGTCAATGGATGAGTAAATGCCCAAACAACACCCACAAGTTGTGTGTCCCTCCTCACATGTCATCTCCCTCCTACCTGTGCTCCAATGCAATCGTTTTGGCTTGTAGATGTTAAGTTATGTGAAGTTGTCTTATACCGCACGCCATTACCATTGGGATAGTCTCCAGGCGCTCACATGGTTCTGTTAGAAAGTGGATTGGGTAGGTTAGTGAGGGAGTAGGATAGAGGCAATGCTTTTCTGTTGGTGCTTGTAGAACCAGGAGGAACTGTTGTCTAGTGTTTGTCCGATTTCTAGGTGTGTTTTGGATTGTGCGCACTGGGGCTATTGTGTCCAGATGGGTAGCATGGAGTGATTGGGTGTTTGTTTGCGGCCGTTAGTTTTGTGGTGGATGTGTGGGTTGTGTGTTTCAATGTAATTAGGCTGATCTGAAAAATAGTGTGAGGTAAGTGTGGGGTATGCTGGAGAGGAGTCGAAAGTGAAGGGCGGTTAGTAGTTGGTTGCTTCTCTTCAGACCCCATTGCTATCCCTGGCCATGTCAATTTGGTTCCGGTCATTGTGAGTTCAATAGCCATAGTTTCAGCAAGTTTTCTTAAGGTGAGGTAGTCTTCTGTCTTTCTAATTTCCTTTGGGATTGTGTTCCATAGATTGGTAATTAGAAGTGAGAATACAGTTCCTCCCAATTTCCTTTTTGTGAATGGTTTCGTTTCAATTTGGAGGTTGTCGCTTGATCTTCAGTCTCTTCCTGGTTGATAGAGGTTGATCTTGGCCTGGAGGAATTCAGCTCCTTCTCCGAGTAATGATTTGTGGGCAATGCAGAAGGCTTTGAAGTGATTTTTTTTTTTTTTACTGGGAGCCAATTTAAACTTCTCAGGGCTGGTGTAATGTGGTCTCTTCTGTTTAGTCTCAGGATTATCCTTGCTGCAGTGTTTTGGATGTGTTGGAGATTTTTAGTGAGTCGTTCTGGCATTACAAGGTAGAGGCTGTTTGCATAGTCGATTCTTGATATTACTAGGGAGATGATTGCAAGGGTTCTATGTGGGATGTCACAAGCAACATCTAAAAAGCCCAAACTAAAATGTTCGTCAATGCAGCGAGAGTTCGTAAACCCAGTAACAACTTTGCAGGACCTCTCTCAACAGTCATACTTCTTCTAATAGCTCTAAGTAAAAAGGAAATTCCATTGTATGATTTTTTACTATTTGACTTCAATAAAGCCTTGTTAGTCTCAGTTCCTATTCCACTGTTTTGACTGTAGCTCTGTGCAGTTTTATGTAAGCTCATCATCAGCTATTATTAACTTTGTTGCAATGTGCAGCTAATTTCGTGTGAGTTAAGAAACAGATAGATATAACTCAATTACTTTTATTCATTTTATTCACTTTATAGCACCTAAAAAGTGACCTTTGTCCCAAAACATGTCATGCGCTATGGACACACAAATGTTATACTGTTTGATCACAGTTAATGAACAATGAAGCAATAATTACGTTTTGTAGCTACAAAGAGAATTGAACTGTCACCTCAAGTATGTGAGTGCACGCAGAGATTGTAGAAAAAATGGTAGCTCAAATACTTCCAATTCTATGACAAGACAGGAAGCTCGCATTATGCGTATCTTTCTTTAATACTGCCATAATAGCATTTCAAAAATATAACATTTAAACTTTAGTATTCGTACTTTTCTGTCACAACCAAGAAAAATAGCTAATCTGAGGTTTAAAAGTCCAACCACAGTGTCCATTTTCTTGAGATGAACATAAACTAAAACTCCCATAAAACCTATGGAGTGTTGTAGTCCTGACGATAACTTCTGCTCCAATCAGCTCCTAGGTCAGTCTATAAGAACCTTGATCTCCAGGTCCTTTCCTCTTTCTTTTTTGCTGCCAAAAAGATAAGTACCTCACGTTATCTCTCAACAAAGTAGAATAATTGTGTGTGTATATTTATAAGCTTAAGCGCTGCGTATAGACAGCGCGTATATGTGTATGCATTTCATTCATTGACATTATAGTCTATCTAATCATAATTCGATCGTCGCTCTGACGTTACCGTGCATCGTAGCATTCGGTCGTGGTTCCGCGGCGTAGTATTGTATTGGGCTTTCAGAGGAGGCGGGAACGCGCTCACCTCAGGCACCCGGCCCCGCTCCTCAAGGAACGAAAAGCTGTGCCGGCGAATAAGTCGGGCGGCAGGACCCAGGGGAAGCGGGAGGAAGACGAATCTCCCGGCATTACCTAAGGGCTTCCTCGCTCGTGCGCTCAATTGTTTTGATTGCGTTCGCGGCGAGCAGAAAGAAAGCTACTTCCCGATACCAGAGCAAGCGTATAAAAAAAACCCATATTTTTACACCGGAGCATTCTTTAAGGGGACAACTAGTTTCAAGAAGCTTCCTGTACTTCATTTGAAGCAGCACTTCACAAACCCTGTCAGTAGACATATTACTGAAGACGGGGGCCTAGCTGCATTTGTTCCCCGGCTGACAGCCCAGTTTGTTGGTTTTACCAACACCAAAGATGGCACAATGCAACAGCCCAGGTGCTACATCTTCCACCTCACCAGAGTGGTCAGAGGAAGAGTGGGGAGAGAGCCCTTACCGCAGGACACTGATCTCTCACAAAGTTTTAAAATGGTATTGGGAGATTCCTTATCAAAAGCTGTATCACAAGGAGTGCAGCCTATTGCACAGAGGCTTCATATTCTAGAAGCCATGATTCAAGAACAGCAAACTCAGCTTGCCAAGAAGAGAAAAGCAGACGAATCAGCAGAACAGCTGTCAGCTAGACATCCCTCTGAAGGGATTGAGCATAAGGAGCGGAAAGCAGCTCGGAAGACTAAACATACTTTGACCTCCCCCCTGAGCAACTTAGAAAGGGAGGATACTGCTCCCCAAAGACCAGACGACCCTGTTGCTAGGCTAAAAAGAGCCTTCCTGGAAAAGAAAAAGCAAAGCCAGGACAGACCCCCTACCCCAGGGGTGAACAATCCAGGGGACAATGATAAAGGCTATATGCCAGATGACGAAGGTGGGGACGGCATCGACTCCGCACAACATGCAGAGGACGAGATCGATCCGCAAGAGATAGACAACACCACCGATATGTTTGACCCAGAAGCGATCAGACACCCAAAATCTTCAGATTGGGTCCCATCGCCCAGAGTAGCGGCCTATATGGCGCAAGATATAAGGAAACCTGTGGACAGAGAGGTACGGTCCAGAATGCGCCCAGAGTGTCCTCGGCCAGAGTTGCCATTTAAGCTGGCGGATACACCAGAGCTTGACTCCAAAAAGGTCACCTTCGGGACGAAAAAAACGGCACGAGATATCCGAAAAGGAATCGACCGTGCCTGGCGAGGATGCCAAGATAAGCTTCTCGACATTGCAGGTCCCTTAGCGAAAATAATGGACCTTGCGGAAAAAGCCAACGACACTGGAACTCCAGTAGACGCTTCGGCCCTGGCTAACTGGGCACAAAGAGCAGTCTGTCTCATGGGCAACGCTAACTGTGCTATGTCATCGGAACGAAGAAGGGGCGTTCTTCTAAAAATTGATAATAAGCTAAGTGACTTAGCCTCATGTTCTTCTAAAAATTGATAATAAGCTATGTGACTTAGCCTCATATGAAGCTGGTGAAGGAGCCAGAAGTCTGTTATTTGGCGAGGCGTTCGAGAAAGAAATGTCACAATTTGTAGGCACGTATTCAGCTCTAGAGAGAGCTCAAAGCTCAATCAAAAAGATCTTCCCTGGACGAGTTTTTTCCAGGACCGGACGTTACAGGGGTCGTACGTCCGGTCGCTTCAATTATCACCTTAGACCCCAAGGGCCGCGCGCCCAATACTGGGAAGGGAAGCAACAAGACACCTTCTTCCCGTCCAGAGCCAGGTTCCCCAGAGGTCGTAGAGGGAGAGGCTCCTACAGACAACCCAATGCCTCAGGAGGTGAGTGTAATGAACTTGAAAGTAGGAGGGAGAACCCTTCAGTTTCTGAGCGCATGGCAGGCGTTATCCCGCGATGCATGGGTATTACAGGCAGTAGCGGGGTTACGGCTAGAATTCATAGGAGACCCCATACAGACCTCAGAACCCCATCCCATCCAGGTTTCCCGAGAAGAGGAAGCGTTGTTACACAACGAGCTACTCAGCCTAGTAGACAAGAATGCTATAGAAAAAGATACACAGGGAGGACCAGAATTCCTCAGCAATATGTTCCTGGTTCACCGAGGGGACAAAATACGACCAGTGATAAACTTAAAAAGTTTGAACGAATGGGTCATTTACAATCATTTCAAGATGGAGGGCATCCATTTACTTTGAGACCTCCTTCGAACAGGAGACTGGTTAGCGAGATTAGATCTCAAAGACACTTCCCTCACGATTCCGATAGCTCAGTATTAGCGGAGATATCTGCGGTTCTGCTGGAACAGGGAGATATGGCGTTTCACATGTCTACCATTCGGCCTGGCATCAGCGCCTTGGGCCTTCACCAAACTCATGAGGCCCGTAGCAGCAGCTATACGAGAAAGAGGAATCTGCATGATCGTTTACCTAGACGACATTCTAGTCCTAGGTACAGACAAAATGACTCTGTCCAAGAACGTGCAATGGATATTCACGCTCTTGTCCTCTCTAGGTTTTTTAGTGAACTTGGAAAAATCCCAGCTGGTACCAGTCCAAAATACAGAGTTCCTGGGATTCAATATAAACACAATCAAAGCTACCCTCGAGCTTCCGCACCACAAAGTGAGAGCGATAAAGAAAGAGATCAGAATAGTGATAGCGAAGAAGATTATCTCTCTTCGAGCTCTGGCGAGAGTACTAGGTCTCCTAGCGGCCTCAATTCAAGCAGTTTATAAAACATCCACAGGGAAGGCTTGGTTATCACCAGATGATAACTCTGGATCAAGAAGCGCTTTCGGAGCTTCAGTAGTGGCTTCACAACATGGAAGCCTGGAATGGCCGAGCGATTTTCGGAGACATTCCGAACGTTATTATAGAATCAGACGCAAGCAGATCCGGATGGGGGGCCAGATGCGAAAATGTGGAGACAGGAGGAAAGTGGTCAGAGCAAGAGTTACAACTACACATAAACTGTCTCGAACTACTAGCAGGTTCATTCGCAGTACGTGCCTTTATGAAAGACAAGGTACAATGTTGCGTGCTGCTCAAGATGGACAACATCTCAGCAGTGCGATACATAAACAAACTAGGAGGGACGAAATCTCGGATGCTAGCAGAATTAGCAAAAGATTTCTGGCATTATTGCCTGCAGAATCAGATAACAGTAACGGCAGAATACCTGCCGGGGAATCTGAACAAAGAAGCGGACTGGAACTCACGATATGTGGTGGATTCCAGCGATTGGAGACTACATCCGAGAGTGTTCAAAATGTTACTAGACCTCTGGGGTCCCATACACATAGATCTGTTTGTGTCCAGACTGAACCCGCAGTCACAGACATATTTCAGTTGGAGAATAGACCCGGGTGCAGCTGGCACGGACGCGTTTCTCCAATCATGGAAAGGAGCGCTCCATTATGCTTTCCCTCCGTTTCTCATGATCACAAGGGCTCTAGCAAAAGTCTGCAGCGAGCAAGCAAACCTAATAATAGTACTCCCTATCTGGAAATCTCAGCCCTGGTTTCCAGTAGTGATGGAACTTTCCACGGATTTTCCGAGGGCAGTTCCGCATCAGCCGGACCTTCTACTCGACCCAGCCGGGAGAATGCATCCGCTGATCTTAGCGGGCACTTTACGACTGATGGCCTGCAGGGTTTCAGAAGAAAATGGGAGTTGCCTGGCATTTCGCAACTCGTTGCAGACTGCATCAGAGATTCATGGGCGCTTTCCACCATTAAGTGCTATAACACCGCATGGAACGGTTGGGTTCACTGGTGTGCAGAACAGAGTGTGGATCCCGTTTCTGCCCCTGTAGTGCAATTGTTAAACTTCTTAGCAATGAGATTTCAAGAAGGCAACGCCTTTAGGACAATAGGAGTATTACGGTCTGCGATATCAGCAGGGCATGACCCAGTAGAGGGTAACGCCATTGGTGAACACCCCATGGTTCTGCGACTCCTATGGGGCATGAAATTGAAGAAACCTCCAGAACCGAAATATACAACATTATGGGATGTTAAAGAGGTCTTTTGACTTTTTCTAGAGTGGCCAGAGAACAGTAGTCTATCCCGATTCCAGTTTCAGGCAAGCTAGCAATGTTATTGTGTTTTACGGCATGCCGAAGAGTATCGGATGTTAAAGCACTGGAAATAGATAGGAAGATATTCTATCCAGAAGGAGTAGCCTTTACGATAACCAAGCGAACAAAATCGGATTCACGTATTATTTCATACCCCTATTTTACTGAGAATAAAAAGTTATGTGTAGAACAATGTATCAAAGATTACGAGACTGCCACGGCGCAGTACAGACCGCTAGGCGTCACACAGCTGCTAATAGCGCGTAGGAAGCCTTATCATGCAGTTGCAACAGCGACAATCGCTAGATGGGTGCGCGAAGTTATGCAATGGGCAGGTATTGACTTGTCTCAGTTTAGCACACATTCTGCTAGGGGTGCGATGGCTTTTAGAGCTTTCTCCACCGGAGTGCCGCTCCAGGATATAATGAAAGTGGCAGACTGGTCCTCTGAGTCGACCTTTAGGACATTTTATTTTAAACCTGTATCTGATATAACAAATAGAGTGGTGCGAGCCTCCTGTCTTGTCATAGAATAAAGATTGCCCACGCTATCAGCTCAGGAAGTCTTCATTATATTAAAGACAAGGAGGCAAGCATTATATCCAATCCAACTGAAGACGAAAGGTGAACTTATTTGTGCTTGTCAAAATGTTCAACTTGTCGTGACACCCACCCTGATGAATTGTTCTCCGTTTTATCCTAGGAGACGACCAGAAAGCAACCTTATCACGAGCAATGAGACATCGGAACGGAGTCAAGTTATATTCGCCCAGGGATTCCGGGCAGTTACAGTTCATGGACGCTGGTCACAGTTATGTTGATGATTCTGAGTTGATAGTTCATAAGACTGTTGAGTTTGTTACTGGAGATCTGGATCGCAAAAAGAAAGAGGAAAGGACCTGGAGATCAAGGTTCCTATAGACTGGCCTAGGAGCTGATTGGAGCAGGAGTTAGGGTCAGGACTACAACACTCCATAGGTTTTATGGGAGTTTTAGTTTATGTTCATCTCAAGAAAATGGACACTGTGGTTGGACTTTTAAACCTCAGATTAGCTATTTTTCTTTGTTGTGACAGAAAAGTACAAATACTAAAGTTTAAAAGTTATATTTTTGAAATGCTATTATGGCAGTATTAAAGAAAGATAAGCATAATGCTCGCCTCCTTGTCTTTAATAGAACGAAGACTTCCTGAGCTGATAGCGTGGGCAATCTTTATTGTTTAGTCTTCCACCAAAGATTGAGCTTTGCAGGGACTATAAACGATGAGTGCACCTTTTACTTCTTTAGCAAGATCCTTCGACCACTACTGGGATCACTGATTCTTTCATTTCTGGAAGATTCCACAAGACTACTATGGGTAATTGTGATATCCCTATGCCCTAAATTGACTTAGCTGCTAGACAGCCACTTTCCACAGCGTCTATTCCCTTCGCCCTGATCAACCCAGCCCACATCATGTGGCAAGCCCCCGTCTACATCCCCGGCTTACACTGTGGGTTTATCCCAGGCAACGCTTTCCACATTCAGCCATCCTGGCAGACACATTACCTGTGAAGTCACAGGGGACGACCAAAAGATGGATCAAATAGATGTCCCCTGTTTGGCTCTGAGGGTGTGTGGGGGTGACTAAGGGGGCTGGGCTCCACCACCTGTTCCATGATGTGAGGCTCTGGGGTGACAGGGGGAGGATCACCAGCGCCCTGCAGCAAGGAACTGGCACATTAAGCCTATTACTGATGTGCATTTATTCACAATCCACAGGGTCTGGAGGTTTTCATTATGTTAACATTGGGGCCATTTCTTCTTATGACAGATTGCACAACATCGTTGTTACCAAGTTGCTACAATACATTAGGCCAACAATGTACCTTAATTTTCACATGAATTTCTTTTTTTTAGTTTTTTTTGCTGTACTGTTGGACAGCAGTATCCTTCTCTTGCACATACAGTGTAGTATCATTCTGTGACCTTGGAACTGTTAGTCCATGTCGGATGGGGTTTTCTCCAACATCCTTATTTTCCTTCTCCAGTTATCTGTCGTCTGGGACCCTTAGTGACCCTTATTTTTCCTTTGTTATTTTTCAGGTGGACAACTCAGGAGCTAAGCGCTCGCCAGAGAAGTGGAGTCCACCCAGGGATGGACTGGCCTATAGGGAACTCTGGAGATTTCCTAGTAGGCACAAAGAGAGGGCGAGAGTGCACAGCTATTGTTTTTATCGATGTCTAATAGTTTCACTTGTCTGTCCTTTCAATTAAAAGTTCATTAGTAGGGTGCAGCCCACTGTCAAGTGCCATCGTGTAGGGCACTGTAAGTAAACTGAAGAAAAGAGACCAAGACTATTGAGTCTTCGGTGTGGGCCGCACTCCCTTGATACCCACTTCGGGTTTAGCAATTTTGTTAAATATATCAATACATTTTTATTCAAGTGTAGTTGTGTTGAGATCCTTTATTTTTCTCAAATATTCCTTTAGTTTCAAATTTCCAAAATGTATAGAATTACAGCTTCACCAATTAGGCTAATGCAGATGCTGAGGCAAACAAAATTTCAACCCTATACGGCTAATGCATTTCAGATTAAAATCCTTCTTCAGAGCCGGGTTATAAATTATGACTAAGTCGTAAACACCAAAGATGTGTTGTATATTAAAATATTCAAAACAATTGTATACATTAACGTTGAGTGTGACACATTTGGTCCATTTGAAATGTACAGGGCGCCCACAGTTACAAACACACAATCAACAGATAAGAGAACACATAAACAGAAGAGTCTTATAAGTGCATTTGTTATAGCAACTCATTATTTCCATTTGTTGTGGCACCTGTAAATCTTCTTTACTTATTCTGCCCAGTGCAAGTATTATCCTTCAGTACATAATGACACCTGTAAATCCTTTGTGCTTATTCTGCCCTGTGCACGTGTTATTATTCAACATGCTCGTGGTTGTGACTGTGTTATCGCTATGTTTTATTGTGTGTATTAAACTGTATCCATGTGCGCTTACTGGTATTGGCACATGCAGTGTGTCCAGTGTTGTTATAGATATTATCTGTGCTGTCCTCAAATAGTTACTTAAATCAAATAGTGAATTGTTCATATGGCAGTGTGCACCTTGTGGAGGCCACTGACTTGTTTGCCGTTTTATACTCTGCAAGTACAGAGATTCACAATCTCGTGATTTTCACTCTAAAATGATAAGTGAAGATTGTGTTAACAACACACTATGCGCTGCATCAGAATAAGCTTAGTGTTATCAAAAGCGATCGCTGATCGCCGTTCGTTCGGAATCTCTTACCTTTCGTACACACACGATCATTCTTTCTAGCGCGCCGGTAGCAAATGCTCTCTGCATTTCCAAGCGTTGCTATGTCAACGCTAGGTACCAACATGGCCGCACACAGCTGCACGTGCCGGCCATCTTGGTGGGGGCAGTTGTGTTCCTACGTTTGTGTCGCTGACTCTCAGTATTGGTAGCCAATTATTGTTGTGTCTATATACGTATTTCTGATGATTACATATAAGAGTTGGCTATAGAAATAATGAATAGAAGGGCAGTTGTGATGTATGTATTCTAAATGTGTGAGTGAGTGCAAACAGAACTGCTCCAAGCACCAGCAGCACGAGCACCACATCACAACAATCTCCTTTTTTAGACGATCAACGAGGAGGAAACGAACAAGGAGGGGCAAGAAGAAAAGGCCCAGGAGTACAGACGAGATTTCAAGCACGGACAACTTAGTGGTGAACATCTCTAAAAGAACACTCACAGAACCAGAAGTGAGGGTTCTACAAAAAGGCCTGAAATGTGTTCCTACCTACAACACCAACTTATTCAACACCAAAGTTGAGTTACATAAACTCACCAGAAAGCTTAAAGGAATGGTTCGGTCAAATTTTTTATTTCTTATTGCCCCTACGGGTCGGCCATGTGTTTTTAAGCCGAAATCGCTCGATTTTAGAAAAATTTCCTATGGCCCTTACCCGAGTTTTCGTCCATTAAACGCACGCGAAAACAGGCACCAGGGAGCTGCCATTTTGTGATGATCCTATCATTTCCCCCATCGCCCTGGCTGACCTGCTTTTGCAGCACTAAATCATATCCCCCGCCCCGGAGCCTGACATTATCAAAACATTCATATTCCCCGCCTCTCTCCATGACGTTACTGTGCTGCGTAGGCAAACGCGCCCAGTCGTCTTCTACGCGACTTCACACAGAACCCGGAAACCAACACAGATCAGCTCACAACACAGCGCGCCACAATTCGGAATATGAAACTGTACTTTAAAATCAAACAGCAACACAGTAAATTTGGTAAAGTACATTTATTTGACATTAAACGTTTATAGAATATTCTGCAATTGCCATATGAACTCCGAAAGTCATTTATTTTCTTTTATCTCTATCCGCAAATCCGTAAAAGTTTATCGTGAGTCACACAGGCTGTTGGTTTTCGTTCAAAGAAGCACTTTTGTCGCACGTTGAACCGCAAGGCTGTTCCATCAAGTAGGCACTAGGCCAGCGTAAAGGTTGATATGTTGCTTCTAGCCGCTAGTACCGCATAAGGACATATGGGCCGTTGGCGATCGTCCCATAAGATCATCAGAATGGTGCAGTTGTTTACATTAAGTTTCAGCTGGCGGTTAAAAAATCCATCTGCCGGTGTCTGAAACTGGTGGCAGGGGCAAAATGGAAGGATGTACCTATTTTGAAAACATAAAATTTATAATTAGTCTCTCCAGCCGATCTTTATTAATATTATTAATTTTATTTATTACGGCCGAGCTGAAACTATTTGCTTTCAAGGATAGTGCAATGGAGTATGTTCGGCTCTAAAATCAATGCGAAAACTAACGAAATAAATCGAGGTTGGTACACAATGAGAAACAACTTTTTGTCTACATGCGTGTGGAATGTGGACCTGCATGCCCATGTGCCCGCTACACGAACGATCCCACAAACCTTTTCAAAGCTCTTCATTCATTTATTCATGCATCCATTCATTAATTCTTCATTCCGGTATAAAAGCGTCTAAAGAGTTACTTACATTATATTTGCAATTTCCATTGTGTCTCTGCGTAATGCAGTCGTAAATCCCACTGTGCTCTTGACAACGATTTTTCGTATACTGAACTAACATGAAACTCGGTCTAGTTTAAGAATTTTCTGCCTTATCGTCTCAAACGTTATTGCACCTCCCAACCCCCCTTCAAATGAAGTTCTTTCTGCATGGTCCCAAAAAACAATAGAACCTTATACTGCCAGTGCGAGTTGTGGGCCTCTTCAGGGCGCAATCTGAAAATCAAAGCCGCTGACCTTCACTAGAAATGAGCATACACTCTTTCTTTGCAACATCCCGTAGTAAAGCCATCTGTGAGAACTTGAAGTTTCGAATCCATCTATGTAGTGCGCCTCAATGTGCAAATGCGAACTGGCTTCTCTCCCATCTGCAACGGTTCGCTTGGCGCGTTCTAAGGCCCCAATTTTGTCCTCGTTGTCTGCGAGCTTTGAAGCCCCAAAGAACCATAACTATTGAGACTTTTAATTTTTTGGGGAAGGTCAGGGAAAGTATAAAGTAACCGAGGAGTTGAGTTGAAAGTGAGATTTATTGTTTGTTTGTTTTATTATTTACAATACGCAAGCCTCCCCTCGGTTAACAGTGCCCAGCATTTATAAGAGATTGCGAAAATTAGTTACATCAACAAAAATATATACATACACATATAGACAAGGTCAGCAATATGAGGTGAATAGAGAGGGAATTCAAAGATGACACCCAGGTAGTTCGGCACCCAGGATGGTGAAGGTAGGGGTTAGGGTTAGCGTACTTTGTATGCACACTGTACAATAACATTTATTTATAAAAAGATAATCGTATTACAATTATTTAAACCGGGATTTGTACTTCACAACCAGCTCTCCTTTGGGTAGACATGGCACAGTGGCAATGTTGGGTGGCAATGGATCAGTGCTCTGCACAGAAACATTCAAAATTCCATATCTGTGCTTCTCTAATACAGCAACAATAAGGCTTTTGACAAAGTCGAACTCCATTTCCTCATAGACTGGTTTGATCACCCATTGCTTACTTCTTTTTGAAAAGGCCTTTGTGTAGCGAGGCATCCTTACATTACCCGTAGTCCTAGATTGTTCACGGCCGAGATTCTCGTTATGGGCCAAGACGGCAAGTAGAGTCCTATGTCTCATGCCCTGTATGCTGAAATGCAAGCGCTTTGGCCTGTACTTTAGGCACATATTGTGGAACACCTCCAAACCTCCTGTGTGACAGAATTCTGTCAGTCCCCTCAAATCTCTTGATAGAGTTTTATCGAAAACAATCTTCTCAATGGCTTTGTGTGTCGGTGAAGATGGATTCAACCACTTCTTCTTCCGTGCCTCCACTGGGGATAAAGGGCCATGTTCACATTGGTGGAAATGTTGGTTTTCTGTCCAGCGGTGAACGTTGGTACAGTGGTGCATCAGTAACCACCATTTTTCAAGTAGTATTTCCACTGACCCTTCACAAGTTTTGGAGCTCCACCAAAGATGGTTGCTGATAGACTGGGACCACTCTGAAATACTTTCCAAACCTTTTTTTTCCCTGCAGCCGAGATTTTTTTATTGATTGATTTAGCAAGATGCCATACGTCAAATTGATGTTTATATGTGTGAACTGCTCTCTCAATGTCTTGGCAATTGAAACGTGTCTTTCCGTGGCTATGAGGTCGATGTGAATTCCCCTCGATTGTAGATATTCCACTGATTTTATAAATCCTAGTTTCTCCATGGCCACTGAGGATGTACATTGTGTTACCTGCACGACCACCAAACTCACAATTTTCTTACTATCCATGTCCTGAAAGTGGTAGGTGCAGTACTTGGCAGAAAATACAGGGCTGTCGCACTGTCCATCGCCAGCTAGCCTGAATCGTCTGCCTTCGAATGTACTTGCTGGAGACAATTGTTCAATTTTCCAAGCATCACTAATGGCCGGAAACAGATAATCATGTTGGTATTTGTAGTACTGCGTTTTTTAAATTAAATGGAGTCCCACAAACTGAAAGAAAGACTCTAACTTTCTAAAACTGGAGCCACTAAAAAGTGATGCAGCTGCACACAGTAGATTGCCTGCTGGCAGTTTCCCCAGCATCGGTTGTGCAGACCATGAGAACGTATGATGTAATCTACAGGCGGCATGTATTGTGACATTACTGCCTTGTTTTTGACGAGTCACATGAATCAATGGCTTCCCACATACTTTCCCTCTGACGGAATGCCCACATTTCAGCATACTTATAATATTTATCAAACAACTATCGAATACTATGTATTTGCCCTCTTTCATTAGACTGTCATCCTGCGTCAAAGTTGTTTCGGCCTGTGACGTTGAGGACATATCACCACATTTGAAAGAAATATAGTTGCTATCAAGTTCTGATGCGTCGGTGAATGCTGCTGCTGTTTCATTCTCTGCCATTTCAACATCTGCTACCTCAACATTGATGGGAGAACACAACAATGTCGACAGCTTTTTTGGTGGCAATCTTTTGGCGGGTATAGATTGTGTGAATTGATCTGCAACTACTTCAGAGCTATCTTCAATACATCCAGTATCATGTTGTTGCGGCGGTGCGGTCGTACTGTAGCAATGGTCCAATGAAACTTTGCTGGATTCTCCGGACACATTCATTTCATGTTCTGGCCATTGGACATGAGCATCCCGAGTCTCAACATGCCGCGTCTGAATTAATAGTTCCTCCATAGTGTAAATGGTCTGGCAAGCAACATCTCTCATTCGCTTCACTGTCTGTGTATGTATAGTTCGTAGACCCACGGGTAACTAGAGGACAGATTGGTAAAGGGATGTTCAGTTTAAACACAAGATAAAGTATAGTACAATTGACTGGAAAAAAACATAAAATAGTCCCCAGCACAAAAAAAATTCTAAAGTTATGAACTGTTTGTAACTAACCTTATTTTGGTTTCTTTTCTTTGCAACTTTTTTGACTCGACCTTCAACATCTGCACGCTGTTGCTCCGATACGTATCCGCATGTCTCCCCTTCCTCTTGCGCTGCAACGACCATATTTTCTGTATCCGCATAGACAGCACGGAATGAGGCTCCATCGACTCCCTGAAACATAGTATTTTCATTACTGTGTATCAAAATATTGTTAGCGTAAAACGCACGCGAGGACGAACACACATGTACATCTCAATAGCCAAACATGATTTAAACATTGTGTGGAACAATCAAACGACGAGTATTCGAGCTCTGATGACCTAGTTCGATGGAGATGTCAGTATCCATACCTCTGGCTCTACATGGACTGCCACGAATGATTGTATTGAAGAGGAGGCATCAGCAACTCCCTGAAACACAGTACTTGCTTTAGTATGGTTTTCAATATCGTAAACATAACACACACTTGGGGTCGACGGCACAGGTACATATAAAGAGATAACCACAAATGTTGGCATTGTCTAAAAGAATCACGGAATATTTAAAAATGATCAGATTTAATCGACTTATTTCTCCGATTTCTTTACATCTGCATCATCTAAATGGGATCTTGTGATTGTAGTGGAAGCTCCATCATCTCCCTGAAACACAGTACTTGCGTTAATAGGGAAGAAAGTATAGCAAATGGAATCACGTTATATGATCACGCTCGATGGAGCTGTCAGTATCCATACCTCATGCTGCTGAAGAATATCTAGGGCTGTTGTCAATGTGGTGCGCACTTCCGAAAGCTGTTGCGCCTATTCGTATCCGCATGGTCCCGCTTCCACCGGAATTACTTGAATGTCAGGCTCCGCATCAAGTGCGTGGGTTGACCATTCAACAACTGCCTGAAACATAGTATTTGCATTAGTAAGGATTACAATATTGAAAACACAACACACGCTTGGGGTCGACCGCACAGGTACATATCAACGGCTAACCACATATGAAACATGTTGTAGAACAATCAAACGACAAGTGTTCCAGTCCTGATGATCACGGTCAGTTGAGCTGTCAGTATCCATACCTCGGGCTGCTGAAGAATATCTAGGGCTGTTGTCAATGTGGTGGACGCTTCAGCATCTCCCTGAAAGACAGTACTTGCATTAGTATGGATAACACTAATTATAACTGAAAACAAACACCAGGGGACGACAACTAAGGTGTATATCAATTGGAAAGCACTAACCAAACAATTGGTAAAATAATCACACGATACATGCAAACTATTACTTGACATGCATAAAACAAGCCTGTAGCGGAATAGCCAAGTATGATTACCTGATACGCGCTAGAAGTGGTTGATAACTGCGAGCACGTGACGAAAGTAGAATGTTCTTGCTTCAGATTCAAGGGATAGTCAAGAAGTTGTAAAGGTAAATTATTGTTTGATAATGAAATGCCAATATTTAAAATTGCCATGTAAGGAGACAGAATACTTGAGTAATGCGCAATATAGCACAGTTCCCTGTGCCCATATATAGATTACGTTTGTGGGTTATGAAATCTAAAAATAATATATTGATAAATGTCATTTTTCAAAAAGCTATACACTCATATCAATGTCGAAAGTATTACAAATTGAAAACGACACCTAAAATATCAATGAATCCATTTGGCTACCTACACACTACTGCAAGGCTTAAAGCTAAAAACGGACACTTGACTCACCAGTGGCGGATTGTGGATGAATAGAGTGGGAATAGCGCTTGCGAGCAATTTTCGTGTCGATCGCCGTTTGTTCTTCTTTGTTACCCAAGATGTGATGTACATGTTCGAGGGAAAGTGCCGGCTGCAGATGCGGTATCGATCACCCCTCTTGTCCTCAAAGACTCGTTGGACTCTACTTTCCAGCTCATCCAGTGGATATCCGCAATGTCTGACCCATTCTCTTATTCGATCAACAGTTTTCAGGAATACATGCATTGTAGTGCCTTCAGATTTAGCATGGGTCTTCGAAGTGCAACCGCTAATCGAACAGGCAGGCATTGTTGAAAATTCTGAAAAGTAAATATCAAGGATATTATAAAACCTTGATGAATAAAAATGTCATAAAAAAGTAAATGAACCATACCATGCTCAATGCAAGGTTTGTTTTGGTCGCCGGAACTATACCAGTTCATCATGTGCGGCTTAGTATTTGCATAAGTTCCAGAAATGTTTTAAATTATGTGACTAAACTCTGAACTTGTGACTCGTCCCTTGGATGTTCTGTCTTTCACGAAAAGGAACCATGCTTACATTATAGACTGGACCCCCGAAGGATGCAATTCGATGACAATTGACACAGATGAAAATAAATAGATCTATTGATAGCAAATTGAAACTCAAGTCAATAGCAATGAGACCAATGACCATAGCTCTTTTGGGTACTGTAATAGCAAATAGATTGAAATGTAAAAATGACCAAAATATGACTAGGATACATGGCCTTACCTTGACCAACAAACAGTTGGATTCAGCAGGCCGAGCAGTATGTTGCAGGAGAACAGGTAGATGGCCACAGGTAGCACACTGACGAGTTTGCTCGAAGCGGTCACAAATAGCACGGCGACGAGCAGATTAGCATAGATCTCAGTGCTTCTCAGGTAGAAGGTTCAGGAGTTGACTTGCAAAGCACAAAGATGTTCTCATGAGACATATCAAGTATTAGAAAAAGGGGTGTGTTTGTGAATGAATGACATGTGTATGTCGTGGTATTATGTTTATTGCAGGGGGGCGGCCTGCCTTAGGGGAGGCCTGCCTGGAGACACGGGGTCTGAGGAGGCCATGTGAGCGATGGCTCCTGGGCGTGGGATACCTTTTGAAGTGTACATGCTGTTTGGCACCTTGGCCGTTTGCGCCCGTCACAGCCCCCCATGCCAGCGCTCATCCCCGGGTGCGAACCGCCTTAGATAGAGGGGGTGGAGTGGATGGGTCTGGGGTGTGCAGATAAGGCACAGGAAGACTGCTGAATGGAGACACACTTATGTGGATTGCAGGGGGGCGGCCTGCCTCAGGGGAGGCCTGCCTGGAGACACGGGGTCTGAGGAGGCCATGTGAGTGATGGCCCCTGGGCGTGGGATACCTTTTGAAGTGTACATGCTGTTTGGCACCTTGGCCGTTTGCGCCCGTCCCTTGCCCTTATGTGATGTTAACTTTGCATGACATTCGCGTAGATGGGAACACTGAGCAGGACACGGGGCATCCCTTTTTGTTCCCCCTTTCCACTCCATTTTGATGACCAGGCCTCACTGCGATAGTACAGCGCGCAGAGCACATGGCCCACAGCCTCGTTCCCACTCTGACTGGAAAACTCCAGAGGTATTTGCAACAGCTAATAAATGTAACACATCACTCTCAGAGATCACGGTCCTGCATGTGAACCGGCCTGAACCAAGCACATGGCTCGTTTATCTCCACAAACGTGTCCTTGCCCACGCACCCTCGCCAGTGGAAAGTTACTGCCAGTCTGACCCTGTGTCCCTGCAAGGTATTCTCTTCATGTGCCAGACCACTGACCACGCCATGATGGCCACCTAGCAGATCCCCAACTAACATTAGACCCCCTACTGCAGTATATCGTTACTTATCAATAACAAATGCCACATACCGGAGATTCTTGTGAGCACAGACCCACACTTCAAACACTGTATTATAGTGGTCAAGACCCTTGACCTAAGGCCTGTATAATCCAATGGTAATTGATAGTATTGATATATGTGTGACTTTTATAGAGACATAACCGACTGAAAGACTTTGAACAAGAGTTATTTAGTGCATGCATTATTGATAATATATTATGTTAGCTTAGATAGTGACCACCCCGCTTCACAGCGACCTGAACTTCACCCATTCCGAGCACAGGTGTCTGACGTCCATCCTTGAATGGAGACACACTTGATTGATTTAAAAAATCGAAACAACTGTTGTTAAAATATATGTGGTGTTTTATTTTGTAGTTTATTTTGATGACACAAAAATACAAAAGTTTACACATTGTACAGTTCAGGTTGCAGCACAGCGAGAGAAAATCCCCTGTACTGCCCGCTGTCACTCGGGAATGTTTCTCTTATGGCACGAACGGCACAGGCGGGTATCACTCTTCGAACGCGGTGTCCAAGCCTCCGGTGAAGCCACCATGTAAAGGAACGATAGGCCACCAGCCTGTATCACCTGTGAAAAGGAATGAAACAAACTGTTTTTAAATGACCAAGATAAGTTTAATAAACGTTTGTTGTCAATGACAATTCTTGTGACTAATGGCATTCTGCTCGGACAAATGCTATCTAGACACTGCACACTATTGAAAGACTTTCATTCGTTACAATGATATGTATATGTAATTTTGGATATAGTAGAAGACCATGAAATGATAGTGGCATGACAAGCAGACTATACTTACTCGTTACTCGGATTACGAGGACAAACAGTTGCGCGAAGTTGTGCATAAGCACCATCATTATCCTCAACACGGACCGTGTGAGGCAGGCTGCCCTGAAGTCTGGCAGCTCGGTGATGCATTGCGGTCGTGGCTCGCCTTCCGAAATGTAGGCCACGCATCCCGAGTTTTCACAACAGCAGCAGTTCTCCTCCTCGGTCGGCATTTGCTCGCACCGATTGCATGTGCACCAGGTGGAAACACCGTCCATGCGACTAGGTCCAGTGTCTTCATCCGTTGATTCGTCCTGCCAACTGCTGTCCGAAGCCCCATCGATTTCACGTGTTTCCCTTTCAGTAGTTCCTCCTCGGTATACTCGGGCTCCTACATGTAGGGCATTATTGTATCCAATTGATAGCGGTGGTACTGGTATCTGTCCACACGGGCTACAAGCAACGAAGGTAGCTGACCAGAGCACAGAAACAAGTCACAGAATACTCAAAGTAACACAGAGAGAGGAATGGAATCGAAAATCTGCTGCTGTGTGTTGTGAAACGGTCTGTTTATACTTATTGAGGAAAGAGACGTCCTGCCATTTCCATGGCGACACGTCATTAGCTGAAGCGCAGCGATTGTTGACACGAGACGTGCTTTGGTGTTGTGAAATGTGCGCTACGCGTCTGCTGATGACAGGCTCAGGGGCGGCAGATATGATTTAGTGCCGCAAAAGCAGGTCAGCCAGGGCGATGGGGGAAATGATAGGATTATCACAAAATGGAAGCTCCCTGGTGCCTGTTTTCGCGTGCGTTTAATGGACAAAAACTCGGTAAGGTCCATAGGAAATTTTTCTAAAATCGAGCGACTTAGGCTTAAAAACACATGGCCGACCCGTAGGGGCAATACACATTTTTGACCAAACCATTCCTTTAAGCTAAAAGTCTTCTTTTCAGAAATGGAAAATACGGAATCTACACGGGAAACACCAGATTTAGTGGAGTTCAAACCTAAAAGCACCTTTGTACCTCCCGTTAGTGTTCCAGCAATAGACATCTTTGAAAAAATGGTCATAACAGATCTCAAAAAGATTAAGTACAACACATCAAGAAACAGAAAGAGATGTCTATAATCCAGAACTTATATTCAGACGACGCAATAACTATAAGACCCGCAGACAAAGGTGGAGCTTTAGTGTTGCAAAACACAGAAGATTACGAGAAGGAACTCGACAACCACAATGTCTACTCCAAAGTAGATTACAACCCAATCGTAGAAATACGAAATAATTTGGAAGATCTACTTGATAAAGCAGAAGAAAGAGAAATGATAACGAAGAATACCAAAGCATATCTACTCAACCTGAATCCTAAGACTCCACATTTTTACCTCCTGCCAAAAATTCATAAAAGCCTCAACAACCAACCCGGGAGACCAATAGTGGCCGCCACTGGCGGCATTCTACAACCATTAGGAATTTACATTGACTATTTTCTTCAGCCACTGATACAAAAAACACCTACCTATGTAAAAGACAGTACTCACTTTTTGAATATTTTGGAAGAAATACACCTAAAAGAACAAGATATCCTCTTTACCGTTGACGTAACTAATTTATATACAGGCATTCCCCATGATTTGGGGCAGGAAGCAGTAGAGTGGCTACTTTTACAAGAAGGAGAAATAGGAGCAGTAAAATAATTCATTGTCACTTTACTTACATTCATATCAATGAACTCTTATTTTGAATACAAGAAGGATTTCTATCTACAAACTTCAGGAACTGCCATGGGCGCAACGATGGCACCTGCGTATGCCAAGGCATTCATGTATAGATTTGAGACTACACATATATTACAGAAACCCGAATGGAAAAGTCAACTAATAAAATGGGTACGATATATTGACGACATTTTTGGTATTTGGCGAGGAACAAAAGAGTCACTTGACGAATTTATGGTCTACATTAACAATATAGATCCACGTATCCAATTCACTTCAGAAATTGGCACTCCTGGCATACATTACCTGGACATTAAAGTAAATGTGCACAACAATCAGATTACAACCTCTCTCTTTACTAAACCAACTGACAGAAATAACTTATTACACCGCATGAGTTTTCACCCTCAAAAGATCTTGAAGAACCTACCTTATGGACAGATGTTATGCTTGAAAAGGATCATCAGTGACCATCAAGAATGTGAACAAGAGTTGGAAAAATTGAAAGAAAGATTGAAAGAAAGGGGATACCCTAACGAAGATTTGCCAACAGCAAAAGATAAGATAGATGCAAAAACCAGAGAAAGCACACTTACACCTAAAGACAAGAAACAATCACCAACTCTTGTATATGTGTCGAAATTCTCATTGCAGGGTATGCAAATCAAAAGATGCATCAATAAGCATTGGACAATACTGAAAAATGACGAAAGAACAAAAAATCTCTTCTCAGATACCCCTACTTTTGCTTATCAGAGATCCAGCAACTTGAGAGATATGTTAGTCAATACCAGAGATACAGAAAAGAAGAACAACCCCAAAAAAACAGGAACTTTCCCTTGCTTGAACTGCAGTAACTGCAACAACATCATTAAAGGAGGATTGGTTCCTCAACCATATACCGGAGAAAAGATCACAATTAAATGTTACGCCACTTGCAACACAGTAAATTGCATCTACTGTATACGATGCCCATGTGGGTTGTACTATGTAGGCGAAACGGGCAGAAAAATAAAAACCAGCATGAATGAGCATAAGTCATGTATACGTAACCACAATACAAACTCAGCAGTTGCAAGACACTTTAATGAAAAGAAACACAGTATCGCACAAGTCAAGTTTCAAGTTCTGGAACCTATTGAAACACAAGGTTCCCACATGGACATCATAAAAAGAAGACAGCAGAAAGAAGCCTACTGGATAGACCGATTAGAGGCACTGTGCCCAAAAGGTCTTAATGAAGAATTGGACCTTAACTGTTTTTTTATAAATTTAACGTGTTCCAGACATTTTTCTACCATTGCAATGTGATGATGTGAAAAGTAATTCTGATGCGATTTATATTCGCATAAATATTCAAAGTTACATTTGATCGAAATGCCTAGACATTAGCATTATGAATGTGTAAACAACAGCACTCTGTTCTCTAATAAGTATCTTGATCAGTAATTCCTTTGCATACGTATTAAGAATTTTGCAAACTAAAATGCTCGTACTTGCACTCTGCGTTTTTTCTCACACCATTAATGGGTAAGTAACATCATTCATCGATCCTTTTGATTTATATTCGCCTTGCGGATTTATCAACATTTTTGTATTCGAAAATGTTTGCACTCGCTCACACATTTAGAATACATACATCACAACTGACCTTCTAGTCATTATTTCTTTAGCCAACTCTTATATGTAATCATCAGAAATACGTATATAGACACAACAATAATTGGCTACCAATACTGAGAGTAAGCGACACAAACGTAGGAACACAGCTGCCCCCACCAAGATGGCTGAAACGCGTAGCTGCGTACGGCCATGTTGGTACGTAGCATTGACATAGCAACGTTTGGAAACGCAGACAGCATTTGCTACGGCGCGCGAGAAAGAAGCATCGTACGCGTACGAAAGGTAAGAGATTCCGAACGAACGACGATCAGCGATCGCTTTTGATAACATTAAGCTTATTCTGATGCAGCGTATAGTGTGTTGTTAACACGATCTTCACTTATCACATTAGAGTGAGAATCACGAGATTGTGAATCTCTGTACTTGCAAAGTATAAAACGGCAAACAGGTCAGTGGCCTCCACAAGGTGCACACTGCCATATGAACAATTCACTATTTCATTTAAGTGACTATTTGAGGGCAGCACAGATAATATCTATAACAACACTGGACACACTGCATGTGCCAATACCAGTAAGCGCACATGGATACAGTTTAATACACACGATAAAACATAGCGATAACACGGTCACAAACACGAGCATGGTGAATAATAATACATGCACAGGGCAGAACAAGCACAAAGGATTTACAGGTGTCATAATATACTGAAGGATAATACTTGAACTGGGCAGAATAAGTAAGGAAGATTTACAGGTGCCACAACAAATGGAAATAATGAGTTGCTATAACAAATGCACTTATGAGACTCTTCTGTTTATGTTTTCTCTTATCTGTTGATTGTGTGTTTGTAACTGTCAGCGCCCTGTACATTTCAAATGAACCAAATGTGTCACACTCAACGTTAATGTATAAAATTGTTTTGAATATTTTAATATACAACACATCTTTTGTGTTTACGACTTAGTCATAATTTATAACCCGGCTCTGGAGAAGGATTTTAATCCGAAATGCATTAGCCGTATAGGGTTGAAGTTTTGTTTGCTTCAGCATCTGCATTAGCCTAATTGGTGAAGCTGTAATTCTATAAATTTGGAAATTTGAAACTAAAGGAATATTTGAGAAAAATAAAGGATCTCAACACAACTACACTTGAATGAAAATGTATGGATATATTTAACAAAATTGCTAAACCTGAAGTGGGTATCAAGGGTGTGCGGCCCACACCGAAGACTCAATAGTCTTGGTCTCTTTTCTTCAATTTCCTAGTAGGCCTCTGCACCCTGGCCCTCTTTTGTGTGGTAAATATTTTGTTTCCAAATGTTCTCATAGGAAAAGGCTTGGGCCTGCTGAAAATGTGTAATACAGGGCCACTTTGAAAATGATTTCCAGGGCCTCTTTTGGTTCCCAGTTCACCCCTGGGTCCACCTGCACTTCAGAAGTTCTTATCACAGAGCAGGGCCGACACAGCGTTTCATTTTACCAAGGTTTGTAATTGTGGAACCATTAAATGGAATAATAATAACTTGTGTTATTACACCGTATAGAAGTGCGACAAATCTCTCATGAAGCACTATGTAGGAGAACATATTATTATTAAGTATGCTTTGGTCTTAATCAAGTGTATTTACGTAAAACATAAATGGCCATGCTTTTTGTGCCATTTGGTGTGTAGGTAAGAGGCGTGCCCCCAGAACCTCTAAGGAGTCCAGCCTTTGGCTGCTGAAATATAAAATCTCATATCCAGGCCAGCAGCACCCACTGGCAAATGGATATGGCTGGCATAAGGAACAATGTCCAGAAGTGCTTCAGTTGAAGTTCTCCCAGGGCACTTCATGCAAAATAAAAGGACAATGGTTACAGTCTATGTTTATCTGCATTAGCAGCAGTAAAGAAGTCATGCACAATGACTCCCCATAGTACCTTCAAGGTAGAAGTCAGGGCATTCCTATACACATAAAATGCTGCTGCAACGAGTTAGCCTAGATGGGTGAAAGCCACCAGTCAAATAAGCCCCCTGAAAGTGGCCCAACAAAGGCATTGTCAATGTATCCGCATTGTTGGGTTCTCTGCAGTGCGGCGTGACATCCTGCTAGGATTTCCCAGGAATAAGGAATCAGCAGAGGCAGAGTTTCCAATTTGCAAGGCACCATTGCTGGACGGGCCTCCAAATTACATAGATCCTGAACAGACAGTCCTCCACATAATTATTGTAAAACTTCAATTTTCAGTACTAAGGATTATTATCAGATTAACTCCCATTCAACCTGCCTAATGCATGCACTAATCTGCAGGTTTAAGAAAGTATACATAGAAAGCATGATTCAAGATTTTGCCATCTTGGTGCTTCCTCAGTTATGCAATATATCACATGTGTCCTTGGAACATTTTACAAAGTTGTTTAGATACACTGCAAATAGAGCATTTGATACTTTGGAACCTTTACGTCTTATCGCTCTAAAAAAAAGCCTCTAAACCAAATCATTGGTTTACTACCGAGGTAATCTCATTTAGGAAAAATAAATGTGCAGCTGAACGTAGTTGGAGCAAGAATCTTTGTGACTCGACACTGGCGGCCTATAAAATGGCAGTGAAACGATATGAAGATGCTATTCAAGCAAATCAACTTCAGTAGTAGAATCATTGCAGCTAAATCCAATTCGCGTGAACGTTTTTCTGTTTTCCATGAATTGGATGGAAAAACTACTAAATCCAGCTTTGAAGTTGATATAGCTGGTGCCAGAATATTCAGGACGAGTTTTCTCAGATAGTTGCTTGTAATCAAGAAGCCATTGCTAAGCGTGCTATGTTGCTTGAGAAACCCGTGCCTGAATCCCAATTCCGGTCTGTTGCAGGTGAATCACTGGAGTCAATTCTGCTCTTTACTTTCAAGGAGATATTGGAAATAGTGGTCCAAACCATTGTGCAAGCTATAAAAACTGTTTCATGTAAAGGTGATGTCTTTCCTGCCTCCCTATTCAAAGACCTTCTTGTTCCACTTCTACCATGGCTTACAAAACGAATACATGTGTTGTTTTTTGATTCTCATGTACCAAATTGCCTGAAGGAAGCCTGGATTTCTCATCTTTTAAACAAAATTATGTGTATCCTGCTGTTCCCACAAACTTTAGGCCTAGAACCAATGTGCTGTTTTTGCTAAAGATTCTTGATAAAATTGCCTATCATCAATACTATATTATGAAATCATTGAGCAACAGGAACTACTTGGACAGGTCACTCTGGATTTTGCTCAAAGCACGGTACAGAAATGGCTTTGTTGGATTTGAAGTCTAATATCGTAAAAATGGTTGACAAAGTTCAGATTGTATCACTTTTTTTGCACGAATCATCTGCTGCTTTCGATTTACTCGATCATGACCTTTGGATTGATAGACTTGTCAGGATAGGGAATGTTCTAATAATGCTGCAAAGTGGTTCAAACCTTTTTTTGGCCCAGACAAGCTAAAGTTATCAAAAATGCCCATCAATCGCCTCCTATGTTTCTTACCCGTGGTGTGCCACAGGGATTATGCCTTGCTCCTCTACTATATTCAATGTTTACATCAGGTCTTTATGTGATCTTTTGGATGGGCTGGGTGTACAGTTCGCCAATAATGCAGATGACACCAGATCCTCCTTGAACATTCTGGTGTTTACTCCATGGATGTGGACAGGGTTAATGAAGTCTTTTTGGTGATTCAGTCATGGATGGTGCTAAACTTCCTATCATAAAATGATAAGACTGAGCTGCTTACAATTGGAACTGGTACTAGGCTAAAAAAAATGATTCTCCATATAGCCAATTTCGTGCAATGTTATCCAGGGGTCAAGTCCTAAAAATTAAAGCGGGGGGACTCATCAACAAATGCATTGGAATGTGACGGTGCCAGAAATTACCATATCAAGGTGAAATATGTATGCAAATTTCATTAAAATGGCTTTGCATATCCACACAAATTGCACAGGATGTATGGCATTTGTCTTTCATAAAATCAACACACACACAAAACCAAGAGAGGATATTTTCTTCTAATACTGTTTTTGAAAACGTTCAAAGGTGTGCATGTTTTAAACTGCGAGAACCATTGCAAATGTTTTCCCTGGAACTCGCAGTACCATGATGGGACATTTCACCTTTAGTTTGTTATTTTTCATCAGAGTGCAGTGTGACGTGTCTGGCTCGCAAACCTGACTACTGCAATTCAATCTCCGAGGGCAGCTTTCAGTCCTGAATTCAAAGAGGACATTCAATGTTTCTCATTTTAGCTGGGGGGGACTAAGTCCACCCTCTGAATAAAGTGGGTAGACTCCGTCCACCTGCGTGTACCCTCAACTTGAGCCCTGATGTTATCCCTGATGCCCGGCATGTAAAAACGCTGGGAGTCTATTTAGATTCACAATTAACATTGAATACAAATTTGGCACACCTGAGTTCCTCGCGCCCTTGCATGATTAGACTGTTGTGGCACACATGTCCTTACTTATCTGAACAGAATAGGGCGGTAGTGGCTTCTGCTACCATTAATGCAAAACTAGATTACTGTAACAGTCTCTTGGTTGGCACATCACAGTTAAATATTAAGAAACTGCAAGTCTTTCAGAATCGGGCAGTCCGAGAAGTCTGTGGGCTCAGGGCGTGATCTCATGTGTCCGATGCCCGCCGAAAGCTAAATTGGCTCGCTGTATAGCAGAGAGTGCGACATGAAGCCAATACCCTTGTTCACAAGTGTCTGTCTGGTAATATCCCCTTGTACCTTAGTTCGCATATTGAAACGGCACCTATAAGAGGAACTCTGCGCTCTAATAAGGATGCCCTTCTAGTCTGTACATGTTTCTTCCTAAAAAGCTTTGGGGTTACCAGCTTTGATACCTGGGCTCCTTTGCTATGGAACACATTGCCTTTCTCTTTGAGGATAATCCCATCCATGGCTCAGTTTGAGAAAGGCCTGAAGACTTTTCTTTCTGATAAAGGTAAGGAGTAAGGAGGTTGGGCTTTAGCAGCTCTAGAGAATGTTTGCTCTGTTTGTTAGTCTTGTCAGCGCTCTGGGACCTCTTTGTGTGCAACGCTATAAGAGACATATAGAATAGAATAGTTCATCCTTTGCAAGAGGGTATTTTACAGCATGTAAGGGTAATTAAGAATTCAGATGAACACTTTCCAGGTGTACATTGAAAGGGACAGCATAGCCTTCAGACTCTTTATCACTTACATTTTATTGGTTTAGAATGTATGAGATACTAGATGAAGTGAAAAAAGCCAAAAAGTCAAATTATAGAAAAAGTAAGTGGTTGGAATTCTAATCTTCAAGCATTCTCTTCTGGACACAATAAAGACAATTAGCGTTTTGGTTTTCAGCCCAGGGAATGGCTTACAATCACAGAAACATGCAGGGATTAAGAACGTTCTAAAATGTCATGCAGATGTCAGACAAAGTAATAGTTCAGATGGAGGAGCAGCCTACACCCAGCTATTTATTGCAGGCATCCTGAATCGCAAAACAGATCCAAGAAAAGGGTCCTATGTCACATTTCCGCATTTTAAACAGTGAACACAAAAAAGAACGATTCATTTTTTCCGTTTTTGTTTCGGCTTTAAAATGCTGAAATATGACATGCCCTCCCCAACCCCCAAGGTGATCCCCTACCCACCCCCACACTCTCCTGCCGGTTGCTATGTAAAATTGGGGGTTCAACCCCCAAACCCCTCCTTTCCCCACCCAACACACCTTCACAGGACAACACACACCAAGTCCACACACATACGTACATAAACACACTCACAGACTCACACACACACAGACACTCACCTGACATGCCTGCAACGACTCCTCTGTGTCTCGCCGTGCCTGTCAGCCTGTCAGCCCCTGAGCACACTTGTGTGCAACAGGGGCTGTCAGTGCGATTTAGAAAGACCACTCTGTGCGGTCACAGAGAGGTCTTTCTAAATCGATCTTTTTTGTTTTTTCTGTCTAGTGAAAACTATCTTTTCACTTAGTACCAAGAAAAGAGACTATTTACAGACATCAATGGTCAGTATGGATACAGATTTTCTGATACCAGAAATATCAAATATCCCAACTGTGTTTCATTGCTGAGCAACCTTTCAATGTATGTGTATGCAAGAACATACTTAAGTGACAATTATTAACTGACATGCACAATTTGTGACAAACATGTTTCTTTCTTTATACATTTAGTGACTTGTAGTTGGATTTATGAAATGGAGGATCATCAATAAGAAAATAGATTTCTCTTTGAATAGTGACTTTATTGATAAAGTGTAGAAATGAGGGGCACATCTGATCTACATTGGTACGTTGTGACAGAGACAGAGTAGAAGAAAAAAAAAACTGTTTTCCAGTTTCTTCATCTTGCATTCCTTTATTTCTTTGTCAATGATATGGCTTCTGGTGGTCGGTTGGCCTCCTGAGATGGAGAGTTTTTCAGACATGTACTGCTGTGTTTTGTATGTGACTGCTTTTAGCTGATGCAGGCTGTTAGGAACACGATGCATCCTTGAACTGAGAGCAACTGTATCTTCTCAAGAATGGGGATGCATGGTTGTATTTCCTTTAGTCCAGTGAGCAGGTATGCTGAAGCATGCTGGTTGGTTTTCAGTGCAACCAAGATGACATCTGGGACCCTTTTGAGTACAGCATTGCCTCTGTCTAAGATTGAAATGGGCAGGATTTGGACAACTGAGCTGTAACATGGTGTAAGGATGAAGGGCTTGACTTTGCGGGTGAGTGCAAGTGAGAACCAGGCTTTTTGGTTCTTCTTGGCAATGTGTGTTTGGAATGCTGGTCATAGTTGATGATAAAGCCAAGAGATTTTGCACTCAATACCAGTGAGGCACAAATCAACCAAGCTTAATTTCCATCAGCCCAATCTGGACTTGGTTATGCTTGGTTGGGATTCCTAGGGACATTATTATTTATTTATTTATTTATTTGTCAGATTGAGATTCAGATAGGCACATAGCATGCAGATTGAATTAGGGACAGACAGAGCTTGTGTCAATGAAGGTTGTGATGCAATTGATATTTAGGTAAATCTGTATATACCTGTTTATTTGTGTATCTTGATGATGATGTTGGTGTTGGTGCAGAGTTTCATGTACGAAGTAAAGAAAACAGGGGCCTGATTGGTGCCCTGTGGAACTCTTCCAGTTACACTGTGATGCTGTCATCTGTGGTGGGCCATTTCAATAAGCTGGTGTCTGCTCGAGAGGTAGGAGGTGAACTACTGCAGGGTCTTTCTGTAAGAACTCATGAGGTTGGAGATCATGCTCAGGAAAGCTTCATGGTCAATGGTATCAAAGACTACAGAGAGGTTGAGTCGGGTGAGTCAGCAGGGGTCTCCTTTGTACAGCATGTAGTGGTTGTCTGCAATAACTTGGATGGTGATGGACTCTGCTGCATCATGGTTGTACTCAAGATTGGTAGTCCTGCAGGAAATTGTTGTGTATAATCCTTGTGTGTGGTTGGATAATAATGGTTTTCATGATCACTTTGCAGAGGAAAGGTGGATGCGTGATAGGGTGATATTTAGCCAGAACACCCAGGGAGGGCCTGTCCCATTTTCAGTGCATCTGGAAAGGTGCCTCGCCTTAAGAATGCATTGACGAGGTTGAAGAGGGGTGCTAGTGCTTCCACTGTGATGACCTTTGGAATGGAGTGGGGATGTCTTCTCTGTAGGTGGTGGATGTGAATGTTGGTTAAGTCTACTGGAGTAATATTCTTGAATTTGGTCCACCTTTTTGTGTTGTGCACTGGAATGACAGGAAAGTCTTTGCTGTGTTTCAAGCTGTCAATGTGTTACCTTATGTTGTCTACCTTCTATGTTAAGAAGTTGTTATTGTTGTTATATTAGAATGTTAAGTGCAGTGTTCCTGGGTCTGACAGAATTTGATCAATGCTTCATGGCTTGGAAGATATCTCTGATCTTGTTGGATATGTCCATGCTGTCTGTGTAGTTGTTTTCTTTGGCTGTGTGTGATGAGGGGTCTGCATGCTGAGCAGAGGGTTCTATGGGTGAGGAGGTTTTCTTGTTTATTGGATTTTCTAAGGACCTTCTCCTGTCTGTGGCAAACTTGCTGACAAGGAATTCTTGTGTATGTAAGACGTGGAGTACTTATTTTTGTTGAGTGTCAGTGGTTCATGGTTGTTGGCATTCTCAGATAGGATGTGGTAAAGTTTGCTAAACTGGGCATTGACATTCTCCAAGGGGTCAGAAGACTAAGTCCAAGTGATAAGAATTTCGTCCACTGCACCCTTGAATAGGCCTTGAAGGCAGGGTTGGTTGTTTTGGCTGGTTGTGGTTGGCTCTTGTGGGGCAGGCTGGCTATGGAAGTGGATTGAAACATGCAACCCAAAACCTGTACGATAGAAATAATTGAAAAGGACAAACAACCACTGCACCGCTTTAGTAAGGCAAAGGTCTCAGACGGTCCTGTACAACCAAACTGGCACAAGCTTGTCGTACCCCAAGAAGTTGCAGGTTATATAGCATAAAACTGCTCATAGGTCACAATGTCATCCCACCACCCTCATTGACTACCACCGAACTAGTACGACTCAGACCTCGTAACCCTAAAACGCAAGTGTGGGGTAGCTGAGAGGAAATGGCGTGCTTCATGTACATCCTCTGACAATCTGGCCTGCCGTCTGCTGCAAAGGCAATACCGGCTATCTGTCCTAAGCATGAAGAGAACGCATATCCAAGCCCGCGTTTCTGCAGCATCAAACAACTTGGCTGAACTCTTTAAAATATGCAAGGAACTTGCCAATCCGTCCGCAGTCTCTACCTCTCCTGTCCCCTCCCAGGCCCTTTGCATGGCACTGGCGTCTCACTTCATCTCTAAAACTCAGGACATTCTTTTCCTCTCTCTCCTCCTATCCCCTCATTCCCCCCACTCACTACTCTCCCTCTGGCTTCTCTGCAGCCGCCTCCCCTCCCTCCTTCTCTGCCTTTCCCCTTTTTCTCTACAGACGAGGTTTCTAGACACGCCCGATCTATGAAAGTCTCGTCAAAACAGGTTCACCCCTGTTCCTCCAAAACCATCAAGGACCACATCGACTCCCTGGCTCCTGCCCTGGCTGATTTCTGCAATCACTCCTTTGCCACTGGAGGCGTCCCATCCCCCCTGAAGCACTCCCTTGTGCGCCCTCTTCTTAAGAAACCCACTGCCGACCCCTCCTGCCCGGCCAACTATCGCCCAATCTCCATCACTCCCTTCCTGGGCAAGCTCCTGGAGAAACTGGCTATCTCCCAGCTTAATCTCCACACTGAATCTGTTGGTTGTCTTCACGACCATCAGTCTGTCTTCAGAGCTGCCAGAAGCATGGAAACTGCTCTCCTGAACATCTGCAAAGACCTGCTCTCCAACCTTGACTCTAATACCCCTTGCGTCCGCATCCTGCTTGATCTCTCCTCTGCCGTTGACACTGTCAACCATGCCATCCTGCTCAACTGTCTCTGTGATAACCTGAGTATCACTGGTCAGGCTCTGGCGTGGCTGACTTCTTTCCTCTCTGACCGTCCCTCCAGGTCCAACTTGGGCCCTTCCTCTCCGCTATCTTTTTCTCTACCTGTGGTGTTCCCCAGGGGTCTAACCTCTCTCCCTGGCTGTTCAACCAATACCTGGCACTCCTGGCCCACCGCATCGCCGCTCTCGGCCCCAACTTTCAGTGTTATGCAGATGACACCCAGCTCATCTTCAGGCTACCCTCGGCCTCCTCCTCTGCTTCCCTCATCTCTGACTGTCTGTCTGCTATTCAGGGGCGGTGTGCCGCCAATGACCTCTGCCTTAATGCCAGTAAGACTGAGATTCTCCTCATCGGCACACCCGCTCCCTCCTTTTCTGCAGCTCTCTGACCGGCCTCCCTTGGCCCTCTTCCTGTTCCCACCTGCAAGGCTAAAAAGCTTAGGGTCTTCTTCGACTCTACACTCCTTCTCTACTCACATCTCTGACATCTCTAAGAAGTCACACTACCAGCTGCACCTCCTCAGAGCTATTCTTCCTTTCCTCTCCTTCCCCCAGAAGCTCACTGTCTCCAGAGCTCTGGTTCTCTTTAGGCTGGACTACTGCAGCAGCCTCTTTCTAAATCTGCCTGCTTCTACCCTCCGCCCCCTGCCACTTATCCGGAACAGGACTGTGAGACTTGTCCATGGCCTGAAGCCCAGGGATCGTATCTCTCCAGGACTGAAATCTCTGCACTGGCTCCCAGTGGCTGCGAGGATTAAGTTCAAAACGCTCTGCATCGTCCACAAGGCCTTTTGGGGCCTGTGGCCTCAATACCTTCAACTCTCTCTTCCTAAACACCTGCCCTCTCGAGCTCTTCGCTCATCTGCCTCTAACTCCCTCAGGGTCAGTCGCTTCTCCAAGCAAGGAGTTGGTGGTAGATCTCTTTCTTTGACTGGGGCCTCTCTCTGGAACAGCCTCCCTGCCCCCGTGAAACTTGAGGAGAATCACCTTTGGTTCTGGAAGCTCCTCAAAACCTTTCTCCTTGCTTCTGCTTTTTCTCTTCCTCTCCCTTGCTGACTTCCTGACTTGAAATTGCACTGGTTACCTGACCATCCTCTGATCTCGGGTCCAGGTCCCTCCCCCTCCAGTCGCACTCCTGCACTGCCTTCCTGGCAACCCCAGCACTTGGGGACTGTTTCTGTATCCCTACAGTCCCACTTCCAGCACTTGACACCTGATGTCTGCACTTACCCTGCACTTGGGTGGACTGGACTATAGGGAACTCTGGAGATTTCCCGGTGTGCCTCTGCACCCTGGGCCTCTTTTGTTATAACGCTCACCTGATTCTCGCAGAGGCGCCGGTCTTGACTGGGCGGCTACCGTATCTTCAAAGGTGATGTGTAGCACCCGGTTGGCTCTTTGGGCTGGACCTCTGTGCACTGTATGCCTGACGTGTAGAGTAAGATGTCTGCAGATAGAAAATATGGGGTTAATGAACTGGGGTTATTGGGGTGTCCCTATCTCTTTCCTCTTCTCTCCTGTAGACCCCCAAAGGTTAACGCTCTCACCTTAGGTAAGTGAATGCCGAGCTCTCCATCTGCCTCGGGGCAGGGTGCTGTAGCCAGTTTCTTCACTGGATAGGTAGCGCAGGCCTCTTGACTTCAGAGGACTGCTGTCCGTCGCTTACTGCACGAACGGTAAGTTTCGAGTCATTCAAATGTCTTTTTAAAGTCTTTAGTAATGATGTCTCTTGTTTTGCAGGGTTCCGGCGATGGCGGATGACGGGCTGAAGTGAGTTGAAGATGGAGCCCGTGTGATGAATAGAAGCGCCTGGAAGCACGTGAGTAAGCGCTTGTTGCCTGCTTCACGATGCGCTCTAACTGTCTTTTTATTTTGCAGGTACGAGTTCGGAGCGGCTGCAGGGTGCCGGAATACCCACTGGATTAGATGTGGAAAGGAGTAATGGCACGTGAGTATTAAAGTTCCCCAATGTCTTTAAACACACCTTGTTTTGTCTTTCAGATGCGGATGCAGCGCCGAAGGCCTCCGGAGCGTGCGAAGAGTTGGTAAGCTTTTGTCTTTCAGATGCCGGAATGCAGTATGAAGACCTCCGGAGCGCACGAAGAGTAGGTAAGCCTTTGCCTTTCAGATGCCGGAATGCTAACCTGTTCTTTCTTGTCTTTATAGGTGTTACTGAAGACTGGATTCAGGATGGTAAGCCTTTTTCCTTAGGCCCAGGACTGGATGCAGAAGACACGATGAGCGTCCTGCTGCAGAGGGTGCAGAATAACGCAAAGCAAGATTCATCCACCGGGTGTGGTTTAAATAGCCTCCTGTAGTGCTTAGGTGTCTCCTTCCACAGCCACGCCTAAGTAAGAAAAGAGTTCCTGGTAAGAAAAGAGTTCCTGCCTTCCAGAAGAGTTCCAGTGTTCTAAATCTAGGGAGTGGCTCCAGCCCCACCCAACAGGAAAAGTAGTTCCAAACAGAAGAGGATCAGAGGCTCAACTGGCAGGCAAGTAAGCAGCATGGTCTGCTGCAGGTAAGTCCACCCAAGCATTATGAGCCCGGCGCTTCCAGCGCTGGGACTGGGCATATTTATGAGCCTGGTGCCACTGGCGCCAGGACTGGGTCCAAAAGGTCCCAATTGGGACTGGTTGGCACTCGGAACCTGGGTTATGGATCTGCTTCCAAGGGAGTTGGGAAAACCCTGACCTTTTGGAAGCAGAGATCATGACATTTGTGTGGTATTTGCAAATGTTCTCATAGGAAAGGCATTGGGCTTGCTGAAAATGTGTCATAGGGGGCCACTTTGAAAGTGATTTTCAGGGCCTCTTTTGGTCCCAGTAATTATTTCCAGGGCCCCTTTTAGTTCCCAGTCCACCCTGGGCTGGCCGTACTTTTACTTATTGCTATTTATTCGTATCCCTTGTACTGCACTGTCCTCCCCCTCGCACTTCTCCTCCCTCCCCTTCCCATGCACTTGTGCGATCTGAATGACACCTGGCCTAGTAAGATCGTTGTCTGTCTTCCCTCTGTCCCCTCCCTTGCCTCGTCATGCCTCTAAACACTTGTGTATAGGCGCGTTATAAATGCCATATTATATCATATCATATCATATAGAACATGTTAATACCACACTATATTCCCTGGATGGATTGGTCACACCTTCCCCAAACACATTCCCCTATCCACACGGCCCACTACATTGTCACTATTGAATCCAGGTACATGATTGGCTAACAGGTATATTGATACACTAATAAATTGTGATCGTCATGTGATGTGCATCCCTCCAACCCAGACACATTGAAAGTAAGACTGGTGAGGCAACTCTGCTTTGATACAACAATGGGCCTTCTTATTATACCAGACACCGCGGCGCACACAAGCTGCACCATCGACCATGTGCTGAATTTATTGGCATAACCTCTGCTCCTCCTATCCCAAATCATGTAATGTTCCAGGCATGGCTCCCCTCTTATCTCCTCCGAACCCCAGGTACCCAGTAATGATGTAACCAGGGCACCAGTCTTGTGTCTGAATTTCAGGGATTTATTTGCTTTGGTTAAGCGCCTACTTGTAATTCAAATGGGATGGCTGCTCCCCGGGTGAGGGCAATGGTGCTCTAAAACTTCGCCTGGCCTATTGGCATGATAAAACCTCATGCCCTATTCTCATGAGTCTGTCCTTCAAAGGGCACATCCCGACCTGCCCTCTCCACAACTAACATTCCATTCCCATCACCTTCAACCTCTGCAGCTGGATACAATTAGCATTTATCTGTGCAACACGGGTGCCTCTGACCTCAGCATCTCTATTTTGGAATGGAAAAAGGATGTGTCTTGGGACTGAGCTAACGAGAGCCACAGCTCCACACCAGGGCCTTTATTCTGTTCATCATGTACTTGGTTTTAAAATACAATATGGCAGCACTCTTGCCATGGCTGACCTCGATTCTACCACAATACTTCACTGACTCCGTCTTCCACCTGCTTCAGCTCCCCTCTCGCATCTCACATAAAGCATAACCTCATGTACTATTTCCAGACACCGGCCCTATAACACACTGCCCTACCTATACCCTCTGCAACTGCACCATTAATATATTTGTTGCTCATTCTGTGTTGCTATATGGGGTTATCTATTAGGTGTCAAAACTAACTACAAGTGATAATGCAACCTGCTCCCATTATGGCCCCTTTTAATGGGTTTGTCTCAGTCTGAACCATTTTGCCTGGCTGGGCAACTGTACGTGCATCCCAACAGCTGTGTGGTCAGTCCCGTCCAATGGTAGAGGGTGAAGATATTGGATGGGTAGAGATGTGGTGAATACCAGGTCGGGTGTCTTGCCTTTGCTGCAAACTAGTTCTGTAACAAGCTGCTTGATATCTGTGGTGTCGAGCAGTTTGAATATAAGCTCTCTGATTTTCCTGATGGCTTTACTTCCGATTAGGCTGAATACATATTAGTTGTGTTGTTGATGTCTACAGTTGTGATGAGCTTTGTGATTTTGTTCAGGAAGGCCATGTTGGTTTTGGTTGGCCAGTTACTCAGGTGCAAGGCGCCTCTCTGAGCCTGGGTGTTCAGCAGGAGTTAGGCAAGACATTCCGCAGATGCAGGTCTGGTGTGCCCTGTGGGGGTGCCACCGGACACTGAATGTCCATGAAATGCTGTGGCCTCACTGCAAGTCCTCCTTCAGTCTTTGCTTTGCAGTCCTTACGTTGCATGCTGTAGCCCGTGTATGTGGGGGTGAGCTAGGTCTCAGTGATAAAGAGTGCCTCTTGGCTGCGAGTAGAGATGAGGTTGATTGTATTTGCTAAATGTAATACTGCGGAGTGAGCATGTATGAGCATGTGGAATGTGGATGAGTTTCTGTGGGCTGGAGGGGCATGGGAATGGGTGTGGGCTCGGTGTTTTCGTGTGTGGGTGAATGTGGGGGGTGGCAAGGAGTGCATGTGGTGTGATGCACATGCTTCTGGCCTACCTGGGTTGTGTGGAGAAGGGGTCCTGGCTCTTTCTTAACAGGGCAAAACAGGAAGTGCTCTTGTCCTTCAGTTTGGATGGTCGATAGCTAAGAGTTAAGAGTTTTGAATTATTAATCAAACTTGCTCATTTATCAACGGGTCTCCAAGTATGGCTTTCAAGTGTAAAATGTAGGACTTCTTTTCAGGATATTCTGAGACATTATATTTTAATAGAGCAAAGATAAATAGGAGTTATCTCCATAGTCAGGGATTATCCTGAAACCTGGTGTGTTTGGGGCTCTCAGGGACTGGACTTGGAGAGCCCTCGTCCGTACGAATATACAATGAACAGTAACGGCACTGTTCCCTTTGGTTTCAGTGTAATTGCTATTGACCATGGAAATATGATAATGACTTCTATAACACTGACCCATAACTTTGGTTTTACTGTGAACAAGATCACAAATAACTCTATTGTACCAATAAAATAATATACAGCCACTTCATGGGAGTACTGTGTATTATATTTTTGCCAAAAACACAAATGGACATTTACCAAGAAACTTAGACTAATAATGCAATACAACTAGAGGATTGCTAGTGTACTGTATTATCTTGAGCAACAAGTAACCTGTGACAAATAATTTAGTGTGCAGAGCTACATTTTCAACTGAATGCCTGACATCTAAAATTCTCACTTAAGGAGAGAAGCTTTCTACTTAATACTTACATTGTGTCTGTCATACCTCCAATACATAAAATACCATAAGAGAAAAGGAAAGAAGTGATACATTATTACACTTTTTAACTCATCTATGATAAAAGAAGATATGATGATCGAATAACAAGCACCAGAGGCAGATGTTGACTTCTTTAAGCAGCAGGCATAATATTTTCCCCAAATTGGTCATAGTCATTCAGTTAGCAAGCAAGCCTGAAACAACTAAGAATGGTTCGTGAGAGTTTTACCCTCAAGAAAATATTTAAAAGAATGGGTTAAATTATTGCATTTTGTAGCATATTTTTTTTCAGATAAATGGGGTAACAATGAATGAAATAGACACCAAGTCATCAACAGTACACAGGAGCATTCTACAACACGTTTACAATGTATGCCAGCATTGCCACTGTAAAACATTTTCATGATGCTTCTGTCAACAATATAGCCCTGTATTGCCATGATAAACACCTTCTAAATGCCTGTGTAAACAATATATGCCATTATTATCCCTCTAAATTCATTTCATTATTTGTTTGGCCATTATACATGCCAGCATCAACATTGCAAAATGTGTATATTGTCTACTCCCACAATGTATGCCAGTATTGTCACTGTAAAACACACTCATAATGCCTATGTCCACAATATTTACCAGCATTGCCACTGTAAATCACTTTCATGGTTTCTGTGACCACAGTACATGCCAGCATTACCATTGTAAAACATTGTCATGTTGCATATTCCAGCATTGCATTGCCAAAGCAAAAGTGATGATGCATGTCATTATAATATATACTAGCATTGCCACGCTGAGCATAATTTTATAATGTCAGTGCTGACCATAATTTCCACCATTGCACACTGCAAAACACATTCCCGATGCCTGTGATGATAATGCATGTCAGAATTTCAACTAGACCATTCATCCATCACATTTTGATTATAGTTTGTTTCCATGCGTTATGTTATTGTGCATTTGTGTAGCACCTTATGTACCATTGGTATGATCTCAACGTGCTGTGGGTTGAACGCCCTCGGGGACCGTAGTCCAGGTCAGTGGAGAGAATAGGCTAGTAAATAGTGCTTGTGTGCACTCAGAATGTGTGCAGCCAGTGCTGTTTACGTGGTGTGTAGATGCATACTAATGCTAGGTGTGGTGCAGTGGTTGTGTGAGGTCAGTAGAATGTGTGCAGCAAGGCTGATCACCTCTGAGTTTGCATTCTGGCAGTGGTGGAGCTTGTGTATGAGATTATGTGTGCAGCTAGGCCAATTCTTTTCATGGGGCATAGTATTGAGGTGTTCATGGAGGTGTGTAGATATGTGTCCAGAAATTGATCGAGGGGTATAGCTGCATTCTATTGTTTGGTGGTGTAGAGGAGTGAGTGAGCATATCGGTTTGTGTGAGTGTCTGTGCGGATTGCTGGCAGAACCTGATTTCAGATTACCTTCCAGTGCCCACTGAGCTGACCGTGTCTTTTCTAGAGTTTAGGAGCATTGGTTTGTCGAGAGAGATTCTCAGTCTAGCGCAGAGTTTGTTCTGATTACTGGGCTTGAGTTCGTCTTTCCCTTCTTGGCAGTGTCATTGGTGTTGAGTTGCCCTATTCTTAATCTTTATTGGGTTAAGTAAATTGTAGGTCCATGGTCATCCCAGTGTTTCGTTGAGTCTGCCATTGTTTATTGGAAGATACCTTCTCATTGTACAGTTATGATATGATATGATATGATATGATATGATATGATATGGCATTTATAACGTGCCTATACACAAGTGTTTCCAGGCGTGACAAGGCAAGGGAGGGGGAACAGAGGGAAGACAGACAGCGATCTTACTAGGCCGGGTGTCATTCAGATCGCGCAAGTGCATGGGAAGGGGGAAAGGAAAAAGTGCGAGGGGGAAGGGAGAGGGGAAAGTGCAGTACATGGGAGAGGGGAAAGTGCAGTACATGGGATAGTAGAATAAATAAGATAAATAAACGGCAGGATGGTGGCAAGTGCAAGGTAAAAGCAGACATAAATGCTGGTGGGGGACTGTAGGCATACAGAATACAGTCCTCAGGTGCGGGTTTGCCAGGGAGGCAGTGCAGGTGTGCAAATGGTGGAACCTGGGCCCAAGGTCACAAAGGGTGGCCATGTAGCCAGTGCAGTTTTAGCCTGGAATTCAGTAGGGGACAGGGGGAGAGAAAGCAGAAAGGAAGGTTTTGAGGTGCTTCCGGAACCAGAGATGGTACTCCTCAAGTTTCAGGGAGGCAGGAAGGCTGTTCCAGAGGGAGGCCCCAGCCGAGGTGAGAGATCTACCACCAACTCGTTGCTTGGAAAAGCGACTGACCCTGAGGGAGTTGGAGGCGGATGAGCGAAGAGCTCGAGAAGGAAGATATTTGGGAAGAGAGAGTTGAAGGTATTGCGGCCCCAGGCCCCAGATGGCCTTTTGGACAATGCAGAGGGTTTGGAACTTAATCCTTGCAGCTACTGGGAGCCAGTGCAGAGATTTCAGTCCTGGAGAGATACGATCCCTGGGCTTGAGGCCAAGGACAAGTCTCGCAGTCCTGTTATGGATAAGTTGCAGAGGGTGGATAGTAGAGGCAGGCAGATTTAGATAGAGGCTGTTGCAGTAGTCCAGTCTAGAGAGAACCAGAGCTCTGGAGACGGTGAGCTTCTGGGGGAAGGAGAGGAAAGGAAGAATATCTCTGAGGAGGTGCAGATGGTAGTGTGACTTCTTAGAGACATCAGAGATGTGAGGAAAGAAGGAGAGTGTGGAGTCGAAGATGTCCCTGAGGTTTTTAGCCTTGCAGGTGGGCGTAGGAAGAGGGCCAAGAGAGGCTAGCCAGAGAGGGGGTGGGTGTGCCAATGAGTAAAAGCTCAGTCTTACTGGCATTAAGGCAGAGGTCATTGGCAGCACACCACTCCTGGATAGCAGACAGACAGTCAGAGATGAGGGAAGGAGAGGAGGAAGCCGAGGGTAGCCTGTAGATGAGCTGGGTATCATCCGCACAGCACTGAAATTTGGGACAGAGATTGGCGATACGGTGGGCAAGGAGTGCCAGGTATTGGTTGAACAGCCAGGGAGAGAGGTTGGATCCCTGGGGGACATCACAGGAAGAGAAAAAGATATCGGAAAGGAAGGACCCGAGTTGGACCTGGGAGGGTTGGTTGGAGAGGAAAGAGGTCAGCCATGCCAGAGCCTGACCAGTGACCCAGGTTATCACGGAGACGGTTGAGCAGAATGGTGTGGTTGACAGTGTCAAAGGCAGAAGAGAGATTAAGCAAGATGAGGACACACAGGGTGTTGGAATAGAGGTTGGAGAGTAGGTCTTCACGGATGTTCAGGATAGCAGTTTCCGTGCTTCTGGCAGCTCTGAAGCCAGACTGATGGTCATGAAGACAACCAACAGATTCGGTGTGGAGATTAAGCTGGGTGATGGCCAGTTTCTCCAGGAGCTTGCCCAGAAAGGGGGTGATGGAGATTGGGTGATAGTTAGCCGGGCAGGAGGGGTCGGCAGAGGGTTTCTTAAGAAGAGGGTGCCAAGGGAGTGCTTCAGGGGGGAAGGGAAGACTCCAGTGGTGAAGGAGTGATTGCAGAAATCAGCCAGGGCAGAAGCCAGGGAGTCAATGTGGTCCTTGATAGTTTTGGAGGAACAGGGTTGAACCTGTTTCGATGAGATTTTCATAGATCGGACTTGTCTAGAAACCTCATCTGCAGAGAAAAGGGGAAAGGCAGAGAAGGAGGGAGGGGGGACGGCTGCAGAAGGACCAGAGGAGGAGCAGAGAATGGAGGAAGGGAGGCAATACGGGGAGAGTGAGAACAGGATGTCCTGAGTTTTAGAAATGAAGTGAGAAGCCAGTGCCGTGCAGAGGGCCTGGGAAGATACAGGAAAGGTAGAGACTGCGGCAGGATTGGCCAGTTCCTTGCAGATTTTGAAGAGTTTAGCCGAGTTGTTAGATGCTGCAGAGATGCAGGCTTGGATATGAGCTCTCTTCTTGGTGAGGAAGGAGAGCCGGTATTGCCTTTGCAGAAGGCGACAGGCCAGTTTGTCAGAGGATGAACATGAAGCACGCCATTTCCTCTCAGCCACCCTGCACTTGCATTTTAGGGTGATGAGATCTGAGTCATACCAGGAGTTACATTTGGCTTTGGGCTTCATGCGGATTCTCATGACAGGGGCAAGGATATCAAGAGTATCAGATATAGAAGAGTGAAGCATGGAGAGGGCTCTGACTGGGTGAGAGTCAGCCAAAGGGGGAGGAGGGGGTGAGAAGGTGGTGGCGAAAGCCTCAACTGACACGCGCTTCATGGGTCGGATGACCGAGAAGGTGGGTGGCAGTGATGGAGGTGGCTTGGCCTGAGGGGTAGAGAGGGTGAGGTGGGAGGATAGGAGAAAGTGATCACTCCAGGAGAGCGGAGTGGAGAGGGGGATAGAGAGGGGAAGGTCAGAGGAGATGAGAATATCCAGAGTGTGCCCTGCAGAGTAAGTGGGGCCAGAGGGGAGAATAGTGAGTGAGAGAGAGTCGCAGAGGTCACGAAAGAGTCCAGAGGAAGGACAGGAGGCATCCAGGTGGATGTTGAAGTCTCCAAGAAGGAGGAGTTGAGTAGTCGAGGCCAGGAATGAGGAGGAGAGGTCCGCCCACTCAGAGAGGAAGGAGGAGATCTGACCAGGTGGCTGATAGATAGTAGCCACAGTAAGGGAATGGCTAGGTGAGATAGAGAGCCTGCAGATGAGGCATTCAAAGGAGGAGTAGGCCTGTGTAGGGGTGACAGAGGCAGGAATCCACTCTGGGAAGATCAGAGCTACACCCCCTCCAGAGTGGTTGGACCTGGGCACTGAGAGGATCTTGTAGCCGTCAGGTAGGAGCGTGTCAAAGCTAGTGACAGAGCTAGCCATGAACATGTCTTGGTGAGACCGAGGACGTCAAGGTCAAGTTCTTCCAGAAGGCAGCAGATGTCAGAGGAGTGTTTGACAGCAGAGCGAGCATTAAGAGTGGCAATATGGAGAAGGTTGTCATCCTTGAAGGACTTCCTGGGAGGGGTACAGATCAGAGGTACGCCCTTCAGAGGTGTAGAGGGAGCCCGTACGTGTAGAGGGAGCCCAGTACTGTTCGATTGGATTTACGAGTCCTAGCTAGATTCGATGACTGGTGTTCAGTGGACCCAGGGACCACCAACAGCCACTATGGTCATCCTTGTGTATTGTTGGGTATGTAGATTGCTTATAGGATAGCACCTTCTCAGTGTGTACAAATACCTCCTAGGTATGACGACTGGTACTCAGTGAGCCTGAAGCTCAAGCAACAGATCAGGCTTTGATGTCAGTGGTGTGTCTCAACTGGCAATGTTTTATGCAGCAGGGGTTAGAGTGTTCCTGATCTGCTGTGCGTTGAGAGTATTTATGACAGGCGGCAGCACCTCGATGTCACTTGCAGGAGCTTGCCTTGTCAGATTACTCACCTGATTCAGAACATATTCCCTTGAGGTGGAACAGAGTCAGTTATAAGTGACAGTGGGCCCATTTTCCAGGTCCAGGGTAATTGTTTATAGCAGGTGGTTGGTTATTCCTGTCGTAGTCTATGGTTTGAATTGCTGAATTATATCATATCATGGTCCCTTCCGAGAGCTAAGAGTGCTAGGGAGATCATTTGATTAGAGAGCGTAGTGCATATCTGCAAGAGAAAAAAGAGCAAGGCCAACCCAAGCATATTTGATATTGCGCCCCGGGTGAAGGAGTTCATGGCATCATTTCCCAGGCAGATCAGGGTAGCATTCCTTGATCAGAGACCACGTTGAATAATCTTCACAATTCTTTCTGGATGTGACGCATGGCTAATTTTCACAATTCTATCTGCATTTGACGCATGGCTAATCTTCAAAATTATATCTAGATGTGACGCATGGCTAATCTTCACAGTTCTATCTAGATGTGACGCATGGCTAATCTTCACAATTCTGTCTCGATGTGACGCATCGCTAATCTTCACAATTGTATCTAAATGTGGCGCATGGCTAATCTTTACAATTCTATGCAAATGTGACACATGGCTAATCTTCACAATTCTACGTAAATGTGATGCATGGCTAATCTTTACAATTCTATGTAAATGTGACACATGGCTAATCTTCACAATTCTACCTAAATGTGACGCATGGCTAATCTTCACAATTCTTCCTAAATGTGACGCATGGTTAATTTTCACAATTCTATCTGCATTTGACGCCTGGCTAATCTTCAAAATTCTATCTAGATGTGACGCATGGCTATTCTTCACAGTTCTATCTAGATGTGACGCATGGCTAATCTTCACAATTCTATCTAGATGTGACGCATGGCTAATCTTCACAGTTATATCTAGATGTGACGCATGGCTAATCTTCACAATTCTATCTAGATGTGACGCATGGCTAATCTTCACAATTCTATCTAAATGTGGCGCATGGCTAATCTTTACAATTCTATGTAAATGTGACACATGGCTAATCTTCACAATTCTACCTAAATGTGATGCATGGCTAATCTTCACAATTCTTCCCAAATGTGATGCATGGCTAATCTTCACAATTCTATCTAGATGTGATGCCTGGCTAATCTTCACAATTCTTCCCAAATGTGATGCATGGCTAATCTTCACAATTCTATTTGCATTTGACGCATGGCTAATCTTCAAAATTCTATCTAGATGTGACGCATGGCTAATATTCACAATTCTATCTAGATGTGACGCATTGCTAATCTTCACAATTCTATCTAAAACTGGCGCATGGCTAATCTTTACAATTCTATGTAAATGTGACACACGGCTAATCTTCACAATTCTTCCTAAATGGGACGCATGGCTAATCTTCACAATTCTACCTAAAAGTGATTCATGGCTAATCTTCACAATTCTAGCTGCATTTGACGCATGGCTAATCTTCAAAATTCTATCTAGATGTGACGCATGGCTAATCTTCACAGTTCTATCCAAATGTGACGCATGGCTAATCTTCACAATTCTATGTAGATGTGACGCATGGCTAATCTTCACAATTCTATCTAAATGTGGCACATGTCACGATGCCCGCTCCCGGGGAGCCGGCTCAGGCCCTGCGTCCCCGAAAGCGGACATCAAGTCCCCGGGGAAGGTCCCAGCAACCCCTTATAGGGGCCCTTTGGACAGGCTCATAGAAAACGTCAGTCCTGGCGCCATAGGCGCCAGGCTCATTATGAAAGTGTTTGGATGCACTTACCTGATGCAGACCATGCTGCAGAACCCCGGCCTCCTTGAGGCCTGAAAGGAACTACTTTACCTGTGGAACTCATTTACCACACGGGCGTCGTCGGGGAAGGATACATACCTGATTGGAGGAAGGACACATTCTAGGAACTTCTTCCAAGGCTATTTAAACCACACCCGATCAGCCACACATGCTTCGCGTTGTTCTGCATCTAGCAGCTGGACGCTCACCGTGTCTGCTCCTGCATCTTGACTTCTGCCACACCTGCCAGCATCCTGAATCACCTGCAAAGGAAGGGAACAAGAGAACAGAAGAAGGAAAAGGCCTCACCTGCTAAATCTGCATCCCAGAGACATTTCGCCGACAATCCTGAAAAGGAAGACATTTATTTTTAAAAGCACATCGCATCGATCGCTGCAGCGCCGCATTCTACTCACCTTTACAGGGCGCCTCCATGTTCAGCAGCGAACATCCGGATTCGCAGTCGCGCCCCCGCGCCTAGGGAGAAAAAGACAAGAACAAAGGTGAGAGAAAGAAGGGAAAAGGGAAGCTAAAACTCCATGTCAAGACTTACCTGTTGGGTCATTCCCTTTTCATTTCGGGTCCGCGCCGCATCCAGGCATTTTCGGACCCCGGCCCCTAAGGGGAAAAAGACATCAGCGTTAATGAGTGAATGAAAAGACATTACCAAAACACTCATTAAAGACTTACCTGATTTCCACAAGGATTTCACCGCTCACCTCGGGTCGGTGCCTGTTCCCCGGCATTCTGTACCCCGGCCCCTATGGGGAAAAAGACACTAGCATTAGAACATTAATGCATGGACACAAGGGGAACCACTTATAGAAAACTTACCTGGAAGCCAAGCAAGTTTGGTTCTCACCCATCCGAAAATCCAGTGACGTAACTGGATACCAACGCGCCCCTGCATCAGAAGCAGGATGGAGAGCTTGTCCTTCCAGACCCTAAGGTGAGACGCTACGGGGAAGCACAGAAGGGTTTTGAGGAGGGTGAGAGGGGTAAGTGGGAGGCCGATTGCATTACCCTGCAGACAGTTAACCCCATATTCTCACCTACAGAAGGATACTTCTGCGAGTCAGACAAGCCAGATCTGGGGCCCGGTCCAGTCCGTCTTCCGAACCCTGCGCATCACCTTAGACGAGGTCACAGCAGCGCGAACCAGGCCAGCGCCCCCGTGGGAGTCAGGTGAGCGTTACAGAACGCAAAGCCTTCCTACAAATTCCCACCCAGGCGCTATGGAAACTTCTGAGACTGATCAGTTGGCCCAATTACTGGGGGAATTACGGGCCGAAGTACATGCCGCTCGTCAAGAGACTAATGCCCTCAAGAGGGAATTAATAATATCAAAGGAAAGAACTGATGACCTGGCCAGACAGCTTTTGCAAGGTCAAGCTGGACAAACTCCTCTACCCTGTTCCGGAGGGAACCCCGCTCCTGTGGTTCCCAGTAATCCTGTGCAGATTAATCTACCTGGAAACATGCCGCTGGCCCCACCAGAATGCTTTGCTGGGGACCCCAAACGATTCGCTGTATTCATGAATCAGTGTCGTTTGCACTTCCTATGCAGACCTGGGGCCTTCCCTAATGATCAGACCAAAGTAGCCTTTGTATTGTCATATCTCAGCGGCTGCGCTGCCGATTGGTCAGTTCCACTGGTTACTCAAGATGACCCGATTCTCTGTGATTTTCAAGGATTTCAAGCAAGCATGGAAAGGTTATTTGCTCGACACTCTCAGGGGCAGGCTCTGGATGCCGAACTTCTATCCCTGCGACAGGGCAATCAGGACCTCCTATCCTATATTGCAACCTTTAATAGACTAATTGTGGAAACGGGATGGCCAGAGGATAAAAGAGTCACGTTATTTTATCGAGGTCTACGCGAAGAACTTAAAGATGTCTTGGCCCAAGTTGTAAATCCGCCCCAAGAATGCACAGAATATATAGACTTAGTGGTCCAATTGGATCACAGACTTCAAAACAGAAAAACAGATCGGTCCAGGTTTGAGACCCGGGTGTTGGTCAAGACCCATGCTAACCCCAAGGGAGTTGATATCTCTGAGCCTATGCAAATTGGAGGGGTTAAAGAACCCTTAACTCAAAAGGAACGTGAAAGGAGGCGGCAGTTAAAATTATGTCTTTATTGTGGGAACTCTGGACACTTTCTACGAGATTGCCCGGCAAAACCGCCCCGAAAAGCGGTAGGAGCCGCTGATAAAAACCATGAAGACTCTGTTTCGGGAAACGACTCAGCCCGACAAGCGTAGGGGTCCGCTTGCCGAGCTTGAAAACTAACTCTCAGACCTCGCATTTCATTGTGCCAATGGTTCTCGTAGATCCAGAAAAGCCGAAGCGGTTGCATGCAATAAAGGCATACATCGATAGTGGGGCTATTGGAAACTATGTGGATCGTGAATTGGCCTCTAGGATTAACCTCCCTCTCCGTCCTAAAACCAGCAAAGATGTCATCACCACAGTCGATGGAACTGAAATTGCCTCTGGACCGGTAACACATTCCACTACTGGGGTGACTCTTATTGGTCCTGACGGCCATCGGGAGGCAGTTGTGTTTGATGTAATCAAGGCTCCACAGTTTCAGGTTATTCTTGGAATTCCTTGGTTAGAGACACATAATCCTCGAATTGATTGGCGAGCTAAGAGAATAACCTTCCCGCATTGTGCACAAACATGCTACCCAGAAAACCTGAAGATTAATCTAGCATCTGTAACCTCTGCCTCCATGCAATTACCTCCGGAATACCAGGACTTTCAGGACGTCTTCCAAAAGGAACAGGCCAACACGTTACCTCCTCACCGATCGTACGATTGCCAAATCGATCTGGTGCCCGGTGCACAACCCCCTTGTAGCAGGATTTATGCCCTTACCGAACCTGAGAACCTGCATTTGAGACAATATTTGGATCAATACCTCGCCAATGGTTTTATTCGCCCGTCAAAGTCCCCGGCATCCTCGGCTTTGTTCTTCGTGCCTAAAAAAGAAGGCGACCTTAGAACTTGTATCGATTACTGCGCATTGAACCAGATAACGGTTAAAAACCGTTATCCTCTGCCTCTGATTCCTGAACTCCTTGACCAGGTGAAGGACGCTTGCATATACACCAAGTTAGATCTCCGGGGGGCATATCATCTGGTGCGAGTAAAAGAAGGCGACGAATGGAAAACGGCCTTCCGTACAAAATATGGATTATTCGAATACCAGGTAATGCCTTTCGGGTTGTGCAATGCGCCTGCTGCCTTCCAATTCTTCATAAATGATGTCCTTCGGGAACTCATCGATGTTTGTGTTGTCGTCTATATCGATGACATTCTAGTGTACTCCTCTTCGGAATCTGATCACAGAAAACACGTTAGAGCAGTTCTGGAAAAACTGCGCCAACACAAACTATTTGCTAAACTGGAGAAATGTGTTTTCCATACCACAGAAGTTGAGTTTCTCGGTTTCATCCTGACACCCAAAGGAGTCCGAATGGACTCAAGAAAAGTGGATGCCATCCTCAAATGGCCATCACCTAGCTCTGTAAAAGGGGTTCAAAGCATGCTCGGCTTTGCCAATTTCTATCGCAGGTTTATCCCGGAATTTTCACGCATAGTACAACCCATTACTGCACTCTTGAGGAAAAATAAACGTTTTGAATGGTCTGAAGAAGCCGAGCAGGCCTTCCAGGATTTAAAAGCTAAGTTTACCTCCGCACCTATATTGAAACACCCACGTCCAGATCTCCCGTATGTCGTCGAAACTGACGCATCCAGACTAGCCATGGGAGCAGTTCTGTCTCAAAGAGATCCTGAAACCAACCAACTGCATCCCGTAGCATTTTGGTCCAGAAAATTCTCGGCACCAGAGATTAATTACGCAATCACTGACAAAGAACTGTTAGCCATAAAGTCCGCTTTTAAAGCCTGGCGGCATTACCTGCTTGGCGCTCGACATACCATCACGGTGATCACTGATCACCGGAATTTACAGTATTTGAAAACCGCCAAGGCTCAGTCATCACGGCAGCTCCGATGGGCTTTGTTTTTCGCTGAATTTGATTTCGTGATTACCTATCGACCTGGCTGCAAGAACGGCAAAGCAGACGCCTTATCCCGAATTGGAATGGGAGAATCTGATACAAACTCAGAACCAGTACCAATAATTCCCGAACAGAGAATTCTAGGCATGACTTCGTTACAGACGCTTGAAGACATTCAAGTCAGAGTGAAACAACTCCTGGACCCTACAGTCCTACAGGATTGGATACAAAAGGGATCAGACTTTACCATAGATAATGGTTTACCTTATTACCAAGGACGCTTATTCCTGCCGCACAAGGATTTACACTAACTAGTTATTTCAGGTTATCATGATACATTAATAGAGGGACACCCCGGTATTGCCAAGACAATGGAAAAGGTGAAATGACAATTCTGGTGGCCCTCTTGGCGAGAAGATGTTAAATCTTTTGTGATGTCCTGTGGTGTTTGCGCCCAAAATAAAGGTCAAAAGAAAAGACCAGCCGGTCTCCTTCAACCTCTAGACATACCGCCAGCACCCTGGCACACCCTATCAATGGATTTTATTACGGACTTGCCTCCTTGTTCGGGATACAATACCATTCTGGTAATTGTGGATTTGTTTTCCAAAATGGGCCACTTCATTCCTTTGAAAGGTTTACCTTCAGCTTCTGTCCTAGCCAAAGAATTCCTCGAAAATATTGTTCGGCTACATGGATTCCCATCTATACTAATCTCTGACCGGGGAAGCCAATTCATTTCCCACTTCTGACGCAAATGTTGTCAAATGGCACAAATCGACGTCAGATTATCGACCAGTCACCACCCTCAGACCGATGGTCAGACCGAGAGGACAAATCAGACCCTTGAGCAGTACTTACGGTGTATGTTACAGCAATCTGAAAGCAACTGGAAAGACATTCTTTGGATAGCCGAATACGCATATAATAATTCGGTACACTCTGGAACTGGCCATAGTCCTTTTTATACCTTGTTTGGACATCACCCTCGAACCTCAAACCTCGACTCACCTCAGAACCTCGGAGTGCCCGCAGTAGAACATCTGCATTCTACCATTACCCAAGCCTTCAAAGAGGCAACCACGCATTTACAACAAGCCAAGAGAAAATACAAGGAGAATGCTGACCTACATCGGAGCGAAACACCTCCGTATCAGATTGGGGATCAAGTGTGGTTAGCTACCAGACATTTACCGCTCAAAGGGCCTTGAACTTTTAACCCAAAATATCAGGGACCTTATTCTATTATGGCAATAATTAACCCAGTAGCGGTTAAACTTGATTTACCAGCTAATATGCAAATTCACCCTGTTTTTCATGTGTCACTTCTGAAACCAGTGGTCCCCAGAACCCGACTACTCAAACCTCCAGAACCTATTCAAATAGATGGGGAACCCGAATTCGAAGTGAAGAACATTTTAGATTCAAAAATGTTTAGGTCAAAGCTTTTCTACCTAATTGATTGGAAGGGGTACAGACCTCAGGAGAGGTCGTGGGAACCCAGTGACCATGTGCATGCACCTCGATTAGTCAGGAAATTCCACCGACTCTTCCCAAACAAACCAAAACCCCCGGAGGGAACAACCTTGGGAGGGGCCTTGGGGGGGAGTGCTGTCACGATGCCCGCTCCCGGGGAGCCGGCTCAGGCCCTGCGTCCCCGAAAGCGGACATCAAGTCCCCGGGGAAGGTCCCAGCAACCCCTTATAGGGGCCCTTTGGACAGCGTCCTGGCGCCTATGGCGCCAGGCTCATAGAAAACGTCAGTCCTGGCGCCATAGGCGCCAGGCTCATTATGAAAGTGTTTGGATGCACTTACCTGATGCAGACCATGCTGCAGAACCCCAGCCTCCTTGAGGCCTGAAAGGAACTACTTTACCTGTGGGACTCATTTACCACCCGGGCGTGGTCGGGGAAGGATACATACCTGATTGGAGGAAGGACACATTCTAGGAACTTCTTCCAAGGCTATTTAAACCACACCCGATCAGCCACACGTGCTTCGCGTTGTTCTACATCTAGCAGCTGGACGCTCACCGTGTCTGCTCCTGCATCTTGACTTCTGCCACACCTGCCAGCATCCTGAATCACCTGCAAAGGAAGGGAACAAGAGAACAGAAGAAGGAAAAGGCCTCACCTGCTAAATCTGCATCCCAGAGACATTTTGCCGACAATCCTGAAAAGGAAGACATTTATGTTTAAAAGCACATCGCATCGATCGCTGCAGCGCCGCATTCTACTCACCTTTACAGGGCGCCTCCATGTTCAGCAGCGACCATCCGGATTCGCAGTCGCGCCCCCGCGCCTAGGGAGAAAAAGACAAGAACAAAAGGTGAGAGAAAGAAGGGAAAAGGGAAGCTAGAACTCCATGTCAAGACTTACCTGTTGGGTCATTCCCTTTTCATTTCGGGTCCGCACCGCATCCAGGCATTTTCGGACCCCGGCCCCTAAGGGGAAAAAGACATCAGCGTTAATGAGTGAATGAAAAGACATTACCAAAACACTCATTAAAGACTTACCTGATTTCCACAAGGATTTCACCGCTCACCTTGGGTCGGTGCCTGTTCCCCGGCATTCCGTACCCCGGCCCCTATGGGGAAAAAGACACTAGCATTAGAACATTAATGCATGGACACAAGGGGAACCACTTATAGAAAACTTACCTGGAAGCCAAGCAAGTTTGGTTCTCACCCATCCGAAAATCCAGTGACGTAACTGGATACCAACGCGCCCCTGCATCAGAAGCAGGATGGAGAGCTCGTCCTTCCAGACCCTAAGGTATGACGCTACGGGGAAGCACAGAAGGGTTTTGAGGAGGGTGGGAGGGGTAAGTGGGAGGCCGATTGCATTACCCCGCAGACAGTTAACCCCATATTCTCACCTACAGAAGGATACTTCTGCGAGTCAGACAAGCCAGATCTGGGGCCCGGTCCAGTCCGTCTTCTGAACCCTGCGCATCACCTTAGACGAGGTCACAGCAGCACGAACCAGGCCAGCGCCCCCGTGGGAGTCAGGTGAGCGTTACAGCACATGGCTAATCTTTACACTACTGTGTAAATGTGACACATGGCAAATCTTCACAATTCTACCTAAATGTGATGCATGGCTAATCTTCACAATGCTACCTAAATGTGATGCATGGCTAATCTTCACAATTCTTCCTAAATGTGACGCATGGCTATTCTTCACAGATCTATCCAAATGAAACGCATTGCTAATCTTCCTAATATGTCTGTTGTAACACATTTCCTGCTCCAAAAATACATTTGGGTGCAACACATTGAATTTTTCGCAAAATACATCTAAATTCTGCATGGTGTCTGCCCCTCAGTATACATGTAGGTGCAACACATTTCCTTCCACAATTCAGTACAATGGCCAACTATGAGGTGTATCAAAATGGCTGACTATGGAGGATAGCACAATTCAACTTAGATGCCAACTATGTCAGCACCACTTACAGAGTAGTAATACTGTAAAAGTGGCTAGGTTTCTGGAGCACAGTAATGGCTGTTCTACCTGGCCATATCGCCTAACGATGGCTAGTTACAGGGCGTGATAAGGTTCAACACAAATTAGCTATGGTGCGGAACATAATGGCTAACTATGGGGCACAGCACAGTTATATTCCAGAGCGCAGCAGGGGCATATAACAAAGCTATACCAACAGTTCAGGCGTGAAGTATGGCTAACGAACGTAAGATAGGCTCCATCTAGAGTATGGCTATTTTACACACTTAGACTGAGTGCCAAAATGGCTAACTTACACAATTAGGCTTGATAACAGGTAATAAGTGTAGTGGGGGGTTTCTGCAGTAGAGTAATGGCTGTAATTTTCACCAACACCACACTTACCTTACCCGTCGGTGTAGGTTGTCTACATTAGGCATCCCAGACTAACACAGGCAAACACAGAGTGGACCTGCTTCTTCGGGAGCTGCCCTTTGCCTCTGGCCCTTAGTTGAGGGATGCCTGGGCAAGGCTGCCCTGGTGCTGAATGGTGTTTCCTGTTCATGTGACCAAGGACACAGGCCAATCGGAGGGAGTGACAGCAGGCTGCAGCCTATGAATTACTAACTGCAAGCCAGGGAAACTACTGACAAAAGACAAGCACACCAGCAGAAAAAAACTATTTGTAATTTCCACTTAAAACACAAATAAAGCCACCCCAAAAGACCTCAAACAGGCTGGAAGTGTATGACCAGGTGCTTGCTGTACAGGATGCCTATGGATTGCTAACTGCAAGCCAGGAGAAACTACAGACAATGGACAGCCAACTCTGACTCCCTCAGCCAATTGCTACCAATATTAGAGGGGAGAGGAAAAGGGAACTGAAACAAACAAAGGACTACACCCCCCAAGGCAGACCTCTCTAGAAGTTGAAACAGCAGGAAAAAAAACAATTTGTAAAATCCACTTAAAACACACAGATAAAACCCTCCAAAAAGAATTCAAACAGGCTGGAAACTTATTACCAGGTGATTGCTGTGCAGGATGCCTATGGATTGCTAACTCCAAGCCAAACACACCAGCAGAAACAACGATTTGTAATTTTCACTTTAAACACTGATAAAAACTCCCCAAAAGACCCCAAACAGGCTGAAAACATCTTACCAGGTGCCTGCTGCACAGGATGCCTATGGATTACTAACTGCAAGCCAGGGGAAACTACAGACAATGGACGGGCAACCCTGACTCCCTGAAAGAGGGTGTGCCCTAACATAGGTGCCTTGCTTGCTGCACCTTAGGAAACTAAGCTTCACCTCCTTGGTGAGGCCCAACAAATGTCACACATGTCTAGGGCGGTGTTGTGTCTTGGTTGCCTGTCCTGTTTATCTCTATGAGTGAGAGACGCAATGTTAATTTGTGCAGAGAGAATTCGATCTCAGAGAATGCTGGGTGAGTGCGTTTGATTGGATGTTCTATGAGTGGGTGTGTCTGTTGGTGCTGGGCTTAGCTGAGAGAGGCGGCTGGTGGTGTCTCCTGTCTTTATGTTTAATCCCAGGCTTGCAAATTAACCAAGGGCCTAATGCTGCAAATAAAACCTAAGTAATCTCCTGGAGCATCCTGCTTTATCTCTGCTTGAAATCATGATGTCAGTTGTAACACGTTGTTTGTGTTTCACTGCAGAAAAGACACTGCTTAGCAGTTCAGACTCTGTTGCAACTGGAAGCAGCACCCATTCTTATGGCTAGTCCACTTCCACAATAGTGCAGAAGTGCTGAGAAACAGTGTTGTAAGAGGTTACCCAAAGAAATGCCAGTGGCAAAGATTAATTTTAAAACTTCAACCCATTACTTTTTATTTGTTTTACCATTTCAACTGTAAAGCACATTGGGCCTCATTATGAGTCCGGCGTTAGCCATGCCAGTAAATACCGGCACTGCCGCCGCTGGAGTCATGAATTTACCGGCGCCTGGCAATGGGCAATGGGCAATTACCGGGGCATTCCGGCCCCGGCAGACCAGGTAATTGCCCATTGCTGGGTGCCGGTATTTATTACTCCCCATTCCCATTTGAGTCCCACTGGACTCAATGGGAATCGGGAGTCCGGATGCACCCGCACCATTCATGAATGGTGCCAGTGCATCCGTTGAGGTCTGCTCACGTGTGCCGGTGTGCCTGCCAGGTCAGACCTGGCAGGAGGGAAGGCACCCGCAAGCAGTACTCGTATTTTGCTGGTCCGGTAACAACGGTACCAGCAAGCTTACCGGTACCATTGTTACTGGACCGGCAAGCTTGTAATGAGGCCCATTGTGTTATATACTGTGTTATAGGTTATATGTTATGTTAATGATTTGTATACTGTACCAATTTACCACCATAACAGTCTGCATGCAAACTAAATTGCCTCTAGGCATGATAAGTCACATACAAAGGCCAGGGTGAAAGTTAATATTCAGGAGAAATATTGACAAAGTGAGGTCTTAACTGCCTTCCTAAAGATAGACATGCTTGGCTACAGCCATGCATACAACGGGAATGAATTCCAGATGTTAACAGCCTTTGGTGAAAAAAAGTCTATCACCTCTGCTTGTGTATTTAAAACGTGGGGTCTCTAACAAGTAAGAATCCACAGAACACATATTAAACAAGGGAAGGTATGGATAAAGGTTTGGAACAAGGGAAGGAATGGCCAGATTGTGAAAACACTGGAATAGAAGGGAACAGATCTTAAGCAAAATTGTCCTCTAGGCAATTAAATTAATGTCGCAGTACAGAGCATACTTTATGCAAGCCAATATGCAATCAGGCAGCAGCATTTTGGACAGACTGGAGACACTAGATGTGCAGAATAGGGATATAGGTGGCATAATTGAGCTTGGAGTTTAGAGATCCCACTGCAACACGGTAAAGATTGCTAGGAATATAAGGAAGGGTGCGCCCAGGTTGTGGCAGTTTAAAAAATGAGCTTTGGATAACAGGGCCAATTTGGGCATTTAAACTCAGATTGGCCTTCCAGATCACCCTCAGGTTTATTAATTTCTCTGCAAATTTAGGGAAGTGGCTTAGAAAGGATGAGAGGCCAGTGAGGTAGAAAGTATTGCTAGCTGATGTGGAGCACCTATGTTTCAGCTGAGTTAAGTTTTAGCTCACTTTCCCTCATCCATTGACTGACAAGTTCTAGGTGAGAGATGGTCTCTGAAAGGTCAGAGAAATTGTGATCAGGGTCCTTGTCATATAACAGGATGTCATCAGCCTAAGAATTGTAGTAGAGGCCCAAATAATGATGAAGCGACTAATATATATGTTAAAAACTAAGGAGAACCAATTGAAGGCCTGAGAGACCTCACTGTCCACCAATTCAGCTCGACAACTGAAAGGTCTGCTGTGGAATTGATGTTCCTGATTACTCAGGATGTAGCAATACCATTCTAAAGGAATCCCTTTATGGAGACAATCTTTGATAACTAGTCAAGAAGAAGTTCATTTTGCACGGTATCAAAGGCCCTCGAGAGATGTAACACAATAAGAAGAGAACATATTTCATTATCTGCCTGTATACCAGTTTCATCACAGACTGACAGCATGGCACTTTGAGTCCCATGCATCAAGCAAAAACATGATTGAAAGATATCTAAAGACATATAACATTTTTAAAACATCTTGGAGCTGGCTCGTCACTATTTTCTACGGTATCTTGAAAACTTGGCTATGGGATGAAAGTTATTAGAAATGTATGGATCTAGCAAAGGTTTTATTAATAGAGCTGTCAAAATCACTTGTTTTGTCGACTGCATATCCACGGTGATAGAGAAGGACAGATTGACCAAATGTGACACCCGTGTCAAAAACGGAAGAGTGAGATTTAGCTTTCATGGCAGGGGTAGCATTAGCTAAGCTGACAGAAGGTCAAAGGGAGATGAGAAGAGGAAAAATGTTACACTGACCTATTTCTTTAAAAGTAAGAGGCATGGGAGGAACTTCAAAGATGGAAGTGCCAGATGTGGCGGGATGCCCAGACCCCCATTAATTAGCTATACCAAATTGCATATCTTTGATATTTTTAAAGGAAGAAACTTTTCTTGCAGCATGTCTGAGATGCTGTTGGGGCATCATTACTACAAATGGGGTTCAGGATGTCTTGTACAATTCTATAGAGATCTTTAGACATGCTTGGACCTGTAGATAATTTTGCTTGAAAAATGTCTCTTAGCATTGAAGATTGTTAGCAGAATTATAGGGCTTCCTTCAAGAAGGCCCAACCAGGCAGATTGGTCTGAGAATTTCACCATCTAGTTTCCTGGTGCCTGCAGCTCCGCTTGAGCAACAGGATTTCAGTTGAAACACATGCGAGCTCTTAAAAGATGAGGGATACTTAATCCCAAAGTAGAGAAAGTTCAAGAAAGCTTATCAGACACAATATTCAGACCCTGGGAGATGAGAGAATGGCACGTTTTTAATACATAGGTTATCATTAATCATAATGTTAACTGGGAGAAGTTCTGCTGAAGTCAAGATAAAGATGTGGGGCAAACAGCTTACAGTAGCCACAAGTATTTGTAATGACCAGACCACCTCCTCGTCTGAGTTTGTGATTAACCTATGCAATAGTTTTCACAAAACGGTGTGTGAAACACTCCCAAGCAGTTATTCATAGGCCAAGTGTCCATGATAAAAAGAAAATATAAATTGCCCTCACCGATGGTATCGGCTCCTTGGCAAACATTGGCAATCACAGACCTGGTATTAAGGACTCCACAACAGTGTTCTAAAATCACAATACGAGGGAGAATTCAGAGTGTGTATTTACGGGACACTAAGTGAATGGGAGACATCACACCAGCAGAGAGCAGGATTGCTAAAATGGAGCCCTTACCATGATTTAAATGGAGAGGAAATCCCCTGGATAAAGTCTCTGAATGTCACTTGTTAGGGCCAGTACGTCCTTAGACATTATATCAAATGATAACAGCAGCAGGAAGGCTGGCTGTAGATTAACCAGTTGGTGAACAGCACATACCCCCACTCCACACCTAGACAGGCCCTTACAGGCTTGGTGTAAGCACATAGGCAATTCTTTTAAGCCCTGTGGTGATGGTTGACATTGTAGTTCCACAATGGGCCCATAGTAAAATAGGAAACAGATCATATTTCCATGATGCCTGTGCCCTCAATATTTGCCAGCATTGCCCACGTTATAGCAATGCCAATGTAAAACAGGTTCATGGTGTCAAAATATACCATCATTCCCACTGGAAGCACACGTCTATGATGCCCATGCCCATAAAATATGCTTGCATTGCAATTGTAAAACTCTTTTGTGGTGCATAAATCCACACAGGATATGCTAATATTGCCACTATAAAACATGTTCATGGTTCCTGTGCCCTCAATTAATGTCAGTATTGCCAATGAAAAATATGTCTGTGATGCATGTCCTCACATTATAATCCAACATTGCTACTGCAAAATACTGTAATGATAGATATTCCTGCATTGTTCTGTATAATACATGCATGATGCCTGTTCCCAAAATGCATGCAAACATTCCGCCTGTAAAACATTTTCATGCAGATTCTGATGGTAATGGTGGCTAGCGTTGCCACAGAGAAACATGTTCACCATTGCCTCTGTAAAGCACTTTCAGAATGATTGTACCCACAATAAATATGCCAGTATTGCCACAATAATACAATTTTTAATGTCTGCCCTCACAATACATGATAGCATCTATTGTGAGCAATCTAACTGTAAAACTCTTTCATTAAACATGTCCACAATATAGTCCAAAAACATAGTGAGCTGACTGCACTCGGAATACAATTAATACATGAAAATAATTAATTTCATGTGTGAAAGAAAATCCCAGCTTCAAGACTAAGAATCATTTAAAGCAGAATATATAATCAAAAGGAGAAACCCTAAACATATACAATAAAATACAATAACACCAATATCAATTGATAACAAATAAACAATTATACATATGAAAGGAGTATTACAATTTCAAATAGTATGCTTAATTGCTCAACGGATTTAATTCTAAACCTTCTATTTTATACAAACAATGTAATAAACCAATGAAATTAAATTATTTATATCATAGGTTATTTATTCTGGAGCGCTATTCTTTTCAGCAAACTCTTGGGTGACACATGCATTTCGTCACATACACTGCTTTATGGCATGCATTCCTCAAGGAGTGAATAATAATTCAATTAAGACCACCTCCTCTGGAAGGGATGACAGATTCCAACAAGGGGCACCTTGCTATACCCACAAGAGTATCTTCTCAAACAGAGATCGAATGTCCTCTTAGTCTATAAATTCACTGATTTTGCAGGGTAATTCCTCATAGTTTCCCTATGGTACATTCAACATGTCCAAATAGTACAGTTTAATCATACATTTGAAGACACCATGCCGCAAACAAATAGCGTCCATGCTATTTTTCGAGTTAATGTGGCCCTTTTAGAGTTTTCTATATAAACAGGAATTAATCAAAAGTATGGTTGGTTTAATATTATCGGTTATACAGTACCAATCCTGAATTTAATGACGTGTGGGAAACAAAAACGGTTAAGTGAAATATTCCAATATTCTCTGTGTGTTCTTAGTTCTTTAGCTCTTACTCATCTTTGAAGTGTGGGCTTGTTTCCTTAATTTTGTTGATATAACCAACAATGCATGCCAGAATTGATATTGTAATTGCATTGATAGTGACCCCAATAAATGCAAGCGTTGCCACTGTCAGCACATTTCCATGAGGCCTGTTTCTGCTATAAATTCAAGCTTTGCCAATTCCAGCACATGTTTAGGATGCCTGTGTGTGATGCTGGAAATGCATCGGAGGGACAGGGCCTCCGAATCCTTGTCCTTTATTGCTTTTTATCATGTGTTCTGACTTGTTTTCCGCACGGTTTGGTGAACAGACCCTTGGTATACCCTTATGGCACCCATGGGTGGGTGTACGACCCTGTACTCCTAGTGTATGTTTTTGGGCACCTGTGTGTGGCCCACACAGCAGGGTATGGGCTGGTGGCAGCTCTGCGCTGAATTGACAGGTGCCCTGAGCATCCTCCATTTTGGGATGCCCAGGCCCTGTCATTGGAATCAGTAGATTGCTGATAGAGACAAGATGGCCCCTGTGGCCTCTTGCCTTCCATCACCTGTTAACTTGGTTTTCCCAAAGTCCCGGGAAGCCCTGACTCTGTTCCTTCCCTTTGACTGGCTGTTGGGTGGAAGTTCCATATATGGTAGTGTGGGGAAGTGACGACCAGACTGGCTGGAGCCTTCCCAACGACCGTATGTTGTGGGTACGCCCATGGGGTGGGACCTGGGTGAATGGAGTGTGTGACAAATACGCATTCTGTGTTATGGGTGTCTAGTATCTGGTGTTTGACACAATGACTGAGACAGCCCTGCCCGAAACTGGTATGAATGCAGTGTGTAGTGCTGAATGGCAGAGTACTTGTCCGAATCCACATTCTGTGTTGAGTGTCTGGATGGATAAAAATGGCCTGAATGCACTGTGCACCTGATTGGCTGCCTGACTGCCTGAATGCCCTTCTGAGTGATTGGTTGCCTGGGTGTGACTCAGCAGAATGAATAGGCGATCAACAGTATATCTGGGGGCCTCTCACTTCTAGAAATCATTCAGAAGCTGAAGTTGATACTTGATGCTTACTCTCTAAGCCGAGCCGGAAGAAGAAGGTGAACCGCTGTCCCCTTCCGTGTAATCTGAAGCTGCTGTGCCTTCAAGAACTGATCCAAGGGAGGACCTGGTAAGGAGACCTCTCCCCGAGCTATGAGGGACCATCGTGCACCTGCTGATCTTTGCCAAAGCTCCCTGGTAGACAGACCTACGAAAGGCTGCCGACCGGAGAAGGGGACCGCTGAGGAGCACGAAGGAAGGCACCGGACAGCCGCCCACCATCGACGACCGCTGGAGCCGCCGTGCTCCCGTTACCTAAGAACATTTGATCCAAGGACTCCCTTGTTCATCCTCGCTCGTCAATGAGCATCGCAAGGACCGAAGCTGCTGCCTCAACAACAACGTTCACCCTTTCTTCATCTCGGAAGTTCGATGACCCGTGGCTCCTGCTTGAAAGGGAGTGCACTCAAGAAGGGCCCGTCGATTCCCCGACGAAGAATTCTACAACACAAGGTACATTTGGGTTGCAGAACTATAGAAGAAGATAAGACTCTAATAGACAATATATGGACTGGGCTTGTAGTGCATCTTCGTTTACAGGTTGCGCAGGTGGGGGGATCCTCATACAGAACTGTGTCTAGGTAACGGGGCCGGTATTCTGCCAATTGTCTAACCAACTTGTCTTCCTCCTAAGTCTATGGTTGATATTGTTTTGCTGTGTTGATTCATATGCTATTTGAACTGAGTACAGTTGATGCATTTTAATGGAATCAGAGTAATAGTGGTACCACCTAGAACTGTATATATTTACCATTTTAGAATTGTCGGAGCACTAAGTATATTATCGTGATAGAGTATGTAACATTGAACCTTATTTATATAAAGACTGTGTTTTAACTAAAAAGTGTGTGGAAATTACTTTGTGGGTACTTGGGGACTACACTGTACTTAAGAACCAGCCTGCATCACCTCCTTAGAAGCTAGGCCTTGATTGCTCGTCCATTGCTACCAACAATAGAGAATCTTGGCTGGAGTCCTCTGTGCCTCTACTCTGCTGTATAGAGAGCAGGAGCACAGACACCCCCCTCCAGAGGTTGCTTTACACTGTGCCCATAACATATGGCACATTGTCACTTCCAAATGTATACATGATGTACATGCCAGCATTGCCACTCTACAACATTCATGATGAATGTTACCATGATACATGTAACAAGCATATATTCGTGGTGTCTGTACCCACAATATATGCAAGCTGTTCCACTGTGGGCACATTTCCAATATATGCCAGATTGCCACTGTAAAATTCCTTCATGGTGCATATGACAGCATTGCTACTGTAAATTATATCCATGATGCCTGTGGCCATAATATATGCCAGAATTGCCACTCAAAGCATACGTTCATGACGCCTCTGTTCCTCAATATATGTCAGCATTGGCACTATAAAATGCTTTCCTGATGTTTGTGCCAAACATGTACACCAGTATTGCCACTGTAAAAAACATAAATGGTACATGTGACCAAAATTAAAGCTTGCATTGCCACGGTTGCATAGCCCCCCTCCGAGAGGGTCATGAAAGGACACTAGCCATCTCCATGGAGGGGGCCATGGGAAGTCATCTTTATTTTTATTGTGTAACAACTGAATATCAGTTTTTCACAAATACAAAATTAATAAAACATGTCCATACATACAGTCATGAACAAAATCTAAAATACGTCAAATATCTTTACATGATTATCTAACAAAACAGACTGTACTTAGATAAAAAAAAAATAAAGAGATGTAAATATACCATGTTGTTAATGATAATTTTCAATAAACCCGGACAGCTTCAGAACCCTTATTACCTTTTGAGTCAAAGATGTTTCATGGCCTGCTATTAGCCTATCCCAGAGCGTAGCTGAGGTCAAACGCCCCGCCGACACTATGAACTGCCGAAAATACCCCAATCTTACATCCAGAATCCCCCCACATTCCATCAATATGTTTTATAGACTGCCTGCTCAAATGCTTGCAGCCAGGGCATAATGTTTCTGCACCTTTGGCTCGCCCACACCTGAACAACACCTCCCCAATGTGAACCAGATTAATTGGAAGTCAACTATTATGCACTATGACCCGGGGCAAAAGGGGATCTCCAAGAGCCCACCCAATGCCCCTTTGCAAAATTACGTAAGACACCCCACCATCATAGTGCAACTGTAGTGAGCCGGTGTATGATTTGTTATGTTGACAGCAGAGAGATAGTCTGAAACATTACTGAGACAGGAAGAAAAGAAACATAAGGTAATCAGAATGCAGAGAGAAGTTTATGACTGTCACTAAATGGCAAATAAAGAGACTGTACATGTTGCATTCACATAGTCACCATTTTCTCAGAATGGGCGAACCCCACACCAGTCCCAAGTCTCTGTAAACCCAATAGTTGAGCACACAGTGGAGTACAAGCAGTACAAGCAGTGGCAGCTGGTTAATATTTTAATTGAAGGGGTAAACATCACCCATGAATCTGTGCAAGCGACAGAGTGTAGTGAAGGAGCCCAAACCAACCAAGATGGTTTAGGGGAATTGTACTATAGAATTATTTGAAAATGATGGACTAAAATTATGCAGTTCAAGCTACACTTTCTGTGAATATTTTGATAAAAACCCACACCGTTTTCAATTGGTTTTGTAGGGTTACAAATTAAAAAAATCCAAAGTGCCAGGTCGCCAACAGTGCACAGAAGGATTTTCCAGTACATTTGTCCAGACTATATGCCAGTATTTTTCCAGTGTAAAGAAACATTTTCCTTCTGTCTGTGCCCAAACATGACCATGCTGGCACACCAATATATAACAGTTTCATCATGTGAGAACAATGTCATGTTTGCTTTGCCCACAATGCTCGCAATGATACCGAAACAAAGTCCAGTATCCCCTTATAAGAACACTTAAGTTGGCTTTGCCCATAATGCCAGTACAAATGGCATGCATTTATAAGAAAAATTGTCTATGCTGGCTGCAACTATATTGGCCTGCATCCCCACATCAGAACACTCATTATGTTGTTTTTTCCTATAATGTCAGTAACAATGCCGTGCCACTGTAAGAAAGCATGTCCATGATGGCTGCACCAATGTCCTCATGTGAAAAAACTCATCATGTTGACATTAACAAAAATATATTCAGATATTTATAAACCTCTATTTCTTTATAGCACTATGAATATCACATTTCCTTATATGCCACTTGCCGACTAAAATAGTTAATACTTTTGCCACACATATGCAGCATAACTCACTGTGCATGTATTTTCTCCAATATCAACAACTATTGGTATAGAAGAAAGTTTACACATATAATTACATTTCACATTTCTTGCATTTCCTAGATATTTCCAATTAGCAATGTGTACCCTTGTACAATGTGGTGTGGTTGTTTTCTAGCATATTCTTGTAAATGAAATACAAGCTCTGGTAGGTGCATCAAAATCTAAAGGATTGGATTGAGGGAAGATGTGCTATCAATTTAGAATATTAATTTAGCTACACATCCTAGGAACATGGTATTGTGATTTCCTGAAGATATAACATGTACCCCTACCCCTTTACTTCAGAGATTGGAATTATCCAATACTGGGGTCCCCCCTTTCAGTGATATGTCATGAGTGGGTTGTGGATGTTCATTTAAAATTGCATCCTTTTCTATGGGAATGAAGTGGTTCAGCTAAGCTCCCTTTCATCTCACTATCTCTTTTTAAATACCAAGACCCTCACAGGTCTTGATTTATACATTCTCTGTTAGGCTTTGGAATGTGGCCACCAATAATCAGCCTTCGTTTTTCTGTAAACCTGTGAAAAACACACAAAGTTCAATAAACTTGGCTTTGGTTGCAATGGTCTCTATGCCCTGCACAGAAATGCAATTGAGTTCCAGTTTAGATACATTTTCAGCTGGCTTTAAATATGTTATGTAAGCAGCATACCTTTCACTCTAAAATGCTGCAACATTCTACTTGTTTTCAATTGGTTATAGTTGTCAGAGACTACATGCTGTGTGCAGAAAACTGCTAATTGTTCTACACTAAATCAGATCTCAGTTGGGTTTGAATGTAATGAGAAAGAAAGTGTGATTATTGTATCCATGGCAACCATTACACGGACCATTATGGACAGGCAATACAAGGCTTCTCTGGGTTTAGTCCACCCGCTCATGCTAAATGTTGTGCTGCTGTATATCTCATTGAATAGGTAGTATTAGGGGACAGATCATCTTATTGATTGATGTTGGGGGCTGTTGTATGGATTCATTGTTCAGCCTGAAAAAGATCTTGGACACTCGGAACGACTAATTTTCTACACACTGACTAGGGTTGGATTGACATTGTTGCTTTCCCTGAGTTGTCCATGGGCTTGGCTACATATAGGCGTCCACAAACAATGGAAGTGGTGATGGGAGGGGGGGCCCTGACATATATATGCATTGGACCGATGCTCTGTATGAGAGGGAGTTGTGATGCCTAGGCTCATTGTGTGTAGCTGTCTGTGCGCCCGATTGTTCAGGGTATACGGCTACAGTTATATGGGTGGCTGCAGAGTTGGGTGGTGTGGGATTTGGAGTCCTGATGGTGGGCAGCTTCTCTGTGTTGCACAGGTACCTGATATGGTTATGGATTTGCAGGCAGTGTTTCTGCTTTGTGATGACGGAAAGTACAACCTGTGTGGACCTTCGGGTCATCTTGAGATGTAAGCGTCATTTCTCCTGTTACCTTGATTTTATCTATGGCTCAGTCATTTGTTTCTTCAATGGAGGGGTTGGATTAAGGCAGATTACATTATTTGATTTAATCACTATGAAGATGTGATTGGTCTGATTTGTTTTGTGATGCCTTTGATTCTAGGTGGGGCAGTACATGATGGATGCTTTTATTGTTACCTGCTAGTATGTTTTTGTTAGTTGGTCATATTGGCTAAACTGCAGTTATTTTGGGAATTTTTTGATGTCAGAATGGGTGGTTTTATAGAAGTTAATCTAGAGACATTAGGTCAGCTTACAGTTTGCCCGCGGAAGGGAACATTATTGAAGTTTCATTATTGGCTTAAGGATTATAGGGAGTTGAGCTCTTAGTTGGTGAGAACACGGTTTAGTTACTTGTTCTATTCTCAGTTCAACTCCATCTTGTGGCATGTTTTTTAGGTTAGGTTTTATTAGTTTTAGGGTTTTGTTGGTTTTTTCTTTTAAATGTTTTTTTTGGTTGAGTTTTTTTAGTCTTATTTTTCTTTGTGCTTTAAGGGGGTACGGATTTCGTGAGTCTCGCATGGCAGTTCAGACTCATTTGTCAAAAGATTCTTTACGGGAAGTGTCCTGGAACGTTAATGGATTGGGCAATCCAGTTAAAAGAAAAAAGGTCCTTACCCAATTGAAGTGTCTAAAGGCTGATGTAATCCTACTGCAAGAGACCCATTTGTCTAATGTTGAGGCAGTAAAGGTTGGGAATTGCTGGGGTGGACACATGCTCCATGCGACTTATAATTCCAGTTCAAGAGGGGTAACTGCTCTGTTTAAAAAGAATTTTCAAGGTAAAATTGTTAGTTCCAAGTCAGACAAGGAGGGTCGTTGGTTGCTATTCACGTTAGAAATACAAGATCTGGTGTTCACGGTTTGTAATATATATGCCCCGAATATGAACATTGATGTTTTCTTTCATGGTTTATTTTATTTATTTATTTGCATTTGTTAAGCGCGCTTGCAGCCCATAAGGCATCGAGGCGCTGTTACAGAGGATAAGAAAACTTAGGATTACAGACAGGTGCCAGGAGGGCTCTTAGTTACAGATTGGTAGGCATATATGCAGTGGACGATACAGGTTCAGGTTAAACAAAGAGCCTGGTTTTGATAGCCTTACGGAAGGCTAGGTGGGATTGAATGAGTCTTAGGTGAGGTGGCAGAGCGTTCCAGTGCGTGGCTGCTAGGGTGGGGAAGCTGGAGCCACCAGCGCGCACTTTCCAAGTAGTAGGCGTGACGATTGTGTTGGCATAGGGGGACCTGAGAGGTCTCTTGGCGGTGTGCCTAATAATTCTGTTGGTCAGGTAAGGAGGGGCAAGTTCGTGAAGGCATTTGTGTGTGAAAGCAAGAGTTTTAAAAACAATTCTCTCTTTGACAGGGAGCCAGTGTGCTTGCCTTCTGATTTCGGAGATATGGTTTCTTCTAGAGGTACCGGTAGCTGCCCTTAGCGCATTGTTCTGGGCTAGCTGCAGTTTGGCCAGGTTTTTGCTGGATGTCCCCACGAGGAGGGCATTACAGTAGTCAAGTCTTGACCCGATAATTGCCCTGGCAATCGTGAGGCAATTTTGACGGGCCAAGAAGGGCCTGGCTGCGTTGAGGACTTTGGAGTAGTAGGCTGAGGATGCAGCGATAGCATTTACCTGTTTATCCATGGACAGGTCGGAGTCAAGGTAGACTCCGAGTGTCTTAACATGGTTCGAGACCTTGATTTGAATGTTATCAATGGAGAAGGAGGCGTACTGATCTCCGAGGTTACCCAGAGTGAAGGGTGACCCAATGAGGAGGAGTTCGGTCTTTTCGCTGTTGAGGCACAGCCAATTCTCCGCCATCCAGGATTGGATGGTAGTGTAGATAGAGGTGAGGGTGTTGGAATCTGCTAGGTAGTCGCCCGTGAGTGGGATCAGTACCTGCGTATCGTCAGCATAGTTGGTATAAGAAATACCAAGGGCATCCAAGATGCTAAACAAGGGCCTAGGTTTAGGTCGTGAACTGTTGTTTATGGGAAATATGAGAGATTTGTTGATTTGTGGTGACTTGAACCTGGTGGTTGACCTAGCTCTAGATAGGAGTTGCAAAATGGGCAGGGATGGTAGGAAAAGAGACAGGGATTCCCTACACTTGTTTATGGATGATTTTGGATTGTCTGATGTTTGGAGGTTGAAGAACCGTGTGGGAGGGAATACACATTTCACTCCAGTGCACATGATCTATATTCTCGTTTAGACTTCGTGTTGACGAGTGGTGTGGTGACTCAGAACGTGGAGAATTGTGTGATTGACTCTATCGTGATTTCTGACCACGCGCCTATCATGTTATATATGTCTCTTAATTATGCCTCTATTAGATCCAGGGTTTGGAGGTTCAACACTATGATTATGAAAGAGGAAGGTTTGAGGGAAATGTTGATGAAAGAAGCTGAGGAGTATATTAGAACTAACATGAATGGTGAGGTGGGAATCAACACGGCGTGAGAGGCGTTCAAATGTGTGATGCGTGGTGTGGCAATGAAATTGTCTGGAATTCGTAAGAGGAAGAATGTTGAGGAAACTGAGAAGTTGAAAAATTCAATTAAGGTTCTGGAGAAGGGGCTAATGTGTAGATTTGATGCAGTGAGTTCAACCAAGTTACTGAAAATGAAATATGATTTGAACAAGATTTTGAGTGAAAAAGCAGAGTGCATGATTTTTAGAACCAAATGCAGGTATTATGAGGGAGGTGAAAAGTGTGGCACGCTTCTGGCCCATAGACTGAAACAGAGGGAGGCGAATAGAACAATTAAAGCTATTAACGGCAGGCAAGGTGTGACCAGAGACCCAGTTGAAATTAATGCCATATTCAGGAACTTCTATAAAGACTTGTATAGTGAACAATCTCTAACAGACTCGGATCGGATGAAGCAATTTTTTGAGTCTGTGGAGTTAAGACACTTGTCGGATACGGAGAAAAATATTCTGGAATCAGAGATCTCTCTTGATGAAGTGAAAATGGCTGTTTGGAGGCTCAGTTTGGGGAAGAGTCCTGGCCGGGACGGATTCCCGATCGAATTCTATCGAGGGATGCCGGAGGAGGTATTGGACCTGATGAGGGGGATGTTTAAAGATAGTAAACTGAAGGGTTTGCTACCAGCAACTTTGAGACATGCCACGATATCACTTTTGCATAAACAAGGTCGTCCTGAGATGGATGCCAGTAGTTATAGGCCGATCAGCCTGTTGAATTGCGATTCTAAAATCCTGTCAAAGATCCTGGCGAGCAGGTTGGAGACAATGCATCCTAGAATAATTCATTCTAGCCAGGCTGGTTTCATTAAAGGAAGGCACTCCTCTGTCAACATGAGAAAGCTGCTGCTTACCCTGGAAGTATGTCAAAAGAACGAGTTGGAGGCTGTTGCCTTGTCTCTGGATGCCGAGAAGGCATTCGACCGTGTGAGATGGAGTTTTATGATGAATACCATGGAGAGGATGAATTTTGGTCCTGTGTTTTTAAGCTGGATTCAGTTGTTGTATACAAATCCGACTGCGGAGGTCAACACAAATGGGATTATATCGGATAGTTTTGAACTGCAACGGGGGACTAGGCAAGGCTGTCCTTTATCTCCTCTACTGTCTATAATATCCATTGAACCTTTGGCAAAGGCGATTAGATCTAATGACAAGATAGTGGGAGTCAATTACAATGGAGTATGCCAGAAACTATGGCTGTATGCCGATGATTTACTGTTGGTCGTCCAGGAACTGGCTTCTTCTCTTCCAGAAGTGATGGGCTTGATTGAAGATTTCGGCCTGTTGTCAAATTATAAAGTCAACTGGACCAAATCGGAGGCTCTACCAGGTTCACACTTGACTAATTGTAGATAACTTGTGGATGTAGGTTTCAGATGGTGTCCGACACAAATGAAGTACTTGGGAATTCGGATCTCCGGGAACCTGAGGACCATGATGGGCCTGAATTTGGATATACTTCTGCAAAAATTAAGATTGGAATTGGACCGTTGGAGTGAGCTTGGCCTATCCATTGGCGGGAAAATGAATGCTATTAAGATGATTTTAGCTCCAAAGTTAAATTACATTCTGAATATGATCCCCCTTCCTGTCTGTAAACGGAATTGGAAAATGATTTCAAGTATTCTGCAGAACTTTTTATGGAGTAAGAAAACACCGAGATTAAAAATATGGAAGTTGCAGCTGCAAGAGGACAGAGGGGGATTGAATGTCCCAAATTTCGAACTATATCATCAAGCATTTTCATTGAGGCATGTCCTGCCCTTTTTGGAAGATATGGAAGATGAATGGGACGTGGCTGAGGCAAAGGGTGCTGGCCCCTTGCGCCCTCGGGCTCTCCTTTCCACTGTCACGACAGTTCGGGAAAACGTCTCTGTTCTAACAAGTTTCCTTAGAACCACATGGAGATCATATGAACAGTCTGCCGGGTTTATGCCTGGTAAGATGGGTATGTCATCAATCTGGTTGAACCCGGATATCAAACTGAACAATAAGACCTTGTTCTGGCCAGAGTGGTTCGCAGCAGGGATTGTTAAAGTTGAAGATCTTTTCGATCGGACCGCTTGGAAAACATTTTGGATTTTGAAACTAGAGTTTGATTTACCTACAGGTACTTATGGCAAATACAGAAAGTTAAGGAGAGCTGTGAACATTCGATCTTTGGTTATCTCTGATTTGGCTCTAACTATTCAACAGATTGGCAGAAGTGATCATTCAGCATCTAAAATGTATAAAATGTTGAGTGGTTTCACTAATGCTAATGCGAAGCTCCAGGACAAATGGTCTTGTTATCTGAGAGAAGAGATGACTGCAGAGAGGTGGAGTGACTTATGTAGGAATATTAAAAGAATGTCCCTGAATGTTGGAGAGAGATCCAGACAAGTAATGCTCTTGAATAGAGTTTTCTGGACACCAGTAAGACTTAAGGAACAAAATTTAACAGAGTCAGACAGCTGTTGGGGATGTGATCACTTTCGTGGCACTATGGAACAAATGCTATGGGAGTGTCACAGGGTGAGGAATTTCTGGTCGGATGTGACAAGTATGATGAACAAGGTTGTCAATGCAGATTTGGAATTTGAGTTTGAAACTCTAATACCTGGGGAATCCATCATGCTGGACGACCTAGGGAAACATCACATTACATGGATTTTACGTGGGGCTATGATGGCGAAAAAACTGATCCTGAGAAATTGGAAATCATATGTTCACCCGACGTTGAACATGTGGATGGAGGAGATGTATCGCACAAGCAATATTGAAAATGTGATATATTCTGTGAATGGGGAAGGACGTATTTTTGATAAAATATGGAAGGCCTTTTTGGATAAGGGTTAGTCAGTCGTTGGAGCTTCCTGTGTCGAGTTTGCCTGTATTCAGATAAGTAGACATGCGTGTTTCAATTTACTCATTATAATGTTCATGTCTTTTGCTTCTTGGTTTGTTGCTATGCCAAAGTTTTCTAGAAGGTTGTTTTCAGGTCAATGTTATGAATTGCTATTGCTTTTTGACTTTTGCATCACACCTTTTCTGCCCCCTTTTATTGATTTATTTATTATTATTATTATTTTTATTATTATTATTTTTGTAAATATTGTATTATTAATTTTTTTTTCTTCAATATATTTTTCATTATTATTGTATGGATAATTGTCTATTGTATCTCTTTGTTACACTGATTTCTTCTGTTAATATTTAATAAATTGGTTTAACAATAAAAAAAAAATTACAAAAAAATACAATGCTAAGGCATTCTATTTGGGATCAGAGTCTTACTTAATGGCTCCCCCTTACCGTACCACCCATTCCAGGGACTTTACACAGAGATTGTAACAGAGGACACATATTTAACTGCAGTGGGGCTTATTATATGCACTGTTAGATAATTATATTAAGGCACTGAGCCAGGATGGACCCTCACAGCCCCCAGGTAATCTGCCCACTATTCTAGGCTGATCCACTGTCTGCTTTTATCCACCTCTGGAAATCAGGTCTGCCTCAGGTCAAGTCTGCTTTAGGCTTCCTCTTGGACAAGACCCATGTTCTCTCCCATCTACAGATACTTTCCCAGCTCAGTACTCATCCAGTTGGAGAGAGGTTCCCCTTTCTGCAGCCTTCAAAATCGCAGTGCCCTATCCCCAATTAATGTCAGTTGGAATTTAAATAGACTCTCAGTTTCCCACACTATTTCATATTTGCATCACAGTTTCTGATTGGTTAAATCCTTCCAATGGCTTGCTTAACAGGTCCACACACCCAGAAAACACACTTCTCGATTTCATAAGTTGATCATGTTCTGGACAATTAAGACTCTTAATATTTTTCTCTTACATATCACCCATCAATGAAATATAGTTTTTTAGATTCCCACGATCCAGCTGAATTCATAAACAAGCGACTTGTATGTGTGAGATAATATTGAAAAAGCTATTCATATTTATAAATGTATCAACTATTAACAAATATCAATATTTTGTATTTAGTCTCATATTAACAGACAGGCTCTCGTGACTTCAGAACTGTAGTCCTTTTTCAAAAAGACCTATGCATTGTAAATATATACAAAATAATGCACCAAATAATGCTGATTTAAATGGTCAACTTTATTTCTGTTGAACTGTGCACATAAACACCTATATTAGCCTAATGAATCACGTGGCCTTTTGTGAAGCTAATAATTGATATGAGTGGTTAATATGTCCCTTTCCGAACCCTTCCACTAACTCCAGATAGGGAATTTTATAGAGAGGCAAAGTTTAGATTTCAAATACTTATGTGCAAACATTTTCCTTTTCAGCATCAAGGTTGGAAAGCAGGCCTGTTCATCATGTGACCAACAAGATCTTTATCAGGTGGTATGACACGTTATGACTCAACTAGAATGTATTTCAATATATTTTAGGAGCACGTCTCTTAAAATGAACTCAGGTGAGTGGGTGCAGCCCATTGATCAGAGACCTTGATCTGCCAGATGATCGAGCCATTCCCTGGAGCCCGGGACCTCCACCCATTTCATTAGTAATGGGTTTTCATGTAGGTTGAACAGAGGTTTTGTTTGTATCAGACTCACTGAAGAACCAGCAAACAAGTATTGGCAAAGCCAAAATGTAAAACACTGTTATTTTCCATCTAATATGTTAAGAATACCAACTTCTAGTGTGATTTATCATGTTTGTTTTAATTTATAATTATATCACAGAATTTCTCTCCCACTTTTTGTACAGAAAATCACAGTGCACTAGGGACTTGTACTACTGTCAGGGAAAGAAAAATGTTTTTACCTTTGAAGTTATTTCACATGCTTCGACTAAAATACATTGCAGAATAAATAGAAACATGATTAATTCTGCTGTGCTCCATTGGAAACAAATAGAATATGGGCTTATTCATTTAAAAGGTTTATTACGTTTCTTGTTTTGTTACATTCAAAATATATTTTGATGGTACAAACTGGATTTTCCTCTGTACTTTGCAACATTTCTCAATTAACATGTAGAAACAGGCATTAGTTTGTTGGCTTCATGCATTTTTCTCCACACAATTTGTAGGGAATGGTATTATATATTGTGAAATATTAACAGGATGCATGTTTCTTGTTTGTAGAGTTTAGTAAAGTACATTATGTTTGAATGCAGTAAATTACCTTACGTTCTCTCCATAGTTCAACGAAAGGTACAACAATATAAACACAGCAAGTCACTGTTTCAGCACTTGGCACTCTGATTCCGCCCTTTGAGTCTCTAACTTTCTTTCAATGTTTTTCCCCTACACATTACATCATACATGCTGTACTCTAATTCACACATGCACAATTACACATGTGCACTTAGGCAGACACAACCGCTTACATGAGTGGATACATATATACATACATTCATGTACACAAAGCTTTCTTTATGTACCTGAAGAGTGTATTAGCTCGTCCACAGCTCAGGAATGTCACCCCTCAGCACACACGCAGCCTGAATAGCCCTCCAGCTCCTATGTACCCCACAGGCAGCACCGGGAAATAGGGGGCGTGTTAATCAAATACCTCTCCCTTCCTCCTTCCTAGTTCCTGACATGCAGTACATAGCTAGAGTACATTCAGCTGATTACTACAGGACCTCTGAATGCATGGGGAATGCAAAAGAGTCCCCTGGATACTTTTGAACCATCAGTACTGCAGCCTTCATGCCAAGGGGAAGCAAAGCACACAGGCCTTGAATGGCCCATGTGTCATGCACACCTGGGGTACTCCATGGTAGGAGAATCCTAGTTTCTGTCACAACCCTATCACAACCCTGTTAGCCTGGAAGTGCTTCCTCAGCTCCATGCTGCAGTCGAGGGAGCACTCTGGGTTTTTAGTAGACTTGCTTAGGTCCTTCTTAATGGGTGGAAATTAATTGACCCATCGCTCATTATAGACAAACCACCATGATCAGAGGAAAATGCATGCATTATTGAGAGACTTGAAGCCGATGCCATAGTTTAGAAGAAGGCATAAAGAAGACAGTGGTGTAGACGAGACATTTACACTATTAAAAGGGGGAGAGGGATGTCTGTAGGCTGTAACTCAGAAGCTGGCAAGGACCACAGATTGGTGAGAAAGAGCTGCTTGATTAGCCTGCTGGTTTTTTTGGGCCGGATCCTGATGGGGGTTTTGTGAAGTATTATATTATTCACTTTATTTCATCAATAAAATTAACATAAAAGTAATGAAAAATCCCCAAATCATCAAATACAGCAGATACACCATAAAGACGTTGTTGCATTCAAACAGTCCATCAGAATATTTTTTTTAAAAAGAGCACTAATAATAACCTAAAAATATGTTGCTGGGCAATTACAATAATCAAATGTAAAGTAAAATAAGTGCTAGGAAAAAATTTAATTAGCAACGATTTCATAGCGTCAAAAAGTGCATGTGCCAAGTAACAATTTCGAATAACTCACTAAGCTAGGTTTGCATTTTTTTCAAGTTTGATTGCTGTTCAAATAATGCAATAGAATACAAAAGACCCTGAAAGCATAGAATGCCTCATGTACAAACAAACTTTAGAAATCCTAAGTGATGCGAAGTAGATCCTAGTTCCACAGGGCATTCACAAGGCATAGCAGAGCTCAGAAATGCTTCAACCCACAGCGGCTCACTGAGGAGCGCGGTATGCAGAGGGGCTAGGTTACTCTCAGCATTATCACTGTCCTTCATTTTAATTAGTCACTTATGTTATCTCACACAACAGAGCAGCTCAAAAAACACATTCCTCCTAGAAAGACAATCATGAAGCAAAGCAATACCAATGTTAGCGATTCATATGTATTTTTGAAAGTGTGTCTGTCTGTTTGTCTGTTATAGAAATTAAGGGTAACTATCTAGAGGGTTCTAAATGGGTCTAACAGGGGCACATTATTATAAGGAACCTAATGGTGCGGTTGAAAGTTGATAAAGTGGCCCCCCAGTGGATACAATTTCAACTAATGCTCATTTTACTTAATTTGAAGTTGTTAGAACTGATGCTAATTTTGCTTAACAACCATAACTTGCCTTGCTCAATAAACACCCCTATCATTAAGGCTCCAAAGTGGCCTAATGTGGCAACTTTTTATGAGGAATCTAACGGTGTGATTAAAAAAGTGGCACCCCCGGTAGATAATATTACAAGTGATGCCTATTTTGCTTAGCAAACAACCATAATACAAGCTAAACATGTGCCAAAGATTAGTACAAGAAATCTGGGGAAATGAAGGCAAGAAACTCTGGGCAATTAGTCTTAATAACACTCAAAAAGTAGACATTCCCAGTCACTGCAAAACCTGTAATTCAGTCATCATGCCACCCAAGAGATGATCTATTTTTGGAAACACCAGAACAGGAACAAGCTGGAAAGCAGTCTGATGCCGCCACACTTACAGCACAAAGACATCAGGAGACCCCTGAATAAAGGCAAAACAGGCAACAGCTCGATGCACCTAGGCATGCTTCAAACCGACAGCAAGAGACACCAGAGTAACCTCAATCAAGACTCCAAAGTAAAAGGGCAGGCAAGCTTAGGTAAACTTGTTTTCATGCCCATGTTGGAAACACACCCAACATTGTGCATACTGAGGTATTTAGTATCAATGTTAATCATTCCTAAGTATGTTCATATATGACTATGTAGATCTAGCCAATTTGTATGTCTCTTCGTTAACTGGTGGAAAACCGTATGAAAAGTGTGGTTACTTTTTAACCAAGGCAATGCCGTATATATCTGCTAGTTGATATATAAAATGCATCAGGATAAAAGTAATAAAACACATTCTCATCTAATAAAAAGATATATTATTTCTAAAATAAAGAAAGTGTTAACAGTAATAAAAACCAGTGAGGTACTTATAACAATGAAATCAGAGTAAAACCAATTATTTCTAACATGAGATTTATATCGTGCAAAAAGCCATTTTTTTTCAAGGTGCGTTTTGAATTACTATCAGTCTTCTCCACGCATTGGCTGTACATTTGGACAATACATATTGAATAGTTAACAGGCTAGTTCAATTCCCCAACCTTAGAGCTTCATTAATAGTTCTGATGCTATCAGAGTTAAACAATGGAAGAAGCAAGGTTTTAAAAGACGGGGCAAAAAGGGGAAGGAACAAGTTACTTACCTGTAACTGTTGTTCTCCAGCATGGGTCTGGCATGGATTCACATGCTCATGAATATTCCCCGTTGTCCTGTTGTGGCTGGGAATCCTCGGTAAAGAAAAAATCAGTTTAAGTTTAGTTTCTGAACTGTCTTTCTACTAGTAACCAATCACTGGTCTCTGGGTCATACTGCCCCCAGCCAAAGACTGCCCTCTACCGAAGCCCCTCCTCTGGCAGCCATCTTCAGATTTGGTAGCATGTAAAGTGGCAGTAGAAGAGCCACAGAGGGGTAGGGTTTGCATGTGAATCCATGCCAGACCCATGCTGCAGAACAACAGTTACAGGTAAGTAACTTGTTCCTTCTCCAGCATGGGGTCTGCCATGGAGTCATATGCTCATGAATACAAGAATACATTGCAGTACACACATGCACAACCACGGGAGGTGGCAAGGCTCAACATTAAGCATTTCAACAACTCAACATTAAGCATCTCTTACCTCCTCACCAGGCTCACCTTCAAGCAAACAGGTTGCGCAGCACTGGCTGGCCGACTCTGGACTCCTCCCTGGAATCCCGATTGATGATGTAGAATCTCGTGAAGGTGTGAGTCGACCTCCATGTAGCAGCCCTGCAGATATCCAGCAGGGGCTCACCAGACAAGAACGCTGTGGTAGCAGCGATTGCTCTGGTTGAATGGGCTCTCGGACGGCCAGGCAACGGTCGGTTTGCCAACCGGTGACAGTGCATGATGCAGCCGGAGAGCCATCTGGAAATGGAAGCCTTCGAGAGGGCCTTCCCTTGGTTCACAGGTCCAAAGTAGCTGTGATGTCTTCCGTAAGACTCTTCGTGCAGTCCACGTAGAACTTCAGCGCTCTAGCCACATCCAGCGAGTGCAAAGTCCTCTCAGCCGGCGACGAAGGCGACGGGAAGAAAACAGGTAACACCAAGGGCTCGTTGAGATGGAAGTCCGACGGCACCTTGAGCATGAAGGAGGGGTGCGTCCTCAGGAATACCCTTGTCTCGTGGAATGTCAGGTATGGAGGTTTACAGGAAAGGGCCTGGATCTCTCCCACTCGTCGTGCAGAGGTGATGGCCACAAGAAACGCTGTCTTCCACGACAGGAACTTCAACGGTGCCGAAAGCAGAGGCTCGAATGGCGGCCCCATGAGCCGGTCAGCACCACATTGAGCTCCCACGCCGGGCCAGAGCCTTCACCAGGGGGAACGATCGGAACAGTCCTTTCATGAACTCCTTCACCAGGCGATGAGACCACAGAGATGACCACCCCGGAGTTCTGCTGTAGCGGGAGATAGCCACCAGATGGATCTTGATGGAGGCATGTGCCAGCCCCGCCTTGGCTAGTGATAGCAAGTACGGCAGCACTTGAGGGGCCGTAATCCGCAGAGGGTTAATCTTCTGTGCATGGCACCAGACAGAGAACCTCTTCCATTTGTGTCCATAGCACTTGAGAGTCGAGGACGCTCTGGCCTTTGCAAGCACCTCCTTGCAGTCCGCCCGGATATCGTACCCTCCGAACTCTAGTGCTGCAGGTGCCAGGCCTGCAGGTTCAGCGATCCTGGGTCGTGACGGAGGATGGCGCCTCCTTCCCTGGCGAGAAGATCCGAGTCCGGCGGACGTTTGACCGGGGGGGTGCTGACATATCCAGAAGATCCGGGAACAAGATCTGCCTCGGCCACGCCGGTGCGACGAGGATCATCCTGCACCGGGACCGTCTGAGTTGAATGATGAGTCCCAGCAACAGCAGCAACGGGGGGAACGCATACAGGAACAGGCCATCCCAGGGGAATGAGAAGGCATCGCCCATGCTCCCCGGCTGGGGAAAGCCGCTGGCGAACCTCCAGCACTTGGTGTTCATCGCCGTCGCGAATAGGTCGATCTGGGGATTGCCCCATCGTTGGAATAGGAGATCCACTTGATCCTGCCGGAGTTCCCACTCATGACACGAGAACAGCTCCCTGCTGAGTGAGTTGGCGATGGTGTTCTTTATTCCTGGCAGATGGAAGGGCACCAGGAACATCCCTTGGGCAACAGCCCGGTGCCACAGATCCTGCGCTTTCTTGGATAGGGCTGGGGATCTGGTGCCCCCCTGCTTCCTGATGTAGAACCTCGTGGGGGTGTTGTCGGTGAAGACCCTCACCACCTTGCCCTTGAGGGACGGAAGGAACAACCTGAGGGCCCAGAACATGGCTTGGAGCTCCAGGATGTTGATGTGTAGTGACCTCTCCTGAGGGAGCCAAAGGCCTCTTACGTGGAGATCTCTGGTGTGCCCTCCCCATCCTTCCAGGGAGGCATCCGTCGTCACCGTTTCCTGATGTGCTGGGGTCTGGAAGTCCATGCCCGCCTCTAGATGCATGCGGGTGCCCCACCACTGGATCCCTTGGCGGAAAGTCTTGTTGAGTGAGATCCTGTCTTCGTAGCTGCGCCGCCACTTGCATCCAATGGGCGTCGAGGAACTCCTGCAGTGGACGCATCCGCAACCTGCATAGGCGCACGAGGTAGATACACAAGGACATCGTGCTGAGTAGGGACTTGATGGATCTCACCCTGGCCACGTCCATGGTCACCAGCCGTTGTACCCTGCCCAGGATGGCTTTCATCCTTTCTTCTGACGGCAAAGCTAATTGTGCCACTGTGTCGAGTCTGGCTCCTGGGAACAGGGCGTCTTGCAACGGTACCAAGTGGGATTTCGCGAAGTTGATCGAGAATCCCAGATCCGTGAGCAGTTGGACGGTCTTCGCTGTGTGATCGACGGTGAGTTCCCTTGACTATGCTCGGATGAGCCAATCATCCAGGTAGGGGTAGATGTGGATCCCCTGCAGGCGTGCTACGTCGCCACTGGTGCCAGGCACTTGGTGAAGACCCTGGGGGCTGACTTCAGTCCGAAGGGAAGGGCCTTGAACTGATAGTGTTGCCCTTGGACCACGAATCGTAGGAACTTTTGATGTCCTTTGAGAATGGGGATGTGGAAGTAGGCATCCTCCAAGTCCAGCGACGATAGAAAGTCGCCTTCCTCCAGCTGTCCCAGCACGTTCTGGAGGGTGACCATCTGGAATTTCTGGGACTTGATGTACTTGTTTAGACGACGAAGGTCCAGGATGGGTCGCCAACCGCCGGTCTTCTTTCGGATGAGGAAGTACTGCAAGTACACTCCAGAGCCCCGGAGCCTCTTCGGGACGAGTTCTATCATGCCCTTTTTCAGCATTGCTCGTACCTCCAGAATCAGCTGTGGAACATGGTTTTCCTTCCTGGCCACAGGTGGTAGACCGGGACACTTTCTTTGAAATTCCAGAGTGTGCCCGTGGGCCAGCGCGTCCAGCACCCAACGATCGGTGGAGATGGACGCCCACACGCTGACGAATTTCGCCAGCCAGCCTCCGACCGGGGTGCTTTGGTGGGGGTCTGATGCCACGGCCGGTTCAATCCTGCTTTGCCGAGGCCTTGGCGCCTTGGCCTCCTTGGTGATGACAATGTCTTCCAGCCTTGCTGCAGCCTCTGTAGGCCTCCTGCGATGATGAACGGGCCACTTGGCGGTACGATGAGGAACTGCCACCAAATCCTTTGGAGGCACCTTGAGACTTGCCTCCGGAGGTCCGAAAGGGTGGCCGTCGCTGATGGAGGCAACCCAAGGCCAGGGCCGTCTCGGTGTTTGCCTTGATGGCCTGCAGTGACTTGTTGGAAGAGCTCCAAAGCCATGGAGATTTATGATGTGGAAAGAGCCAATTCCGTCAGGGGGGGAGGCCCGTGCAGGAGATGATGGGAGAACCCTCCCGTCGTCACCACCGCTGTCGTCCGTCCCCGATGTCGCCGTCTCCATTCCCGTCTCGTCCCTCGGTGGAGGGGAAGAAGGTGAGGGCTGGAAAGGAGGGGAAGGATGGATTTGCCTCTGCTTGTTTGGTCTGCTTCCCGATGGTCCAGGCACAGCTGGATCATCCGCTGGGGGTAACGGCAACCTTTTCCTTATCTCCGTACACAGGGTCTAGATAGCCATCAAGATTGCTCCTGAGTTGTCCTGTGGCATAGGCACCGGTTGCGACGGGAGCGACGGCTGGGGAGTAGGGTCCTCCGTCTCCTCCACGATCTGCGGCTCCTCGTCGGCTCCACCGTCGCTTTCTATGTCCGCCTCGTCGGGATCCCTCCCGTAGGACCGTACTTCCTCGAACTTCTTGTCCAGGATCTTTGCGACGCCAACCAGCTCATCTTCCGAGGTGGTATCAGTGTCTGTTATGGCTACCGTGCCCCCCCCTCTTTCTACACCCGGGGTTTCACGGGGGTCTTATCGATAGGCTGAAAAGAGGATTCCCTCTGGGGTGGCAGGGAAACTCTAGTCCCGGAAGTCGCCTCCACTGGGGTAGCCTCCACAGGCTTCACCAGGGCCACCACGACTCCTTCGATCGAGGCTTTGGCCGCGTGAATCAGGGCCTTCGCGATTTTGGCCGTGCCTGAGGCCTTCACCTTGGGGGGAGGGTCGCTGCCTCGCTCCCCCTCTGCCGCCGTCAGGATCGACCAGGGCTTCTGCCAAAGCTTACCCGGGTTCTGCGACTTCCTCTTCACCGAGCCAGAGCGTTGGCTGGTGGTTGATGGTGTCGGTGGCGTTGCGCCCTTCCTGGCAGCCAAGGAGCCCAAACCATCGGTGCTCCCGGTGCCCGTGGACTCGCAGTGCTTTGCCTTTTGTTGGGCCCCCTTCGCCAGAGTGCCCTCAAAGGTCTTAGAAGACCGCTCAGACTTCTTCTTCTTCTCACCTGCTGCTGGGCATTTCCCCTCCAGCCAGTTGGTGAGCCGAACGTGACGATCCTTCATTGTCCGTTCGGGCATATTCTTACAAAATGCACAGTCCTTCTCCACGTGCGATTTGTCATTGTGAAAGCAGTAGAGGCACCGAGAGTGCTCATCTTTCTTGAAGACATTCTGTAATCCGCATCCAGGGCAGCTCCTGAACAGCTTGGATCCAGGCGTCGTGTTTCCTTTGTCCTGGGTCATGTCCACGCGGGGTAGGCCTCAAAGATCTTCCATAATCCTCCAAGAAGTGAAAACTCGATGAAATTCACCCTAGAGGGGCGTAGAAAAATTCCGAAATGGGTCCCCGTTGATCGGAAGTAGAATCGGTGAAGCTTGAGGCTTGATTGACCGAAAAAATAAGAGTAAACTCTTCGAAAAAACGCAAAACGCAGTAAAAGGTCGAGAGCTATAGCACAAGGATCCCAACACTTGAACGTGCAGTAAAAATCTGAAGATGGCTGCCAGAGGAGGGGCTTAGGTAGAGGGCAGTCATTGGCTGGGGGCAGTATGACCCAGAGACCAGTGATTGGTTACTAGTAGAAAGACAGTTCAGAAACAAAACTGAAACTGATTTTTTCTTTACCGAGGATTCCCAGCCTGACGATGGGGAATATTCATGAGCATGTGAATCCATGCCAGACCCCATGCTGGAGAACATGTATAAAGGATTCTTGTAATCCCTCATTACATAAACATTTAGTTAGGCCATCTCTTCCCTTAATCAACTCCAAAATGAATTCGGTCACTAGAACAAAGCCCATTCAAATTCTTAAATTCTCACTTATTTATTGCTCTGTGCCAAGGTATTCTTCAAAAAGGGCACATTTTGATGGGTGAGATAGAACAGACCTTCTCATAGCCTTGTAGATGTTGTGTTTGGGGGGGGAATGCACAAAGTGAGAATATTGGATGAGGTGAGAGCAAAAATGTTGTAAGGATTTTGTCGGTGGTAAGGGATAAAGGGCTTTTGCTTACCTTGAGCGGCACCTAGATGACTGATGGCCACACTGACTTCCATATGACTCAGATTCCTTCCCTCTGTACCCCCTCTTTACACCGGCTCGGCCCTGATCTACCTCAATGCAACACCACATGCTTGTTCTGCCTCCCACTGTGGGAATAGCCCCTTAAAATCGAAGTCCAGCCATAGTAGCAGCCTTGGAACAAACATGCCCTCACTCGCCTTTCTCATAGTGCTAGTTCTAGTCTTTCTAGTAATTTGCACTTCCCATTGATGGTAACCTCCTGTCTCCTCTTGGGGTATCAACTTCAGCCTCTCCTGATATCTCTGAGTAACCATCTACTGAAGCTTCCAGGCAAGCTCCTCTTGAACATCTTCCTTTTGTTTCCAACCAACCACCTCCTTCTGTCTCCACCCAACTTCCTCCTTCTTATGTCTCAAACCAACCTCCTACTGCTGATGACTTATACCCGCCTCCTCTAATATCTTAATCCAACCTTGTTCTGTTGTCTCCATGCCATCTCCTACAGAAAAATCAAGCCAACCTCCACCTTGTGACTCAAACCAATGGGCTCCTCCTTTTAACTTAGATCAACTCCCCCAGATGCCGTAACCTAACCATCACCTGTTGTTTCCAACTCACCTCCTCCTGTTTTAGCTTCACCTCTTGTCTCCAACCTCCTCCTCCTTCCACTCTTCCTCCAAACTCCTGCTTCTTTCTCCAGCTCATTCCAAACTCATGGCACAGCTCTTTTTGCAAACAGCCACACACTGGACAACTGGGAGGCTGATTTTATAGAGCCCTGTGAACTCTCTGTTGGGCTTCCTGTCAGGGTCTGAACCTATGGATGAGAAAGAACAAGTGGCTGAGATGTGTGTCTCCTTTTAATTGCTTCACCTGGATTTGATTTGGATTTGTGGGGCCAGACCAAACCTTTAAAAAGTTGTATACCATCTTGGATTGTACTAACCTCTACAGTGCAGCCTTAAGATCTTCATGATGTTTTCTTGTTGTAAAAATATAGGGAGTTTGTACTCACACTCCACAGATATATTATAGGAAGGTGAACAAAATAAAAGCATATTTATATTTGATGCCACTTCCCCGCTTGTGTTTTGTGGCTTTCCCCTGCATGGTTGATTAGTTAAGGGGACTTGCTGTGCTAGTGCTGCTGGAATGACCGGTGTGCCTTTGTTGTCTGCGTGGGCTCGCTGGTCAAGTGCAGTAGAAGAATGTGGATTGTTGCAGGTATCAGAGTGGGCGTCGGCCATGGATGACGAAGGAGATTCAATTCTTTCTTAAATGGTTTCCTTCATTCTGAAAAGTTGGTTCTCTCAAAGGCACTTTATCTACCACATATTTATAGAAAGGACTTTGGTTTGGGGCCAAGAAAGATTGTGTATCATTGAGACCAATCTTATTCAAGTTCCCAAGTGTGGGAGATGCTCCCGCTAAAGGGTCAATGGCCCTGGATGGCCTTGTGTGGCTGTCCTCTGCCTTGGGATAGGGACTAAGTGTTGGTAAACAAGGATTCCTCGCCCAGCCATGTCTGAGCTCATCATCCAATCGCTTAGGGAGGCATCCGACTTCCTTAATCATCCTGTCAGATGGAGCCAGAATTAGCATGGGGACTTTGTCACGACGCCTAGGACACAACAAAAACACTTCATTACTGTAGTGTATTTGTATTTGGTTATTTATATAGCGCTCTTTCCCCACTTTTGTGGCCTCAATGTGCTTTTTCCTCGGTTGGAACGCCCTTGGTGACCATAGTCAATGTGGTTGGAAATTCTAGGGAGTTTATCTTAGGAGATGCATGTGTGCATGCTGCCGTTCTAAGACTTGGGTGGCTCGCAAGGCTCGACTAAGAAGCCCAGGAGAGGTTAGACACATGGATGGGTCCTGTTGAGGGTTGAAGATTGTTATTGTTGAGAGAGTCTATGTGAGGCCAACTATACCAGGTTCCTTTCGGGCGGTGGTTGCTGTATGCTAGTGGCAGAGGTGTTGGGGTAAATCAGGTGTTTCAGTCTGGACACCAACAAAACATTTAAACATGCACAAGCACTTCACAAAAGTAAGGTTGTCCCCTTGGGCTTCCACCGCATTAGATACCGCAGTGCAACAGGATCCTACTAATTTCCGAAAACACACCCAGGCTACACTGTAGGTAAATATTTTCCACAAACACAGTAAAGATCCAAAGATAAATTGTAACCCCTGTGTAAATTCTATCTCAGGTTGCAATCTACTATTTCCAACCCAGGGCTCACCAAGGATAGCAAATTACTCTGTTCAGAACTTGGATCTCTGAAGAGAGAACAGCAGTGAATTGAGCTGAGACGCAGTACTTTCATCATCCTCTATAATCAAGGAGTCAACAATCCCCCTCAAGTGCCTAAAGGAAGTGCTAAGGAAAGGAAACATGATTGTAGTGTTCAGGACCATGCACATAAGACATTGGACTTCCCCATTCATGAACAGCGCTCAGTTACAGTATCCTCAGGAGGATAGCTCAGGGGCTACATGTTTGCCTTGGAAGCAAGACCACACGGAGCAGCACAGGTTCTTCGATCCCCGGGTCCGCGCTTAGAAACCTCTGGGTATTAAGCGCGTTATAAATAACCTATCATATCATATCCAGGAAATGGTATACTGTACATCACTTACTTCTGCTGATGCTTAATTATCATATTCTGTGGGCGGGCTTTCCTTCCGATGTGCTCATGGATGGCAGACCACATGATGGAAATTCCAGAGTTGCTAGAAATTGCTGTATTCCTTCATGGTTATAACGTGAATTGAAAATCGCCTTCGGCTTGGTGCTCAACTCTGCGCTGATGATTTTAGGCATTGTGCAGCACCAGAAAAATGAGTACATCCGGTAAAGGTAGATCAAGAGTTTCAAAGCACAAAGAATACATTTGTGTCCATCTTCAAAAAGGCCATTTTCCTCCCGTGCCTTCCCTCCTTTATAGTGCCTGTGCCACTTTGGAGACAGAAACAGGGCTCGCTTTTATTATAAAAGAGCCCCCTTTCTATTTTCTATAGCCACTTTGTTTACTTTTGAAGCACTCGGTATTCACGCTCTGATAGCATTGAGCTCAGAGCACAATGATGTTCTTCAAACCTGAAGCACCCCTTTGCCCTTAGCACCCCGGACATTAGCGCCAGGTTGCCAATGCTGATAATTCCAATGTGGCTGGGGCTTACTAACTCAAAATGGAGCTATAGATCTTGTTAAACGCACTCACAATGAACTCAAACTGCAGGCAGTTACCAGATGGTATGGCCCACCAAACTGGTAACTGTCAGCAAATTGTGGACGAGGCCAGGAAAGTTTCTTTGCCCACCATATTACCTTGCACAAATCCTGCCGCTATGGTATGAGACAAAAATGAGAGACATAGCCCTGGTGCAGCGATGAGCTTCCATCTAGCATAAATGCGCAAATGTGTTGGGCGATACCACAGTCTGTCCCACTGTATGGTGTCATGGGGCCCTTTTAGGGAGGCTCTGAACAATGCGTGTGTATCAGGATATATTTTAGTTCTGTGTATGTTTGGTATCAAAATTACGGTTTGGGTCTCACAGTGATGCCGTAGTCTTTGCGCGGACCGGGGGTTCGAACCTGTGTTGCAAGGCGAGCATGTTGCCCCTGAGCTATCCTTCCAAGCGTGGGTGAAGCTCCTCTTAAATCGGTAATAGCACACTGCTCATGCCGTTTATCTGGGGGTAAGGGGAAAGCAGCGTCAATCAATCAATCAATCAATCAATCAGTTTCTTCTAAAGTGCACTATCACCAAAGGCATCATGGCGCTGTACAGAGATAGGGGAAGAAAGGCTGAGAGGCCGGCTCGCGTGAAAAGGAGGGCCTTGAGTCTTTGTTTAAACACTGGGGATGTTTATCAACACAAGTGTTCTCACACCAACTAAGGTTCCACTTCTTATTGTAAATGTAGCTCAGATAGGGAAACTAACAGCACATTTCTATATGTCCTACCTAACGACTGTGCTCTAACGCTTCTAACTGTGGTGTGTAAAAATATGTGCTCCGTATAAAAAGAAACGTCTGCTGGGGATTCCCAAGGCTCCCCAGCCTCTCTTTCTTCAAATCCCTCCAAGAGTTTCAGAAAATGATCCAGCTGCTGCTTGGCAGGCGAGATTAGGCTCGTGCAGGACCTGGTGGATCAAGGCATTTAGAATGTGACACAATCTGTGGGCTGTGGAGCTCAGCAAAGTGTCTTGTCCAGAAACTCTTCTTAAAACGGGATTACGTGTCGGGCCTCTCGCGAGATTAATCTAATGCTTGAAGTGTCAGCGCCCATAAAGGAGAATTGTGCGGAGAAAGACTCTCTTTTCTCTGTGGTTGAAGTTTTTTCTAAGCATGAAAATAGCGTTGATCCCTTCCCTTCAAGGTGCTATTGAGCAGTGCTTTGTTCCAGCTGGCACTTGGGGGCAGCAGTACCAGATAATGGCCGGTGAAGCAATTTTCACATGAGTGGGCGCCTGTCTGGTATGGAGTGGTCTGGTATCTCTGAGGTGGGACTGGACAAACGAGTACCTGCCCTTTTTAAGCCTGAATGTGTTATGGTATAAAAGCTTGTTCATTCTTGTGCTGTATTGATGCCTGGTAGGAGATGGAACTAGAATGGAATGTCTCAAAATGGTGCTGTCATGGTGAAAGGTTTGGGCTTTGAAGGTCAGTAGGATATCTGCTGCGTGGGGCTCGGATATTTTTCAATAGTGTCCAATGCGTACATTTTTCTCAGTAATGAGGATGAGCGACGATACATAGCGGCAGCTGACCCACAGGGATTTTTCCGCATACGATATTTTTTTTTAAATAATTGGTTAAAATGGTGTACTTTCAGTACACTTTCTATAAATGATTGAGTTAAAAACCACACAATTTATAATTGTTTTATAGGGGAACACATTAAAAATCAAATAGGTATCAAATCACCAACAGCACGCTGGAGCATTTTCAGGATGCATGTTCCCACATTAATAAGGAGCACGGCGATGCCACGGAAAACACTGAACGTGGATTGGCTCAATTACGAGCCATACCACAGTGTAATCCCGTGTATGCATTTGCGTGCATCGCACGCTGGTCTGAAAGCTTCCTCACTCACCTCTCCATTCATTACTACAGATCAACTTGCGCCAAAATGGCACCCTGTTGATCCACAGTAATAAAGCAGTGCGCGCGTTCTAGTCTTTGTAGAACTAATGCGTACTGCAGCGCCGCTTTTTTCAACCGGCAAAACAAAAGCCGATTGAAAAAAATAACAACGCCATTAGTATTCCGGGGCTAAAAACACCGGAATACTAATGGCAATAAGCCCCTCGCCGACAGGCCATTAACGCCTATGATAATGGCCCCGGGGCCCTCAGGCGGTAATGGCCCGTCGGCTTGGGGCTTATTGCCACAATATATGCCAGCATTTTCTCTGTAAGGACATTTTTGGGTTGGCTTCACTCAAACTCACCTATGATGGCTTTGTCCAATAAATATAACACCAGTACTCCCAGCCACTTCCAGGACACACTATTCTTGGCTTTGCCCATTAATACCAGTAGTGTAATTGTGAGAACACACTTATATTTGCTTTATCCCTACTTAAGAACACACTCGTGTAGGCTTTGCTCATAATGCTTTAATAATGCTGGTTTGACAAACATGTCCACAATGTCTGTGCCAAAGTATGCCAGTAGACCCACAACTCCCACCTAAGGACACACTCATTAATGTTTTTGCACTAATGCCAGAATCAAAAAACATGTCCCCGCTGGCTCCACCAATATATGCCACTGCCAGCATCACCACATAAGAACACTCCCATATTGATTTTGCAAATAATGTAGTAATATAGCCGGGGTAACAACACATGTTCATGATGGCTGCACCAAGCCAGTAGTCCCACTTAAGAACACACTGGGCCTCATTACGAGTTTGGAGGCAGCCATGCCCTTAATAAGGGCATGGCTGTTTGGAGGCCTTAATAAGGCCATTACGAGTTTGGAGGCAGCCATGCCCTTAATAAGGGCATGGCTGCCTCCAAACTCGGGTCCGGGGTCTCTGACTGGGGAAATACCAAGGCATTCCGACTTTGGAGGGCCCGGTATTTCCCCATTCAGGTAACCCAGACCTGGACCATCCCCATTCCCATTTGAGCCCCCATAGGGCTCAATGGTAATGGGGAGCATGCTAACAACTGGCCCGTTAATGACCAGACGTCCAGAGTGGGTCCCGCAAGGGAACCTTGTAATGAGGCGGTATGGGGTTAACGGCGCGGCACCTTTACCGGTGCCATTAACCCCTTACCGCCTCTCTTGTAATGAGGCCCACTGATGTTGGCTTTGCTCATAGTGAAGCAATGCCACAGTAAGAAAATATGCCCATCCAGGTTACAGCAATATTTGTGTATGAGGCATGTTGCCTCGTTCACAAGTACTGGGATGAGGCAGAGGAACTTGGAAATAATGCCTGGCTAAGTTGCCTGTAATCTTAATTACTAGAAGTCCCAGTAATCCTCGTCCCAATACTTACCTATGAGGCAACTTGCATTAAACATAAGCACACACACCATTCACTATACACTCACACACACGCACACCCAGCCACCCATACATTTTCATGTGCACCCATTCATCATACACTCACACACCACATGCGTGCAGCCACCCATACATAATGCACTCATTCATTCACACACATTACATTACATACAAATACACCCACACACACTTACATTCACACAAAATACATTTTCTTAACTTTTGAATCCTTGGTCCACGGAACAAGGCCTCCAGCTCCCTGTAACTGGCGCTTGTTCCCGTTATAGCAGAGGAGCTGTTACAGGACCAAACCGTAATGGAAATAATTTATTTATGAAGGCATAGTGACTTCAAAAAGAAATTATTTCTTTTTGAATTCATAGGGCACCCCCACCCGATGACATGGAGAAGTCCAAGTCCCCGCTCACCCCTCAGGACCTGTGACACCACTGACTTTATGAGGGTGTATTTGCTGAGACCTTTGAGGAGACGGCCGGGGCAAGGAGGACACTTGTGAGCAGGGAATTTCATCTTTCCAGGTGAGAAACAACGAGGGCCTATAGGGTAGATCGGAATCTGGTGTCCGGAGGAAGGGCTTGATTTTCCACAAGAGGGATAATTGGTATCATGCTGCCTGAGCTACCTTCACTGCACATGTTTCGAAGGAGAGGTGGCTGTCTATCTTTAATCCCAGACACTTGGTGGTTTGAAGACCTAGGGGGTCATTACAAGGTAGGAGGTAACCATGCCACTATTAGCGGCATGGCTACCCCCTTACCGTGTACCGGGTCTGGGTTCCTTGAATGAGGAATTGCCAGGCCATTTCAACCTTGGAGGACCTGGTAATTCCTCATTCAAGGAACCCATTCCCATTCAAGCCCCCATAGGGCTGAATGGGAATGGGGAGGGTGCTAACAACGGCCCCGTTAATAACAGGCCTGTTGTTAGCACCCTGGTCTGCTCGCAGGACTCGCTATGGGTGCTTGGTAAAACCAGGAGTCCTTAGAGGGTTCCCGCGAGCAGACTCGTAATGAGGCGGTAGGGGTTGACGGCTCCGGCACCTTTACCGGCCATTAAGCCCTTACCGCCTCACTCATAATGACCTCCTTAGAGTGTTAAAACAATTGTCATCTGCTGGTTTTAAGCAAAAAAACATTCCAAATGGAAATGTTTGGTCTCTGGACGTCATTACATCATTGTTGATCTTCTCTGTGCCACCAGAGAAGAGGACCAACCACATGCAAATCTCTCTTGACTCGATGGAAACAGTCTAGAGATTGGTGTTTGTGTTTCACTGCAGGAAAGCATTTGCCAAGCAATTTGAGCTGCATAACTATCTGGATGAAATTAGCACTGGTTTAAATATGGCTGGGCCACTTGTTTAAAGGCACAGATGAGCTAAAACAATACAATTTAATTCTACCACAAGACATCCCCAGGGATTAAGAAGCATTTGGTTTCATTATATGTCAGCCGGTCTGGTAATAAAGTGGCAGTATTGAAGTATACTGGCACTTTACGGGACCGGCCATCTACTTGCTTGCTGGTGGGACACCTGGGTTACCTCCAGCTGGAGGTAAGGCAGAAACCCTAGTGGCAGAAAACGCCATAACGACAGCAAATCCCCTCATTCAGTCCTATGGAACTCCATGAATGGGGATTTCACTGTCACTCCGGCACTCGTAATCCACCTGCAATGCCGCCAGACCGAGTGCCAGAAATGGCAGTAGCCTTTTCCGGTATCCTGGCGGTAAAACCGCCAGGATACCTGCAGAGTAATAATGAGGCCCATTGTCTGGTTCATTTCCATACATCACCTTTTGAATTTCTAGGCTTTGTAAATACTCAGGCATCTAACAATATGCAATCAAGATAGCTGTGGGAAGCTCTCCTCTACAATATGTTCCTCACTCTGTTCCCCAACTTAATCACTTGGCTACATTTGTGGATCCATTCCCTTTTCAAGCTATGATATGCCATTTATGGGTAGATCATGCATATCTCGGCAGTGGTGCCGTCTGTCACTGAGAAGATGTTCTCTGTTGAAGACGTTAGTATTACACTGGTCAGAGGTCAACAATCTAGGACCTTGCCTAAGATTTGAGTGCAACTTGTATGCAGAGCTTCTGATCTGGGCTGAGCAGACTCTGCCTTCTAGCCTTCTGATTCTCATGAAATGAATTTTTTAAAGTAATTGCTATTAGAACCCAAGGGTAACATTGGGCATGTCATAGCCAATCAGCTTTTTACAATGCGGGATATCACCAAATGTATATGCCAGACCATTCTAATGAAGATGAAAGCAATCACACTCACTAGCCCGCTTGGTATCCCTGCCTGCTGCAGACTGCTTCCATTCTAAGCCCCAGTGAAGCCACTACTCCCGGCTGCCACAGCCCCGCTCTCCCCTGTCATGAGAGATGGCATTTTCTCCACCATTCCATGTGCTGCATAACCCTGCATCTCTTGCCTGATCAATGAAGTGCTCCATCGCCCGTGGGTAAACCATGGGAAGGTTAACAGGCCTCCCTCTGAAGCAGCTGCCAGGTTATCTTTGGTGACCGCCTTCAAGTGGTCTTCGGTAAGTGCTTGCCAACTGAGTTAATCTTTTGCACACTGTACGTAATGCCTGTTAATTGCATTTGCATTGAAACATGTTGCCCATTATGGGTAAGGGATACCCAGACACTCTTACAGATGTAAATAGACTCATAGCCCGAATTTGCTGGCTATCCCTGGTGTTCAAAAGGCTTTGTGCTGTTAAATGCCCTTTCTTTGCTTGAGCCAGTTAACTCAAGTTCTGGGGTGTCAACAAAGAGTATATCCTGTAAGGGCCAGTTTACAGTCCAAGACCCCTCCACCCACATTTGATGTCTCCCAGAGTATATGAGGGGAGAGATTGGTGATACAAGACAAGAATCGTTGGATGCAGATGAAAAAATCCTATATATCATTTTCAGACCCATTATTGGCAGGTGGCATGTAAAATAAAATGTGTTAGCATAGTGAGTTCGGTCAATTCAGTGAGAATTTGAAGAGAATAGGGATGCTTCACAGACAAGGAGCCTCATAAGATGCCCGGCGGTAACCCGCCAGTGGCACCGGCGGGTTGCGGCCAGACTCGTAACACTGTTTCCACCGCCTGAGATCCCGGTGCCACAGGGACAGTCCTGGCTGCCCGAGATATCAGGCGGCAGAAAGTGTAAGTCTCCATTCCCAGGGAGTCTTGCAGGACTCCATGGGAATGGGGACATGGAATCCTGGGCACCGTTGCTGACGGTTCCAGTGCTTCCATGAAAATTCTGCGGGTGGGTGCCGTTGCGCCCGGCAGGTCAGACCTGTCAGTTGCAATGGCCCCGGCCCACAGAATTGTAGTGTGGCAGTCCAGAAAGGGTGCTGGTACTGTGCGACTGGCACCCTTATTTCTGGACCACCACACTTGTAATAAGGCCCAAGGTGTACTTCCAAGATCCCTCACTTCCCTCCATTTTTCATTTGCTAGCATCTAATCCAAAAGTTGTGATTTCAGGATATTATGTTTTTTAAGGATTGTTGTTAAGGCAACATGGGATAAAACAAAAACAAGATAAATGAATACCATTTCAGGGGGAAAACTGTTAGCAAATGCTAGTGTGAAAAAAAAGAACACAATTGAGGTGCTTTCTGCTCTTCAATCACTTGTATACAGCACGGGGGTGGCATCTTTAAGTTAATGAAGATGATGCAAATACCAATAATATTTTGAAAAATAAATATATATGATTGCAAACGGAAAAGACAGGGTGGGTGGGGAAGAGATGAGAGCGTGGACTGCAAGTCCAGCTCAGGTGTAAAGAGGGACAGAAAATTGGAGCATGAAAAGCAAATTTGGAGTGCAAAGTTACCCATGCAAACAAACAATGACGCAGGGGCCTTCTTCCTGTATTCACTGCTTTATATGAAAACAGCTAAGGTGCCATATCAGATGAATGCACCCCTGTGAATGCAAACAAGGACTTAGGCAAAGGGAAAACAGAAAAATCACCAAAAAGGGGAACCGGTAGTTGATTCGCTGCCGTGTCCCCTTAGAATGAAGCCGCTGGGATACCTAAACTCAGCTCCAACACATGAGATATGAATAGTCCTCAGGAAAGAGCAGGGAAGCGTGAGTGAAGACTATATCCAAAGGTTGAAATTTGTTGACAGAATATCAAGTGCCAGATAAAAGGATACCGGTGAGGTGGTGGGGGGGGACGAGAGCCAGTTCGAGACTGGTTAGAGCAAACTACCTGCCTCTGGCTTTTCTCAGGTGCCATTGGAAAAGAAGAGCCCAACTGGAACCAAACAAAGCATCACCTCATCCTCCATTACAGAACTGCATGAAATCATCTACCTGCACAGTGTTTATCTCTTGCCAGGAATTGCATGTTGGTACAAAACTGAAGATGCAATAGGAGCATTGTGGTCTGAAACCGGCAAAAATAGCAACATTTACAACTAGAAAACCTGGCTCCCACACTTTACTAATCTATGCTATCCTGGACCCATCTCTTTGCTGAAATCGGTCATATTTCCCTTGGCTGCCACCATGGGGATCACTTAAAAGTGATTCTGTTAAATGTGCTCTACACCAAAAGCTGTTTTTTATGTGTAGTGTATTAAGCTACAGTTTTTGCTCCAAAGATAATACAAATATTCATAATTTACTTTGTGCACTGCAGAGACTGAATGAAGTATTTCTTAATGTGTTCATTGCTGTGTCACTTCTGATCCATGTTTAATGAAAAATTGAGTTGGATCCTATACTACACTGTTGGTGGGCAAGCGGGTTTGTCTGGGATATTTTCCCTTTCTGTATAAGGGGCCTGCCAGGACGATTTCTTTTACTCTCCCGCAGGCTATTGACAATGGCCATAGGTTCTCCATGTACTACCAAGTTTATGAATGAGGCAATGGGGGGCCACACTGCCCTTGGACAAAGGGGATGCATGCCTGAACACAATGCTTTCCACCTGCCACAAAGCCCATTCATTTTTGTCCCCAATCTCCCACCATCTACGTGTGTGGTGTCTGTTTCTACCATGTGTGCCTGCTTAAAGACTGAGGATAGCTCCCCTAGGTTGCAGGGTCACTAGAAGCTGCACACAATAACCAGCTCCAAGGACGTGTAAAACATTGACTACGAGTGGCAGTTTTTTTGTTGTGTATCTATCTCTTGACAGTATAGTTACAAACACATGGGATTGTTTAGGGCGACATTACTTTGTATTTGGGTGCATGCAGAGTTCAATTAAGGATATTGAAATAAAACTACAGTCATTCTTTTCCCATACTATAAGATTTTATATAGTTGGTGTATATTGTGATTTGTGTACTTTTGAGTTACCTTTATGAAACAGCACTAGTGCATCTCTCTTTAGCCTACATTAACACGCATGTATAGCTGCTAGACATGAGTCAATATGTGGCAAAGGGTCTCATCCCATCCCAAAAAGTGTGTATAACTGGACAAATCATTTTATTTCATATCTCACAATTAGGATGCCGGGCATAGGTTTTCTTTTAGTGGGGCAGGGAGGCAGGACATCAGATATGGGGGTGTGTGTTGGGGTACAGGGAGGAGGATGTCACATGCTGGGTTTTTGTTGTGGGCGTTGAGGATGTAGGATGGCATGTATGGTTTTGTGTTTGGGGGTGGGAAGGCTGATGGCAAGGTACGCATCTTTTACCGGATGGGCTCGTGTTTGGCTCCAAGAGCCATGCCTGGCCCCATGGCTCTGCTTTGCCTCAGGTCCTTTACCCCTGAATTCATTGGGACCCCACCTCTAAAAAAAAAGGTCTTATAATGATAATGTCCATTCATTTATTTAAGCACTGCATGAATAGTGGGTGTACTGCTCAATGTCCAATTGTTTTAAGACAACATTATTATGTGTATGTTGAGAGGTGAATCATTAGATTGTAAATACTGAAGATTTCTATTGTGAATTAATGTTTCTAAGAAGTGGAAAATATATGGTGTTTATCCAAATTATACAAAACTAAATATTGTTGAATTAATTTGAATGGGAACTGGTTGTCATACACTGCTTGCAGGTTGAGTGCTTAAAAACAGAATGCTGCTGATATCTGTGACACATGGGAACTGTTTAGGTCCAAATGTAACTGTCCCATAAGACAGGGATGCCCTGCTTGCAACAACGCAAAAACCCATAAAACATATGGCTTATCCTAGGGGTGCTGATGCTCTTATGGATGAAGATGGTAGCCACAGTCATTTAGGGATGGAGAAAGGAGTCCCTTTTGTTTACTCTCATACCCAAATCATTAGGGCAGTGGCTTTCAAACAGGGGGGCTGGCCCCCCAGGGGCCGGATGATGTCCTGGGAGGAGGGGTCTGGGCTCTTTGTCGGTGGATTAGGCTGACTGTTTGTGGTATAAAAGATAAGCAGTATGTCCACTGCTTGTATTTTCGTTTGGGGGCAGTCACCATGATCCTTTTTTGGAATCCCAAAAAGTCTGAATACCACTGCTTTAGGGTAAATAGGAGTGCAGGAGCACTCAGGTTTGCCCATGTGATATATTGGCAGCCAAAACACAACAGCTGATGTTTTCCACTTGATGTAGCACTGAGATAATGGGGTCTTTTGCTAAATGAAATACATTATCACAATCCGTCACGTCCTTTTTGTTGCATTGAAAGAAAGAGGCAGGTGGTTTTCAAGGCTGTATTAATCCCACATCACAATTTGTTAGAATACACGGTTAGAAACGGTGATGTATACCATCCATTTTAAACAAATATTGAATAAATCCATAGCAGCATTAGTCAAACAAAAAAAGAAAAAGAAAAGTCAATGGCAATAGAAAAACAAAATGAATAGTGAAAGATTACACATTGTACCAATTATGATACAAAAATAGAAATCAATAATATCAGAAAGACGGTTCTACGTTATTTAATCGTGGGACTTTTCATCGTGGGTTTTTTTCTGTGAATTTCTTTTCGAAAAAAAACCCATCAAATTATTTATTTTTTGGGGGGGGCTTACCCCCCCAAAATCCCCCTTCACTTTATTTATTTTTTTATTCCCTTACACACATTTTTTTAATTTTTTAACCCCCCCCCCAAAAAAAATGATGAGTTTTTTTTCGAAAATAAATTCGCGGTAAAAAACCTGGCGATGAAAAGTCCCGTGATCAAAGGACGGTATAACCAGAAAGACATACCACATTTTGATTGCCAGAGAATGGAATCAAGCAAGTGAAGCACAATGCTGTCATAAATGAGGAAAAATAGGGGAGAAGCCAAAAAGGATAAAGAAAATTATCAAACCCTATGTTGATGTCTGTTCATAATAAATGCATCATAGTCCAGTTCTAAAATAAATATGCCAATACCCGGGGGGAACAAATACCCAAATTAAGAGACCGTGCCAGACTTGGCTTGCCACCAAGTTTACCCAGTCAATTGTGAGATCAGCGATAGCATGAAATACCCTCATTATCAGATTGTGAAAGTGTTGAATGTGTTTAACAATTCCACCTGTGTGGTCAAATGGTTAACCCTAAGATTACTGCATCATTCTGGTCCTATAAGTAACTCAGTGAATGGATATTGAGGATATTCTTACACCAAGACGTTTTTTCAATGCAACCAATTACTGCAAAGATAGGACAATAAAGGAAATGTACAATAAAAACATAGTAAAAAGAATCAAAATAAATGTTGGCAATGATCACTACAAAACAAAGTGCGTGGCGCATACCCATAAATTAACAATAATCCATAATCCCTCTTGGGTTGCTAGCTGTAAACCGCACAACTGCGTGGATGATAATTCATGGGCAATCAAGAAACAAAAACCTTCAATGGGTTCCGCGAAGAGTCAATATCAGGCACAGTATATAGTCCTAAAATCAAATTTAAGTGTGTCTACATTAGTCTTAATGGAAAGAGAGAGATATTTAAATTTATTCCAAAATAATCTTGTGTCCCATAACTAATTACATTTGAATACATAATGTTCATAATATATCTCAGTCCCTTACCCTTCTCCATCTTCAGTAAAATAGGTAGATGAACTGCATATAAAGTACACTGAATAAGTCAATTCCTCAAAAATAGATGAAAAGTCAATTATAAAATGACAGATAGTCTCCATAGAGACGAAATCCCATAGCATTTATGATGAAAAATGATTATTGTTGAACTTGTACCATAAGGTTGCACCAGAATCACAGAATTATAAAAATTGTGGCAAAAATAATGAAGTTTTACCCATAATTTCGTAAAGCCAAACATTAATGGGCCCAATCCCTGCGTCTCGCGCTGTAGTAAGCGAGATCTGCCATTAGACTTACTCGTAATATCCCTGGACTTCACGGAAGCATGATGATGTCACACGTTGGGGACGTGTGACATCATGAATAAACAAAAACAAAATAAATAGGAGACCAAACAGTCGGCCACTCAAGCAAACTGAAATCAACACTGATAAAAATTAAAAAAATATTTTGGGATATCTGATTGCACAGTAGGTAACTTAGACAATACATTTTACCAAATCAAATTAAACAACAAGCAGATTTGAACGTTCCTTTTTGATGGAATGAACCATTTCAAATTGAAGGATAAGATTAGTGAAGTATACCATAAGCTATTGGTTAGAGCCTAAATGCCCCAGAATTTGACAGAATGTGACAGGACACAAAGAAATAATTCTGAAACTAATCATTGCTATAATATGGTGGTAAGTTAGAGGGACGTAAGTATTGTAGAGATTTATCAAAATCGATGAACACGAGAAATTAGTGGCCAAATGATGTGGCCCGTAAAGCTCACATAAGATGATATACTTGCTCTAAAGAAAACATGACCGCACTAAAAATGTCAAAAAGCTGGCGTATGCTAGAGTTTAAGGTTTGCTTCGTGGATTATGACATTAATGAATAAGATAACCTAGTGGATGTACAGAAGTCAAATCTAAGGCGTCTCAAATTGAAAAATTAGGAAAGTAACCAAAGTATCAATTAAGCTGAGCGTCAGATATAAAGCACTATGCAAAGAAAAATGACTTACATAATTATCAGAAAAAGAAGCAAGAAGAAAAACTACGGTCAACATAAGAGATATGTATGGCATACTCTACAATGTGAGAATCACAAGGGACATGAATTAAATCATTTAGCAGATTAAAGTACACATGAGATATTGAGAACGATAACAGAGTTGAGTCAATTAACAGAATTTAGTCAATTAACAGACTTCAGATTTACATTATCCAAAATTCTAGGATTGTAGTGAAGTGTAACAATGATCAGTAAGCCAGTCTGTCAGGTCATCCCAAACGATATTAAGTTATAAGAACACATGCATTTCGTGATCACTGTTCAGGCCCCTCACAGTGCATCTCAAAAAACAGATTAATTTATATTTCAGCTGTCTCAATCTGAGTTGAGTATTGCAACCTCTCTTGCCCCTTCTGGCTTTCATAAAACCAATGAATCTGAGATCTGATGTATTGCTTAATTGATGTTCAAGTTGCCAATGTAATTCCAGGGGTGATTTAGCTTCTGGCATCCTGAGACTAGCCAGATGTTCTCTAATCCTAACTCTTAATTGATAGATGGTGCTCCCAATGTACAACTTTCCACACACTGAGATAATTGCATACACAACAAAGCATGACTTACAATTAATAAAATCTTTGATCTTAAAAATAAATGTGATTCAGGTGCAACCTTATGGCATGAGTGCAACAATAATCATTTTTCATCATAATTGCTATGGGATTTCGTCTCTATGGAGACTATCAGTCCTTTTATAATTGACTTTTCATCTATTTTTGAGGAATTGACTTATTCAATGTACTTTATATATAGTTTATCTACCTATTTTACTGAATATGGAGAACGGTAAGGGACTAAGATATATTATGAACATTATGTATTCACATGTGATTAGTTATGGGACACAAGAGTATTGTGGAATACATTTAAATATCTCTCTCTTTCCGTTAAGACTAATGTGGACACACTTAACTTTGATTGTAGGACTATATACTGTGCCTGATATTGACTCTTTGCAGAACCCATTGAAGTTTTTTTTTTCTTTATGACCCATGAATTATCATCCACGCAGTTGTGCGGTTTACAGCTAGCAACACAAGAGGAATTATGGATTATTGTTCATTTACAGGTATGCACCACGCACTTTGTTTTGTAGTGCTCATTGGCAACATTTATTTTGATTCTTTTTACTATGTACTTATTGTACATTTCCTTTATTGTCCTATCTTTGCAGTAATTGGTTGCATTGGAAAAAGGACTTAGAGTAAGAATATCCTCAATATCCATTCACTGAGTTACTTATAGGACCATAATGGTGCAGTAATCTTATGGTTAACCATTCGACCACACGGGTGGAAATGTTAAAGACATTCAACACTTTAACACTCTGATAATGAGGTTATTTCATGCTTTTGCTGATCTCACAATTGACTGGGTGACCATGGTGGCAAGCCTAATCTGGCACGGTCTCTTAATTCAAGTATTTGTTCCCCCGGTTATTGGAAAATGTATTTTAGAATTGGACTATGATGCATTTATTATGAACAGATATCATAATAGTGTTTGATCATTTTCTTTATTTTTTTTGGCTTCTCCTCTATTTTTCCTCATTTATGACAACATTGTGCTTCACTTGCTTGATTACATTCTCCAGCAATCAAAATGTGGTATGTCTTTCTGATATTATTGATTTCTATTTTTGCATCATAATTGGTACAATGTGTAATTTTCCACTATTCTTTTTGTTTTTCTATTGCCATTGTCTTTTATTTTTCTTTTTTTGTTTGAATAATGCTGCTGTGGATTTATTAAATACTTGTTTAAACTGGATGGTATACATCACCTTTTCTAACCATGTATTCTAACAAATTGTGATGTGGGATTAATACAGCCTTGAAAATGACCTGTCGGTCAAAACACGTGTCGGCTGTCCAACTTTGAGAATAAACATCTCTATCAACAACTTTTGTTTTGAGAAGCATTTGCATTGGATCACTACAATTTGAACATTCAGTGACCGATCTTTAACTCGAGCACGACTCACCTTCCCATCTCCTCGTTATAGACTTCTAATTCCAGCTCTGGTGGATGAGCTGGAAGGTTTCTCGTTCCTTGGTATTTAAACATAGAAGTGGTCACAAGCGCACAGTGTCAATATATCGAATCCACAAATTTCAATTCTTTCTTGAAATAATGGTGCCCCCATATTCCGTAAACATTGCTTTTGCAAGAGTGGGAAACAATACAAGCAGTACTCTGTCCGAAAGAGTGGCATGCACCACGGCCAATGCAACATGGCCTGTGCACTTCATGGATCCTGTTCCAATGAATGATAGCAGGTCAAGAGCGTGAAGAGAGGGAAGAACGTCAAATCACCCACAGCGATAGCTATGGGTCCAAAAATGATGTTCTCTCCCTCTACACACTGTATGGCACACTGTATGGCACAGTTAAAGCTCACTAAGTGCGAACACATGCAAGCAAACAATAAAAAAAGGTGTTGTCCCTGCAGCGAGAGTTCTTAAACCTAGTGTCAGCGTTGCAGGACCTCTGTCAGCACTCAGACTTTTTCCATGCTTGGTTTCTTTCTTCAAAAAACGACAATTATATTTATTTCCACTTTTTTCATATAAAAAAGAGCAATGCCCTCATCATGGAAGGTCACAACCCTCAATAGGATATTCATTTTAAAGAAACAATGTTGTTGGACACTCCTCTTAGACATTTAAACTAAACAGAACCAAATTGTCTTAAACGTCACTAACATGAACAAGGAATTTTACCTTTACTACGAGCCTAGTGAAATCCCAAGTATAGTTTAAATTTCCAACAGCTATAAACTTCTTTGGAGCAAACACCAGTTGTCCCACCTCAATCTATGGCAGATCCTTTTTCATTACTGCTAGGACTCACTGACGGGGCCCGAGTGGCCGACTGTATTATTCTGCAGAATGCGCCTCGGGTGCGTGAGGGAAATGTCACATGTTTCCGCTCGCGTTCCTGAGGCCATTACGTTGTTGTGGTGTCAGGGTGAGGGTCACCAAGTGTCACATTTTGCCGGCATCAACTGTAACTACAACCCAGTTCTGCTAACGCTAACTGGGGTCTTATAAACAATATATTTATATTTTTATTGAATAAAGAAGATATATGTGCGTACACATTCGTCTGGTATTACATAATTTGTGGCGACGAAGAAGGACGGCAAGGCGGGAAAAGACCCCAGACACGGGTGAAATATCAAGGAGCAGGAGGAACCCCGCAGGATACATGTATGGCAGAGACAGACAGCGAACACAGCAACGCTGCAATAGTGTGTTCACAGAAAACATATGATTTGTATCCTGGTGCCGAACGTTTTTACCGCGCACAAAAGATCCAGTAAGTGGCATCTTGTCAAAGTCAGGGAGGTGTCGTTTTCTTGGGATTAGAGCAAGTCACAAGAAAAGCTTTCAAGGATGTATTTTCTGTCAGAAGCTACGATAGGCGCCCTCCTGTGGTGGTCCAAAGCATTAGGGGACCGTTTTGATTCCATGCACTTTTGGAAGTCTAATAAAAAGTGTAAGGGGATCTGCTCATACTCCGGTGCCTTGGCCACACTTTATGATTCGTATATTTGATATATCATTACTCTCACCATCAATACTGAAATTGCTTTGGCAGGGGGGCTGTACTGTACTGGTGGTGGCACATTGAGTGAGACTATCCTGGCTCCATCTGGAAGTGACAGGAGAAGATACTCCTGTCTGAAGATTGCTAGGACACAGCATTTTATTTTTGTGGCAGCCTCTGGCCTTACAGTAACATTATATTACACCATTGTGCTGAAATAAACTTCACCACCAGTGTTACAGAGTGTGAGACTGCCCCAGCTCCATCCGGAAGAGACAGTGGGAGATACTCCTGTCTGAAGATTGCTATGACATGGGCATATCTTCCGGAGAAGTGACACACCAGGCAAAAATTAGAAACACCACCCATGTGTTTGGCTGCACCAGGGGAACCACCAATTCTGTGGGAAGATTGGAGGGATTTATTTAAATTTTAATTTGTGGCATCTGGGGGTGAAAGATATTCTGATGAGCGAAAATGTTCTACCTTAATGTGTTGCTTGGGTGCAGAAGCAGTGAGGATAATCAAAAAACGTCCAGATGAAGTAGATGATGGGGGTGCTGATTGTGGCAGAGGGGATGGAGTGGGTTTATTTGGAATGGCTATGAAAAAATTGCAGGTTCAGTTTGGAAGACAAATCAATATAGTGTTGGAAAGGTACAAGTTATTTTCAATGAAACAAGGTGTGGGGGAAGCAGTGGACTCTTTTGTAGCTGACCTCAGGGTATTATTGGCATCATGTGAATTTACAGGGAATGAAAAGGAATATATTAGAGACCAGTAAATGATGCACGCATCAAGCCCTAAAATACAGGAACATTTGTGGCACGCAAAGAATCCACCTTCACTTGAGGCTTTGACTATTGCTGAGGGTATGGAATTAACTAGCACGTGTCTTAAGGAGGTAAATTCAAAAGGTAATAAGGAGTCTGCACAAGCCATTGTGGAAAAGGTGGCTGAAAGTACTGGTGGGGTTGAGGGCACAACGTTATGTGCCATAAAAAAGGCATACAAGCCGGGTAGGGGCAACAATGGCTGAGGGTGGGCCACAACTACTAGTGGTAACAACAAACCTGTACAGGAAAACCGCAAGGGGCAATGTACCAGGTGTGGGTACGGAAAACATGCCATGAATGCTAAAGATTTCCCGGCAATGAGGGTTAAATCTACGCGGTGTGGCAACATGGGACATTTTGCAAGGTTATGTAAATTCAACAACAAGTTCCATGAAGGGAACAGGAATGTGCAGGTTGTGGGGGAGGAGAAGGGAGAGTGGGCAAGCAAGATTGTTAACACAGTGAGGGCAATTGAAGAGGACGATGAGGAGGAATATGCCCCCCCTGAAGTGAAAATCATCATGGCAGGGTGTCCCTTAAATGCATTAGCTGATTCAGGGTTCCCTTTCACCATTATTTCTGAAAACAAGTGCAAAGAGATTTGGGGTGAGAAAGGTAATGTATTGCACAACACAGATACAGGGTCACGAGCATACAGTGATGGGAAAATTACCCTCATCGGTTTTGTATGGGGACATATTGCCTATGGTGACAGGATAACAAGACCTAAAACCTACGTGGCCATTAAAGAGGATTGCTTGTTGGGTTGGCGTCACCAAGGCAAATTGGGCATTGAGTTACATCCTGGCAAGGACATACAAGTGAGATTGGTGGGAGAGAACAGGGCAGAGAAATTTGCCAAGGAGGTGGGATCAAGATTCAAGAGTGTATTTGGGCATGGTATTGGTAAATTGAAGGGATGCTGCCACAACATTGAATTGTCATTGCATGCTAGACTGTGTGTACACAAAGTAAGCAATCGTCCCTTAAGAGTAAGAGAGAAGGTGAGAGAAGTATTGCAAGGTTTACGTGAGCAGGTTATTGAGCCTATTGAGAGCAGTGAGTGGTTGACCCCAATTGTAGTAACCCAACTACTCAATGGGTGGTTTAGGTTATGTGTCGATCTGAAGGATGTCAATAGGTCTATTTGGGTAAATAGACACCACCTACCCAAGATAAATGAGATGCTCATGACCATGGGTGAGGCAGAACGGTACAGTACCCTGGACCTTTCTTCTGCATGTTATCAAGTGGAACTACATTCCTCATCATGCCACTTAATGGTTTTTATCATCCAATGGGTGCTTATCAGTTGAAAAGGATGCCGTTAGGGTTGACTTCTCCATCCGCTGTATTCCAAAAGGTTATGGTAGATTTGTTCAGGGATGTACCTAGTGTGCATTGTTTCCAGAACGTCATTCTGATTGGTGCAAAAAACAAATGTGAAAATGATGACAGGATGAATGAAGTATTGCAGACATTGGAAAAGGCGGGTTGACTGTCAAGATAGCAAAGTGCCAGTTGCAAGTGCACCAAGTTTCTTCTTTGTCCCAGATTCTTACAAAGGAGGGAATGGAACCACGTCCTGAAATTGTGAATGCCATTGTTAAAGTGAAATTACCTTGCAACAAAGATGAGTTAACATCATTTTTAGGTCTAATTGAATTCTATTCCAAGTTTGTGGAGAATTTTGTGATAAAAAGTGAGCCTTTACGTATTTTGTGAAAAGACAGGATTGAATTCAGGTAGGGGGAGGTGAAGAAGGAGCATTTAAGAGACTTAAAGAAGAAATAGCTAATGCTCCCACTTTGTACAGGTTCTATCCAGCTGCTGAAACTATTTTATCAGTTGATGCATGTGTATCAGGAATCGATGAAGTGTTGATTCAGATTAGGTGGTATAAGGAAGTACTTTTGCTTCCAGACCCTTATCTGACGCTGAATCTAGATATTCCACAATTGAACGGGAAAGCCTGGCATGTTATTGGACCTCTGTGTACTCCAAGAATATATTTGGTGCATACCTTACAAGGTCAGAAGTGATCATAAGCCCTTGGCTCATTTGTTCACTACAAAAGGTTCCAGGTTGGCAACTCCTCGGATTGCCAAGTGGCTAGCAGCCCTACAGAGTTACAATTTCACTGTAGAATGTGTTCTGGGGAAATGTAACCCAGTAGTTGATTGCCTTTCCAGGTCCCTCTTGACAGTGTAGATTCAGTGGACGTCATATCAGAGGAGTGGATAGCTCAAATAAATGAAACTGTAAACAATGTTTTCTCTAAAAAGGTTTGGTTGGACGCTGTGAGTCAGGATCTTGAGATGAGGTTGACTACGGAGTACATGGATCAAGGTTGGCAGTCAGCTGAATCGATGAAATCACTGTACTATAAATTTAAAGATTAATTGAGTTGTTCTGAATGGGGACTAGCCCGGGGGAGAGGATGATACCTCAATTTTCATCACGGGGTGAATTGACCAAGCGCACCAACACAGGTCATTTGGGAAAAAGTTTAACAAGAAAGAGCCTAGGATCCAGATTCTGGTGGCCAGGAATGGACACCATGGTAGACATTGATGTGGGGCAGTGCATTCCATGTTCCGTAAGGGTCAAGTCTCTTAAAATGTTGAAGGTGGAAACTGGTAGTGTGAAAATTACTGCTAATGCATGGGAGAAAATTGGGAGAAATTTGCCATTGACTTCATGGGTCAAATGCCAATGCTGGGGAGACAGACCAGATTTGCCATATTTGTTGTGGACTATGCCTCAAGATGGTTTGAGGCGGAATTTGTAGAGTGCATGTCAACCGCGCAAGGATCGATTTCTTAGAAAAACTGTTTGTTTGGGAAGGATACCCTATGATTGTAATATCTGACAATGGAGTGCAGTTAGTGTCTAATGAGATGAGGCATTATTTAAATCAACATGACATAGAGAATCACCGCACAGCATTATACAACCCAAGAGCTAACGGGCTGGTGAAACAGACCAACTGTATAATCAAGGCAACTATACAGTTGTCCAGGGCGAATGGGTTGGATTGGAAACAGGGTGTGCCTGAAATACTGATGGTGCATCGGGACACCCCACATACATTGACTGAAATCTCACCGTTTTAATTACTGAGGGGAAGGTCCATGCGCTGTGATTCATATCCTGATTGGGTAAGGGATCAGCCTGTGGGGCAAAAGCACGAGAGTACGAGAAGGATGCATGGTATGATGGTGGGCAACGTTGTGAGGATCAGAAAACCTTTCTGTGTGTCCAAGAATTGCTCACAAAACTATGGCTCAATATTAGTGACTAAAGTGGGTGAGAGACATGTGGTAACCAGTGATGGCAAATGCTGGAGCATGAGTCGGGTTGTAGTGGTTAGAAATCCTGCTCTGAGAGAACGACTTAAGGATTGTGCAAGTTACCACAATATGGAGGATAAATGGTATAAGGAGGGGCCACTTCATGATGATCGGGAGTATGATGTGGAGGAAGAAGTCACCCTGGGCTCAGGTGAACAGGGAATGATCACATATGGGTCACCGGGTAGTGGTTTTCAACCTATTGCATTGGAAATTGACGCATGCGGGGGGGGAAGGCAAGTTGAAGGGAATGGTACCACAGGTCGGGTGAGGAAAAGACCTGCCAAATATGATGACTTTGAATTATACAAATGACTTCTTTATGCACAGTAATTTCCTTCTGCTTCTTCATTGGCACTGTTTTGCCACCCATAAGGGGGAACGTATTCTGGAACGTAATTGGTATAAACTGTAACTATAGTCATGATTTTATAATGTTAGTGTTTCCTTTGCCTTGTTTTTTCTTTTAAATGCATCGTTGCCATCTATAAGGGGGAACGTATGTTGTATTCTGCAGCATGCACCTCGGGTGTGCGAGGGAAACATAACCTGTTTCACCTCGCATTCCCGAGGCAATGACGTTGTCGTGGGGTCAGGGTGAGGGCATCAACTGTCACATCAACCCGGTTCTGCTAACGCTTACCGGGGTCTTATAAACAATATACTTATATGTTTATCCAATAAAGAAGATATACGTACATACCCATTCATCTGGTATTACATCACAGACACATCTCCAACTACCTGCCTGTAGCAGGGTCCCACACAGTGCTTTAAGTGGGCCGGGGCAGGGTCCAAAAATGTTGTCTAAGACAGGGCCCTGTGAGGGCTCCCTTAAGTCCCCTGCAAACCCCAGCCCACCACGCTCTTAGAAGCCAAGCTTTTTTTACTAAAGCCTGAAGCTCTCACGTTCACTCTTTGTCCCGGCTGCTTGACAGCTTAATAATAAGTGTTAGACACACTACTAAGACCCACACTTCGCTTGTGCCACACAGCTTGAGTCTGTAGCATTTGTCTGCATATATTGGGTCTTCTTTTCTCTCCATAGCCAACCCTTCCTGAAGCCAGTTGGAGGGAAAGGAAAATAAGTTGTGGTCTTCAGTACTGGTGGCGAGTCCATTTACTGTGCAAGGTTGGTAAATTAACTTGCTAATTCATCCATTTCTGCACATCCCGACTCATCAAATAGACAGCACAGAGCCATGTTCAGCCAGATCTTCTTTATCATCTCCAAAGTGGAAACTGATTTACAATTGTTGGTCTTTTTCAGTGTCTAGAGAGAACAGATCTTTCAGCAACACACTGCATACCTATTCTTGCATAGAGTGCTTCATGATTCTGCTTCTCCATGAGGCAGAGAGAGCTTCTACTTGGCCATGTGCATCTTGTCATTGTTCTCTGGACCATTACATCTTGCTTCTCTGATTTATTGAGGAATCAACTACACCATAAGTTCTTTCTCTCAGAAAGATCTTTCAGGTGGTATTCCATTTTGGAGTTATGCACATGGACTGACAGCTACGAAGATGCAATTTAGTGTACGATATCCTAACACATCTGTCACCACACTGCACAGGAATTGTGCCATCATGGGGCCTTCAAATGTGGGGGAGTGTACGTAACATATTGTTATGCTGCTGGGGCACCGATCATAGCCACACAGACACGCACCTTGTGCGTTCTGGTGTGGTGGGGGACCATGATGTGCTCATTGTTGCTCATTCCATGAATATGCTTGCTGCTTTGTCATGGCACACTATCACTGCTAACTAGAGGCCACGCCAACTGCCAACGCCTGGCTGTCATGCACAACAAAACAACAATATAGCCAACTACCCCCAGAAATCATGCCGCAGCATGGAAAGGATATCCAAGTTGCTGCTGTGATGCCAGTGATGTTTCTGGTCATGTTGAAATGGTTTTAGCTTCTATTTCTCATGATAAATTCATAGTGAACACACCCATAGGGAAGTGACACCAATTAACCTAAATCAGACAGTGAATGTTATTTCTGATATATTTTAAGTGACAGCTACATACAAAATGGTATCCATTTGCTAATACTGAACAATAAGAGCAAGGCTACACAAATCAGTACTAATTGTGTATACTATATTGGATTAGTGAAACATGTCTCATAATATGTTTACATGAAACATGGGTATAAAAGTTATGGTGACCTAGTGCTAGTTTGAGAGACATCTTAATATAGGTCAGCTGCGGGTTCTAATAAAATGACACTTATAACTCACATGTCTTAAATTACTAAGATTGGTGTGGGAGTTCTTGTAACTTACTGCACCTTATCAATAACATAATTTCAATTTAAAATACATTTTAGGCTATAAATGATAAGTAAATGTAGTGAAATTAGGGTTCAACATCGAATATTGATTATATTGGTTATTTTACTATATTTCAACAAATTAAAAAGAATAAAGAAGAGTCTCATCAGACATTGTATTAAATAATGAGGAAAAGGGAAAAATGGTTGTTGTATACGTTTTGCCCTACACATGTTTGCCTAACATATGAGCTTCTTCAGGGCCATACAGTGTCAACAAAGGGGATTTATCCCCAAATCTCAGTATATGATTTGATTATTATCATTGGATTCCATTAATTTGACATGATCTCATATAAATGCTGGCAAAATGTCCAGTTAGTTGAAGTAAATGTTAACATCATCATAATGAGATTTAACAATGCTGTTGTTCAGTACAATGTAAATTAAGAGGAGAATGGTAGGCAAATATTAAAAACTCATGTATAGAAAAATATATAATTATACAACAACTATTACGAACCAAAAGAAAAAAATAAGAAAAAGACATTAGAAATGTGGTTAGTCGGAAAACAAAAATGGAAAATCTGTGAACATCAAACAATAAATAAATTGACTGCATTGTGCAACAAAACAAATCTATAGGTCTCTCATCTGGTGTACATATATGAATAGTCCTTAGTTGGAAAAACATATTTTTCTGCACAGAGACAGTACCCGTAACTTTAATTGCAAAATTTTGAACCATTAGTTTTCCTTTAACCTTTAAAATGAATATCATGGTTTCCAAGGTGATTTGAGAAATACAGAATTAAAGAGGTCGTTTTGAAAGCCTACCAATAATTGAAGAAGTTGGGAGAGTGATTTATATGCCATGAATGCAGTTTTGTCAAATTCATTATTTTGTGAACAAAACTGAGTTCCTCACTCTCATTAGGTCTATGATGATTAATTGTTGATCTTGTTAAAAAATCTACTAACATAACAAATTAACAACATTTTATAGAATGAGTGTATTTGCTTTAGCTCTAAGATAGCTCTGGGAAATGTGTAACACTTTTTAAATGCAGATCTAGGTTATTACTCCCCTTGTTTTTATTGGGGTGTTTGCTTTTAAGCTTATTAAAAGAGTTGAGTGTGGCTTTGAATTTACTTTTATAAGAATGGTTCTGTATTTAATCAAAATGATGAGTTCCCAAATACATGTTTGTAACCAACCAAATAATGCAACCGCTAAATGGCTAACGTTTCGTCTAGAGACTTACTTAAAGGAACCTGTAAATTCATCTCCTTAGTCTTGAATGATGTGTAGATCTCAGGAATAAGCAGATTGAAACTAAAGCTAGTAGTCAGATAATCATACTTATTCGCTCAGAGACTTCAAAATTGGGGGTTTGTTGCTTTGACTGACCTTCGCCATCCAAACAAACAGCTTAATCCTTTCACTCCACATCCGGGGAAGATGAGCGGGAAGCAGGGCCATCAGGAGAAAGAGGGTTGGAGATAACTATAATTGCAAAAGCCAGCTTGTCTTATAACATACTTGTAAAATCTAAAATTGGATTCCATTTGTTAATTTCTATTATTTGTCTCAAAGGCGCCATCCTAATTCCATATGGTGTTCGCTGATCATTGCATGCTGTGTGCAAGTGCTCGTAAAACAAGAACCTTTGATGGGCGCCATATTGGTATGTTATGAGACAGATTCAAAAACGTCTATCAGTGACTGGTGGCCGGTGCACCAATTAAATATCATAGAATAATGTAACCGTTTTTAAACATCATCTCCCTAGAGTATGGTCTTATGCTGATGATGGTAAAAATGTGCAATTAACCTTTCAAATATATTGCCAAATCATGGACAGAAATGAAATAAGCAGGGAGTTTTACACGTGATTTCGCTGGCGCGAGCCGGATACGTGTATTTCGAGATGTGTGCAGGGAATTTTACACACGATAGGCCTGACGCGAGCGGGGTACGTGTATTCTGAGGGGTGCGTGGGGAGTTTTACATACGATTTTGCTGGCGCGAGCGGGGTATGTGTTTTTGGGGGGTGCATGGGGAGATCAACACACGATAGGCCTGGCGCGAGCGGGGTACGTGTATTTGGGGGGTGCGCGTGGAAATCAAAATGCGATAGGCCTGGTGCAATCGGAGTATGTGTATTTCGGGGGTGCGCTGGGAGTTTTACACGCGATTTGGCATTGTGGGCCCTCCTGAGTGTGCCCTTTTGCCCCTCCCCATGCCCTGCAGGTGGCCCACACCACAGGTGACTACCCTACACCCCTGACTATGCCCTTTAGGCAGCCCACTCCACATGGGGCCACCCTACACCCATGACCATGCCCTGTAGGCAGCCCACAACACAGGGGACTACCCTATACCCCTGGCCATGCCCTGTAGGCAGCCCACACCACAGGGGACTACCCTACACCCCTGACCATGCCCTGTAGGCAGCCCACACCACAGGGGACTACCCTACACCCCTGACCATGCCCTGTAGGCAGCCCACACCACAGGGGACTACCCTAGACCCCTGACCATGCCCTATAGGCAGCCCACATGGCACCATGCACTTGTGAGCCCCGACTCATGTTTATGACAGGCACCTGCCAGCAGGCCCCGACTCATGTTCCCCACCCACCATTGACGGGCACCTGCAAGTAGGCCCCCGACTCATGTTCCCCACCCACCCACCATTGACGGGCACCTGCCAGCAGGCCCCGACTCATGTCCCCCCACCCGACACGTCATCACACTCCAGACCCATGGCCCTTATGGCCACCCAAATCCCACCCCACGCCACCCCAGTCCAAACACCCAACCAAGCATTCCATCCACTCCACATTGAATACCCAATGAAATGATAGAAAACAAATAACCAGCATGCCCATGAATACATGTCCCTCAGACCCACACAATGACGACACATGACTGTGAAAAACCACATTGTGACATGCACAAAACAAATGAAAGAAGACCACACAAGTAAAGTATAGAAAAAAGTGTATTGAAGAATAAACTAAATGAATAAATCAAAAGCACACAATAATAAAAATAAAATATTCCAAGTCCGGAAGTCCAAAAATGAAAAAAAAAATGAATGCTCTAACCAATAAAATCCAAAGTAAAATGGCTCCAATGGGTCCGTCCATCAAACAAAAATCAGAGTTTAAAAAAGCAAAGTATTCCACCGTGGGTCCAAGAAAATGAAATTCAGGTCCAAAACTATTTACAAATGAACATCCAAGGGTCCATGAGCCCAACAATCCGTAGGAAACGTAACCTAAATCCTACCTAATAAATAACTATATACAAAAAGGCGGAGCATAGTCCATGCGCCCCAAAGGAAAAAAAAATAGAAAGGAAACTTACACCTACAGAACTATTTACAAAGGCGTCGGGCAAGTCCAAGGGCTCACTTGTTGTTAAAGCCTAGGTATGGTATCCCAGTTGCCAGAGATACTACTCTCCCAGTTATGGAAAAGTATCCTTCTGTCTTCGAACACGAAAGTCTCTAACGTGATATGCCAAAGACTTCCCCCCCAAGAGCTCAGCCTACAATGAATCTATTTCACCTGTCAGGCTGAGGGCTTGAGTGAAAAGGCATGAGCAGACTCAGCAGAGCTAAAAGAGGGAAGAACAGAGCAGACGTTCAGAATGCAGCCAGGTATTGCTGAATTAACAGCAAACAACACCCCCCAAGTACCCACTCTTACCTGTTCAGTAGCAAAAATGTACCAGTAACCTACTAGTAATGGACAAAGAGGGGAATTCTTATATCAACGGTGAAGGAGGAGCGCGCCAGTGCCTCAGGACCTCAGTGCTGCAAAGCGTCCCAAGAAGATATCCACAGTGTTCCAAAGTAGACTCAGCAAAGCGTCCCAAAGAATATCCCAAAGTGATCCAAATCGATTTCAGCAAAGCGTCCCAATATGTCCAAAGCAATCCAATTGTAGATTCAGCAAAGCGTCCAAAAAATACCCAGAAATAACTTAAAGAGAATTCAGCAAAGCATCCAAATTAAACAGTGTCACAAAATGATTGTTGAAGTAAACAAAATTAAGGGCAAAGGAAATAAGCGTTACTTCACGCTAGTTCCTTTATTATCGCGCTCGAGTGATAAAAGCGTCACAGCCAGAGGTCTTTAACAAGTGGAGGTCGAGATGCAAGCCGAGTTCAAGGATTCCGGGGAAATCAGTCGAAGAGGGGCGGGCGTCGGAAACAGGAAGGAAAGGGCAGGGGCGAAGGCTTGGATTCAGCACAGGATTCAAGATCAAACAGGAGTCAGGAAACAACGCTCGAAACTAACACAGTTTAGGAGCGCTGGGCACTCGAACAGACAGTATTAAATACAGTCTTCAGAAGACACGGCAACGTGGTGCGTGCGTGTCACGTGACTAACATAGTAGGAAGATGGGAATTGTAGTTTAGTGGGTTCTGTGTGTTGAAGAGCGCTCATATAAACGCCATGGCAATTTCCAACAAGAACGGGATGTGACAGTACCCCTCCACAAAGGGTGATTTCTCCAGTGCCCGCGCAAGCGATGCAACCAGAAAGCACGCAACAAACGGGGTGCATTCAGATTAGAGGCTGGTTCCCAGGACATGTCCTCTGGGCCATACCCCACCCAGTCAATCAAATAGGACCGAACCCCACGGCAGAGGCGGGTGTCTAGAATGGCACGCACCTCGTATTCATCCTCGTCACGGACGGTAAGTGGGGCCGGGATGGGAGGCAATCGGGTGCCAGGTACAAAAGGCCGAAGCAAGGAGACATGAAAGACCGGGTGCACCCTCCAATGTACTGGTATGTCCAGACGAACAGCAACGGGGTTGAGACACCGCAGGATCGTGTAAGGACCCACAAAACATGGTAAAAGTTTCCGTTTACCCCGAATGGCCAGGTGCTTTGTTGAGAGCCATACGCGGTCCCCACAGGAATAAGGAGGAGCCGGAGCACGCCGCTTGTCCGCCTGTATCTTGGTGCGATGTTGTGCAGCTTGTAGATGTGCCAATACGGATTTACGGATGGCAATCAATGAATCCCTAACTGCATTGACTGCAGGAACTTGCCGTAGGGAAGGCAAAACAGGTGGAAGGGTCCTTGGATGCAACCCATATAACGCATAGAACGGAGAACAGCCAACCGATGAGTGCAGGGAGTTGTTATAGGCAAATTCCGCGGCACCTAAGACCGACAGCCAATTTGATTGATGTTGTAGACACAGACATCGAAGAAACTGTTCCATGGTGCCATTGGTACGTTCGGTCTGGCCATCCGTTTGGGGGTGGTAGGCCGAGGACAAGCGGGCATCAACACCCAATGAGGAAGTGAGAACGCGCCAAAAGCGCGAGGTAAACTGAGACCCCCGGTCGGAAATCAGAATCGTAGGTAGACCAAAAAAGCGTACCACATGGTCAAAGAATAAGTTTGCTAATGTGGGAGCAGTTGGTATTCCCGAACATGGTATGAACCGAGCCATCTTGGTAAAGACATCCACTACCACAAGAATTATGGACATACCCCCGATACAGGGGAGTTCTACCACAAAATCCAGGGTCACCGTGTGCCATGGGTGCGGTGGTAAAGGCATACACATTAGAAGACCAACGGGCTTACCAGGTTGTCTTTTGCATTGTGTACGTACGGCACACCTACGGACGTATTGTTCGGTATCTTTCTTCATTCCAGGCCACCAGCACCAACGGTGCAAAAGACTATAGGTTTTTGCCTGGCCAGGATGGGCTGCTAACGGGAGGTCATGGGACCATTCAAGAGCCTTCCGTCTGGTTTGGTTGTCAGGTAGGTATAGTAGACCTTTAACATAGGGAAGTCCGGAGATCAGTTCAGCGTTCATTTCCTTCAGGACAGAAACATGATCCCTGGCCCATCTCCGTAAACTGACTACAATTGACGGAGAGACCGAACAAACACATATAACAGCCCCTGATGGTAATACCGGGGTGGATTGTTTGACAGTTTCCGTGTCAGTACCAATGCGGGATAAGGCATCTGCCTTTCCATGTAATGGACCAGGGCGATACGTCACCGTGAAATCAAACATGGTAAAAAACAAATGCCAACGTATCTGTCTGGCGTTGGTGCATTTCACGTGCGACAAGGCCTGAAGGTTTCGATGATCTGAATACACAGTTATCGGGTGTCTTGCACCTAAGAGATGATGCCTCCACTCCTTGAACGCCACCTTGATTGCAAGGAGTTCTCTTTCCATAATCATATAATTACGTTCAGCTGGGGTACATTTTCGAGAGTGGAAAGCCACTGGATGTAGGCGTTGAGTAGTGAGGCAAACCAGCGAAAGGATGGCACCTACTGCAATAGCAGAGGCATCTGCTTCCACAATGAATGGGAGAGCTGGATTGGGGTGCTGTAATACAGGAGCGGTGGTAAAAGCGTCCTTCAGGTTCTGGAATGCTGTTTGCGCTTCTTCATCCCACAAAAAAGGAACATTAGGACTAGTCAACCGAGTTAATGGGGCTACTATTTCAGAAAATGAGGCGATGAAACGCCTATAAAAATTGGCAAAACCCAAGAAGGATTGAAGAGCTTTTACTGAGCTCGGAACGGGCCAATCCAAAACTGCCCGAACCTTGGAGGTACACATGAGTACTCCTTTTTGGGAAATCTGAAACCCCAAAAACTCTACAGATGATGCATGGAACACACACTTCTCCAGTTTTGCAAAGAGAGAGTATTCCCTTAGACGAAGTAGAACAGAGCACACATGCTGTATATGTTGGGGCAAAGTGTCTGAATATATTAGAATGTCATCCAAATAGATAACAACATAGCAATCCAGCATATCTCTGAAGATGTCATTTACAAAATGCTGAAATGTCGCCGGGGCATTACAAAGCCCAAAGGGCATCACACAATATTCATAAAGCCCATATTTTGTCTTAAAGGCAGTCTTCCACTCATCTCCCTTTCGCATCCTCACCAAATTGTATGCCCCCCGCAAGTCCAACTTGGTGAAGATAGTGGAGGAGGTCATTTTATCGAGGAGCTCAGTAATAAGTGGCAACGGATACTGGTTCTTCACCGTGACTTTATTAAGGGCACGGTAGTCCACACAGGGGCGCAGATCCCCTTCTTTCTTTGGCACAAAAAATATTGGGGAGGCCGCTGGTGAACGGGACGGACGTATGTGTCCGAAACGTAAGGCGTTGTCAATATAGCTCCGTAGATGTTCTTCCTCCTTCTGTGTAAGGGAGTAAATTTGACCATGGGCCATTGTTGCTCCAGGTATCAGGTCGATGGGGCAGTCATAGCATCTGTGTGGGGGAAGTCTTTCTGAAAGTCCTTTGTTAAACACATCAGAAAATTCCTGGTATTCCAAAGGGAGGACTGAAACGGGGTTAGATGACGTGGCGTTGATAGAAGGGAGGCAATCTACCATCGCCAGACAAGGGGACAATACTGCTACATTACGGGACGTAAAGCACCTCTGTATACAAAAAGAGGAGGAGAACCGTACGGTTTGTTCAACCCAGTCAACTACAGGATTGTGTTTTTGCAACCAAGAAAGCCCCAGAATGATGCCAAATTGAGGGGCCGTGATAAGGTCGAAAGTGATGGATTCCGAATGTCCTTGTAATGTGGACATTTGTAGTGGACCTGTTTGATCCGTCACATGTCCAGATATTAAACGTGAACCATCTACCGCATGTATTTCCTCAGGTCTTGCTTTAGGAAATATAGGTAGTCCATAACGTTTGGCCAACTTAAGGTCCATATAATTCCCGCTAGCCCCTGAGTCTATCATTACCGGATTGGAAAAGGTAATGACGCCGGGAGCCGTAAAGGACATAGCAAGGTAAACATGCGAAGACGGAAAACACTCACCCGGGCCTGGGATCATTTGACTCGTCCGGAAGGCCCGGTTCAAGGGCAAGTCCTGGCGTTTCCCGACGACTTAGCGGGTCTTTTAGGACACAGACGGATGTAATGACCTGACTGTCCACAGTAGAAACATAGATTATTCACCACCCGCCTTTCTCGTTCAGTCTTGGACAATGGACCCCTAATTGCCCCGATTTGCATAGGTTCAGCTTCTCCCTGAGAAACAGGTGTGCTTCCATCTGGTCGAGGGGTGTTGCGAATATCGGGATAGCGACGTTCGCCACGTCTTTGCCGGAGTCGAGCATCGACTTGGAAGACTAAGTCTAGCAATTCGGGGAAGCCAGATGGAAGAGCAGGTACCACTGATAGGGCATCTTTCAGGTCGTCTGACAAACCTTTATAAAACACAGCCGATTTCTTCTGTTTTGGCCATGTGATTTCAGCAGCTAATTGATTAAAACGGGCAAGATACGTCAAGAGATCCGACTTGCCTTGACTAATAGCCAAGAATTCCAGATCCGAGGACTGTGCTTTATATCTCATATCAAAAACACTGTTCATGGCTTGGATTAATCTATCGAAATCATACAGAGCCGGGTCATCTGCTTCTAGCAATGGATTAGCCCATGCTGCAGCAGTGCCACCCAGATGGGAAAGAACAAATGCCGCCTTTGTAGTAGCATCAGGAAATGCCAAGGGACGACAAAGAAAATGAAGGCGACATTGGTTCACAAAGGTCCGATACATTTTGGGATCACCCAAAAAGCGTTCTGGTGGGGCCAAAGGGAATGGCCCAGGGAGGACTACTGGAGCTGGAGCCGGAGGTGGTACAAGTGGTACAGGAGGAGGCGCCGCAGCCGCGGCGTCACCGAATTCCTCGTCATGGGGAAAGGGCTGCACAAAGCTCTGTAAAACATCCATGCGTTGATGTAATGTCGCATGTGCTGATGCCATATCGGTACGAAGAGCAGAAAAAGCCTGCATGAGGGCTGCCAATGGGTCCGATGCAGTCTCCATAACCGAGAGACGGTTAAAATTGAGGCTCCTAAATCTGTCACAGCCTAGGTATGGTATCCCAGTTGCCACAGATACTACTCTCCCAGTTATGGAAAAGTATCCTTCTGTCTTCGAACACGAAAGTCTCTAACGTGATATGCCAAAGACTTCCCCCCCAAGAGCTCAGCCTACAATGAATCTATTCCACCTGTCAGGCTGAGGGCTTGAGTGAAAAGGCAGGAGCAGACTCAGCAGAGCTAAAGGAGGGAAGAACAGAGCAGACGTTCAGAATGCAGCCAGGTATTGCTGAATTAACAGCAAACAACACCCCCCAAGTACCCACTCTTACCTGTTCCATAGCAAAAATGTACCAGTAACCTACTAGTAATGGACAAAGAGGGGAATTCTTATATCAACGGTGAAGGAGGAGCGCGCCAGTGCCTCAGGACCTCAGTGCTGCAAAGCGTCCCAAGAAGATATCCACAGTGTTCCAAAGTAGACTCAGCAAAACGTCCCAAAGAATATCCCAAAGTGATCCAAATCGATTTCAGCAAAGCGTCCCAATATGTCCAAAGCAATCCAATTGTAGATTCAGCAAAGCGTCCAAAAAATACCCAGAAATAACTTAAAGAGAATTCAGCAAAGCGTCCAAATTAAACAGTGTCAAAAAACGATTGTTGAAGTAAACAAAATTAAGGGCAAAGGAAATAAGCGTTACTTCACGCTAGTTCCTTTATTATCGTGCTCGAGTGATAAAAGCGTCACAGCCAGAGGACTTTAACAAGTGGAGGTCGAGATGCAAGCCGAGTTCAAGGATTCCGGGGAAATCAGTCGAAGAGGGGCGGGCGTCGGAAACAGGAAGGAAAGGGCAGGGGCGAAGGCTTGGGTTCAGCACAGGATTCAAGATCAAACAGGAGTCAGGAAACAACGCTCGAAACTAACACAGTTTAGGAGCGCTGGGCACTCGAACAGACAGTATTAAATACGGTCTTCAGAAGACACGGCAACGTGGTGCGTGCGTGTCACGTGACTAACATAGTAGGAAGATGGGAATTGTAGTTTAGTGGGTTCTGTGTGTTGAAGAGCGCTCATATAAACGCCATGGCAATTTTCAACAAGAACGGGATGTGACACTTGTTGATGTTCCGGTCCAGGGCATCATCAAACTCCTCTTCAACGTCCCGGAGGCGGGCCTCTGCCCTGGCCCCGAGGTCTCGCAGGGATGCAGCCATGGCCTCCTCCAACTCCCTGCGAGTTGCCTCGAGGCACTCAGCCCGCCTCAACACCCTGCGCATGGAGTTCTCCGCCCTGACCATAGTGAGCCGTGCCTCTTCCGCCCGCCGCTGTTCCGCATCTATTTGCCTGCCCAACCGCTGCCACGCGGAAGAAACTCCCAATCCAGGGTCCTCCTGCCCTCCGGCCGATGCCTGCCCCTCTGATGTTGATGGCCCAGAGCCATCATCGCTCCCACCTTGAGCCTGCTGCTGCCGTGCATGTGCCCTGCCTGTTGATGCTTGCACGTCCTCCTCCTGCTGGGGTCCAGTTGTTGGGGTGGCCACCCCTGCTGGACCTCCGACTCCCGACTGTGGCAGGGATGTGTCCTTCAGAAGCCTGGCCGCTGGGTCAGGGGCAGCTCCACAGGGTGCCCAGGTGATACGTGGGCAGGAAGATGGCACGGAGGACGACTGGCGCATACAAGTTTCAGTTGAGGATGGAGTCAGTAGAAGATCCAGCACACGGAGGAACCCAGCACTGGCGACCCGTCCTAGTAGGTCGACGCAGTCAACGAGGCATCCGAAATAACGTGCATTGTCCTCACAAGAACCCTGCATGTCATCCCGAATGCCACGTTGACGCAACATCACCTCAGCCAGGACAGGCTCAACGCGGTCCCGGATTGCCAGGTCAGCAGGTAGAGGAAGGCCAGTTGTGTGCGTATCCCCTCCCTGAAAACGGGTCTCGACAAAGGCATCCCTGCTGGTGCGGGATGATGCAGTCACAGGATCGTGGACAGGATTACACACAGGCAGCTCTGCGGCCGCCTGTGCTGCCTCCTGTCCCTGCCCCTGGACTACACCACTACCACCAGTAGAATCCCCCCTCCAGACACCATGTGTGGGCCTTCCACGGCCTCCTCCTCAACCAAACCCCTCACCAACCTGGATGACTCTGTGCCATCTTCCTCCATAGGCCTGTGGGGTTTCAGCTGCCCCTTCTGCTGCCGAGGAGTCCACCTCCGACCTCTGCCTCTTGGACCTTCCCTCGGCAGCTGTGGCCGCGGACGCGGCTCCAGACTCCTCACTCACCGAAGAGATGACAACATGGGAGGGGAGCTGGGCCTTGCATCTCCGGCTGGCGGTGTGATCCCTGCCGCTGTGCTCCACAGCACCGTCTCTGCCCTCTTTATCAGTTGACGCTGCAGACAGGGAGAGACAGAACACAGGCATCAGGGCACTGTACATTGGTCTGATAAACACATGACAGTTGCACATGAGTGTCAGTGTCAAACTTCACACATGGCATCACACTCCCCAATGCACATATCATTTGAACCCACACACATGCGCAAATGAACAGGAATGTTGCAGCAGGCAGCACTGTCCATACACTTACAACAGCATGAGCATCCAAAGGTTAGCCTGATGTCACATGCAAAACGGGGAGTGCCGAACACATGCACACACGCCACCAGACATACATGAATCTGTACATCTCCACCACCTGTCGCAGTGAAATCATCAGCATCCATGTCACATCTGCCAATCAGCCTCCTACATGTCGGTGTCACATGCATCCATGGTGTATCACAGTGGCACACATGTCAAATACACTCACACATGCACATGTACATTGTGCACATACAAGAAGGTGGAACCAGCATCCATGTGTCACACCACAACCATGCCACAGTACACACACAGAAATGTAAACATGTGTGCACCCACACATGCATTTGGCCATAATGCATTTGAACGTATACACCATTGATGTGCCTCAGACATGACTGGACTCACATGCGGCAGGCTCATGTCCCTGTACATACACATCCATACATGGGTCTTTCAAGACATGTGTCCATGCTGCACACTCCTGGCACACCTCAACATGCACTGCGTCCAATCAGTATACATGGACACTTACCGCTCAACTCCGGAAGGGTCTGCCTCTGAAGGACCTGGAGGTGAAGTGCTGGGTGTATGTGTTCCAGGACCCTCATCTGGATGTTGGTAAGGCAGACCCGGCACCCCTTTGCATGCACTGCCTTCAAGAGGCGCCGGGCCTTGCTAAGGGTCCTGGACCTGAAGACCTCCCAGCGCTTCCGGACGTGTTACATGTCGCGGGCTGCCACCCCCTTCACATTGATGGCAGCCACAATGTCCTTCCAGACCCTCTTCCGTCCTTCATTGTCAGCGTGTGAACTTCCGAAGAGGGCATCATAATGCACCAGGACTTGCTCCACCAGGATACCAACTTCTGCGGCACTGAGCTGGTAGCCCTCTGCCTCTCTGGCTGGGGGTTGCCAGTGGTCTCCGATGGTGTATCCCCTGACATGGCAACCCCCGAGGCAGGTGTGGGTGGGCAACTGGGTCCTGGTGCTGGGCTGTGGAGCGATGGAACTTCAGTCGGGAGTCTTCTGTTCCAGCAGGGGTGGTCACAGCAACTGGACCTCTGCAGATGGCTGACGTGCAGGCACCAAATAGCAGGGCATGTGGCCAGAAGGCAGGCAGGCAGCAGCAGATGGCAGGTGGGAGCATGCTCAGGGCTCTGGGGGGCAGGAAAATGGCCTTCTGGGCAGGAGCGTGGTCTTCCGTGTGATGTCGCGTGGCCAGCTTGATACAGAGTTAATTGGCACGTGAAAAAATAGCACGTCAGCATGTAATTCGAGAAAGGGCCCTTAGCACGTAAGCGCATCTGTGATGTAACGCACGCAGGCGTTTTCCTCATGACGGGTGCATAGTGAATCAGCATGTGAAAAAAACAACGCGTCCGTGTGTTAATGCATGTAATTTGAGGAAAGGGCCTAAGCGCGTAAGTGAAGTGACGCGCGCGGGTGTATCCCTCAGCATGGGTTAAAGGTGAGCGGGGCCAGCAGTTCACTGTACGTGCCTTTCATGGAGACAGAAATGTGCGTTGCTACTTCGTGTTGTTTCGCTCACCATCACATCTTCACAACGGATCAAGGACGTATCTCTTCTTTTGGCAGGGGTATTGGCTATGCATGTTTTTTATTATCACGCTAGTCTGACGGTGAGTCGCGCACGCTATTTTTCCCACTGCGGGTGCCCCTGTGTATCGCATACCCATTTTTGAGGTCATAGTAGCCTGCATGTCCCACGCATACGTGTTTTTCGTGTCCCTGGGTGCCACCGCATACTACGGGAGGTCAATTCGACACACGTGGGCTACCGGGGTTTGTGTGCACGGTTATACTGCAGTTTTGGGTGCCTGAGCATTGCATGACCAGTCACTTTATCACCGGGTTCATATACAGCGTTGCAGGTGCACAGGGGTGCTGTTAACATCTTGTATCCCACCCCCTTCACCCCAATTGCCCAGGACAATTGTAGTGTACACCTCCCATTGGCACTACTCCATCTGTGCCATGGCTGGGAGGCCACGAAAGGTGAGGGGCGCCTCAGCTGGGCGAACTCCATGTGGCGGGTGTGGTCAGGGACGTGGCCGGGATGACCAGGTAGTAGGGGGACTCCAGGGTGTCCAGGGTGGCCGCAGAGGAGGAAGAGGCAGGGGTGCACCAGTTTGGCACAATGTTGTGCCACATGTTGGTGCAGTCATGCCACCACCCTCTGTGGTTATGGGAGATGCAGCTCTTGCATCTGGCACTGGTGCCCATTTGACCCGGCAGTCCGTTTCATCGACTGCCACGGGCCCAAGGGTAGTAGTAGCTGCAGGTGCAGCTGTGGACACCACCACCCAGGCCCAGTGTGGGCCAGCGTATGCTGCGTTGGCACCAGAAGAGTCCCTGGATGATTTCCAGGAGTTCAGGAGGCACAGTGTAAGTGCACGCAGGGCTGCCCTGACCGAGACACATGTCCCTGGGGCAGTATTGTCATCTGCTGCCCCGAACAGCGGCAAGTGCATGGGCAGATGTAGCCGACACCATCCTGGCTGTGAGTCTACCATCCAGGACAGTTCCGGTCAGTGACCTTAGCACAGCAGATGTTGCTGCGCAGGGTCAAGTCAGGGGCACCAGCAGCCACTGACGCAAGTCAGGGCATCCGTCCTTGTTCCACCTGCCACTCCCTTGGTTCAATCCACAAGCGCCACTGCCCATACTGATCAGGGAGGCAATTGCCAGTCAGGGTCCGGACCAATGTCCAAGAGGAGGAAGCTTGCACCTGGAGCAGAGGCTGCAACCCCAGACACAGCTCCGGCCTCCGGCACATCGACGAAGAAGCCTTTCTGGACTTCCTTGTGGACTACGTGCGGGACCACAACCGTGATATGCTAGTGGGGCTGAATTGTCACACTACGGCTGCCCATCGTATGTCCCACTAGAAGCAAGTTGCGGATTGTGTGAGTGCATTCAGACATGAGGTGCGCACAGCTCAAGAGTGCAAAAAGTGTTGGGATGACCTCCAACGCAGTACTAAGGCGAAGCGTGCCTCCAATTATGCCGTGACTGGGTTGACTGGCGGTGGGTCACCAGCTCAGGAGGAAGACCTCACTTTGCACGAGTCAGTCGTTGCGGAGTTCATACCGGCAGGATTGGTCAAAGGAGTGGGAGAGATGCAGGACTTAGATGCCCCGTCCAGTGAGTGTTGTCGCGTGTTTGTCCAGACCATGTGTGTTTTGCTTATGTGATGTGTTGTGCTTGACTGCCACTACATGTCATGTCTACATGGTTCTCATGTGCGATTCATGCATTGCTTCACTGATGCGTAGCTGCTGTGCAACATGCTGGACATGTAGAGCAGGCGGGGACTGTCCTCATCACCACACTTGCACCCTACTCACATGCTAGTCACCCGGCTGCCCCTCCGGGCTATGTTCAGCTCACTGGCCCTTCTGCATGTAGCCTGGGGTGTCTTTCCTCTCAGCACTGGGACTGTGTCATTGCATGACTGACGTACATGTGTGTTCTGCCTGCATGTGGCTACTCCACGTAGGCATGCACCCTTGCTCCTCTACCCCCCTGCACCCCAATATCAACATGGCACTGGTGTGTATCATTTTGGAGTACTGCAATGGCCTGTTCAAGGCTCCCATTTACATGCACACTTCCCCCAGCCAACCTGCCAGACACATGCAGTGGGGTACATCCTTGGTCCTTGATGCAGGGTGTCTCACTTGGACTGTGCAGATGGCAGATGCTCCCCAGGGACATGAGTGCCCATTCATGCTCCATGTGCATTCCATGCATGCCCCTATGTGTCCTTGACTGGATGATTATTGTAGTACGTGTCCAGGATGACCTACATTTCATGGCATTTGATCATCCATTCCATGCCCACTCTGGCTCAGTCCTGCATCACGCACATGTTTAGGGTGTCATTGTCTGTGTGGGGCACATGCCTCTCCCTGTTTCAGGCCCCCTGACTCTGTTCAACTGGTGTAGTGGCTTCTGCACACATGGGTGTACTACTGAGGGTTCATCATGTGTCATGCTTACTGTCCCATTATCATCTGCGGTGTTGTCAGTTGACTAAGATGATGGAATTGACGCTAGTCAACACTGTCTGCCAATACACAGGTCTCTGGTCACCCTTTCGCTGCCATGCAATGTCTCCCTGCATTTTCACTTGGGGGGTGGTTGCTTGTAGCCATGCAACCCATTGCATGCACATTGCATGTGATGCCTGAACTTGCCCTTAGACTGCCTTCATGTTTATTGATAGACATCATAATATACTAGTTCATGTAGATAGTGTGTAAAGTACACATGTTCTGCACTGCATCAACCCACTTCTGAGCCGTCTTACACTGTTCTACATGCCTACTCACTGCTGCAATGTCACCTGGCATGTATGGTCAGATTTTGACCGCTTCTCTGTCATGAATGCCACGGGCACAGGTGCATCCTGTGACACATGTACTCAGTATTGGAACTCCCTAGTGGTTGTTTAGCAAAGTTGATTGGTCAATCTGCGGCCTATACCAACTGGCATAGGGTGCAGATTGAATTTAGCCGGCCAATTGGGTTTTAATGACTGTGTAGCTGCCTTCACGTGTGTATGTGTACACTTTCTCATACATCAAAGCAAGCAGCGTTGTAGCTGCTTACTTTGCTGTATTGGATGCTGTTCATGTTCACAATACAGGTGCATGGGGAAAGAGGTGTTTTTGAACACTTTCACATGTACATATGCATGCAGCTTCAACTTATGTGTTTGTGAAAGTGTTCATTTACACATGACTTCTGCAGCTTTTTTGTTGACTGACTAATATGTAGTTGATTGACATTAATGCTGGTGAGATTTCTGCATTGCGCACGTTATGTTGAACTGGTATGATCCTGGAGGTGCACTGTTGTGCAGTATGTGTGCGCCCAGGCCCACTTAGCTAATATGGTGGGGCCTGGCCGTGGAGATTTTACACAAGAAATTATGGAATAGGGCACATTCGTAGCCCAATGTGCTCAATCAGGGCCTGAGGGGTGTTGTGGAGGCCTCATGTCCTGCAGCTCGGACCATTACTGGGCATTATGGTCCCTGATGCCTGGTTACAGGCCCTTGCTTTGCTTGGGACATTCACTATATCTACATGGCCCATGCCACCCGGTACGGGCCGAGCTGCAGATGGATCGAGCTATATTGCTGATGATGCTTTAGTGATACATGTCTACATGCATATTACATGTGTCATTGTGTGTTTGGATTCACTTGCAGCAGTGGTCAATTTGCTGTTCAGACATGCTTATGGTATGTTCCATCTCTTTGTTGCCATCTGTCTTTTCTGCCTGTGACATGTGCCTGGCAGAGGTGCTGTCTAATGGAGTTCATATACTACATTTTGTAATTGTGTAGGCTTTGCTATTTAGACACATCCATTTCTGCTTTTGGGATGTGTTTGCATATCAAGGCCACTGGATGCATGCCAGGTTCTCATTTGTGTGTGACATGTCTGCTTCATATGTTGGCTGTCAATGTGATGTCTATGTGTGTGTGGGTTATGTGCTTCTGACATGTGTACTCATTTTTGTTTTTTCCACTTTTCAGATGATGACGCAATGGAGCCAGAGGATGGTGTTGTCATGTCAGGCACAGGGTTGCTATCACATCATCAACCCAGCACAAGTGAGGGTCGTGGGGTGGTAGACCACAAGAACCCACTTGTGTTCCAGACCATCGTGTCTAGGGCTGGCAATGGGTCTAGCCCGGATGATCACTCTGACGACAATGTCGAGTTGGATGTGCGTCGGGTCCATTCGTCAATGGTGAGTGATTCTGATGTGGACGCTCCTCTGTCCGTGACACCTGCACTGAGGGGCCAGACGGTGGTGGGACCTCTGCCTGTGGTGGATCAGGACGCAGGGTCACGCTCCACACCAGTTGCTGATGTGCCTGGGGCATCACTTCAACAGAGGAATGTAGTCCTGCAGCCGCGAGCGGTGCCAACCCAACAAGGACGGCGGCTCCTTGGGTCCCACAGGTGTCAAGCCCAGCAACGCGGTGGCCACGTGCCACTGGGGTCTACTGAGGGGGAGCAAGCCATGGTTGCCAATTCCGAACACCAGAGGGCAGCAATTGATAACATCAATGAGAGCATGAAACATGTGGCCCAATCCGTGTTCCCCCCTGCTAGGCAGGTGGATCTCCAGCAGTGGGCAGCACAGTCCACGGCCCACTCGCTCAGGCTGGGTATGCTGGCCTCAGACAGGGCACGCCGGGCTGAAATGGTGTCTTTGTTTCAAGCAATTGCTGCTCACGCAGAGGCACACATGGAGGCCATGAGGGTTGACTATGAATCCCTCAGATCTACTCTGGGTGTGCTCTTGATGTCCCAGAGGCAGCGGTCAGAGGAAAGGTTGGAGCAGCTTGAGAATACCATCTCGGCTGAGCTACGTGCTTGTCGGGAGGTGTACCAGTTGTCCAGCCAGGCCAAGCAGGAAGAACTCTGTGTTACACGTGTTACCTTGCAAGAGGAAGCACGCGTATCACGCAAGGTTCTGCATGCTGACCTACGTGTCATTGCCGCACAGAACCAGGCTCACCCGTCCCACAGACTTGCTGCCGACGAGGGGCAAGCTGCACATAGGCGTGGTCAGGGTACTGTGCCACGTCTACCATTTCAGCCAGAGCGTGAGGAGGATGACGACTTATCTCCCACACAGGTCGGGCTGTGCAGGTGTTGAGCTCAAGGAGGTTTTTTTTTATCTCAACATCATCGCATGTGGGTGTTGAGGTCCACCCTTTCCCCCTTCCTGGATGCCCGCCCCCCCCCCGGGTCCTATGTGGCCATTTTTGATTTTTATAGTTAGTTTAATTAGGTAATATGGTTTTTTATAGTTAGTTTAATTAGTTAAAATGGTGTTTTATAGTTAGTATAATTAGTTATTATAGTTTAAAATTGCTTGTCTATTGTGCATTCATGTGACGGTGTGGTGATTTGTGGCTTTTTAAAGCAGCCACTGTCTGTTCCATCTGGGCCCTTCAAGCTTGTCTCGTGTGTGTGTTTGCAGCTTGGGGTCCTGACTCACATATGCCACTCCTGCTTCCCCTATCCATGGGCTTGCAAGGATGGTTCGGTATTACAACCATTTACACAAGGGCATTGGACTTTCGTCATATCTGTGGCCTGTCTGCTGCTGTACTACTTGTGTTGACACCCCTAGTGGGGATAATGTAGTATTTTGCGATGGCATGTCTGCAATTAATTTTGGTGAGTACATATTTGATATGTTCATTTATTGATGTTGATTGTGTTGTGTGTTCTTTTCTTGCCTGTATATGTGCTTGATGCACTTCATGCTGTAGACAGTAGCCTGCACCCTTTGGCTGTCAAAGTCACACTGATGGTGGGAGGAGGTTGGATGTACGTCTCAAACATGGCCCAGTGACAACCAGCATGAAGACACACACAGGGTGCTTCCCAGCCTTGTTAATAGCTTTTATGCCCTTTCTGCAGGAAAATGAGCATCCAGACTACCTTTCACAGCAGACACGGGGCCAAGAACTACAGAAACCTGGCCACGTTGGGTGGTGCACACGTGCCCATGTGTGCGCAAGCAGAAGCATAGGGCTTGTGCTCAGACGTCCAACAGAAGCAGACGTGTTTCCAGGATCTCCAGGCAAGGTGAGCAGCACGAGGGGCCACACCCCAGCTGAACTTCCTCCAGGCCCCTTGCACATGCATGCTAAGTAGCGCCAGTGCTGGGGAGCTTGGCCAGGCATTGGGGACAAAGCGCACAGTACAACTACGACGCATTGAGGTACAAATGCCAAGTAGCTTTACAAGTTATCAGGGGCACACGCAGGGGGCGTCGCCCATATCCTTGAGTCCCCCCTGCTCCATATGAGCTGAGTTGTTAGTGCAGTAGCGTTCCTAGCCAGAAACGTATACAGTGCACAAGGGCAACCAGCGACGCACAGACTTGAGTGCTGTGCATATCATTTGCATATGCAAATTGCCACGTGCACTACCTATTGAAATTTGCGGCTGGCGGAACACGACTTGTACTGAAGTCGCACCTCGCCAAACGCGTCTTGCAGCTCACACAGGGGCCATTCTATCATGTGTGATTCTTGACACATTGGTCTTCCATTTACCGCGCAGCCACGTGCGCCTGCCTTACTGCATTGACAGTGTATGAACCATCACGGGGGCAAGTTAGCGTATACGAACAAAGCAGCAGACAAGAGTGTTTGTTTGTGGAGAAGTCACTTAGGTTGAGGCATGAATGGTGTTGTGTGTGTGTTGAAAACACACACAGATTAGTAACTCACGCTCTCTTTGCAGCATTGAACTGTTCCTATTACCTGCCCTGAGAGTGCGCAGGCAGGAGGCCAGCACTCACCCCAGAGATAAGTCTCTCTTTGGCTTGCATTTAACTAATTTTGTACAATGTGCATGAAGAACGTGGTTTCTCTGATTGAGTATGTGTTATTGTCAATAGTTGTATTTTGTATTTTGCCTACTTTCCCTTTCCAATCCAACTCCCCTCTCCTGCCCCTCTTTCCGGTTATCCTGAATACCAATGCCTAGCCGGGGTCTCAGAGGCCTGTGTAAGTTTTACCTTGCAGGTGCCCAGACCACGGAGGGGGTGGTTGGTTCGTGCCACTCCTGTGCCTGTAGACCGGAGCTGTGACACTACCCATCAGTTGTTGCATCCTCATTGTATATTGTGTACTGAAAATGGTACCCATCCTGTTGAACCATTGTTGAACTGTGCTACCTTGGTTGTTCTATTATTCTGCTTGGACATGTGCTTGGACATTTTCTGCAACTTCAAGTCATCTACTGGAGACTCTTCCAGGGTTTTTTGGTGGCTACAGGCTTTTTGCCTGGTTTGGGGGTTTGGCTCCTTTTGGTATTTTTACCAGTCAAGGTGGCCTCTGAGGGGGCTGGACCCTATTTACACGCAAGGTGGAACATGGAGACCAAGGGGTAGGGGGATCCTGTAGCCAGGTAGGCTAGAAGGAAGAAGGCTACATACCCCAGACACAGTTGTTCAGAAGGTCATGGTGATGTGTAAATGAGGGAGGGCCTTTTGTTGTTGGACAGTAAGCTTCGGCTACGGTGTTTGGGCACTCTCTGACATTGTCATTGTGGGGTACTATGTACATGATGTGTTCTGCTGGTCAATGGCTGTTCCTGTGTTGTGTTTACTTTTCAGGTGTCAGGGGATAGTTGTGGTTTGACATGCTGGGGTGTTCACAATGGCAATGTTCGCATGTGATGTGTACAGGACACTGAGGGTCACTTGATTTCACATGCATATATTGAGTGCATGTCCCTACTGACACAGACAGTTACACAATGCTCCACCACACATACAACCACCCTTCCATGCCCACAGGTGCACACAGATTGCCTTCTCTGGCACGCTGTGTCCCTGCAGTGCATGATCAATTACAATTTGGGGATCGTGTAAAAGCATAAATAGGTTATTATTTTTGTTTGTCCTTTTTATGTGATACTCAAGGTGTATCCCCAACACAATGGCTGCTCACTGTGCTGTGTGCTGAGCAGTGAGTTGCAGGAGACCACAGCACACGGGTTAGGGAGTAGCAAATTTGGCTTGGCCGATGTGCATGTGAACAGGCATTCAGTCTTTTGTTGATGCTACCACTGGTATGACTTGGTATGTGTGGGAGTTTGTTGGTCAGTAATTTCATCTGATTCAATGTCAGGCGTGATTGTCTCGGGCCACTTTCCATTTATCACATGTCACTTCGTATGTAATTGGTCATGTGTTGGGCTTTTGCTGTGACATGCCATGTCATGGTGTCATGGTGTGGCAGACAAGGGTGATGTGGGTTGGGAGGCTTTGGGTGGCATACCAGTGATTGTCATGGCTTATTTTGCAGGGGGTGGTGTGATACACACCTTGCATGTGTTCCTTTTGGTCACACAGGATTGGTTATGTTTAAGTAGCTAGGGATGCACACAATGTAGCACTTCCGTGGCAACATTCTCAGGGTGGTAAGGTTGACTGTCTCTTTGTCATCATCGATTGTCACCTGGTATGTGCCAGGCCTGTGCGCACTCCGCAGGGGTGGGAGTTTAGGTGAAAAATGTGGCCACAAGCTAGGTCCGGGCTGCCTCGCCACATGCCCTTTCCCCTCCCATGGGCAGCGCCTGTGTATGTGGTTGGGGATTTGGGGACACCACCATGTCCACCGGTACGTCCCGCCGTGTTGCAACATTGTGCAGGACACATGCTGCCACAATGAACCTGCACACTACTGGGGGTGCATATAGTAGCTGTCCGCCATAGCGGTCAAGGGAGTGGAAGCGGGACTTGAGCACTCTGAATGTGCGCTCCACTATGCCCCTAGTTGCAATATGGGCAGCGTTGTATCTTACCTGGGGTGGTTTGGTGGGGTTCCGGATTGGCGTCATCATCATGTGGTTTCTCAGAGGGTAGGCACTGTCCCATGGGGAGGCCGATAATGGTTGTGATAAATTGGGTTTGTGTATTTGTCTGTGTGTGACATGCATGCATGTGCACAGGAATTTGTACTCACCTAGGAGCCATGTGTCGCCATGCTTCCCAGCTTCCAGGGCCTTGCTCAGGGGGGACATTCTGTATATGAAACTGTCATGGTGTCACGCCGCCCGCATTGGGGTCCACTTACTTGAAGCGGTGCGCCCCATCCTGGAGGATGTACCGGCGCTTTCGCTTGGGGGCTCCTGGGTTGTCCTGGTCCTCGTGCGCTTCCGGGTTTCCTGGACATGTTGGTCTGCGCATGCGCGGGCGGCCGTTTCACGTTCTCCGCGCATGCGCACTGCACGGGGCACTCGGTTTGGAGGACCTTGCGGTCCACGCCTCTCTCCAAACCAACCAACGCATGAGAGACAGCACGGCTTGCGTTCCAAGCCTCCTAGGTGTTGGTAGTCCTATTTAAGGAGCCCGGCCATTCATTCAAACCGCGTCTCAACGCGGTTTGAATTGGATCATGTTTCCTCGCCGGTTCCTTGTGCCTTCCTTACCTGTTAGCTGATTCCTGTTCTTCTTGTTCCTGGTACTCTCCTGGTACAACCTGTAGCTGTTTTGTCCTGTCTTCCCTTCTCCTTGTCCTGTGGTTGGGGCTCCCTTTTCCCTGCTTCTGAGTTGGGTGGTTCCCTTTCTGTGTCTACTAGCTGGCTCTTGCTCTTGCACCTTGTCTGCCTGCCCGCTCTGCCTCCCTCTGCCTTTGTATTGTACCTACCTTGTGGGCAATCCCGCTACCTTCCTCTGCCGGATCCAGTCTCCAACCAACTTCCACTGTGTACTGATCCTTGGGACTTCCATCTTCTGGATCCAGTCTTCCTTGGGACTCAGTATCGTCATCTGGAAAGGCTCCCCCTGTCAGTGCTTGCACTGTCCTGACGCCACGCTAATCAGGGGAGAGCACACTCGTGACGTTGGGAGCTGGTTCATCTCCAACCCGGTTCCATTCGGGCGGGAGCTGGGCTGGCTTCTCACGTCATCAACCACATCACCGCAGGACTCCTGACAGCCTGGCATCATCTTCAAGGTCCTCAACCGGACGAACAGGTACGCAACGTCCTCGTGACGCAGTCTATAACAGATTGAGACGCCTGCCTTCGGATACTTCGGACTCTGAGATGGAAGAGGACCCAGGTCTTCGTAATGAAGTACAAGCTCTTCGTGCTGAGATGACAGCACTCCGTCAGGAGAATGTGACTTTACGTCAAATGGTGACACAGAACATAGGGGCAACTCCACAGTCTGAAAACACCATGGCTCACACCGCACCCATCAAGTTCGATGGAGACCCCAGACGTGTGGGTGAATTCTGCAATCATTGTCGGATACATTTCCTCTACCGATCGACTCATTTCAACAATGATAAAGCCAAGATCGGCTACATTTTGGGCAATTTATCTGGGAATGCTCTTGCTTGGGCTACACCCCTGGTTGTTACTAATAGCCCCATTCTTAGCGATTTCTTGGCCTTTGAAAAAGCGTTCTTTGATGTTTTCCAGTCTCCTAATCTAGCCTCCACAGCACAGATTCAATTGATGGATATTCAACAGGCAAATACCGATATAATAACTTATATCGGCCGTTTCCGTCAACTGGCGACTGATTCCCTATGGCCAGAGATAACACAGAAGACCTTGTTTCGCCGGAGATTAAGAGAGGAACACAAGGATGAATTGTTGCACATTCCTGAACCCGAAGATCTTCAGAAACTTATTGAACAAGTTTTGAGGATAGACCAGAGATTGGCCGATAGAAAGGGTGAGAGACGTCGGTTTGAGAAGATGTTCCCCAGGCCTTCAACCCTACCGACTGGACTGCCAGTACCTTTGGATTCCTCTACTGAGCCTATGCAATTGGGTGCAGTCAGAGGTCCCTTATCAGAAGAAGAGAGGAAGCGCAGGAGAAGTCTGCGATTGTGTCTATACTGTGGAGCTGCAGGTCACTATCTGGGCACCTGTCCTTTGCGTCCTATCAAGAAAGGGGGAAACTAGGAGACCTGTTGTCTACTGGAAAGGCTACGACAGGTCCTTCTTTGCTACAAGTCCTTTCTTGTGCCAGTACGGCGTTTCCACCTATGCAGCCAGCCGTCTTGATGATTTTGAAAATCAGTCTGAAGTGGCAGGAGAAGACAATTGATGTCCATGGATTGTGGGGCTTCCGGTAACTATATTGATAAGGAATTCGCCATCAACAGCGGCATACCATTGCTTACCAGAAGGAATGCGATACCTGTGGAGGTCATTGATGGTACACCTTTATCTTCCGGACCCATACGATTGCATACAGTTGGCATGCTATTGCGAATCGAGGCTCATGAGGAAAGAATTGCTCTCGATGTCATAAAGTCACCTTCATATCAAGTGGTGTTGGGATTACCTTGGCTTCAGCGACACAATCCCTCGATCAATTGGGAGTCTCGTATTCTAGTGTTTTCCTTACTCTTTGTCTTCAGGAATGTTGTGGTTCCGGCACGACATTGAAGTCACCAACCTCAACCCCTCTTACCTCTGGTGAGAACCCGTCTGGTTTGTGTTCCTTGTCCCATATTCCACATGCATATACTGACCTGAGGACAGTGTTTTCTGAGCCTGGAGACATACCCCTTCCACCTCACAGAACTTTTGATTGTTCCATTGACCTGATCCCGGGTGCGGTGATCCCTCATGGGAAGGTTTATTCCTTGACTCAGACCGAAAGACTGGTACTTCGGGACTACTTGGATGATTGTGTCGAAAAGGGATACATCGTACCTTCCAAATCCCCCGCGGGATTCCCGCTGTTCTTTGTGAAGAAGAAGGAGGGCACTCTACGGCCATGTATCGATTATCGTCAACTGAATGACATCACCCTTAAGGACAGGTACCCGTTACCTTTGATTAGGAACATCATGGAGTCATTACGGTCAGCCAGAGTATTCACCAAACTAGACCTTTGCGGAGCCTACCATCTGGTCAGAATCAAGGAGGGCGACGAGTGGAAGACGGCCTTTAAGACTCCATTTGGGCATTACGAGTACAGGGTAATGCCCTTCGGGTTGTGTAATGACCCGGCCGTCTTCCAGCGGTTTATGGATCACATCTTCAGCGACTTGATTGGCATCTCGGTCTGGGTTTATCGGGATGATATCCTGGTCTTCTCAGACAATCTGGAGGAACATGTTTCCCATGTACGTGAGGTCCTTCTACGTCTGTCACAGAATCAGTTGTTCGCCAAAGCTGAAAAATGTTCATTTCATCGGAACAAGATGGAGTTTTTGGGGTATGTGATCAGCGAGGCTGGAATCCACATGGATTCTGATAAGGTACAAGCAATCCGAGATTGGAAACAACCTCATGACTTGAAATCCCTCCAAAGATTCTTGGGATTCGCCAATTTTTATCGGCGCTTCATTCCTCAATTTTCTCGTGTCACGGCCCCGTTGACACGTTTGACCAGCGTTAAGATTCCGTTCCTTTGGGATTCAGAGGCGTCAGCAGCCTTCAACTGTTTGAAGACGGCATTCAGTACAGCTCCTGTTTTACGTCATCCCAACGACGAGATGCCCTACATCGTTGAGGCTGATGCTTCCAACTTCGCTGTTCGCGCTGTTCTCTTACAGAAGCATCCCATATCTGACGAAGAACACCCGGTGGCCTATTTCTCACGAAAGCTCGCTCCGAGTGAACAGAACTACTCAGTCATAGAGAAGGAACTCTTGGCCATCAAGACTGCGTTTGAGGAGTGGAGGCACCATTTGCTGGGTGGTCGTTTTTCTGTAGAGGTCCGTACTGATCATCGCAACCTGTAGTTTTTACGATCCTTGCAGTGTCGCACCACTCGCCAGGCCAGGTGGGCCTTTTTCTTTTCTCACTACGACTTCAACATTTCTTACATCCCCAGCTCTCAGAACCTGAAGGCTGATGCCTTATCGCGCTCTCTGGAAGAGAAGGATTGCAGTTTGAACACTCCATTGATTTCTCCTAAGCATTTTCTTTTGACGATTTCTCCTCATCTACAGAGAATAGTACAAGAAACACTGGTGGACCCAGATCGAGCCGACATTCTGAAGCGACCACAAATCACTGAACGCAACAGTCTTCTGTTCTTTTTGAAACGTCTGTACATACCGACATGTTCACTTCGGTTAGACATCCTTCAAGGGTTTCACGATTCACAAGTCGGTGGTCATCGTGGCGTCAAGGCCACTCAGGAGCTGGTTTCCAGACAATTCTGGTGGCCGGGTTGGGCCAAGGAGATCAAGAGGTATGTGGAGAGTTGTCCAATCTGCGCTCAGACTAAGACGCCAACGAGAAAACCTTTGGGATTACTTCAGCCTACTGAAACACCGCCCTACCCATGGCACACCATCGCCACTGACTTTATTGTCGAGTTCCCGCCTTCTGAGGGCAACACTTGCATTATGGTGGTAGTGGACTGTTTCACGAAGTATGCTCACTTTATACCTTTTTCTAAAATACCTACCTCCTCTCAGATGGCTCTGGCATTTCTACACAACATCTACCGACTGCATGGATTACCGGAGAAGATCATCTCTGATCGTGGCTCGCAGTTTCTCTCCTCATTTTGGCATCAATTGTGCAATCATCTTGGTATCTGCAGAGCCTTGAGTTCTGGTTATCACCCGCACACAAACGGACAGACGGAGAGAACAAACCAAACTCTTGAGCAGTACCTACGCTGTTATGCCAATGCTACTCAATCCAACTGGGTGAAGAATCTTGATTTGGCTGAGGTGTCCTATAACAACGCAACGCATACTGCTACTGGTGTCAGCCCTTTCTTTTGCTCTACCGGACTACATCCCAAGTTGGTTCCTTTTAGTCCAGTACTGCCCAGTGCTGTTCCTTCTGCGGATCAATTGGTTTTCGACATCCAGAAGCAGCACGACCTGGCCCGGGGTACCCTGGTTGAGGCACGGGAGCGCATGAAAAAGCAGTAGACCCAGCGTAGTTTGCATAGACAGAGGTGATGATTACCTTGGCATCGCATACAACCTGCACGTTGATGGAATGCCAGTGCTTGCGGTTGCTATAGATGTGCTCAGTGGTCCTAGGTGGACGTAGGGCCACATGGGTGCAATCTATGGCAACGAGCACTTTGGGGAAGTGTGCCACCCTGTAAAAGTCCTGGACCACGGCCTGCCTTTCTGCGGGTGTTCTGGGCATCTATATGTGCCTGCGAACTGAGGGGCGCGCAGTCATGATTGCCAACACCTGGTGTAGGCAGCGTGACTGCGTGGCCTGTGAGACCACCCCCACTATGGCAGTTGTCCACGGAAATGACCCAGTGGCCAAAAAATGCAGGACATTGAGCCCCTTCTCCAAGGGGCTCAATGCTTGGGAGCACAGGGTGGGGGATGTTAGGTCATCTACCCACTCCCTGACCAGGTCTATGATGATACGACGTGGAAACCATGTACCTGCCATAGACCTGGTCGTCAGGCTGCCCAAAAAGGCTGGTCCGGGGCAAATAAATGCGGGGCCTGGCTATTCTCCTCCTTTTGCGGTGTCCCACGATCAGTGCTGCGACAAATGGGGCATTCATCGTAGCTGTATATACGTGTTTGTTGTTTGCGCGCACTTTTATACTGCGCGTGGGGACACTGCCTCCTGCCTTCGTGTGGCAGACGTGTTGACGCCTGTGCGCGTCTATTAGCGTGCGTGGGTTTCCTGTATTCGATTCCATGAATACATGTTGTTCGCATGCGTGTGGGCTTCCGTGTATTTCCCTGCAGTACTTCCCCAGTTATGCCTTCTTTTTCACACGTTGTTCCCCATACCGCGTGTTCCGCCTCGTGTTCCGCCCCCTTTTTGGTGTGTACATCAACGTTGTGCGCTTTCGCTGTGCACGTTGCACACGGCATTCGGGATGTTGCTGTGACGTGTGCGCCCATGCGCGCCACGCTCGGATTTGGCACACATCCCGGAGTAAACACGCGCAGGCCCTTTCATGAATTGCACTCGTGCACGTGCGCTTGCTCTTTCATGCTTGCGCCAGCTCGCGCCAATATTTTCAGCGCACATTTGTTCCATGAATTGGCCCCTATATCTGAAACTTGAGTGATATTACATATCATCTCCCTAGACCACGCTCCTAGACTGGTGTTGCAAAGATTTGTATATGTATTGCTGTGTTAAGGGCAGAGATTGAAAAATATAGAGCATTTTGATAAATTACAAAGTAGAATTATTACAAAATATAAACACATTTCATGCTTGAATAAAACTAATACTTATAGGGGAAGGCATTCATTTGGAATGAGGAAAGACTGTTAAAATGATGTCCCACAGGAGCAAGAGTATGTTAAGTTCATGTTCAACACTGAATCCATCCATAGTATCATTAGTTTAGACAATTAATTGAGCTTCCTTTGTCTTCTTTTGTGTTCTCTGTTTCCTCCTCAGATATCAGGATTGAATTCCTCTGAAACAACAAAGAGGTTGTCTTCTGTTTTGGCCCCCAAGTTTTCCTTGCACCAATGAGCTGCGAGCGGATGTCTTAATCATTGTTTCTGACTGATCGTAGATGTTCTCCAATTCTTGTCCTTTGTTCCCTTTTCGTGCTGCCTATATAGATCTTGATGCATAAGCATTGAATCACATAAATGACGTAGCAGCTTTAACTGTTGATAAACTGATTCCATTTGATGTTGTGTTGGGCAACTGTTAGCACTTGAACATTGTCCCTTGCAAAAGTATAGATTCTGCTGTTTTTCCCTTTCCCATCTCCTAATGTGTCACGTAGCAGGCACATCACAAACATTCCTTCCACAGTCTCAGGCAGCACAGTCTTCCCGGGTGCTTAATTTGTAAGGAGGATTGTGCTACCTGCCTCTAAGCAGATGTGCATCTCATGCTGCCTATTTTTTTAATGTTCAATGCAGAGCCCTTTGGGTTCTGAAAAATACCAAGAGCCCAATAGTGAGTGGCCGAAAAGGGTGTAGGAGGTTTGACCCTGCCCCCTCTCATTATTGCCCTAATAGTGTATCCGCTGACTGACAGAGAGGATCTCTCGCCTGTCGGTCAGCATGCTTTGCGAAGAGGGGCAGGCCACCTCTTAGTGTCTTGTGTGTGGCACTGTTTGCATGTGCTGAGGGTATGAGCAGGTAAATTAAGTTTTAATTTGAATGTGTAATGGCTTCATATTTATGCATGCAAGGGTGTTGTCTGAATATGCATGTAAGAATGTCTCAGCATGTGAATATGTGTATGTTTTTTTAATGTATGCATACATGCAACAAATTGACTGAAGGCAGTATGAATGCTTGGGTGAATGAGAAAGCGTATGTTGCACATGTGTGCTGAGTGTGCATGCTTCCATGTGTGAAGGGGTAGCAGCCCTTTAATTCTAGGGAGAGGGGCTACTGGAGGCGTTACATGTCCTACTGTGTATCAAAGGCAAAGCAAACATTATAAATGTTACTTCGTGGATAGAGTGGTCTAAATTGGTAATACCAGTCTGGCCATATATTCTTACTGTGGCATTGCATTTTTTACTGGGCATCAAGGATAAAGCAAACAGAAGTGTTATTGCATGGCTAGCCTGGCCTGCATTGGTGCAGACAGGCTGGGCATGTTTTATTACTATGGCATGGCATTTTGCATTAGGCAATAAGGATAAAGCAAACATAATATGTGTTATTACATGGCAAGACTGGCCAACCTTGGTGCTGCAAACTGGATGTACTTTCTTACTGTGGTATGGCATTGTCTACTGGTCCTCAATAGCAAAGCAAACATTATGAGTGTTATTACATTGCTAGATTGGCCTACATTGGTGCAGCCAGTCTGGATATACTTTCCTACTGTGGCATGGAATGTTTTACTATGAATCAAGGCTAAAGCAAACATATGTGTTATTATGTGGCCAGATTGACCTACATTGGTGGTACCAGTCTAGCCACATATTCTTACTACGGCATGGCATTTTATACTGGGTATTAAGGGTAAAGCAAACATGATAAGTGTTTTTACATGGCTAGACTGTCCTATATTGTTTCAGCCAATGTAGATATATATTCTTAATTTTGCATGGCATTTCTTTACTGGCCATCAAGGAAAAAGCCAACACAATAAGTGTTCTTGCGTGGCTAGAGTGGTCCACATTGGTGCCGCCAGTCCGATATATTTTGTTACTTTGCATTGTATTTTTTCTACTAGGCCGCCAGTCCGATATATTTTCGTTACTTTGCATTTTGTTTTCCACTAGGCGTCAACTGTAAAGCAAACATGATCATTGTTATTATGTGGCAAGACTGGCCTACATTGGTGCAGTCAATCTGGGCACATTTTCATACTGTGGCATTGCATGTTTTACTGGCAAAGCCAGCAGTAGTGCATTCTTAGATGTTAACACGGGCATATATTGGTGCAGCCTGCATGCAATTGTATAGGCACAACCGGCATAAACATGTTTTTTATAATAGCATTTTTTGCCGGCAAAGGCATCATGAAAAGGCATTGAAAAAGGCTCCTGGGCAATGTTGGTAGTTTGCACCTACTGGATTTTTATATGTGCTACCATACAAAACCAATTACAAACTGTAATTTTTTACCCAATTTTTCACAGGAAGTGTGCTGCAAAACGCACCATTTTAACCCATTGTTTGTTTGTTTGTTTATTGATTTATCTAGTGCGCTGAACCCGCAGGTATCTGGGCACATTACAAGAAAATTCCAAGTATTCCAGTTACAAATGGCTCCAGAAGTTATCTTTTCTTTTTTTTTTGTATGACACAGGGGATGAATGTGGGTTTGGACTCCCGTACCACACTTTGTTTTGATGCATATTTGAGGCAAACGTTTACACCCTTCCAATTAAAACATTCACCAGCTGCCACTGCTAGGAGGCATATGAGGGGTCTAAAAAACTAAACTAGCATAACATTAAAAAAAAAGTAATATAAAGCACGAATGTGTTACCTTGGATGACTGGCTGAATGCGTGTATGTCCTAATTCAGAGGCTCCTAGACTAAGCCAACACATGTTTTGGGTTCCATATTAATTTTTTATAAATTAAGTTAAGGGTAGCTAAATAGCTCTTTTACTACAGTCTTATATTTATCTCCAGACAGATGTTGGACTAAAATGTGCAGGTCTCTGATTATTTGCAAACAAGAATGATCCCAAAGAAATGTGGCTGCAGACTATAATTTCCTGTAATCATTATCTCTTGCACTGACATCTAGCATTGCAGCTGCTTCAAACCAAATGCAAAGTAATGAAAGAAGCCACAGAAGGTCCGACCAGTTAAGTGTCCCTGTTTTTAAAGTGAGACGGGCACTTCAGAGTCGCCAAAAGTGACTTTCATTCGAACAGGCTAATCAGTTCCTACCTAAAAGAGGAAGGAAAGACTTATGAAGGTCCCCACTAACAAAGCAGCGGTTACTTCTTTTTGAGAAGAATGCCGCCCCTGTCAACCGACGACTCGGGTCCAGATGAGACAGGGCCGAAGGGACACGAGCAAACGCTGGAACAGATCACTGTCTGTTGCTCTCAAAATTGGGGGTCCGATCTATTACTTTTAATCCCAGGTTGATTTCCAGGATTAATGAGTCTAATCCCGCTCTGAGAGTATTGCTTTAATGAATACACGCGCATAATGAAATAGCAGCACGGGAGCCTTCCAATCTACCTCCCACAACCCAGAGGGCGATGCAGTCCAACTAACACGCTAGCACCTAGGCTTCCCTAACACAGGTTGGGATACCTCAGGTCCCAGGGGCAGGATGAGCAAAGAGAGCTCCTGGCTCGCGCTGAAATCACGCAGTGGCTGCGAGCAGTGCCCGGGAAGGCGATGGCGGTGAGCGTGTCTGCGTCACTTTCTTATGTGCATAGTCTGGTCAAAGCATTGCTTGTCCGCACAGTGTTCTTGATCTGTGTGCATTGTGTGGTGTGGAAAGGGTTACCCAGTGTTCAGTTACAGTCATGTGTTCGGTGATTTGCGCGCTTGTTTTCATATCCATGGTCAGATGGGCTTCGCCGTCTTGGAACTCTTTGAGCGCAATCCATTGATGGGTGACAAGCATTTGATACAACTCGGGGAACTGCAGTCCTAGAGAAACCGTGGCGGCTCAGACTCTTGGACCTGGTTATTTTTCATCAGTTCTTCGAAACCATCATTTTCGACCAATGAGAATGTCAGCAGCACCACCGAAAGCATGCTTGCAGTTATGGCCTCCAGTTGGTGAGCAAAGTGGTGCTTGCTGTTGCAAGCAACCGCAGTGTCATTTTATGTTTGCAAGTCCTCGATCAGCATGTGCTGTTGTGGATTCGGTTATGCAGATGAAATCGACACTTGCCTGCTCAGCTGTGGCATTGCTGTTCATTCAGGCTCTGCTCCATACAAGGTCATAACATGTCTGGGAATGTGTGTGGTCTGGGGCAGAAGGGATGTGACATAGCAGTTCGGTCTGGACTGCCCATTTTGGGGTTGGGCCAAGCCTGATTTGCATATGGTCTTTCCCCTTCTGAAATGGCTTGGCAGGCTGAAGAAACGATGGTCTGGAGGGTTGCCCAAAGTTGTGCCCGTGGTTAAGATCTTTTCAAATCCTTCCAGCCACCAACTTTTGGTTTTGCTCTACTCCATATTATCCTGTGATGGTTTTTCATGTGGTATTTCTGGCCCAGTGTACCCAGATGCATATGCACGGAATGTGGAGAGGGGTCCATGGCAGTGCTTACAGAGTGAAAACTTGACAGCTTCTGTATGTAGAGCGTGCCCACCTGAGACCCTTTTCATTGCACTTCTGGTGCACCTACCTTGCCCGTGTTGGCAAACTTTCCCCAAAGGCCACAAACTACAATGTTGGTCTTTACTTTGTGCAGGGTAAAGTAGACCCACATTGCTGGCTTCATGTGGGCTGGCATCTATGCTTGTGCACAGTATTCAGTGTCTGGGCTTGTGGTTGGCATCAGTTTGATGCATGTTTTTAATTTTGTAATTGTGGCATGCACCTTTCAAAGATGCCATAAACAGTGTCAGTAGCAATGCGGGGTACAGGCTGACTGTCAGCCATTGGCAGTGGATTGCTGCATAAGACGCTACTGTCAGTGCCAACCCCAAGCCCAGCCTGGAGTTCTGAATCCTCACTCACAGAATAGTCCAATAGAGAGGCATTGTCGTTGCTCATGTCCGTGCCTGGCATTTCTTCCCTGGAGGATGTTATGCATTTTACAAGAAGATCCCCAATTGCCTGCCATGGTTTCTCAGCTTCTGGATTCATAAAGCCAGATAGAGCTGTGATCAAACAGGGTGATTCCCAGTCTGATATACACCCATTACACTCCTCTTTTCGTAGATTATATACAATTTATTTCATACAAATATACATGTAGAGAAGTCCATATTCATATTTACACATTGATATAATCACAATAACCACATCAACGTCTTAAAACAAGTATATAGTGTGCAGTACATACATGTGTGCTCAATTCATAACATCCCACAATTCTTCACCTATCACAAGATAGGGGCTAATTTAATCTAAGTGCCTGATTTACTAGGCTATTAGAGTAGTGTATGTATGAAACCACTGATAATCTCAGACTGTCGTAGTTCCCTCTAAGCTGTGCGCATGTGCACTTGCCCAGCTTTCTTCCAGGTGCCGCTCAGAAGAATTTTAGCAGCGCACATAGACAATTGAAACCTTTTCAAGAATGAATAAAACACAAGCCACAGCAGTTACCTGACATTTGCTTTCTCTCTTAATAAAATGAAGTTATCGTAACTAGTCCTTATATTCTGTTCTAGTCTATTTACCCCACCTTAAAAATCTAGAAACCCAAAAAACAGAATACACCCTCTTCAGGTTAAGAACGAATATGGAAAAGTGGCTCCATGTACAGAAGATCCAACTAAGATATGCCTGCACAAACTTACCAAATAACCTTCCCTCCTGTGAGAAACCTGAAGGTGTCTCACTTATTAGTCCCTGGGTATCTGTCATCCAGGTGGCCAGGACACGGCCATCTCTATTGGATCCAGTTCCTGGGGGTGGGCCAGTGCAAGAAGATCACCTGGAGGTCTTCGGGAAGTGGAAGTCGGACACCAAAGGGCGAAACTTGGTATCCCCTTACTTATGACATCTTTTCCCCATCTTACTCCATAGGACATTTATAAACTCTACCCCCCCCCCTTTTCAGAAACAAACACTTTCCCACATTTTGAAAGACAATGGACTAACACCAGAGCCGTTTAACTGACATGTCCCAACACAAGGTCAGGCAGAGTCAATCAATTGCTGATAACTACACACACCTGACTGCCCTTTCCTTTTCCCACAGGGATAAAAGGTAGAGCACGAGAGCACACTTTGAGCAAGGCTGAACGCACGAGGAAGCAGCTATTCCAGGACAGCAGTTCAAATGGAGGAGGAAGGCAGTGAGACTTGAAAGGACGACAAGGAGGGAATTGCCCTTGCCCTTTTCAACCCATACCCACAAAGCCTCCAAGAAAGGAAACGTAAGACCGGGAATTGCTGCTGACGAATGGTGTGACAGATGTCAACTGTACACAGGCCCCTCCACGCACTGATAGCCAGGGCGGGGAGAAGCGCTTGCCGCTGAGGTACAGTCCTTGACTCCAGTGGCAAAAGAGAAGCCAACGAGTTCAGCACTGCCGGTGAGTCGGAGGACGCTGATAGAAAACCGGACTGTGTTATGCTCTTGGCTGCAGTAGCACCGTTATATATCAAGAAAAAAATATAAATCGACATAGGTCTTTTTGGAAATGTACTTGGTACTATAAACAGAGTGATCGCGCACCACGTGGGTGCTCATTTGAAGGGCTCTGGCTGGTACCCCTCTACTGAACAAGGAGAATGTGTTGAACTAACTTTGTGCAAACTACAAGTTCCAAGAGACCTCAGAGGAGGCCGGCGTAAGGTGTCAAGGTGGTCACACGAGGGTCAAGCCAATCTCCTTGTACAGTCGAAAGTCTTTGACACATTGTCGATGTAAAGTGAAGCCTGACTGGAGGCTTAAGGGAAAGCCTGACTGGGGGCTCAAAGGTAAAGCCTGACTGGGGGCTGAGACCTGGACTTAGGTAAAGGGAAGGACCTTAGGGGTATGCAATGACTTTTTGTTGAACTGTGGCAAATGTGAACCCGACAGAGGGATGCCGAGAGAAAGCTTGGGGAAGGGAACCCCCGCTTTCTGATGAGCCTATGAAATTGTGAACTGTAGAGAGTGTGAAGGATGACAGGAGAAAGCTAAGGGAAGTTAATCCTGCATTTGTAAGAGAACAAAGGGAACTGTGTGAGAAGGGCAAACGTGAACCCAACTGAGGGATACCTGCGAATTGGGGTGAATAGTGATACACCCATGAACATTGTGACAACAAACTTGAACTTGACCGAGGGATGTCCACAATGAGGCCGATGGTCTGAGCCCGATTGAGGGAGGCTATGATGGAGAGAAGGATCAGAGCCTGGCTGAGGGGGAGTCTAGGGTGAGCAGTTATCATTCGATGTAGAGATTGGTTTTGGCATATTAGGCCCTCTGAGGCAAGAGTCTTTGCATGGAAGAGACTTAGGCTCAGATGGACCTGATATCGCGGAAAAGGAACAGTAAGCCTGTACTGGAGACACCACCAGGAGTGTGCTGGGCTCAAGAGTCCCGCCTTGTCCCGTGCTAAAAATGCGGGGAAGGGATACCCCGGCCTTAACATTCTGACTCATCATTTTGTGAACACTCTTTCTTTTTTTGTTAAAACTATCTCATACTATTTTGTAGCATAGCAGTAAGGATTGGCAATAGGTTTTTTTGTATAGGCCATTTTATTTAACTAGACTCTACTAGGATTATATTATTATTTGATGGTCGTAGCTTGCTCGCAGCTTAGATTTAGGTTTAGATTACGGATTTACCACACCCATTTTACAGTTTAATAAACACCCTTGAACTGTGATCACTTGTGTCTGTTTTACTTTGGTACCATGCCTACCTTACACTCCCCACCCACAACTCCTTTACTTGACTCTACCTTATGGCGCTAACTTCCACCCCAGGCCACTTTTAGATATTACCGGACAACATTGACTCCTCCTACCTTGACTCTGCAAAAGGTTACCAGAAAGGTACCTTCGTCCACTGGTTTTATGTTTGTGGTAATATAATTAACGTTCACGTATGATAATTTCTGTTGCTCATGGCACTTTAGCAAAAGCAACCCACACTATGTAACTCAGTTTTCTGCTGAAATATCGGATATTGTCTGTAAGTAAGCAGGCTAATTGGATGTATAACCTCATCCAATGATTCTATTCTTTGTACATATGTTACACAAGTGCTTTGAAGTGGTACACTTGCAAGTTAACACATTAGACAACTCAAATATTAATTTGTGCTCTATGGATTTTGAGTTGGCATCTCCTACTTTAGCATTGCTAACATTACCCTATAAGTGGGTATGGACTACGCCTGGAATTACTCACAGATAGCATAAGAGAAGCAGATATTGAAACAGCTAGAATGCATTTCACACAATGTTAATCCTTTCAAAGCTTTCAGAGTTCCAGTGGGCGTAGTCCATAACAAATCATATGTTAATTATCTGCTATACAAAAACGTTTTCGCTGAGCACTTGCATAATTCTACCTAACAATATTAGGATGGGGTATATTGCAAACAATATTGTATGCACTACAAAATAATTATGTACTAGCACATTCATGACATTTTTTTCAGTTACCCATATACAATACATGACAAGATTTTAAATAAATGTTGCTTGCAAAGTATTGTGGGTATACAAATCCCACAAAAAACTGAAAAAAACAATTTAAGAGATCCACAACCCAGATTGGATTTTTCCTCCTAAAATATATTTTTGGTCCACTAGTGGTTGATTAATTAAAAAAATGAGTCCTACCGTTTATAGTCCAGGGTACATGTACCCGCACAGATGCCAAGTTTATTTAAACTAACCTCACCGTCCACACTGAGTCTACCCTTACAGGATGGCCATCACATTTTGGACCTAGCTTATCCCACTAGTGGTAACCTAGCAACAGATAAAACAATATGCGAACACGCCCGCTGGACCCCGGGGAGATGGATACGCACACTAGTATCGAGCGCACCGAGACAGTGAGCACACATTTTTTATTTCCTCCAATGCCGCGCACTGGACATTTTTTGGTCTTTAAATCAACTGCCATAGAAAGGTGCAACATATTGATATTGATATTGATATTTTATTTCTATCACGCTCGTACACAAGTGTTTCAGCATGGAATCACACTATGGACCCGATTCATGGAATAAAATTGTACGGAAAAAGGGCCACTTGCGCCGAATCCCTCCGGGTCCAACACATCACTGCGACACCACGAATGCCTTGTGCGAGATGCCCAGCAAAGGCGCATACCGTCTTGCGCAGTCACCTAAAAAGGGTGCGGAACACGTGGAATGGGGAACAAAAAGCGTGAATGTGGGCGTAATGTGGGAAGTACCACAGTAAAATACTCGCAACGCCCACACGCGCGCTAGCAACACATATTCATGGAATCGAACAGGGCTCACCGGCGCATGGAAAAAGACGTGCTAATCCGGAAACACATCCGCCACGGGAAAGCAGGCGTAAGTGTAACAGTGCACTAACAACAATGCATAAAAAGGGCGGCCGAAAAAACCAACGCGCGTATACAGCTACGATGAATGTACAATTTTTCACAGCAGTGATCGTGGGACACTGCAGGAGGAGGAGGATAACCAGGGCACGCTTTTCTTTACACAGAACCAGCCTTTTTGGGATGCCTGATGACCAGGTCTATGGCAGGTATAGGTTTCCACCTCATATCATATTAGACCTGGTCACAGAGCGACCTCACATCACCCACCCTGTACTCCCAAGCACTGAGCCCCTTGGAAAAGGTGCTCAATGTGCTGCATTTTCAGCAGACAACTGCCATAGTCGGGGGCATTTCACAGGCCACGCAGTCACGCTCCCTGCACCAGGTGTTGACAATCATGACTGCACGCCCCTCAGTCCGCAGGCACATATACATGCCCAGAACACTCGCAGAAAAGCAGGCTTTGGTCCAGGACTTTTACAGGGTGGCGCACTTCCCTAAAGTACTTGGTGCCATCGATTGCACCCATGTGGACCTACGTCCACCTAGGGCCACAGAGCACATCTATCGCAATCGCAAGCTCTGGCATTCCATCAACGTGCAGGTTGTATGTGATGCCAAGGGAATCATTACCTCTGTAAATGCAAACTATCTAGGGTCCACCTATGATAGTTTCACATTCAGAATGTCACCTCAACACTGGGCCTTGGAAGCTGGGAGGCATGGCAACACATGGCTCATTGGTGAGTACAAATGGCCCTGCAAATGCATGCATGTCTCACACAGACAAAACCACACCACTGACAACCCATCTCACCTCCACAGGGGACAGTGCCTACCCTCTGAGCACATACATGATGACGCCAATACGGAACCACACCACCCCTGGTAAGATACAACGCAGTCCTATTGCAACTAGGGCCATAGTGAAGCGCACATTCGGAGTGCTAAAGTAACACTTCCGCTCCCTTGACCACTCTGGTGGTGAGCTAATGTATGCACCACCAGTAGTGTGCAGGATCATTGTGGCAGCATGTGTCCTGCACAACATTGCAATACGGCGTGGCATACCGGTAGACATGGTAGTATCCCCACATCCCCAACCACATGCACAGCGCCTGCGCATGGGAGAGAAAAGGGCACGTGGTGAGACTGCCTGTACCCAGCTTGTGCCACAATTTTTCACCTAGAATCCAATCCCTGCGGAGTGCACACAGCGATGGCACATTCCAGGTGACAATCGATGATGACAAAGGGACAATCATCTGAGCCAACCTTAACACCCTGAGAATGTGTCCTTGGAAGTGCTATATTGTGTGCATCCCTTAGTACTAAAAGTATCTCAATCAGGTGTGCACAAAAGGAACACATGGAATATGGAGGATGCCACTAACACCATGCCAAAGTACACATCTAAATGCCGGTATATCACCTAAACCCTCCCACACTTCATGTCACCTGGTTGACACAACATGCCATGGCATGCAATGTCCAAACTGAGAAATTAATGGTCAACACATAACACTACTGTCCCAAAGTGCTCAACAATCAATGGAACAAGTTCAGAAATAACTCACTCTCGCTCATCAATATAATAATGTACAGAGGAATATCAATTGGCCAGTCCAACATACCAGAAACACAGGACCATGAGTAAATCTGTCTGACCGTGGCCATGCATAATTGCACATGTGCCTCAATGTGTCGTGACTTGCACATGGCACCCTTGTATATTCGTGTGGCACTGCTAACCAAAGGGGGCAGGGAAGCACACACATCAGGAAGGAAAACAATAATGGAGATAGTCAAGCCAATACATGAAGATGGAACATGAACAAAGGATGGATCTCAATGTACAAACAAGAAGGGATGCTAACCATGCACTGGACAATCATGAATCCCACTAGGGGTGTATACACAGGTCAGACTTGAGACTGCCCACAGATAGAATGGAAGCCCAATGCCTCTGTGTAAGTTACTTTTACATGCTGCGCTCCTTGCAAGCCCATGGACAGGGGAAGCAGGAGTGGCATATGTGTCTGGACCCTAAGGCACAATCAAGGAGGTTACCAACAAGAGACAAGCCTGCATGGGTCCAGCTGGAATCTACAGTGGTGCCATTAGCTGCCACACAAAGCAACACACTGTCACATACATGCACAATAGGCATCTGCAGACACTCTGCGAGAGATTTGTCTCCTCGGCAACCGGTGGCTAACCTTAGTGGGTTCACCACCTCTGTCCTATCACATTCAGGCACATCAGCCGTGGTGCAGACGATCGAGGTGAGGGTGTGCTGCCCTCATCCAATCATCAATCTCCAGGTCAATATACAGGAAATATACTGCACGGCCACTCAACCTAGCAAGTTTCTTGGACAGCAAGCCTTACGGAGCGACACGGCTTCATTCCGCAGTCCGCCTTGCAGCGACGTGGGTAAGTTTCCATGATCCATTTTTCGCACTTGACTACTCTTTAGTCAACAATTGAGGCAGTATAGTACTACGGCATATTCCTCACGACATTCGACATCTTCGAATGATGGGTCACCACAGGAACCCATTACTTACTCACAGTAAAACTGCATAGTTTGTCATCTTCATTAACCACAGGTAGGAGCTTGTCATCATTATTGCTTAGTTTTCCCACAGGTCTCTTATTCGTATATGGGACCAGCCAGCCTCTACCTATTTACAGACAACGTCATGGCAAACCTGGCGACAATCGATTCACTAAAAGGTTAATTCGTAACAAGTAAGCAAATGAGCTGAGGTGTTTATGACATTGGGTTTTTTAACCTGCAACTTTTGAGTAATTGAGATATTGCAGCTACAACAATTAATATCACATTTATGGACTTTACTAGATTGAATACTGCTCACACATCGGGTGCTCAATGTCAAATCCATTCATTCAGGATTTCACCACGCAATAGTTGTACTACAGTTTTGACAACCAGGTAGTAGTTCGACTATAATTTGTTTTTCATTCAACATGCACAAAACTGACTATGTGTGAATAGTTAGAAATTGATTAATTTGCTTACCCTTAAATGGTACAACTGAATGCCGTCCTTAACCTTTCGACTTGCTGTGGTACGCCTGCTTGTCACGACGTGGGTGTCTTTCAAACAATTCTGTCCGTGAAATCCCCCCAGTATTTTTGGGTAAGGCTCTTTCTGGACTATTTAAATTAGTAGTCTTTTTGTTACACTAAATAATATGTTTTATTACCCTGGTGACTGAACTTAATCCACTGAGAAGTATATAGAAATTTCATTACTTTCACTAATTTTTTTAAAACCTTTTTTTGCTTGTCTGCTTCCCTGTAGGGACTACCACTTCATATTCTGCCCCGAGGAAGGCGGTTTCTGATATTGATGGCCTACAGGTGGCCCGCCAAAACGTAACCAGGTCTATGCTAGTTGGGACTTTTTGTTCCTTGAACTGACAGCATCTTAGACCGCACTAAACATCGGTTAATGTAAAACTTTACATAGGCAGACCTGTTAATTGACATTATTGTGGAAATGCATTTATTTATTATTTTACATTCCGGTTGCTTTTTGTTTTTTCATTGTTTTTTTTTCATTATTTGTTAATTGTGGCAATGCATTTATTCATCACTTTGTATCCCTATTGTTGTTTTTAGGATTGTTCATTTCTCTGTATTTAATCATTCATTGTTTCTGTTTATCTACCTATGCACTTTCTGAATTCACATTTTTAAAACATTTTTTTCGAATTTACTTTGTTAACTATTACTGACTGTGTGTTTCTTTCACCTATTTAAGTCATTTCAATTACATGTAATACAGAATTAATTTCAAACACAAGCTTTAGTCTTTCTTATTTACTACTACTTCTTTTTGATTGAGTTTTGTGTTCCAAGGGTAACCAAAGAAGGATATCTTTTGATACCAAATGTAAGAATTGAAATTCAGGATTCAGTTTTGAATTTACTTTAAACAGCTTTTTGGATCTGCATTTGTATGCATGTGCAGTATCCCACCATAGGTATGACCAGTCCTCTGGAGACAGTGAGCTACTGGGGGAATGAGAGGAAAGGAAGAATACCTCTGAGGAGGTGTAGCTGGCAGGGTGACCTCTCAGAGATATTGATATGATAACATCAGGACAGTATTGAACGTTGTTGGGAAGCATTATAACAAGGGCTCAAAAGGAATCATAGGGTTTTTTGATGCAGAAAAAATTTTTGACAAGGTTAATTGGCGTTTTTTAGAATATAACTTGTTGAAGATGGGTTTTGCGCCGACTTTCATGTCTATGATTACATGTATTCATTGTGAGGTCAAAGCGAGAGTATCTGTGAATGGTTTGGTTTCTGGGTCTTTTCCGCTAACTAAAGGAACGCGACAAGGATACCCTCTGTCTCTGTTTTTATTTGACCTGGCACTTGAACCGTTAGATGCTTAAATTAGGCAGTGTGAAGAAATTAAGGGATTGTGTGTTGGAAGAGTTGAGGTTAACATCTTATGCTATGCAGATGACATGGTAGTCCTGTTGTCAAACCCGGAAGTTTGTGGTTTGTTATTGAAACAGATGTTTGAGGAAGTAGGTAGGTTATCTGGACATAAAGTGAATTGGGACAAGACTGAGGTTTTCCCGTTATCTAGGATTCATAATAAAGAAATTCTGAATATGTGGAATTGTAAATGGTCACCTGAGGGGGTTAAATATCTTGGCATTCATATTACTGGCGATTTAAATAAAATTGTGCAAAATAACTTTGATAAGGTGTTGGACAATATGGCTTACTATATAAGAAGATGGGAAAGATTTAAACTTTCTTTATGGGGAAAAAATAAACGCCATTAAGATGGTTCTATTACCAAAAACACTCTATATTATTCAGTCAATCCCATTTTTGATCAGTAAGAAGCAGATATTAAGAGTTGATAAGGTTTTCCAGAATTTTTTATGGGGCTTGGATAAAAGACCTCGTATTCCACGGTATATATTAATGCAGATGATTGAAGAGGGTGGGGTTGGCTATCCTGACTTGCATAAATACTGTAAGGAATTCTTGCTTAAGAAAGGATCTTATTATTATAGAGATGATGGTTGTAAAGGACCTATTTGGTTGCGCATGGAAAATGCTATATGTAGTCCATATCATTTGAAGAGCCTTTATACTATGGGGAAAATGTCGACTTATAGACTGCAAATTAAATCGGTACTGGCAACTAGACAAGTTTTTTGGATGTGGTTTGGAGAGAATAAGCAGTCGTATGGATTTAGTGAAGATGTTTCACTGTGATATAATGAATTTCTACAGCTCAATAACAGATGTCTTGACTGGCAAAGTTGGGTGAGGAAGGGTATTTTCACTTTAGGGGATTTATTTGATGCAGATCGTTTGCTGTCTTTTGAAGAGATGCAGAGGAAATTTGGTCTGAATGTTAGAGAAAAAAATAGATATGCGAATCTAGGCTTGTTAATCTTCGGAGAGGCATGTTCAATTGTTCAATGGGAACTAGACCGGATTTGTGCCAACTACTTATAGGACAAGAGTATAATGCTCGTACATACATGAACTTCATGTACTTGGATAATAGACATGTTGAGGCTTGGGGGAAATTAAGAGAGGCTTGGTCAGTGGATATGAATACAAACTTTATGGATACAGATTGGAGGGATATACATAGAGTGAGTGCCACCTTAGGAGTGGACTTAAATCTACATTTGATCAGACAGAAAATAATAGGTAGGGTATACTGAACTCCGGTTAAAATGTATAGATTGAAATTGCAATTAGATGAATTGTGTTGGGGGTGTGGGAGTGACAGAGGTACCTTGTCACACCTTTTTTGGAGCTGTCCGAGAGTTCATAACTTTTGGAATGAGGTCATTGACAGAATTGAGTTGACTCTGAGTGTAATTTTACAGAGGTCGGCGGTTAACATCATTCTTCTTCTGCATAAAGGCCGGTGTGAAGTTTCTATGAAATACAGCGTAAGGATTGATAAAGTTCTGCTGGTAGCAATGAGACTCATTCTCCGGGTTTGGAAAACCAGGAAAAAGCCCTCGGTGGTGGACTGGTTAGTGGAGTTGCAGACCTTGTCTAATTATGAAAAAGTTTTGTTTAAAGCAAAAGAGAAGGATGAGGAGTACAATTCGTTATGGGGGCCATTTAATGCCTTATATGACTGAATATCTAGGAGCTGGTTGATATTGAGGAATGGGAAATCTTTTTTTTCTCTTCTCTTTTTCTCTTCTTCCTTCTTTCTCTTCTCTTTATGTTCCTTCATCAGTTTTTTCTTTACTCTTTTTCACAGTGGTTTGGTTGGTGTTTGTCTGTGTGTAGTCTTGTGTTTGTGTTCTGTTAGGAGTGGTGGTTATATTTTTTGGAATTTGTACTGTTTGCATATATTGAAAATGTTAAGTATGTCTATGGGGGGTGTGTCGGATTAATTATAATGTATACTTCGAAATATGTACTTCTTGTACTATGGTTAAACTGAAAGTTTATGTTCTTGATGTAAACTGAAACCCTGGTTTCATATTGGGATGAATTATATTTGTTGACATACTAATAAAAAGATTTGAAATAAATAAATAAATAAATAAATAAATAAATAAATAAGAGATGTGTGGTGAGAAAGCGAGTGTGGAGTGCAAGATTGTCACAGGCTATCCACCATCACGGGTCAAGCAGGAAGAGGGCCAAGAGAGCCTGAACAGAGAGTAACATGAAGGAGTGAGCCGGTGTGGTGATGAGGTTAGTCACGGTGCAGCACATTGTGCGTATGCAGTCTGCAGGACAACAAGCACATGTCAGTCGACCATATAAATGCAGTCATATAAATGCAGGCAGAACTGCCAGACAATCATTACAGTTGATCCAAGCAACATACACATGTCCTGCACACACACACACATCACCACTCACCAGATATTCCCTCATAAATTGGCAGGTCTCCCACACCTTGGCTCTGCTCCACATCAATCATAGCACCTATGATCTTCTCATGTGGAGTGAGTTCTTCGTCCTCTCGTGGTGTCCCACCTCCAGTCACCTGAGTAGAGGCATAGTTGGCACCCAGCTTATCTTTGGCTCGGTGCCAGAGGTCATACCAACGCTTCATTGCATCAGAAGCTGAGCGCCTCTCATGGCCAAAGGCGTTAATACGATCGGTGACCCACTGCCAGTGGGGCATACGCTGGACAGATGTATGTGTGCTCTCTGCCCGCACAAGCATGTCGTGTTCGTGTTCCTGTATGTAGTCCACAAGGATCTGGAGTTCCTCATCACTAAAGCTCCTCTTCCTCGAATGTGGGTCTCCTATGCCGCGCCTTGGGACTGAGCCTGTTTGCCTACTGCACGCTTTGCCTACTTGCAAGGTTGTGCAGACACTGAGTGGCTGGGACCACTTGGGTCAGTAGGGGCTGGAGTGCTGGTGGCCTGGACTGTGGCATCACACACTGATGGTGTGACAGCAGGTGCCCTTGCAGGTGGCTGTACCTGGGTGCTAGTGCCAGGACGCTTCACAGCATGTCCCTTCCCCTTTGATGCACGAACGGCATCTGTCCCTGCTTTTCCTTGGACCGGGATGGGGAGCCCCACAGGCCTGGCTGGGTGGCCCGGAGGCTGGGTGGTGAGGCTGCCCACGCAAGTAACACAGAGACCCACGCTCCTGCCTAAAAGCCAATCTACCTGTTTCCAAGTGCCTTGAGCTGCCTCCTACGAGCCATCTGCTGGGCCTGCCCACTGTGTGTGCCTACTGCCCACGTGCCCTGCAATTTTGGGGCCTGCTGTACAGCCATTGCCAGTGCTCCTGTCGTCGGACCTGTGACCACCTCTGCTGATCCAGAAGACTTCATGCACGCTAGACCAACGCTCCACAGCCCAGCACCAGGACCACTTTCCCCACCCACACCTGCCTTTGGACTGTGCTCCACTTTTTGTACATAGTTTTTTGGCTGTGTCGTTTTGTGGATTACTTTTTTCTTTGTTTGGTGTGCATTTGGTGCCCGCGCCCTGATGCCTGCGGGTTATCGGCACGTTATAAACAAGCACATAAACATAAATATTTCTGATTTGCTTTGGGATGATCATTTAAGGACATGGACTTCATTTGTGACTTATCACATATTTTTCTTAACGTACGCTGGATTTTCTTTTGGACATTGTTATATTATTTTTTTTCATGCACATCTTATTTCATTTTGTTTATATGTATGATGTTAATACTGGTTTCAAATATATGTTATTGATTTAAGTCCCTGTGATGTTTAATTTTTAATTTCTTTCCAAAGTTTGGCCCTTCCTTACTTTGTTCTGTGCCCAAAATGATGATCAATGTTGTTCATGTGTGTGCACACTTGCATGCATGTGTCATGATTGACATCCAGTTGCATGGGGCATGTCCTGGTGTGCATGACCAGTGGATGGGTTGTAAGGGGGAGTTGGAGTGTGCACGGTGTAGTGGCATGTGATTGCACATGTGCAGCATCAATGTGTTTTGGTCCTCACTGTGTTGGGGAGGGGGGGTTAATGATGGGAGCCTAAAATGTTTTTCATTGTAGGCCGGGATTTCATTGATGCAGTGTGATGCACATGTCCTCCTTTGGCCTTCGCCAGCATGTGTTTGTGCTTATGTAATTGTCTCTCGTGTAGTTGGCCATATAGCTTTGCAATGGCCTTTTTAAATTGGTGTTGTTTAAAAAAAAAACAGCCCAATGTTGCAGTATTTGTGGATAGTTAACGGTATGATTGCCATGTACTCAATCATGACTTGAGTAATTTGTCTGTGCTTGTGGTTTTGATACTCCTGTGCCCTGATGTTGTGCTGTCTGAATCTGCTATGGTCAGCTGGCTACCCTCTGTACTTGGCAAAGGGTCCCCTCGCACGCCACTTGCACACCTGCACTGGCTCCCAGGCATGCACAATCTTTAGACTGTTTTCATGTAATGCCAACAGAAACCTACCGACAGTTTGCACCTCCAGAATGCTCTTAGGCTTGGAATTGCCACCAGCCAGCCATATTTGCTGAGTTATCTTTTGGGGTTTATTTCTTTGGATGTCCTTCACATGGGCTGGACTGGCACCTCCGCAGACACATTTCAACAATCGACACTTCACATGCACTGGCACCATCTGAATGCCACCTGCCCAGACGAGTTTCTTGTGTTTGTCTTCACTCTGATCCCCCTCCCGGGACTGTTTGGCCCTTGGGACATTTGTGTACATGTGCATTCAGAATGACAGGTCATTTGAGTGTATGTCATGTCCTTCACACATGGAAGTGTCACTCATGTGTTTATGAGGTTATCTGTTCAGGTGATGTGTGCTCATTGAGGCTCATGTCGTGACACACAAGGCCAATGTCGCTTAATGTGACACAAGTCGAGGGTGCTTTGCATTTTGTCTTTGTGTTATTATTTGTGCATGTGGATTATTGACATTACTTTGTCACATGCTATGCTGGCCCTCATTTTGACATACACTTTTGTGTATATGGTTGCAGTCAGCAATTGCGTATGATCAGCTGGGACACTGAAGCCTCTGATAAAATCAGCTGATAAAAAACCTTCTTTGCAACACCTAACTGCTGCATGGGTATTCATGTAACAATGTATTATTAGTTGTAATAACCCTGAAGGGCATACCTGCCTACATTTGAAAATCAGAATTCCTGAGATTTAGGTTCCGCCCACAGCCACACAAGACTCCGCCCATTTGCACAGGGCTCCGCCCCCACACCCCGCCCACCTGTCAAAAAGGTAAACTCGGTTGTTGTAGCTGTCATTAGAAACATTTTTGCAGTTTCACATTTATTGCATTCCACTGTAAAGGGCAATGTCCAAAGACAGACAATATCAAATGTGTTGTAGCACTAAGTTTATGCTTCTTGGCAACAATCCCAGCAAATAACAATTAATTGCTTGTTCAACTACGGAGACAATTATGTCTCAACTATGGAGACCATTATGTCTTATCACCATGGATCTCCACAGTGTATGCAGATTGCACCTTTCTGAGCAATGGCTTTGTAAAATCCATGTCATAACAGCGCTTGCCACTTAACATATTCACCTTGCATTTGATAATGTTTCCAAGAGTTCTATCGGCAGCAAGAGAGGCACGGAATTCAGTCTTGTTTTTCTTAACCATGCTGAAAATCCTCTCAGAGTCTGCATTGCTGTGTCGTAGAATTAGCACAGCCTTGGCAACTTTGCTGAGCAGTGGAACTGAATTTTGCCAGTCACAGGGCTTTGCAATTTTGAAATCCAGTCCCAAAACGTGTCTAATCTATCACTTTGCAATTGCTCATCTGGGAGTTGCATGAGCTGATACTCTCTGAACTCTGCACCTAGCTGGTCTACCTCACTAGCCTTCAAAAGGTTTGGGAAGTGCCTCACCATGTCTTCCAGGCATTCTCCATCACAGCTTTGCCTCTGAATGGGATTGAGGAAGACAGCGCTCTTTATTATTCGGTCCTCCCATGGAAGCTTTTTCCTAATGTAGGTGACACACTGAATATAACACATCCTTACATCTGCATAAAACCTTTGCAGTGTACTTGGTAGCAGCTCATCCTCATACTGCCTAATGAATTGCTTTGTGGCAAACCCAATGACAAGCTTGTTGTTGTCCATCTGATTGTCTTCGCATTCATAATCCTGACATAAAGCTGACATACCAGGGACTGCAGCAACGATGTCACAGTGGCTGGGGCCAACGCATTATTGATAATGGCAGTCGTTTTGCTCCTGCCACATGAATATTTTCTAGCAACAGCACACTGTGGGAACATACGACGAAAGAGGGGGCCAGCATGATCAGCTGTGGCAATGGGGAGGTTGTGCTCCAAAATAAAAGCAGTAGATAGGGCCTCTGCATTCGTAACTGCTTCATCTTCCGACCACTTGCACGAATATTTCATCTTTTTCTTAATATGGTCGATTGCTGCGACTTCCTGCCCAGCCTCCATAGTTTGGGATTAAACTTTTGCTGGCGTAAAGATCTCGTGCCCTCTGCTCTTTATGCCTGTTAATGGAAGCCAAAGAAAGATTTGAAGCAGCGTCCCATTTTGGCAAAGCACACTCCCTTGTGGTCCTTGTGTGCCAGCTTACTGTAGTGTACAAAATCCAGCTAATTACGCCCCTTAACATTCAGTACATAACAGTTTCCAACCTTTGGGCTCCATATATTTTGGGTACACAACCCCTGCCAGGCTAGCCACAATAGGAAATGGTAATTGTGTGAGAGTTGCAGACCAAATGAACAGGAAAGCCACAGGTTGCTAAGCCCCTTCCCAGGTTGCAAATAATAGCCAAATAAAAACAAACCAACCAATATACACGTAAGTGTGGGGGAATGATTAGTAAACAAAATATACAGCTCTACAGTGCTGCTGCATGCCCCCTCCCTGCACTAGGGAAAGGGCTTGCAGCAGCATTGCAAAGGAACACATATGTGGTTTTCATTCATGCCAGCCAACCATTCCCCTGTCACCTACCGTACAATGTTCTGTGCTTCTGTAGGCGGAGACAATGATCTGGGGCTGAGTTGATGCACTGATGCTTGGTCTGTTGAGGAAAGACGCAAAAGTAAACCTCTTGTGAGACATGGAACACCAGAAAGCATGCAAATGTAGAGCATGCCAACTACGTGGGCTTCAAGCCAATGTATGGATGAAGCAGGAAAATGGTAATAATACAGCTTTAAATCAAATGGCACGGATTGTGTGCTTTAGAAATAGAACATGATGAACAAAGGCACAGGGGAATGAGGGTAATTTTCAAGGATCACACAAGTCGATCACGCGCACCGATTGCTTTGCACCCTGCCTTCTGTACTTGTTCTTGCTATGAACAGCACAATGCGTTAGTATTCTTAGGGGACAGATAACAGCGAAAAAAATAATAAATACAGTATTTAGAAATCAGGTACACTCAAGATGGTACCACCTTGGCCACTAACACGCAAGATATGAGCCCGCTCAAGCCAGGGGTTAATTTCAACAACAATTCTGTCAAATAGTTTAGCTGGTGCATCTAGCATGTCCCAGACAAAGTGCCCAAGGGGTCTGCCTGCAAGATAGCCATACCCAGTAGCCACTGTGGGCAGGTTTTGTGGGTAGAAAGTAAACAGTGGCTAAAGATCCGGCCCTGAGCCATGTTACCATTGCCCAATACATTGCCCCTGAGCCCTGAGCCATGTGGCCATTGCCCAATACAATAACATCTCGAAATGAAGGCAGACCCAAAGTGGATAGGATCTTCCAGGTATTGCTGCAGAAATTGAAACCAATGTAAGCACTTTAATCTTATATTTTTCCCCCAAGTAATCTTGTTAAAGCCAATAAGAATACGTTATTTTGGCCGTGTTGTGCTGAGTGGAGGGGCTCACACATTTTTTGTAAACAGTGACCATTGCCCAATACAATAAAATCTCAAAATGAAGGCGGCACCGCCGCCAAAATAATGCTGCTTTCAATCCATGTAATTGGATTGAAAGCAGCGTTTTTTCGGGGGCGGCGGCGCCTTCCTTTTGCTTACTATAGCACTGAATGAATGATTCAGTGCTATGGTAAGCGAAATGAACGCGGCACCGCCGCCGTAATAATAGTGCTTTCCATCCAATGACATGGATGGAAAGCCCTATTATTACGGCGGTCGGGGTCGCTTGAGGGAAAAGAAGGAAAAATTAAAAAAAAAGAAATACAAGCACTTTTAGTCTTACTTGTATTTGTGGATTCTGAATCTGATTCTATCCTCGCTCAGTCACACGGCCACAGGGATCACGGCACACAACACGGACAGAAGCTGGAACTAAGGCAAGCTGGGCAGGCTCGAGGCAGCTCCCTCTGCTCCGCTGCGTCGGCGTCGCTCTGACTGGAACCACTTCTTCGGCCAGGTCACGTCACTGTCGGGTCGGGGGGAGTCCGCCGGCGCTGCAAGGTCCTCACTCCTGCTGTAAGGGAAAAAAAAAGTAGTGAATGCTGTCCGCCAGCAGCGGCCTCATATAGTGGAGCATCAAGGCAGTGGGCACGAACATTTCGCGCCGTTTCCGGGTCCCGCCCACTTCTTCACCCGATTGGCTACCGGCGGCAGCCAATCAGGTGGAGAATATGACGGGACCCGGAAAGAATCTCAAAATTCCTGAGATTCACTGGACTTTTCCGGAGACCCGGATAAATGCTTAAAATTCTGGAGTCTCCGGAAAAATTCCAGAGGTTAGGCAGGTATGCTGAAGGGACGTTCGAGGCCTTCAGCTTCCACCACATGGCCTAACTATCGACTGAGTGGAACGCTTTCTCGAGGTCCAGTAAGACTATGATATGATATGGCATTTGTAACGCGCCTACACACAACCTGCCCCCTCTAACAATGCAGCATTTTCAAGTTAGAGGTTTGCAAAATATTATTCAAACACACACATTGCTCCAGTTCGATTTTCAGGTGCTTATTAAAAATCGTACTCGCTATATCTAACAGAGAAATGGAGCAATAGCAATGCGTGTCGGTGGTAGAGCGCTTTTTAAAAATTGGGGCTATCACAGTGCTTTTTCAAGAGCTTGGGATTACTCCGGACCAGCTGATAGCATTAAAAGGTTTTTCCAAAATGAATGCCCACCAGTCCAGTAACCATTTTAAATAGTCTGACCTCAAACCATCCGGCCAGCGCTTTCCCTTTCGGGAGAGCCTTAACAAATGCAAGTATTTCTTCCTTAGAGAAAACAATGCCACTAGTTCTGCAATCTACCTCGGCCGCCTTTTCTGCCATGTCAGGGTCATGAAAGATATTTTAAAAAATATGTGCCCATCTTTCTGGAGAAATTGCAAAAGTGTCATGTTCGTTAGGTGATTCAACTCCCCTTGCTACCAGTCTCCAGAAAAGCTTGCAATCTTTTGATGACACAGCCTTCTCCATCTGCTCCCATTGTTTCATGATAAACTCATTTTTTTTAACAAACTCATTTTAGTGCATTTAGCTGACCTGCAAACATGCCACCATCCTTGACTGCTTTATATATCTCCCCTTTCATTTGCCTGCACTCTTGATCAAGCTATGGTGCATATAACAGGACATAAGCACATACAATGGTGAAAAGATTCATCCCACAACCACATCTCTAGCCACTCCTCAACCTATTGACATTTCCAAAGTCCAGGAACATTCCGCTCACTTACGAGAGGTAGTACCGCAGACTCACGCTAACCTCACAGGCTAGCTTACAAGCAAATATGCTAACAGTCGTAGGTGCCCAACAGCCTCATTTACATTAGGAGATGGAGTTTAGACAGTCCCTAAACATTTTCATCTGCATGGACCCTGGAAATTCCACCCCTTATATAGTGACACACAAAAGGTCACCACTCGTGTAAACTTCTTAGTGGTCAGATAAGAATGACCTCCTACATTGAAAATGTCAAGTGATTGAGACCAAGAAGTGCAACAAGACAAACGTTTTCCAATTCCAACTGGTTATGCACAAAGTAGCTTAACCTGAACAATTCCTCAAGATGGTCAGATGTGCCCCAAGTCTGACATTGCCCTCTCTGGCTTTCTTGGTTTTTATAAGGTCCTCCTCATTACTTCAGATGCCCCCAATGTCCAAAAAAGGTGGCTACCAGGCCTCCCATTCGCAGTTCTTCTTGCGGTGCCGGCTTTAGGATTTCCAAAGCCATTCTTTATATACTAACTAGCTGCAGGCTTCACTGGTCCCATACCCGAAGACTAATTTTAGCCAACAGTCCTCCAACCGGTCGGAAAAACAATCACAGTCTTCTTGGCAAGAGGGAAAGAGAGGTGCCTTTCTCCCTCCTTTGTTGTACCCCCTGCTTCTTTCCCTTCTGAATCTCCACAACTAACATAATACCCATGTCCCTCGCTTGTCAGAAATCCTGCCATCTGGGCTTGCTTGGTGTTGAGCTAGCCTACCCGTACCTTCCTGGAATGACTGGCTAGGTGGTGGTGCCCCTTTTGAGATACCCCTTTTTGTGTCTCGAGAGGATAGCTCAGGGGCAACATGCTCGCCTTGGAAGCAAGATGACATGGAGCAACACAGGTTCGATCCCTGGGTCTGCGCTTAGAAACCTCTAGGTATTAAGCGTGTTATAAATAACCTATCATATCATATCATATATCATATCACTATACTTAGCCTGTCGTTCTTCCTCCAGATGTTTCCTTTCACCATTATATATGCTTTCTTCTGGGGTTGTCTTCCAACTTCCTCCTACAGGGGCCTTCTCGCTACCTTACCCCTCATTAGTCTCCCTCCTTTAGGACTTCCATTAAGCTTAAATTCTGCATTTCCACACCTCCACTTACTGGCTTACTGGTGTCATGTCTTCCTTAAAGTCACGTTCACCCTTGATGTTAGCAGTATCTGCTTGGGACCGCCTCTGACACCCAATTTTGTATTTATAAAATGTTATATAGCGCTTTAAGCCAAAGCGCTTTGCATGAAACAACAGAGAATGCATTGCAAACATTACATGACAAATCATGAATCAAGTAACTGAGAACAGTAAACAGAACAATTTACATGTGAATGATGAGTTAACATGTGTAGTGTAGGACAGTAGTGAGAGAGGATGTTAGAGAAGTGTTAGGATGGAGATTGAAGAAGGTGAGATGTATTCTCACTCTCAATGTTATCGCTTCTTCAATAGCTTACTTCTTAGACTACTGTCACCCCTGATGATAACACCTCCCCTCTATACTTCTTTTACCTCCAGATGTTGCCACTTCCTCCTCTGTTGCACTGCCATCTCTTGAAATTACCACCTACTTCTCTGTGCCACTTGGTCACCTTTCGATGTAACCAACTCATCCTCTAAACCGCATTCATCTCCTTGTGTTGCCTCCTCCCCCACATATGTTCTCAAGAATCCTCTGCCTCTCTACTCCTCTTTCTCCTCTGCATGATCTGGGTCTCCAGCCTTTGTTCTCCTCAATCTTCTGTGTTTGCCAACTTCCTCCGAACTCTAACTTGATTGTCCAACAACCCACACTGAACGACCGACGTCTCTGGTGTTTATAGGAGTCTGTATCATGCCCCTCAGTTGGGTTCTCTGTGAGTGTCTGCACTTGAGTTATGTAAATTGGTCAGAGCTGGGATAGGCCAATACTCCTGGTTTCGCCAGGGCTTACTTTGGACCTTAGCGCAGGTCGAAAGCCTTTACCTAGACTGGCCACCACCTCGGAGTCCATTTCTCAGTTAGTTCTTAGTACTGCCTGGGAAGAATACAGGTCCTCTGCTTTACCAGCGTGTGCTTGGTAAAGCCCTTGGTAAACTCTCTTATGTTTGTCCCCTGCACAAGATGGGGAACAACACCTTGTCTTCCACACATCAATGCTAAAACCTGTTCATCCGAAGCAACAGCCCATACCTCCTTCACCCACACCAGATTTTGTCCAGGGCCAGGTAAAAGCCAAATTAGATATGAAACAAGTGATAGGAAGAGTCTATAATGTGATTGAGCGGAACCACTTTGGGCAGAAGTACTATTTATGGGAGTCTGTCTCTTATGTTCCACCCCATGGTTGTCTCATTGCTTTCTTGCACAAAACCCACACAAACCCGAGCCTAGTCACGAAGATGATGGAGTCTTGGAGTGAGTACTGCCATGAAAGCTCACCCGACTAATAACCCACAACAGGAGCACCCTCTGTATAATGGGTCAAGGGCACCCAAACGTTGCCAGCGATCAGGCATTAGTTACCACTCGTATTGCTTTCAAACTTGATGTGACTTCTGCTTCAGCCATAGTTGGTCTGCAATGCAGGGCAGTGGCCCAATTGAACGTATCACCATTAAATTCCAGATTAATGCAGTGCCTTGTAGTTGGCAATTGAACTTCGAGGACAATGTTGCATAACTACGAAAAGTAAACTACTTGGGTGAAGTGAACCCTAATGGAGAACTACCCCAACATCAGGGTGAAGATAACCTTAGCAATGATTACCATGCTCCATACTTTATGATTGGACTCATTATTTCCACTACTGGCGTCAAGTAATGCTTCAGCCTCACTCACGTTGATTGATATAGGGGTGATCCAGTTCCAGATCATTAGCAGAGCTTCTCTCGGAGATGCAGGTAGAGGGGGAAAGATATTTTCACTGGGAAGGGGAACACGGGGAGGGAAAATAGGTCCACCCAAAGTGAGTTAAAATCTCTGATTCACTGTTTAGCCAAAGTGTGTGATCCTGGTCAATTATTTAAACCCACTCTGATTTAATTACAAAAATGTAAATTCTTATTTCAAATAGTGTGAACTTAATCAAACTATTTGAAAAAGCGACACGCTTGCAATGGGACAGACTTAATGAGTAGGAAGAATGTACTGTACACTTGTGCTCCTCTGCGAGTGGACCCAAACGCTGTCACTTAGAATTTCATTATTGACACACTGGCCCTCCCTCAGGCCTATATCACTTGATTTGACAGGCAAATATGTACTCTCAGCAACCAGTCCGTCCTCTAATTAAGCAATAATCAACCTTTCCACAGGCTGGAATCGGTGGCAACGGCCCAGGAACTAAGTTAAACGTCCCGAGCATAGCGATGGCCTTTAACAAAACATGTGAGGAGAAGGAGTAGGCATTCTCCACCCGTACTCAAAAGTGCATTAACTTACCCGGGACACGGGAAAAGAAACCTGCTAACCCTGATCATGTCCAAGATCAAAAGAAAACCACAACAGGACATCACTCATGGTGGAAATTCTCTAAACACAGAGACAACCACAGAGGTAGCAAACCCCTTGAGGCAAAATGTTTGTGGGCTGTATGACAACCAATTGCATAACTTATCCATTTCTTCGCATAGAAATAGAGATTCTCCCTCAATGGGTACCAACAAATAGTGCAACACTCCTAGCACCTCCAAAGTCCCCTCAAGGAAACAAGTAACATGCTTATCTGATGTTATGCCACTCAATGCTCTCATTCAATCCTGTGACATGACTGTTGGTAAGAAAGATAAGGTTTTGTTCCAGATTAATCAGTTTCCTATTAATTTCGTCTTGGGATCTACCCTTGATCTTTTGAATGGTGTATCTTAAAAAAGATCAAGGGTAGATCCCAAGACGAAATTAATAGGAAACTGATTGGAGGTGCTAGGAGTGTTGCACTATTTGTTGGTTGGACATGATCAGGGTTAGCAGGTTTCTTTTCCCGTGTCCCGGGTCAGTTAATGCCCTTTTGAGTACGGGTGGAGAATGCCTACGCCTTCTCCTCACATGTTTTGTACACTTTGCCATTATATTGGATCTGTTGGGGTCTTTTTTGGTTTGTGACAGGGATTTTTTCCCTTTAGCTTGGTGCTGTGGGAGTCACACCCCTTTTTTCCATCGGAGGTCTTGTGGCCTTAGTTGCTTAGCAACTCGGACATGTTTTGACTGATTCGAATGGGTGTTCCAACGCGCGAGGCGTGGAGTGTGGTGACGTCATCGCGTTACCGCGTTCCGCGGAGCGTGATGACGTCATCGCGTCACGCTAGTGGCGCGGAATAAGGATTTCAGTACGGTTTTTGGCCGTGGTCTCAGGGTGTTGATCCACTATTATCCCGGGCGTGAGATGTAGTACTCTGCCTGTTTGCAGGTTATCAGCTGGCATAGATAAGGTAAGAACGGGGGGGATGCCTTTTGAAGTAACTTTAATTCTATCACTCTGTAGAAGATGCCCATACTCTTTGCTATGCATTTACTTAGCATTTTTACTCTTTCAGAGTTAGAGGCCCTATCTATACAGGCTTTCACTGTAGTGATTTTCGGAGTATTGAAAACCACCTAAATAGGTAACACCCTTTTTGGCCCTTTCTAATTAGAGAAGCAGATGCTTACTTGACATCTGGGGCTAGGCATCTCACTCTCAACTTGTTGTATTTTAGGCATTGATGGTTCGTTTAGGAAATCGGAAAGAAAGATGATGGATGACAATGCCACTGAGTTGTGACTGTATCCAACTAAAGAACAGCTTTAACACCCGAGCGTGAGCCGGTTTCTGTTGTTGTGCCAGGCTCTAATGTGGTTGGACATTCCCTGAATTCCTTGTGTTCGGGATTAGGAGGTGAATAAAAATACTACCATTGGTAGAATTCCTCTAGGTACTCACTTTCGAATTTCACTTGCTGCTGTAATAGTACTGACTTGGCTTATACGGTCGAAGACATATATTTCTTCTGACCTCAGATCCAGTACATGATGTAATGTGTACTAGATACCCTATTGGTGATTAGGGTTTGGCTATGGTGATTGATTACACTGATTATGCCCGTGTTAGTGATACGTGTTTGTTTTTTTATCCTTAGAGATAGCAACCTGGTGTATATGTAGGAAGAATCGACCTGGAGCACAGGATTACTTCTGCCACTGATGAATGTCCGGTTATTTTGAAACACAGAGGACTGAAACTTATATAAGTTGGGCTGGTTCACACAATGGGGAATGAGAAAAATTGAGTTGCCATTGTTGTGTTGTGCTAATGAAATTTATGGCATTTTATTCTGTACACTGTGAGGTGGCATGATTTTAAGATGTATATGACTATGTTATGTGTATATGTTTTTTAAACAAATGTGTGTATTTCTTGTGCTGAAGAGAGATTAATATATTAAAAATGATATTTTTTGGTCATACTGCTTTTTCATGATTATTGAGAACACATAATGCAGCCCATATTTGTTTCATGGTTGCTACAAGAAATTGCTGTCTGAGGATATAGACTGTGTTGATGTAATTCAAAAACAACAAACCATGAAAATAGGAGGCAAAAACAAAAGCAAAATAATATGATTAATCTAATATCCATTAATCCATCTTTATCACAAAACATATGTAAGAGTGTAGTTTACCTGCTGGCAGCGCTAAAGTCGAGGGTACATGCGGACACAGTCCCCCCCAACTAAAATCAGAAACACTGAACTCTCCCTTGAAATTCTGAATTAATGCCAACCTGGGGATCCAACTGCAGTCGTCAGGTTTGCCAGCTGGGCACTTCACCACTGCACTATATAACCTGATGGAAAATAACAAACAACTAAAGGTGTAATGTCCCATTTCGGTACTGCATGTTCCACGGAAAGCATTTGTCTTGGTTCTTGGAATTTAAAACATGCACACCTTTTAACGTTTTCAAAAACACTATTATTACAAGAAAATATCCTCTCTTGGTTTTGGGTGTGTGGAATTTATGAAAGGCAAATTACAGTCACCCTGTGCAATTTGGGTGGTTATGCAAAGCCAATTTAATGAATCTGCATATTTCACTTGATATGCTAATTTCTGGCAACGTCACATCCCATTGCGCCCCTTGCTGAGTCCCCCCACTTTTATTTTTAGGACTTGACTCCTGCCTGCTGGTGTATGTAAAATAGTATACCACTGAAGAAAAAAAGAGAATACCATCATTTAAATTTGCTAGTTGTGTGTTGTAAACAGGTTATGCGAATTATAGTTAAAAGAAATTTACCTGAGTGATTCTAACACGCCACATAAGGTTGGTGTGCACACTCTGTTGTGGTTTTCAATTGCCATCAGGGAGAAAAGAAAGAAAAAACATACCATGCTATCAAGTCCTTGTAGGGAAAACCCCATTATTTAAGCCGTATTGTAAGCTCTGATTTCGGCTTAGCTGCCATCTTGGAAAGGACTTGAAACGAGTGAAGCACTTGGAGTCGCGAGGCCGTGCTGCAAACGCCCTCAATTTACCTGAAACGAATAAAGTTGCAGGCCGTGTGACGTCACGCGCGTGTGCGTGTCGTGACCTCATGACCATCTCACGTCACACGTAGATGTGTGTAAATATCTGCACGATTTCCGATTATTCAGAATTCGGATACCGTGTGTATATAGAAACTGTGCACAATATCATTCATGTAAACACTGTAAACTACATATCATACAGATGTAAATCTTCCATATTTTGCAACATGAATAACCAATAGAGTTAATGTTGCTTGAGCATGGCGCCTGGGATGTGACCAGGGGTTCATATTTTGGGTGGGAGGCAGAGCATATGGTCGGTCCAGGGAGAACCCTGAACCTTTTCTTTGTATTGTATACCATTGTGCCAAGGGCTTTTTTCCATTTTGTTCCGAAAAATTTGATGGAAAATGTTTTCATTTACAAGAATTAACATATAACAAAAACATCTAATTAGTGCAGTGGTGCCCGCCTTTAACTATTTATTTACCAACCCATTGACTGACCATGGCCATTATAGTCCCCGCGGCCATACCCACCGCCTACTGGATCACCCTCCCCACCCCCAAAGCACATCCACCTGGGATGTCCTTGAGCAAGCTCTTTCAAGCAGTAACATCAAACATTGGCCTGTCAGTGTTATTTCTAAGTAGTTAAATAAACATCAACAAAGTCAACAGATTTGGCTTGTCTATAGGTATTAGATAGGCACATGTCAGACTGTTGAATTATATTCTCAGGTAGTACCAATATGACAGTGCCTGACAAATGCCTATCCCGTGCCTACACAAAAGCCAAATCTGTTGTCTTTGCCAATGTTTGGATTCAATTAAAGGGACTACCGCCAGGTGATAACTGGCAACTACAAAGTGTATTGAGGTTAAGGTACAGGTACGGGCTTGCTCAAAGTAATGAAATTCTGTTTCACTGAATTACTGTTACTTATAAATAAGAGTATTCCTTAAGAGAAGGGATGCACTAATTTAAAATGAACATTAAACTGTCACCTGTCATAAATGGATTAACTTCCTGTACTATTCATGAAGTAAAATTGCACTTTTACCTACTGATAATGTATAGTACCCTAAACAGTTCTCATTGTATTGCCAATGAAGATTCCCCCTGCTAATAGCGCAGGGAGCTCTTGATTCTATTAAAGACAAGGAGGCGAGCATTAAGCCTTCTCTTCTCTTTAATTTACTCTCCAGCAGTTTCAACAAATAAATAACCTTTGTAAAAATATATATATTTTTTTTCAAAACTTCAAATCCCGTCATTCCTTGTAGTTTCAGTCTCTAGTCTCTAGTCTCTGTGCCTTAGTCCTTCCTGTTGCTGTGTTCCTCCTCTTCTTTGACTGCCTTGGACTGCAATCTTCTGTAACGTTAACTTGCCAACGGGCCCAACTACTTTGCATTTCCTGCTTTTAGCGGGATCGATCTCTTGCTTCAGAACTTGCAATTCGATCCGAATAATCCAACTTTCTCGAATAGGGTTCATCCGTTCTTTTGGTCCTCTCCTAATATCAGAAAAATAACAATGGAGAAATGTTAGGGCTGGGCATACACACCATATTCTGGGAGGAAATGGTCATCATGGTTACTTGCAATGCATACTTCGTTCATTTCATTATCTTTTCCCATTTCCTGTGTATCTGGGTCGGGAATTTAATGTTCGCCTCCTTGTCTTTAATAGAATCAAGAGCTCCCTGCGCTATTAGCAGGGGGAATCTTCATTCTATGTCAAGACGGAGGCGAGCATTAAGCTTGTTCAAAGCTTCTTACTACTGCTTTTGCTATCGTGTTAATTGGTTTAAAATAAAATGTCATAAACGTATCGCTAGCCCAATCTGCCGCTTTCATGATGTCTTGTAACGCTGCGCCTTGCCCTAGCGCTTTTGAAGGCATCGCTCCTCTGACTGAATGCGCACCAAACGTAGTCATGTCAATGCCCGCTAGACTCATGATATCGCTGACCCCTCGTGCTATAGTGGCTGATGCTAGGCCCTTGTGCGGTTTCCTGCGTGCTATAAGAAGTTATGTTGTTCCTAATGGCCTCAGTTCTGCTGTTCGACTTTCATACTCTTTTACGCATGCGACTACGCACCATTTCGGATGGTCCTGCATGTAAGGATATGTGATTGAAACCGAGTCTGTTTTAGTTCTTTATGCCAGGTTAAAAGTTATCCCTTCTGGCCCATACGTTTTTCTATCTACTTCCAGTGCCTTAACGTCAGCTACTCTCCTGCATGATACCATGCATAGTAGCATGGCTAGTTTCCCTGACAATTGTTCTAGGGATAGATATTTGTTACTAGGCCAGTCCGCTAGTAGTTTCAATACTACCGATACGTCCCATAGTACTTTGTACTTTGACTGTGGTGGATTCCTAAATCTTATTCCTTTCAGGAGTCTAATCCCCGCCATGTTCTCTCCCACTGGCATTCCTTCCAATGGCAGGTGTCCTGCTGAAATTGCAGACCTATACACTCCTATGGTTCTATAAGCATTTCCATCTTGCAGGAGCTCTGCTAGGAAATTCCATATTTCGACCAGAGGGGCAGAAACGAGATGAATACTTCTCCTTCTGCACAATGTCGACCACTTATTCCAAGCTGCGTCATAGCTCCTTCTGGTTGAAGGAGCCCATGACTCGGCGATGAGGCTTGAAGCTTGCGCCGAAATACCTGGGAGATTCCAACGTCTCCTGCTATCTTGCACGCCATCAATGGCAGCGCCCTCTTCACTCTCAGAGGGTGATATGACCCAACTGGGTCCATGAGCAGGCTCACTCCATGGGGCAGCAGTCTCAGGTAATCTGCTATCAATTCCATGGGTGCTGGAAACCATACTTGTGATTTCCATATCGGGACTACTAGTATCGGATTCGCTGCTTCTCTGCGCGCTTTCGCCAGTACCTTGTTCAGCATTATGAAAGGCGGGAAAGCGTAAAGTGTCTGCTCTCTCCAGTCTTGCAGGAAAAAGTCCACTCCGGCTGCTGCTGGGTCTAATCTCCAGCTGAAGAATTTCTCTTTCATGCGTTCAGTCTGGACGCAAACAGATCTGTATGAATCGATCCCCAACGATCTTCCAGCTGTTGAAAAATCTCCCGATCCAGCATCCAATCGCTGGAGTCTGAGAGGTACCTGGAGTTCCAGTCTGCTATCATGTTCTGTGGCCCTGGCAGGTACTCTGCTACTATTGAGATCCCTGACTCCAGACAGGAGTGCCAGAAGACTTTGGCTATCTCTGCCAATAACTTGGATCTCGTCCCTCCTAGGTGGTTGATGTATTTGACTGCTGAAATATTGTCCATTTTCAACAGAATACAGGAATTCACTTTTCCTTTCGTAAAAGCCTTGATTGCAAATGATCCGGCTAACAATTCTAGACAGTTGATGTGCAGTTGGAGTTGTTTCCAACTCCACCTCCCTCCTGTCAGTAGATCTCCACCATGGGCTCCCCAGCCCGCTCTGCTGGCGTCTGATTCTATTATCAGGTCTAGCCGGTCGCCAAAATGGCTCTCCCATTCTCTGCTTCCCTGTTTGCCAGCCACCACTCCAGTTCTGTTCTGAATTCTTGGTCGATGTTTACTAACTGATGATATTGCAGACCCTGTTCAAGGTGTCTTATCTTCAATCTTTGCAGAGCTCGATAGTGTAGAGGCCCTGGAAAGATTGCTTGTATCGAGGATGCTAACAGGCCCACTACCTGCGCTATTGTGTGGAGTGAAATGACCGTTTTGCCGAGACAAGTTCTTATTTCCCTCTTGATGTCTCTTATCTATCTGTTTGGGAGTTCTAGGGTTGCTGACCTGGTATCTATGACAAACCCTAGGAATCCTTACCTCCTGGTTGGTTTCATCTCTGACTTCTCCTGATTCACCAGGAATCCCAGGGAAGTCAGGAGCTTCACTACCCAGTCGGACTGGTATAGAAGCGTCTCCATGCAGCTGGCCATCAGAAGGATGTCGTCTAGACATATGATCATATGTATCCCCTTCTCTCTGATCACTGCTGCTACTGGTTTCATGATCTTCGTGAATACCCACGGCGCTGCTAGTCCAAACGGCATTGTGGCAAATTGCCATAATCGCCCGTCCCAGTTGAATGCTAGGAATGGGCGAAAGTCTTTTTGTACTGGTATCGTTAAATATGCATCTTTGAGGTCTATCCTCACTAGCCAGTCGTCTCGCTTGAGAGTGTCCCTGAGCTGATGGGTCCCTTCCATTTTGAAGTGGTTGTACACTACCCATCTGTTCATGTCCTTTAGGTTTATTACTGGACTCACTTTGTCTTTTCGGTGGACCAAAAACATGTTGCTTACGAATTTGGGATGTGTTTCGCCTGGCTCTATCGCCTGCTTTTCTGCTAGCTTCTGCAATTCTGCGCATAAGAGCTCTATCTTTACCTGTGCCGCGGCTAGGGGATGGGGTGTTTGACATTGCACGGGAGTCTCTATAAATTCTATGTGCATGCCTTTCGCTGTCTGCTTGATAGCGACCGGTCGCTTGGCCCCTAGACCGACCGGTCCCGCCAAAAAACTCTCCCTGGGAAGATTTTCTTCATGGACGCTTGCGCTTTTTCCAGGGAGGCGTATGTTCCCACAAACCTCCCCATTTCTTTACCAAAAGTTTATCCGAACAGGAGACCTTACGCCGCTTCTCCTGCTTCATAGGATGATAGGTCTCCTAATTTATTGTCAATCTTAAGAGGAAGTCCTTTCCTGCGCTCAGATGAAATTGCGCAGTTCGCGTTGCCTAACAGGCATACTGCCCTTTGCGCCCAGTTTGCTAGAACCCCTGGGTCCACCTCTTCTCCCGTGTCCTTAGCTCGTTCGGCCAGGTCCATAATCTTTGCTAATGGTCCAGCGAGGTCGAGGACTTTGTCTTGACAGCTTTTCCAAGAACGGTCTATGCCTTTCCTTGGGTCCTCGTTATATTTTGCGACAAAGGATAGCATTTTTTGGGTCGAGCTCTGGTGCCTCCGCTACTTTTCCCGGCAGTTCCGGTCTGGGACATTCTGCTCCCAACCTCTGCCTAACTTCTTTCTCTAGAGCTTTTCGCAATCTCTGTGTCATGTATTTTGCTACCTTAGGCGAGGGCACCCATTCTGACGATCTCGGGTTTCTGATGTCTTCGGGATTGAACGTATCAGATGTCTCGTCATCTTCTAAGTTATTAAGCTTCCTGAGCCTTTTCCTTGGCGGAGGTTGGCTACTCTCGTCCCCTTCGTTGTCTGCCTCTTCTTGTGAGGAAGTAGGGGATTCTGGAGTTTCCTCTTTGGGGAAACCTCCTTCTATATTGCCCATATTATCCTCCGCTGGGTCGGGGGTCTCGAGGCTCGGCACCTGTGACTTCCTCATGAACGCTTCTCTTAATTTGCTGAAAGCGTCTAAAGCCTCCGGGGCCTCTATACCTGCCCCATCAATTTGGCCCAGGGGGTCAGAAGAGTCTTTGCTCTTCCGGGCCTTGCTACACTCCTTGGGGTCCTTTTTTGCGACCCTAGTGGACGTGCTATCTTCGGTGCTCTTCTCGACTCAGATACAGTTCAATAGAGTGTAATCTGTCTTGAAGGGGTCTTACCCCCTGAGTCACTGCCTCTGTGAGTGAGTCTCCCAGCACTTCTTTAAAGCTGTAGGCTAGGTCTTCTTGGTAGACTGCCTCTTGATCCTCATCACTCCACTCGAAGTTCGACATTATAGTGCTGTTTAGGTGTCTTTCAAATACCTTTCCAGGTGTATTGGCACGTCCACTGCTTCACTCTGTGAGGCTGCACCTGTCTGTACTGCTTAATGGTGTGCAGTGTGTCTCTGGGCTCAACTCTATGCCCTTTGCGTGTGAAAGATTTTACTTTCATTATGAGTTGTAATGAATCTTTATCCCTTAAAAGGAGCTTATCAGCGCTCCGTAACGTTACGCTGTGAAAATTTGCTTCTGAGTCAAAGCTTCGCACTGAACCGTGTATTTAGCCCCGCCCCCCCAAGGGTGGGGGCTCTCACTGGCGAGCGCGCGTGTTTTCATTGGCTCTCATGCTGTGGCCTTGCTCCTCCCTCGCAAAGGAGGGGGCACTCGCTCTGTATGAGCGCGAGCTGACGTAATGTGCTCGCGCTCAGTCCCGCTTCTGGGAGGGTGGGGTTCTTCCTCTGAGCGTATGCGAACGGGAAACCAAGGATTCCTGCTCGCTCCGCTAGCTCCGCCCCTCCAAGGGTGGGGGCCGCCCGCACTGGGGCGCGAATACACACGCTGCGGGCCCGGGTAAGGGGATCGGCTGGCCCCTGCTGTGCTGGGTAGTGCGGCACGGGGCCGCCGGCTCCTCACAGTAAAACGAAAACGCTCTAAGTTAACGCCGCGCTGCGCTGCTTTAAGGTTACCCCCATGTACTTTCTCATTACAAACATTGTCAGTTCTCGAAATACAGTGTATTCTCCTTCTCAAGACACAATATCACAGAGCTAAAATAAACGTCTACTTATCTCTGGAGAGCAGGAAAAAAAGAGGAGGAACACAGGAACAGGAAAGACTAAGGCACAGAGACTAGAGACTGAAACTACAAGGAATGATGGGATTTGAAGTTTTGAAAAAAAATGTTATTTTCACAAAAGGTTATTTATTTGTTGAAACTGCTCAAGAGTAAATTAAAGAGAAGAGAAAGGTTAATGCTCGCCTCCGTCTTGACATAGAATCAAAATATGTTTAAACTGTACTTTTAATTGGGTTGTAATTGTGTGTTTTAGACAACACTAATAAACATGTTCTAAAGAGATGTGTGTCAGATATTATCTTGCTTAATTTTCATGCACAGTTTTATCCAATATTTCTATTTATGAATATATTGTTTTGATATTTCTGTCAGGAATGAATCGAATGCCATTAGTTTATTATTCCAGCTAATGCCTAGTCTGGCCACAATACAGAATGATCCATTGAACTTTGCAAAACAAAGCTCAAGCCGCGACCTCACCTGGCTTGTCCCTCCCCGAAACCTGCGACTGGTCCTCGGTATTAAGCGCCTTACTGTGGGAAATGAAAGCATGCCCTCCCCTGGTCTAGCATGGTGGGTGCAATGCGCCCTGCCCCTTTTCCCCCCTTTCCAGGAACTGTCAGCGTAGGCCTGCACTCGGCAGTCATTCTCTGCTCTGCTCAGTAGCTGGCACCATCCTTAGTCGGGGCAGTGTAACGTTATTAAACATACATAAAGTGGATTGCATTCCGCAACTGGTAGGATGGACATTTTTGCTTCAGTCATCGCAGTCCTCGCGTAACACGAGCAGCAGCAACAAGGTTTAAATTGGGACTCAGCTTTTTGTGTAGCAGAGAATGGCTCCACGGCGTGAGCCCGGCGGAGGGGAAGAGGGCAGGGGTTAGGCATGTTCCTCTTGAAACCTACTGAGGAAGAGGTCTGGGGAAGGGGCGAAGTGGTCGGGGAGTGGATGGAGTACTGCCAGCTCAATTCTCTGGGGATGCCTCGCGGTCCTGCGTCAGATGATGACAGGCACTTTACTGCTTGAGTGATTTATGAGCGCTCATTCTCCCCATCGGCAGACGGCAGGCTGCTTGACGTGATGCCCTGGAGCAGGTGCCAACACTGTGCTGCAGTATTGGGTGACCGTGGCCCTACCTGCCCAGGAACTGCTCGTGCTTGAGTACAGGGTCACGCTTGGACTTTCTTTGGCCCATTTTCCACAAAACATTACTTATGTTGAAACTGAGCAATACCCGTGGTTATGATTAATTTGAAACACCCCCCTTTAGTTTATTTTTTATTTTATGTTTAGTTTTTTGACGCACAGACAGCTCGAGAGCAGCAGAGCACTGTACAGGATATGGGTAGACAGGTTTTTGGCTGGCGTCTTTAAACAGTGGCGTAGTGCTATAATGTGCGGTCTGTGCGCCAGTCTGTGAGTCCATCAGGGTTAGTCAGTTAATGTTGAAAAGTGCATGTTTTGAGAGCTTTCTGGAAATGGAAGATGGAGGGGACTTTCAGAGCCGGTATCGGCATCGAGCTCCAGATGGTGGGTGCGTGACAAGAGAAGGCGTGTTTGCAGATCCCGCCTTTGCAGGTGAGTTGTGATTCAATTCAGTTGGTCGATTTGCTGCTTGAGGAGCATGTGCCCAGGTCCATTTTAAGCAATTGTGTGGCCCCCGGGCACAGATGCCTTTGGGCCCCCACAACCAAAGAAATGAAGGGATCCGGAATCTCCGGTGAAGCAATCGCAAGCCATAGCTTGATCATGTGCCCGCAGAAATCAAAGCATGCATGGGTACTCCCCTTCCAGTCCCCTTACACTCTTCAGATTTGCTGGAATCAGAATAATATAGCTTTCACACCCTGGATGGGTGCAGGCATGGGCTTTAACGGCCCGCCAAACCGAGCTTTGGTAGGCCCTATCAAAGCGAGGGCCTCAGCTCATTCTGCGGGCCATTTAAGCGCATGTCCGCCCCTCAGCCGGGGCGTGAAAGCTGTTCGCGCCCCAGGATTTGCTGGGGTGCGGATAGTTTTCCTTTTTTTTTCATCTCACAGGAGATCAGATCTGCACCAGCTCATCTCCCGTAGGAGGAAAAAAAGAAAAAAAAATACAAAAATGGCAGCTGCCATTGAAATGGAAAAGGGACATAGTCATCTTTCGCCATGTTTTGGAGGGCATCATCTACCACCTGGATAGTGACTTTCTTAATGCTGCATTTGGCATAACCTCAAATGATAATCGTGTAGGAGGTGTAGTTGTTCGATTCTGGCAAGTAGCTGTGTATCGACCACTTTTTCCAAGATTTTGGTGCTAGACAGAAGGTTTGTAATGGGCCGGTAGCGGGCCATGACATCCTGCTCAAGCGCGTTTTTTTCAAAAGGAGGGATATTAGACCAATTTTGAGAGTGTCCAACAATAACCCTTCAGTGAAGGGACATTAACAATGCTCTGGAGTGCATTGAGGGCTGGGCCAAGCAATTGTTTAATGATGGAGGCAAGGATGATAGTGTCAGAGTAGGAGGTAGGTTTGAGGGAGGCAAGTATTTTTAAGAGGGGTGAGAGTGGTGAGAGCTTGATGCAGAATGGCAGTGTGCGTGTTGGAGTGCAGCGGGGGGCTAAAGCTGGAGGAAGTTGATTTGATGATCTGTCAGATTTGACAATTTTTTCAATGAAAACGGTATTGTTTCTGTCAAATCTTTCCTGCGCTTCTGGCACCTTGTGGTCGGGTGAAGACTTGGTATAATGCTTTACCATTTCAAAGAGGACTTTTCTCCAGTAAGAGTCTACCGCAATGGTGGTGGAGTAGTAAGCATCTTTGACTTGGGTGATCAGAATCCTATGGTAAGCGCAGAGACTTTTGAGTTTGGTGAGCTTTGCAGGTTATGATTTTTGTGGCACTGTTTCTCTAGGGCTCTGAATGGAGAATTTGGTCAATGGAGAGCTTGGGGGTTTACCAAGTGGCAAATGGTTTGCTGCTAGCATGGCTGGATTTTAGGTGGTAATGAGAGTCTTCCAGTTTAATTGCAGAGTTGCTGATTAATTATAGGTGGACCTATGCAAGTCTATGAGGTTTGCTTCTAGCTCATTGACCGGCAGCATTTTGAATGAGCGGCGCTGAGTGAGGGGGTGATCAGCCTGACCTTTGCGGGTCATGTTCGGGTGAGTGATTGAGAGTGGCATAGTGGTATGGTCAGACCAGTCAAGTGGGATAGGGTCTGCACAGGTGAGGGGTCTAGGGTGTTCCTTTTGTTGTGCATGGGAGAGAGCTGCATTTGCTTAAGGTCCATGGATCCAGTGAGTGCGAATAGAATGCTGTGAGTGTGGTTGTTGCTGTGAAACTCATGAGAAAGACAATATCAATGTGGTATAATTTTCCAGAGGAGAGCACATTTTAGATGTCATCTATGAGAGTCACTCATTTGAGGTGGTCTGTAAATAACATACAACGTGATTGAATCAATGTGAGCTAAAGGAAACCAGCAGGCAAGCGATTTGCACAAGCTTGTGATAGCATAGAAGATGCGGGAGCCTGCCCCAAAACACCTGCTGATGAATGCCACTCTGCCTCCTGCCTTTCCTGCCTGGTCCTCACATTGGATGCAGCATTCGAGGGGTATTCAAACCTTAGAAAGGGTGGGGATGGGCTGTGGAGGTAGGAGACACATGGTGCTGTCTTTTGTTGAGTAGTTCTGCAGCGACTACTGCATAGCTGAAATGCAGGACAGTGGGTTTGGCCCTTGGCCCTGTCTGGCCCGAACAGACACAAACAGGAGAGGTCCTTGTCTTCATCTGTCCTGTGCAGTGGACACCCACAATGAGGACTGGTGAAATAGATGGTGAGTGGAGCAGCTGAGTGGCAGGGCCTGGTCATGTGACTAGCAATCCCCTCAATGCAGTCTTTCTGGAGCTTACCTGGAGTCCCTATGTAACTGCCTGGGAAGCAGGAAAATGGTGGTGAGTGCAGAAGCTGAATGGCAGGGTCTGGTCTCATGAACAGCAGCCTCCTCGATACTGTTTTACTGGAGCAGGCCTGGAGATCATTTGTAGCCGCTTGGAATGTAGGAAACTGGTGGAGGGCGGAGCAACAGAGTGGCAGGCTCTTGTCACATGACCAACATCATCCCAATACTGTCTGCCTGGAGCTGGCTTGGAGTCCATTGAACCCCCTGGAATGCAGTAAAATGGTTGTGAACAGAGAAGCTGAGTGGCAGGGCCTGGTCATGTGGCCAGCAGCCTTCTTAGTTATGTAGGCCTAGAGCTGGGCCATATGTAGTCACTGGAAGGTGGGAAAATGGAGGTGGGCGGATCAGCTTAGTGGAAGGGTCTTGTTGCATGATGAGCATCCCTCTCAATGCTGTCTACCTGGAGCTATTATGTAGCCACCTGGAAGGTGGGGAAATGGTACTGGGCGTGGCAGCTGAGTGGCAGGGTCTGGTCACAAGACCAGCAGCCTCCTCATTACTGTCTGCAGTTGGTCTGGAGTCCCTATATAGCCCATTAGAATGCAGGGAAATGGTGGGTTGAGCAGCTGAATGCCAAGGTCTGGTTATGTGACCAGCTGCCTTTTCAATGCTGTATGCCTGGAGCTGGCCTGGAGTCCCTATGTAGCCACTTGGAAGGCAGGAAACTGGTGGTGGGCTGAGAAGTTGAGTGGCAGGACTTGGCCAGCAACCACCTCAATGCTGTCTACCTGGAGCTGGCCTAGAGTGCCTTTCTAGCGACTTGAAAGGTGGGAAAATGGTGCGGGCAGAGCAGCTGAGTGGCAGGGTCTGGTCAAATAACCAGCATCTTCCTCAGTGCTATCAAGATTGCTTTAAGTCAACACGAGTGGGATGGGTATGCCCAGCCTTGGGACCCGAGCTTGCTGGGACCAGTGACACTAGCTACACCTTACTGGTGATGGCCAATAAGTCCTAAACATGTTTGGGGTTTCTTGTGGATGCGTGCAAAAAGGATACGAGCAAGCCAGTTGCGGTCTCCAGACTGTGTCCCTGAAACCCCTAAGCACGAAACACTGCATCACAAAGTGTAACACGTAGCATGTCTCGGTTTAAGGGAAGTTGAATGGAGACCGCAATTGGACAGGTTTTGTGGCCTGTGCAGGTAAATGGAGGGGTTGGGGTACCACAGAGCAGGAAGCCAGGCATGGGGGACCCTATGAATGGGCACGGGGAAGGGAGAAGCAAGCATAAGACTGGCTATGTCAGGGGGCAGCCTTCATGGATGCCTTCTGGAAAGTCGGTCCTATGTCAGCAGTTTTTAGACATAGATCTGACCAAGAAGTTTGGACTGGACTATCCCATTTAGGGGTGGGATCAAGTCTGATTTCCATATGTGTGTTCCCCTTCTGTAATGGCTTAGCAGGCTGAAAAACAATGGTCTGGAGAGTTGTCCTTAGCAATGTCTGTGGTTATGATGAATTGAAAACCTTCCAGCCAGCACCCTTCAGTTGTGCTTTATGTTGAAGCTACATCAGGCCTTTTGATACTGTTGTACATGGTGTGTACTATCAGGGCCTTTGAAAGGCATGGGTTGCCTGTGCCTCTGCTCTTAGCTCCAAAACTATGAATAGCGTGATGCTCTGTCCCTAACACCACTCCCCCAAACATGGCAGTAGACGCATGCAAATCCCTTAATGTGTCTCATTTATGATTAGCAGCAAGTCCATTAATTTAGCATTAACAGTTAGGTGATAAGAGCTGATGGGGGTTTTGCATCGGGAAGCTCCCACACAGATCCACCAATTGACTACCGAAATCTACATCTTCTTTCAAGAAACTTAAATTGTGGTCGCAAAGAGTTTTCATTAAGCGCAGGCCTAACTTCGGGAAGCCACAGAGCTCTTAACAATCATAGGGGGAAGAACAAGGTTAGGGAGCAGAAAAAACATCGAGTAGGGATCTAACAACAGCAGAGGGAGGCCCATTGTCAGCAATGGATCTACAAGTAACCAGGGGAGGAAACAGTGGGGATCAGAACGCCCCACATCTCAGATATGGTGGGGAGTGAATGGTGTATGGATATAGGTGTTAGGGAGAAAATTTCTGTTCTTTTCATTCCTGCACCGACAAAGTTCAAGTCTGCACATATCTTTACTTCTGGTGGATTCAAGGCCTCTGGAGATGCTGAGTTTCTCAGAGAGGTAGCTTGGGGACTTCCGGGTGACAGTCTTGTAGATGATGCAGCAGTATTTGAAGATGATAGGGGCTTGCAGTGGGAGCCAGTGCAGTTGGTGAAGGTTGGGGAATGTGGTTGAATTTGCAGCTTCCTTTGATGAGTCATTCTGCAGCATGTAGGACACATCTCAGGGGAGCCAGGGGAGCTGCAGGAAAACCTTCAAAAAGGGCACTACCACTATTCAGTTTGAAGAGGACCAAGGCTTGGGCAGCAGATCTGAAGATGTTTCCTGGGATGAAGGACTTGATTTTCTGCAGGAGAGAATGTTGGTACCAAGCCATTTGTGTCTTCCTTACTATGTGCTGTTTGAGGGAGAGGTATCTGTCAAGGTGAAACCCAAGGGACTTGGTTCAGATGGCCAGCTGGGGTGTGAAGCCCTCAAGGTGCACAGAACAGAGCTAGAGTTGGATGTCAGGGTGGTAAGTGTTTTTGGTTACCAGTAGTAATTCAGTCTTGGAGGGGTTGCACTTCAAGTAAGCACTGGACATCCACGACTGGATCAATGAGAGGCAATGAGAGGCAGGCCTTGAGCCTGTGGATGTCTTCGATGAAGGATATCTTGAGGCAGAGCTGTGTGTCATCTATGTATTGGTGGATGTAAATGTTGTGCAGAGAGAGGAGGGCTCCAAGCCGTTCCTTGTAAAGATGGAAGATCACAGAGAGATAATGGATCTTTGAGGATTCCACAGGAAATGGGTAGAGTTGGGGATCTGGAGAAAGCCATTTGTACAAACTGGTGTTGATTAGCAAGATACAATTGGATCCAGCTAAGGATGAACTCACTGATCTCCATGCAGCGATGTAGTTTGTCAGTGAGTGTTTGGTGGTCTACTGTGCCAAATGCTGCTGATAGGTCAAAGAGAACCAGGAGGCATGGATGGCCATCATCATGGATTTTAAGGGTATCATCAATTACTTTGATTGTAGCCGTTTCTGTGCTGCATCTGGGTCTGAAGCCAGATTGGTAGGACTGAAGGAGGTTGTTGGCTTCGATGTGTTCAAGGAGTTGCGTGGCTACTTCTTTCTCAAGGATATTACATAGAAAGGGAAGATGGGTGATTGGGCAGTAGTTGCTGAGATCATCAGGGTACAGTGTTGGATTCTTGAGAAGCTGGAGAATTTGTATGATCTTGCGGGTCGAGGGGAAGGTGCCTTGAATTAGGGAGCTGTTGATGATTGTCAGGCAAGGGAGGAGTGCTTCAGTCAAAAGTGCCTCGAGTACAGAGGTGGGTAGGATGCCTTTCTCAAACTATGTGGCCTTGAGGGATTCTAGAATGTTAAATGGCATTCAAGTCCTCCATAGTGATTTTTTAAAGGTTTTCCAGTTAGTTGTGGATTCACAGGATGGGATTTGTAGTGTGCTGTCCGTTGTAGGTGTCTATGGGTTGGCAGATCATGGTGATTTTATTGATGAAGAAAGTGTTGATGGTTGTGTATTTCTTGATGGAGTGTGATACGGGTCGGTTTGGCAGAGGGTTGATGCAGTGCTTGCTGGCTTTGAAGAGGGCTCTGCTTTCATTGTTGGCCTTGGCTATGGTGTTTTGGTAGTAGTTGGCCTTAGCAGAGGTGATTAGTCATCTGCGTGTAGCATGGAGTTCCTTCAGCAGGGCGAGGTCAGATGCACTGCAGGACTTTCACCAAGTCTTTGCTTGTTTAGTAATGGTTCATTTGTTGAAGTTGAGTCGTCCTTGAGTGTAACAGGCTGTGGAAGGTTTAGGCTTGAGGATGCATTGTTTCATGGGGCATGGTGGTTGATGTTGGTTGCGAGGGTGGTGTTGAGTTCTGGGAGGAGTGAATCAAAGTCAAGGTAAATCAGCCCATGTTAAGTTGAGCTTGCCATGGTCTTCCATTTGAGCCTCCACTGGGAAGTTGTTGAATGATCTGCAGGCTTGTTTGCAGGGTTTCCAATTTCTAATTTCAATAGGGATTGTCAGATGGTCTGACCAGTTGAGTTGGATTGTAGAGCTGTGATGGAGGGTGGGCAGGGTGGTGATGATGAGGTTGAGGATATTACCTTTCCTGTGAGTTGAGTCTTTTCTGTACTGTGTGCGGTTCATAGTGTTGAGTAGGCAGTGGAGCTCGTCTTTCATTGACTTGGTTACTGGGTTGCCAGGGATGTGGATGTCAACAAGGAAGATGTTGTTGCCATACGTGAGAGACATGGTGGTGACCAAGTCTGTGAAGTCTTCAAAGAAGAAGGTGTTGAGCTTGAGTGGTCTATAGATGAGGTGAAAAGTGACTTTGTTGGTTGGGGAGAGCAGGAAGTGGCAGGAATATCTTTGAAAGAGCCAAAGGTGGTGACATCCAATTGGGTGTATTGAAATGATGCCTTGTGAAAGATGACAAGGCCTCTGACAATCTTGTTTAGACGATATAATTGTAGAATTCTGTAGTCATTGGGGATGTCATCCAGGTCTCAGTAATAAAGATGGTGTCCAAGTCATGTGTGGTGATGAGGCTGGCGAATTCTGCTGCATGGTTTGTTGCTGAGCAGACATTGGCAAGCATAATTTTTCTTGTAGTTGTGGAAGATGGAGTGCTGAGGAGGACTATAGTGCTGCGAGTGAGGTTGCTGTGATGCGGTGTCCCTGATGTTGCTGGTGTGAGACATGGGGCCTCATTACACGGATGGCGGTAAGGATTTACCGGTACCGGTAAAATACCGGTACCGGTAAATCCTTACCGCCTTACTACGAGGTCCCTTTGCTTTTTTGCAGGCGTTAAAAACCAACCCGCAAAGGGACCCAGGGAGCTAATTACGGTACCGCAATTTGCGGTACCGTAATTAGCGCCTTCCCCATTCCCATTGAGCCCTATGGGCCAAAAATGGGAATGGGGAAGGGCAATGGTGGAAGGGGGAATTACCGCCCCGCCAACCTTGGAATGGGCCGGTAATTCCCCTTTCCGCCACGGCGGTGCCGGTATTTTACCGGCATGAACCATGGCGCTAATAGCGCCATGGTTCTCCGCCATCCGTGTAATGAGGCCCATGGTTGGAGATGAGTGCTGATGGTACTGGGGCTGTTGTGAGAGAGGGGGTGAACACATATTTGAGGGATCTTACCTGATGTTAGTGGATCAGGGGTTCTGCTTCTGGGTTCTTCTGGACTAAGCAGATCCAAATAGGAATTGCCCTTTTCTTCACCTGTCCTTTGCTGCAGACGATTGGGTGAGAGATGCCCTAAGAGATAAGAAAGGAAAGGGTAGGTCAAAGCAGGTAGGTAGGGCTTAGGTCACGTGACCAGCAGCTGTCTGCCTACAGGTGGCCTAGAGTCCTAAGGTACCTGCATGGAAGGTGCAAAAACAGGCGATGAGCTGAGCATCTGAGTGGCAGGGCCTGGTCACGTGACCAGCAGCCTCCTCAAACCCCTTGCACCATTTCGGTCTAATTTATTTCTGTGATGTCATGGACAAAAAGGGTTTTATATTTGGAACTGCACAGTTTATTTATATTATTCATAATTACAAGCTGCAGGATGTGTTTGCTTAATGCTTCAAAATAAGTTGCAGAACCAAAAAAGCATGATTAATCTTTCATTAGTTGGCATTCTGTTACCCGTACACTTCAATTTTGAATGGGTAATATGAAGCTACCATCATGCTCCTTCTGCACAAGGATTTACATATTTGTCAGATTTCTTGATTATTTTTAACAACCCGAGGTGAGAAGATATGCGGTCAGTTAAGGTCTGCAATTGCTAACTGGACTGAAATCCCAGGTTCTCCAATGAACTGAAGTGTGTGATCTTGAGCAAAAGTTTTCACTGTCTTTATAGGTGATTCAGTTTATGCCACACACGTTTTGAAAAATAAAGCCTCAAACATAGTTTTACAGAATATTTGTGGTCATTTTACATAACTCCTGAATTGCAGTGGTGGGGTGGCCATGTCCATTTGAACTTACATGCAAAAGCGGCCGTCCTTACAATTGTTGCCAGTTCCAAAACAGAGAGAAAGGCAAAGAATAAAACAAAGGTGGAACTGCTTTACTCTACATTTCGAATCTGTTGTGGAAAATTCCACATGCAAATTACTTTTTGCAGGCGGAATTTACAATGTTTTCCAATGGAATTTGCATAAATCAGGCGCATTTCATAGCAAACCATTGGTGTTTCACTCCCATGAAAATACATGCTGGTGGAAAACTGTGGTGCTAGTTGAAGACGATGCGGAAAGGCATACGGAAATGTATATCCTTTCCATGGCCCCATTCTCGCTCCAAATAGCATGAACATTCCCGGGATCATAAATACGAAGCAAAAAGCGTTACACCTTTGTTTAGCTTTTATGATTCAGGTTTATAAAATGAACCCCTATTTTGTTGCACCTTTTATAATGTTAGGGGCCCTTCATTTATTTTATTTTATTTATTTGCATTTATAAAGCGTTCACACAGACTAGGGGCATCAAGGCGCTGTTATACAATTACGTCTTAGTTGCATCACATAAATAGGCGGTTAGGTTACATAAGCCCATCACAACAAGTCTTGTTTACATTTCTTTAAACAAGCTTGTCACAGTCGCCCTTCATTAGTCGGATAGGCATGGGTGGTTATCTCATTACAGTATACGGCCTTAGTTACATTGTTTGAAAATGTATCACTACATTGTTTGAATACATATGGGAGGCAACAAGGTTACATTTGAGCTGCAGTCATACAAAATACAGTTTGTTTGGGGAATCTGAGTCACAACGATAGTAAGGGTTAGGCCTACCTGTTGTGTGTACGGTTTAAGACAATCAGTCAGGCTTTGATGGCCTTGCAGAAGGTGAGATGAGAGGGTTCACTTCTGATGGACTACATTTCAATCAGTGTGTTTCGCATAGTGATCTCAGATCAAATACCTGTCATCTCGGAAGGTTATCAGGTGAAATCTGAAATGTATATTCTGACTAAATTACATGCACTGTTTTCGAGGGTATGTTGATATGAATGTTTGCGACAACAAACCTTATAGTATACGGTTCTTAATCATTTCATACTACTTTGTGTGTACATGCTGTGTGCGATGAAAGATTCTATTTTCCAATACGATTGACATTTTGTTTTTTTAATGAATATTCTATTCAAGGAATGTACCCAAGGTGTGAAACTAGAAGAGGAGGCACATGAACCAGTGGCAAACATAACCTAATACTGAATACAATTGGACATCACATTGCATTTGGAATACATTTTTATGTTGTAATGTTTTCAAGTCACTCATATTGGTTCTGTTTGTGGATGTGTACTTATGTTATGTACATATGTTTGTTTGCGTGGAAATGAAATGTGCTTGATTTGAACCATATTAAAACGCAGTTTTTTTCAGCTTGATGGTGCGGTGGGCAAAGAGAAGCCCACGGTTTCAAAGAAAATATAGAAAACAAGGGTAAAGAACAAACAAGTTTGTTTTGAAGAGGCTTTTAGGCAGATGTTTTATTCAGATCAGGTTTCTAGTTTTAAAATGGTATCTGCTGTATGTCTGCTATATATTGAGCATGTTTATCTACACATCTTTCAGAGGCCCAGAAGTATAAAGACTAAAGCAACAAATGAAACCAAAGATGTTGCTTGCCAAACAGATTTCATAATGGAGAAACTACTATTTGAGGCGCAGCATGGTCCGAGACAATAAGCAGACTTGTGATGCTTATGTCCAGTGGCCGGAAACTGAATGGAATCTCATCAGAAAACCGTACAAAGTGGCCATGTACCATTGCATCCATGTGCCAACTCGACAAGATGAAACTGAATACAATGAAGATGCATTGCAATTCCTCACAGACCCCTTGATACAATCTATACCGTCTAAACATTTTCCACCCAATAAACATTCAATGTTACCTGTTTTTCCAATTCATCTGCAAATATCACAACCTGAACTAACAGAGACTGACACTTCAATGCAATTGAACGAGGAATTAGCTAAAGATCTCAACTTCAGTTTGCCTAGTTTGGGCGATTTGTCTACCACAGTCGAGTCACAAAACACATTCATGCCGGACAATTGACTATTAAAGAAGCAAAATTACATTGTATTGGACAGCCGCCTGCTAGAGATTGTACAGATGCTGAAATGTGTCCATACATTGAGGGGGAACATATGTGGGGAACAATTGGTGAATGTGTATCATGCATTACAAGGCAATAACCTGAAAATCAATGCGAGCTGTGTCCACCTCCATAATACATTTTCATGGTCCGCTCAACCAATGCTGGGCAAAGTGCCTGCTGGAAATCTACTCTGTTCAGCAGCTTTAGTTTTCAGCGGGTCGACCTTCGGTAAGATTTCCAGTTTCTGTCAATTTGTGGGAGTTGAACTCCTTGCTAAAACCCAGTACTACAAATATCAAAGGGAATTCTCATTCCGCGCTATTAGTCAAGCCTGGAAAATCAAACAGATGTCAATGGAAAGTACATTCTCTGGTAAACGTTTCAGGCTAGCTGGGGACGGACAGTGTGACAGACCCGGATTATCAGCAAAGCACTACACATACCACTTTCAACACATGGAAACAGAAAAATTGTGAGTTTGATGATCGTGCAGGTGTCCAAATGTACATCTACTGTGGCCATGGAGAAACATGGTTTCATCAAATCCATTGAACATCTTGAATCCAGGGGAATGCAAATAGACCTGATAGCCACTGACAGGCACATTTCAATAGCCAAGGCCATGCGAGAGCAGTTTCCACACATTCGGCATCAATTTGATGTATGGCACATTGCAAAATCAGTCAATACAAAAATTACATCTGCTGGCAAAAAAAGGGTTCGGAAAATATTTTCACGTGGTGTCAGTCTATCAGCAACCATCTTTGGTGGAGATCCAAAACTTGTAATGGATCTGTAGAAATTCTACTTCAAAAATGGTGTTCATTGATGCAGTATTGTTCCAACGTACACTCATGGACAGAAAACCAACATTTCCACGAATGTGCACATGGACCTTTATCAAAGGAGCAGGAATGCAAGAAGAAGTGGTTGGTGCCATGTTCCCCTCCACACAAAGCACTTGAGAAGATTGTGTACAATAAAACGCTTTCAAGAGACCTGAAGGGACTCACAGAATTCTGTCATACCGGAGATTTGGAGGTGTTCCATAATATGTGCCTAAAGTACAGGCCCAAAAAGTTGCATTTTGGCATTGACGGTATGGAGGCCAGAACAAGACTAGCTGTACTTGTGCACAATGAGAACGTTGGGAGGGAACAAGCGAAAAATGCAGGAACCTTTGGGATGCTTTGTTACCTCTTGGCCTTTACAAAGCAAGGCAAACAATCCAACCCAATATACCAGGAAATGGAATTTCGAATTTGTGAAAGATTTGACATTGAATGTGTTGGCCATGCATACTCATGGAATCAATCCTGATTTTGTTCCTGGGACACATACAATGCCACAACACATTACAAATGTGCCCGGTCTACCTAAAGATGAACTTGATGAAAGGTTGACTTGCAGATTTAAATGATTTGGAGCTGTCTTCATAATCTGCTCACAATAACATTTTTGATATGTTCCCCAATGTTTGGACATTGTATATAAACAATCAAATGCTATTAAACTCAATTTTAATGCTACAAAAAGTATTAAAAAGTATTTAATGTGGGTTTAATCAGATGTATGATTAATTAATGTATATCTTTTATCTTCCCTGCATTTATATTACTGGTCCTCAATTGATAAGACACATGTCTGTGGTTGCCATTGGTACTATATTGCAGAAGAGAATTGCCCTAGCACATCAGCTCTGCACTGCCCATTTGGGTGGCAGAAATACTGATATGCAAATGGGTATTTGCCATCAGTCAAAGGTACACTGAGGCTTGGTGTCTGTCAAACACTCTGCTATACCCAAACCACTTCCACACATGGAGTGCATGGCACTAGCGTTGATGGCCTATGGTGGGTACGATTTTCATAGCAATGATAAATCGCCGGTTCTGTGTCAACCCCATAACTTCCATAACTTCCAGAACGTTTTGCTTTACTGGTGTTTTAATTTTTCTTACACCTCGGTGATTGGGTGCCTTTTTACACACAAAGGGCTAAAAAGCATGTCCTCACAGACATAACATCTATCCTATGGCTCCATTTGGCTACATGGATCAAGACCTTGTATCAGTTGACAGTTTCAGACCGGCACACCCGATACCTTTGATGCACAGACATCCCATAAAGGAATTCGATGTTGGCTGGGTTAGCCTGCGCTCCCCAGCCATTCTCACCTTTTGAAAACTGATCTGCCGCCAAGGGCACATCCTACTTGAATAGTGGGAACCAATTCTTCATTGCCTCAGGCCCCTTCCTGACTTGCTATGGCCTTCCCAAGAAGAACCGCTTTTTGCTTCACTGGCGCGATTGTGCGCTTTTACATAATACTGCAAGGTTGAGCACAAGGCTACCCACTTCTCAGGGCCGCACTAGAATGTTAGGGAATGACTCTGAAAAATTGTCTAATGCTCATCCTTGCTTACCCTAAGCACTCGCACGGCCAATTGGCACAAGGCGTAGTCGGAGCATGAATGCAACTTATTTGGTATGGGCACGCAATGTCACCTGTCTCTCATGAATGTAGCAGGGCTGTCTCAGGTATGATAGATAGTCTGAACGGACATGCATGAATTATAGTAGGCAGAGTTTAATTGAAGGGCATCCTATGTTACGCTCACAACAGAATGAATACAACCCTCTCAGGAAAGAAGCTAAGAGATAGCTTGCAGGGTTTACCAAGGTTTCATTGTACCAAATCCAAAAATATCAGCAAAGGTGTCTCCTGTTTGAGAACATTGAGACTCCAGAATTAATGTTTTTGTCTTTTGAGAGGCCAACGCATCAGTAATGACATCCCATATAGGGTCATAACCCGCACTAGTGATCAGTAAGACAGTATTCATGATTGTGCATCATTTGTGGATGCCAGCCTACAATTAATTTATTTTTCAGGCGTATTTCAAATTCCACGTGGGTCAGCTGGATCCATCTCTCCATGGAGTGAAGGTCAGGTCGTGGGCTGATGCTTGTGGGAATGCAAGAACTTAATCAAGTTACACTGGCACGTCTTGTCTTGTTGGTTTTATTATTGTGGCATTCTTTCACAAAATCGAAACCTACCCATCTCTGGCTTCAATTGCTGAAAACAAGCTTCTATTGTTATCTGGCCTTGAGCAAAAATCAGCAACCGCTAGGCTAGAAGGACACAAGGTGTCAAATACCCGCAAAAATGATAACATTTACTATATAGAAAGTGGACATTGGAACATTTAGTTTCAATTTCTGCAATCTGTTGTTCGAAGCAGACACTCTGTGTTACACCAAGAGAATGGAACTACCTAACATTCTGTAAGTTCAACTATACATGCTATTTTTGCCAATAAAAATGGCATTTGTGCTGTATGCATATTGAATAATTCAGTGACGTACGAATGTGCGATTTGATAAAAATAATGGACACAATACATTGTTATGTTGAATTATATTTATAACACAACATATTTAAAAAACCAAGTGCGTAAGTCACGGTTTGTTTATAAGTCTACTAATAATTGTTATTTGTGTATAGTTTAAAGAGGAGTGAATAGAGGTTTGATTTTTTGTCCGGAATTGCTTTCTGACATTGTTATGGGTTCTTAGCTGGAGCATATTGTGACGATTGTTCACCAACGACCCGCAACCACAACCTGTATGCAAGCTAGTGATAAATAAACCACTTTGTTCCGTGGCATATCCGGTTGTGCTATCACCATATAGTAGGTGTGGGGTGAATGTGCAGGGGGAAAAACATTTTCTGAGGGAACTTGGTTCGCTTTTCGATCAATAATATTCCCAGTTCTGTTATAATGCCATCTGTCTGTGGTTCCCAATATCCATTAGGTTCTCCATCCCATTGGGAGCTATACCTACTTCACAGCGCTAACCTTTCATGCGCATCATGGTCTCAAATACTCACCTATGTTGTCTTGTGTGTGTTCATTATGTGTGGTTTGTGTTCATGATTAAGTTTCATCTGGTGCAGAATTGCAGGGTAAATGGATACATGTGAATAAAGAATGGCTACTAAAATATATTTTTATTTTGTTATATACACAGATATATTGTACTGTTCTGTGAATGCCATAGTTTCCAGCTACCAACGGATGGATTCTTAAATTAACAATGGCAGATACGCCTAAACAGAGCTTTATGCATTACCATAATGTGGGATGACAGACAGGGACCGATCTGCCCTTTAGCGGTACCAGCAACAAGGAGTAACCTGTCATTGTTGCCGGTGTAGCAACATGCTGAAGCGAAAGCATTGCGAAGGAAAGTGCAAAGAAATACATATATTCTCACAAAAGGAACACCATCTCCGTCATTAGAAAGTTTTGCTGGTGTAACATAAGGACACACAACAATTGGTCGTTGATCACAATCAGCGGATCATGAGGAAGTTACAAACTACAATCAAAGCATGCAATGTTCGCTAGCTATATCTTTTATTGCAAAAACATATAGTTCATTTCGTAGACTGAATGTGGTTTTGAGAGGGTTCCTTGATAAATAAAAGCACTTGCTAGATTGCAGACTAGTGCTGTTTTCTTTACAAATATTGTTTTTCTATCTGATTTGGGACACTCTGTGAGAAGATGTGTGTGTTTATCTTTCTGGTACTGCGTGAACTGAGGTTATGGTATGGGTAATGACTGGGCGCGTTTGGCTAAGCTGGCCACTAATGTCATGAAAATAGGTGGAGCATATCATTTGGAATAGTGATGTCAGCTTCAGGGCCGGGTGTTCTGTATTCTTGCAGCGAGCACCCTTGAAGTTAATGCAATGCCTCAACGGTTAAGATTAGCAAAAGATAGCCACACCCAACCCATTGTTTTCGCATGTGTAAAAGTGAGGAAAACTAAGGTAAGATGCATAGGAAATATTTTTAAGATCGATTACAGTATGCTTAAAAATACATGCCCGAACGATCAGGACAATAACATTTTTGAACGCACTTCCCCTTTAAGATGCTTCACAATTATCATCTTATATTTAGGTTCTTTTTATGAACTTGGGAAGCCATAATCTAATAGTGTCAATATATAGCAATGTCACTCCCACCCTCTGGGACAAGAAACAGGCTGGTGTGCAATAACAACTGATTTCATATTAAAAATAGAAGATGGAATTCACCAGTAATCTGTTATGCTCACCTGTTATCCACGGGGACGCCACTCATCCCTGGTTGGATGATATGCATCTCGCACCCTCTCCCCGATCCCTGGGTAGTGCCTCCGATGGAAGTTGAGCCTGAAATACAGGAGGGCTGGAATCAAGACTTAACTGTCTCTGGTAGGGTGTCTTCCCACCTCCCTTGGATTCAAAACCTTCCCTTGGCCCTCTCCTCACCTTAATTCCTTAGAAGTTGTGCGCTCCGTCCTGCTCTTCGTGGCAGGGGTGCGTAGTCTCGTTTGGGCGTGAGCGACCAAGTTGCTGCACTGGTGCGAGCCCTTTTGATTGTCTTTAAAGTAGGTCTTGCTGCTTTACAGTCTTTGTATTCTATTCTGTTCTTTCCTTCCTTCCCCTTATTGTTATTAATGTCTTATTTCTTCTCTTTAGGTGTTCAAAGAGATTTTGGCGTTTTCGTGCGGGTTGGCGCTGAGCACGAGCCGGTAAATGAAGGCGCGGTGTACGCGATGCTGTCCGATAAGTAATACGCGATGCGCGGCTCTGTTTTGCCTTGTATATGCTAACCTGTGACTATCTCATTCCTTCGTCGGCTGCGGTGCTCTTCGCCGGTTGCAGTGATGTTCCGGAATGATGCTGAACAAGAGGCAACTAATCCGGTAAGAATCTTGTGATTTTCGTTGTTCGTGTGGAACCGTGAGTATGCGCTCACTAATGCTGTTCTTCTCTCTCCCCTTTTCAGGTTGCTGCGTTCCGGGAAGCATGCAGTGCCCCGATGATGGAGTTCGCTGGATCGAATTTCTCCAATTAAGCAGAATCAGGAGCTGACGATGGGCTGAAGACAGGATGCTACTCACAGGTATGATTCCAATAACGATGTTCTTTTTCTCTCTGCAGGCACGCAGTTCCAAGAATAGCTGGCATCAAAGAATTCTGGAGACCAAACTGGACACGGTGAGCATTACGCTGCAAACAGAAGAATAACGCGAAGCGTGTTCTGCTGTTTGGGTGTGGTCTAAATAGTTTTCAGGTAAAGTAGTCCAGGTAAAGTAGTCCCAGGCCAGCCACACCCTAAACACTATACCGCATAGCTCAGTTCTTTGGAACTGAGCTATGTGAATGCCGCCATGCTGACTGAAGCCCCCAAGAAAGTAGTTCCAATTAAAATAGTCCCAACCTAAAGGTGTTCTCCATAGTGATTATGAGCCCAGTGCCAAAGGCGCCAGGACTGACTCCAAGAGAGTCTCGGGTGAGGTTTTAAGGCCTTTAAGACCATAATGGAACCCCAAAACCTGGCCTTAGCTGGCAGGCTGACTTGCCATTGGGGGTCAGGGGTAGGGATCCTGACGGCACTCCCCCAAAGGCCCCTCTCACGGTAGTTCTTCTGCCTGGTCCTGGTTAGTTTGGATAATCCTGATGGAATGTTTTAATCAGACGTGGTGCATGGATGTTTTCGCAAGGTTCCCAGGATCTGTCTTGAGGGCCGTATCCTTTCCAATCGACTAGGTAATACAACTTGGACCTGGTGTATTTGGAGTCCAGGATATCCTTCACTTCGAACTCGGGTTCTCCGTCGACCAATACTGGTTGTGGTGGTGTTGTAACCCGAGTACCAGGTTGTACTGGTTTCAGGAGTGATACGTGGAACACAGGGTGAATTTGCATGTTGGATGGTAATGCTAATTTGACAGCTACTGGATTGATTATGGATTTGACGGAGTAAGGTTCCAAATACTGAGGGCGAAAGGTACGGGTTCGTTTTATGGGTACATATTTTGATGCTAACCAAACCTTGTCTGCAACTTGATAGTCGGGGCCTTTCTACGATGTTGGTCAGAGAATTTCTTTTGTCTGTGCTTGGTTTGGAGCAAGTGTTCAGCTGCCTTTTTGAAGCTCTGGGAAATGGCTTTATGTAGGTTTTTAACCTCTGGCATTTCCAAAGTGGTTGGAAGATCCAATTCAGAAGTACATGGGTGTCTAACATATACAATGTAGAAAGGGGTTTGTCCAGAGCTGGAGTGTAACAAATTATTATAAGCATATTCTGCTATCCATAACAACTCCTTCCAATTTCCTTCCACTTGGTGCAGCATGCAACGCAAGTATTGCTCGAGTGTTTGGTTAGTTCTTTCTGTTTGGCCATCTGTTTGAGGATGGTGACTGGTGGATAGTCGGATGTTGATTTGGGCCATCGAACAGCACTTTTTCCAGAAGTTGGACATGAACTGACTACCCTGATCAGAGATCAGAACTGATGGAAAGCCATGTAACCGTACGATATTTTCCAGAAACACTTCTGCTAAACTGGATGCATTTGGAAGACCCTTAAAAGGAATAAAGTGTGCCATTTTTGAGAATAAGTCTACAACCACTAAAATAGTGCTGAATCCCTGACTGGGAGGTAGGTCTGTAATGAGATCGAGCGAAAGTGTGTGCCATGGTGCTGGAGGGATTTCCAATGGTTGAAGAAGACCTGCTGGTTTCTGCTTTTGAGATTTGTTTTGTGTGCTCACGCAGCATGACTGGATAAATTGGATAATGGGCCTCATTACGACCTGGGCGGTAGCCATGCCGCTATTGGCGGCATGGCTGCCGCTGAAATCGCATCCGGGTCCGGGTCCTCAGAATGAGGAATTACCGGGCCATTCCGAGTTCGGAAGGCCCAGTAATTCCTCCCTCCAAGGACCCGGACCCGGTCCTTCCCCATTCCCATTTCAGCCCCCATAGGGCTGAATGGGAATGGGAGAGGGAGCAAACAACGGGCCATTATGAGTTGGCCTGTTGTTTGCTCCCTCTTCCCCTCGCGGGACCCGGTAAGCACGCCTGGTTTGACCAGGCGTTGCTTCCTGTGTCCCGCGAGGGGACCTTGTAATGAGGCGGTACGGGGTAAACAGCGCCGGCACCTTTTACGGCGCCGTTTACCCCGTACCGCCAGTGTCGTAATGAGGCCCAATGTCTTTACGGCAAGTGGGCCACCAATAGTTTCGTTTTACCTTGGCTAGGGTTTTGGCAATTCCAGGGTGACCTTCTATCAGGGAATCGTGATAACCACAAATGACTTGCTGTTGTAGTTCTTTTTTGGGCAAATATAAACGGTTCCTAAAATATGGTAGTTGATCTTTAATTGTGTACTGTTCTCCTTGAGCACACCATTCTAGTGAAGTGTTAGGATCCATTAAATGCTGAACCTTGTCTTGGAGTTCAGTCTGTGTCAAAGTTGTTGAAAGGCCTAAGAGTTTGTCCTCTGGAATGATGGCTACCGGATCTGGAGTTGTATATACCTTTTCATCAATGCCCATGCGGGACAAGGCGTCCGTTTTTCCACTTCGGACCCCAGGTGGATATGTGATTACATAATCATATTCGGCGAAGAAAAGGGCCCACCATAGATGACGTGAAGATTGAGCCTTCACTGTTTTTAGGTATTGCAGGTTTCGATTATCTGTTATTAGCGTGACAGTGTTTCTGGCTTCAAGGAGATAATGTCGCCATGCCTTAAAAGCTGATTTAATATCCAAAAGTGCTTTGTCTGTGATAGCATAGTTGAGCTCTGGAGGTGAACATTTGCGTGACCAGAAGGCCACGGGATGTAGCTGGCCAATTTCAGGGTCCCTCTGTGAGAGAACACCTCCCATAGCCCTACTAGAGGCATCTGTTTCTACGATGTAAGGGAGGTCTGGGCGAGGGTGTCACGAAACTGGAGCGGAAGTGAATTTTTTCCTAAGCTCTTGGAAAGCCTTCCCTGCTTCTTCGGTCCAATTGACCTATTGTTTTTTGTAATGATCATGTAATTGGATGTACAATTTGAGAGAAGTCTAGGATGAATCGGCAGTAAAAGTTCGCAAAACCCAGCATACTCTGGATTCCTTTAAGCGAAGTTGGTGACGGCCAATTTAGAATGGCATCTACCTTGTTCATGTCCGTTCTGATGCATTTCGGGGGGTGAGGATGAAACCAAAGAATTCAACTTTGGTTACATGAAAAGATCATTTTTCGAGCTTAGCATACAGTTGATGTTGGCAGAGTTTGGTAAGAATGGAGCGGATGTACTTGACATGGTCCTGTTTTGAGGCAGAATATACTAAGATGTCATCAATGTAAACCAAGGCACAAACATCTATTAATTCCCGCAAGACATTGTTCATGAAGGACTGGAATGCAGCGGGAGCGTTGCAAAGTCCAAAAGGCATTACCTGATATTTATACAAGCCATATTTGGTATGAAAGGCAGTTTTCCATTCATCTTCTTTCTTTACTCGAACCAGGTGATATGCCCCTCTAAGGTCTAGTTTGGTATAAATTTGGGCATCCTTGACTTGATCTGATAATTCGGGAATGAGTGGCAGTGGATAACGATTCTTTACGGTGATCTGGTTTAGTGCGCGATAGTCGATGCAAGTCCTCAAATCCCCTTCCTTCTTTCGTACGAAGAATAAGGGACTGGCTGCCGGTGATTTAGTCGGGCGGATAAACCCATTTGCCAGGTACTGGTCTAGATAAGATTTCAAATGGAGGTTTTCTGGTTCTGTGAGTGCCTAGATTCAGCCACAAGGAATTTGCACACTAGGTATGAGGTCAATCGGACAGTCGTAGGACCTCTGCGGTGGTAGCGTTTTAGCTTGTTCTTTCTGGAACACATCCTGAAAATCTTGGTGTTCACTTGGTAAAGTACTAGTCGCGCCAAGTACTAATGCTGCCATTCTGGGAGTCACAGATGTGCATAAGTCGGGTTTCTCCTTGTCTTGGTAATAGCAGGTAAGAGCACAGTCATCAGAAAAGGCCAGCTTCTTTGCACGCCAATCTATTTGAGGATTGTGAGCTACTAACCATGGCATCCCTAATATTAGTCGAAACTGAGGAGCCTTGATGATATTAAAAGCTTAGATTATCTGTGTCCGTCCTGGCACAGTATGGTTAGTGCTGCTGTACATTGGGTTACTGGTCCAGAAGCTATTTCTGTCCCATCCACAGTGGTAACCTTTTCAGTGGTCGATTTTGTACATAAGGGAAGCCCCATCTCTGCTGCCTGTTCTTGATCTATATAATTCCCAACTGCTCCGCTGTCTATGTATGCTTTGACGGCATGCAAGATGGTTGTTGGTGATTGATTAGGATCACTGGTATTGCAAAGTGTGAGGTTGGTGGCTCATTCTTCTTACTCGACAAACTGACCTCTACACTTGCCGAGCTTGGTAGTTTTCCGACTCCTTATTATCTTCCTTCTCTGTGGCCCCTACAATTCTCCTTGGAGGTTTCACTGGACATTCTTTGAGGAAGTGCCCAGATTCTCTGCAGTATAAACATAGTTGCTGTTGTCTCTTTTGGTTTTTGTTAACACACCTCCAATTTGCATGGGTTCTACAGTGTTCTCCGATGCACGTGATACATTATCCTTTGACCGAACATACATAGCCCGAGTGTCTAATGTAGTCCGGTCTGCCTTTCAGTCTTGTAATCTATGATCTAGTTGCACAAACAGATTGATGAATTCAGCACAGTCGTTAGGTGGATCAACCACCTGAGCCAGGACGTCCTTCAATTCTCCCCGTAGACCTCAATGAAATAGCGTGGTTCTTTTGTTTTCAGGCCACCCGGCTTCAACAACTAATCTATTAAAGGTTGCTATATACATTAACAAGTCTTGATTTCCTTGACGGAGTGATAAAAGTTTGTTGTCTAATGCTTGTCCTTGGGTATGACGAGCAAAGAGTTTCTCGCTTTCCTTCTGAAACTCCCCAAAGTCATGTAACAATGGATCATCTTGACTTACTAATGGTACCGACCAATCCGCAGCACTACCGCTCAGATATGACAAAACAAAAGCATTCCGTGCCTGCTCGTTGGGAAATGCACCAGGTCTGCAAAGGAAATGAAGACGACACTGATTCATGAATGTAGCATACTTCCTGGGATCCCCCGTGAATCGTTCAGGTGGAGCTAAAGGAACTGCCCCAGGCAGAGTTATTTGTACTGGACTGGTTGATGAGGTTGATGCTTGTGCCGGCGGAATGTTTCCAGGCAATGGGGTTTGTCCTGCCTGTGATTGGAGTAATTGTCTACTGATTTCATCGGTATGATCTTTAGTAACAATCAAATCCCTCCTGAGAGCATTGGTTTCTTGCCTGGCTGAATGTACCTCGGCACATAACTGTCCCAACAACTGAGCCAATTGGTCAATTTCTGATGTCTCCATGACGCCCAGGTGGATTATGTTATTTAGGCTTTGCGTTCTGTTACGCTAACCTGGTATCCACGGGGCAGCCACTCAGCCCTGGTTGGATGATATGCACCTCAAACCCTCTCCCTGATCCCTGATCCCTGGGTAGTGCTTCCGATGGAAGTTGAGCCTGAAATACAGGAGGGCTGAATTCAAGACTTAACTGTCTCTAGTAGGGTGTCTTCCCACCTCCCTTGGATTCAAAACCTTCCCTTGGCCCTCTCCTTGCCTTAATTCCTCAGAAGGCGTACTCTCCGTCCTGCTCTTGGCAGGGGTGCGTAGTCTCATGTGGGCGTGAGCGACCAAGTTGCTGCACTGGTGTGAGCCCTTTTGAGTGTCTTTAAGGTAAGGCTGCTTTACAGTCTTTGTATTGTATTCTGTTCTATCCTTCTTTCCTCTTATTGTTATTAATGTCTTATTTCTTCTCTTTAGGTGTACAAAGAGATTTAGGCATTTTCGTGCGGGTTGGAGCTGAGCACGAGCCGGTAAATGAAGGCGCGGTGTGCGCAATGCTCTCCGGCAAGTAATGCGCGATGCGCGGCGCTGTTTTGCCTTGTATATGCTAACCTGTGACTTTCCCCTTCCTTCATAGGCCGCGGTGCTCTTCACCGGTTGCAGTGATGTTCCGGAATGATGCTGAACAAGAGGCGACTAATCCGGTAAGAATCTTGTGATTTTCGTTGTTCGTGTGGAACCGTGAGTATGCGCTCACTAATGCTGACCCCTTTTCAGGTTGCTGCGTACTGGGAAGCATGCAGTGCCCCAATGATGGAGTATGCTGGATCGAATGTATCTAGGTAAGCAGAATCAGGAGCTGACAATGGGCTGAAGACAGGATGCTACTCACAGGTAAGATTCCAATAACAATGTTATTTTTCTCTCTGCTGGCACGCGGTTCCAAGAATAGCTGGCATCAAAGAATACTGGAGACCCAACTGGACACGGTGAGCGTTACGCTGCAAACAGCAGAATAACGCAAAGCGTGTTCTGCTGTTTGGGTGTGGTTTAAATAGTCTTCAGGTAAAGTAGTTCAGGTAAAGTAGTCCCAGGCCAGCCACACCCTAAACACTATACCGCATAGCTCAGTTCTTGGGAACTGAGCTATGTGAGTGCCTCCATGTTGACTGAAGCCCCCAAGAAAGTAGTTACAAATAAAATAGTCCCAACCTAAAGGTGTTCTCCATAGTGATTCTGAAGGTTCCAGGACTGATTCCAAGAGAGTCTCGGGTGAGATTTTAAGGCCGTTAAGGCCATAATGGAACCCCGAATCCTGGCCTTACCTGGCAGGCTGACTTGCCAGTGGGGGTCAGGGGTAGGGATCATGACATAATCTCCAGTCACAAAGCAAACGTTTAACACCTGATATATTGTTGGCAGTGCAAGCTCACCACAATATGTATATGAATAATACAGAAAATGAGGTGTGTCCCATCAAGTAATAGGATGAACACTATAATTGAATCAGCATAGTTTATTTCAAACAAGGTTCCCCTTATAATCCACAGGTGGATGATTGTTCAAACGTTATATTTGGCAAAATATAATGATCACCAGGATAACCAAGGTGTATTGGGATTTACAAACTCTACATGTTTAAAAACATAAATGATTAGTGGGAAATTGGTAAAACCACAGGGGTCATTACGGGTACGGTGGTAGGGGGTTAACGGCACCAGTAAGGGTGCCGGTGCCGTTAACCCCCTACCACCGCATTCCAAGGTCCCTTAGCGGGTCCCACTAGGGCCGCGGGACCGATTAAGGGACCAGGGAGCTAATAACGGGCCCGCAAATAGCGGGCCCGTTATTAGCTCCTTCCCCATTCCCATTGAGCCCTATCGGGGCTCGAATGGGAATGGGGAATGGTTTTCGGAATGGGGATTTACCGTGTCCGCAAGGGTTCGGAATGTCCCGGTAAGTCCCCATTCCGACACCACGGACCCGGACACGCGTTTGGAGGCAGCCATGGTGCTGTTAGCACCATGGCTGCCTCCAAAGTCGTAATGACCCCCCAAGAAATATCAAAAGAACATAGAATGTATTGATCATTGTCTATTCAGTAGGGATGTTAATGTAAGGTCCACACCTTTATTTCACAGATCCCTCATAATACAAAGCAGTCTAAGCGCATAGTGTTACATGACAACTTTGTATTCCTATTTACTTACTCAATGGTACTCCTTTGTATTCTCTAAAATGTTGCACTGTTCACATAAATAAATTGGATTTACAAAGTATATTCCGAGGATGACTGTGGATAGTGAACCCTACTCAGTCTTTCTTCTTAGGGACTCAGGCCTCTTTAAACATTGCCCCCCCCAGTTCAATTGATTTGTCAGGAAATGAGGATTCTGGCACCTTACTTGCTATGGCAGTCACCTTACATCAGATTTCAAAAGTGCCACTCTTAATCTGGTTGACTCATGGCTATCAGATATCACAGATTGCAGACAGGGAACCTCGCACTGAAATGCTTCTATTATATTTGCTCAAATTTACAAAAGCACAAACACTTTGGACCACATTCTAGTTCCCAGGGATATACATTTAATCAAGGTTCCCAAAATGTGTTTTTAAATATAATCTAGAGATATTTCAAGGCAGTAGAAAATAAGTACAATTCCTCAGAGCATCTGTAGTCACTTTGCTTCTGTCCCTCACAGGTTCAGGCTGGCAGGGGCTGCCACCCGCTGTCAGATAGTTTACTACCTCCTTGGGCACCTGCCCCGGGATATGGCTACCAAATCCCACTCAGGCTGGACACTCTGTCCTCCTCTGGGGCCCTTTGTGTAATCAGTCCCACTGGATATGGCCTTGGATTTAATCCGGTTTGCTCCTTCTCTAATCAATCCTGTTGGCTCTTTTAGTTGATCCTCTCTTCTTCCGAAAGGATTTGAGCTTAGAAAGTCTATCACCCAGAACTCAGCCTAGTGATGACAACAGTATTTAAAGATCCCCCTTTTTCTCATTAGATGTCTTGCTCCTGAATCTGAGTTTCAATATCATTTCTCATAAGACCACCCCTCATCTTCTCCTGACAATACCCATATTCGAACTGTTATAAAATAATTGTAGGGTTTCCACAAATGCGGGTTGCTATTGTCTTGAAAATCTTCAAACCATATACTCATATGTAGCTCAGTCTGTGTCGCTAAAGGCAATTCGTCTGATCTTTTTAGCATGTCAAATGACAGTGATTTGGATTTTGATGATTTTATAACCTGAGATGAGATTGCATTAAAATGAAATGTACTTGTTTAAATTATGCTATACTGCTTGATCTGAACAATCTGATATGTTCAGTTGTTCTATGCGAGTCTCAGAAAAGGAGTTATAGTAGATGTCATATGTCATGTTTTCACAATATTTTTTTTTAAAGAAAGCCTAATTAGGAATGAAAGGGCAGTTTTTGCCATTCAAAATGAACCATTTAACTTCACTAGTTTCTATTTCTTTGAATTTCTGAACCCAAATACCAACAGGCATCTTTATGAGTTTGTTTGAAGACCCAATATCTCATCCATGCCTTGAATGTATGGGTTTGTGGTTTAGCGATTGCCATCAACGCATTTCGCAGGGGCCTGACCTGCTTATGCTGAGATATTATGTGTCAGGCAAACAGGGCCCGAACATTCAGGTCACTTTATACAATGCACACTGATTACTAAAACGCCCTTTATGATAGTGAGTTTTCTGCTGTCAGATGTAATAGGCACTTTATTACCTGTTTAGCAAACCTCACCATGAACATCCTTATTGTGGCTACATTTCTTTGTATTTGTAGAGAATTAAATACCAGAGATACCTCCTATTATGGTCCTCTGATTTCTATCCACTCAAGGACAAGTTTCCAAAGGCTTTGCAATTCTTGTCCCCTTCCAAGCACAACTCATAAAATCATGAATCTTCTAATATAGTTGTAAAGAAGAACACAAACATTCTTTAAGCAAAACAGTCTTCGATGTGGCACACAAACGTTCAAACATAAGATACATGTTACTGAAATGACTAAATCCTACAATAACTTTAGGCACAGAACATGTATTAATATGTGTGATTGCCTAATTCTAATACCACATGGATGTAGCTTATGTCTAATGTGTATAATGGTTTGCCTTTTGTAACTTATAAACACTTCATTTCCCATCGCGAGCAATATGAATTTCGTGCTGTGAATCTAACATACTGCAACTATCTCACTAAAGCATCATTTTATTGGTTTGTCTAGGACGACACAAATATTTTATGGGCCTTTCTAACAATCATTTTCTGAAACGTTACATTTCAAATAATGAAAATATTTCACTCTCACGTTTTCAAAGCGGCCTGCTCTTTTGTTGTTTGTTTGTAGGTCAAGCTTTTGTCACAGTATCTTAATAAGGTCCTGGCATGGCTCAAAACTGTGCATTTCACCGGGAAAACCTCTTACATTATATACTGACTGCAAAACCACCATGAAAATGAACTAAAAAAATCTCCAGTTTACTCTTGGTGACATGACAGCTATTGGATCTCGTCATGTGTTCCCCCACAGAACGGATTGTACGTTGTATGAGTCCAATTTATCACAATAAGGTGTGATGGAAAATGCACCACTTGAATCTACTATTTTAAAATATTTCTCAAAGATACTGCCAGCATAATTATTCTTACAGCAACAGGCATTTCTTCTACAGTGGCAAATAGGTGCCTTAATGGGCATAGCCAATAGGTGTTTTCTCACACTGTCAATTTTGCCATAAATAATACTGTCATATATTCTGGACACAAGCATCATGAAGAGTATTTTACAGTGACAGTGCTGGCATATGATGTTGGGATGTCATCATGAGAATGTGTTGGAAATGCTCCTGTGTACTGCTGGTGGCCTGGCATTGATTGTAAATATGCATGTGTTACCCTACATAACCGATTGTACATTGTATGGCATGCCCAGTTTTTCACAAAATTCACTTTTTGAGCTCATTATTGTAAAATATTTCTTTGGCCTTCTCGAAGTCCCCTGGGTTGTTTGGGAAAGATCTGCTTCTTCCTATAACTCATACTCTTTAGTGGGAAGAATTTACACCCATCCAGTGAAAAAGGTGAACAGCTGCCACTTGCCACTTCCACGTAATGGAATTGAAAGTGCATGTTGGTCAGTTATTGGCTAATTCTGCTCAATATGAATGAAAAACCTATATGACATTAACCGATGAAGAAATCAGAGACTTTGTGAAGGCCAGCATCCATGCACCTGAGGGAACGAAGTTCATGTATCCACAGAACCATAAGAAGTATGTGGGAAAGTGGATCTATTGCAGCCCAAGTGGACAGTGCATGCCCATGACTTGGAACAAGGATGAGCATGTGAAATCAGCTGGATGCCTGAAGGGAGTCATAAAGATATGGATCCCAAAGAAGCATTTCTTCAGACAAGGATGTCTAGATGTGAAGGATGATGGGAGAGTGGTTGATGAATCGCCCAGAGGGGGTAGGGCGCGCGATCCGTGGGCAGCAATGTCACTGGATCAATAGAGATCTGTTTGTGAAGGGAGGGGGGCTGCTTACTAGGTAAGCGGCCCTCTTCCCCCGTGGCCAGAAAGCATGGGGCCACAGCGCTGGAGACCCCTGGGGGCAGTGATCATCTGCCCCCAGGGGTGAAAAATGAAAAATAAATAATAATAATAATTCGAAGGAAGGGGGAGGTGGGAGGGGTTTTGGGGCCCTGGTGCCCACTAGCCACCAGGGATATTGACGAATGTGGTGTCATTGGAAAAGGGAGATTGTCCCCTTTCCAACAATATCATGTATATGACGCATTGCTGGTGAAGGATCGGCGCAGAGCGCTCCATCCGTGACCAGCAACCCACTGGATCACCATGGATACGTTTGTGGTGTGGTGGAAAGGGGGGCTGCTTACAGTAAGCAGCCCTTTCACCCCTGGCCCCAAAGCATGGGGGCACATATGTGATAAACCCTGGGGGCAGATGGCTGATCATCTGCCGCCAGGGAAGGGGCAAAATCAAAAAGAAAACACACACAAAATCGATGGGTGGGGGTGGGGGGACCCACGATTTCTTTTATTTTTTGCCCCCCTGAAAGGATGGTGGCTCTCCCCCTCCCACACCAAGTGGAAAGGGGGGCACCCCTTGTAGCCCTCCCTGGGGGCAGATTTATGCCCCCAGGCAGGAGTACATGAGGTGGCCCCCATCCAATTAGGGGGTGGGGGGAGGGCCACCAGGAATAAGTGTGCAGGCCCCCCAAAGGATGGGGCCTCCAGGTTAGGGCCCCACTGGGGGCAAATGGATGATCATCTGCTCCCAGGGAAGGGGCAAAATGAAAAGAAATTACAAAAGGGAATTTTGGTTGGGAGTGGGGGGGCCACTAGCCACCAGGGATCTATTTTACATAAAAGGGGGGTGGCCCTCTCCCCCTCGCCCCAAGGGGAAATGGGGGCACCCCTTGTAGCCCTCCCTTGAGGAAGATATCTTCTCCTAGGAAGGGGCATCTGACCCCAGGGAGGGCTGCATGAGATGCCCCCCTATTATCTGCCCCCAGGGAGGGCTGAATGAGATGCCCCCCTTGCATTTGGTTTGGGGGGGTAGAGGGTCATCCCCCATTACATTAGAAAAGTACCTCGAAGTTTAGAGTGCCCCTCAGCCCTCCCTAAAGTGTAGTGTACCATTTTCCATTTTTTTCTTTGTTTACGAAACTTGCCTTGGCTCAGAGGGGCACATTGGTGTGCCAATCTGGCCCCAGGGTGCCCAAACCTTACTGCCCCACCACCGGGGGGCTGTCCCACACATTTTTGGTGTCCCTCTCCCCCCACCCCAAATGGAGGGGGGTGTACCTCACGCAGCCGGTTGTAGGAGGTCCAGGGAGGCCTGCATGAGGTGCCCCCGCCACCCATTTGGGGTGGGGGAGAGGGCCATCAAAATTGTAGGACAGGCCCCCCAGTGGGTGGGGCAGTAAGGGTTGGGCACCCGGGAGCCAGATTTGCACACCAATGTGCCCCTCTGCGCCAAGGCAAGTTTTGTACACAAAGAAAAAAATGGAAAATGGTGGAACGCATTTTAGGGGGGCTGCGGGGCACCCCAAAGGGACGGGGAATGTTCTAATGGGATGGGTTCATGACCCCGTCTCCCCCACCCGCAAAGGAGTGGGTGCCATGTCATGCAGGCCTCCCTGGGACAAGATATCTGCTCCTAGGAACGGGCGCCTTAGCCCAGGGAGGAGTTCAGGACAGCCCCCCTCCCTTATCTGCCCCTGGGGAGGGCTTCATGAGATGGGCCGCCCCTCCAATTGGAGTGGGGGTGGATATGTGCACCCCCTTCACATTAGAAAATTCCACAGCAGTGTAGGGGGCCCCTCTGCCCCCGCTAAAGGGCAGCCTGCCATTTTGAATTATTTTCTTTGTTTACTATACCTGCCTTGGTGCAGAGGGTGTGCCAAACTGGTGCCGGGGTGCCCAAAACATACTGGCCAATGAAATGGGGGTGGAGGGGGCAGTATGGGTGGTTTTGTATTTGGGTGGGCTGACACAGATAATTTATGTTTTGCTTTTCCCTTTACAGGTTTTGAGCAGTTCAAGCTTCTCCCTTGTTATGTACGTATGAAATTTGGTTATTTCAAAATTATATAGTAGGTGGAGGGCACATTGCTATTGGGATGGGTGGGAACTGGGCCTGTAGTGTTGGTGTTGTGAAGGGAAGTGGGTGCTCTGGGGAGATATTGGAGTGGCCAGGAACACACTTGCTGGGGTAGCGCACAAAATGCCCCCCAGTCCAGCTGAACAGTGCTGTTTCCCTGGGAGGGAAGTTTGCCACTTAGCCATCTGCACAATGTTTTTTTTTTTATGTGCTGGGGGTTGCCATACGCCCATTGGTCTTATTCCAATTTCCTATCATTGTGCAGTCCAGCCTTCCGTGGTGATAGATGACTGAGAAGTGTCATGTATGTGGTGGAAGGAGCTGAAAAATGTACAGATATCGACAGTTTGGATGTGTTATTGGTAGGCAAAGCCTTGAATGTAATTCTTTTATGTTTCCTTTGCAGTTGCGGCTACTGAAAAGCTTTTGCTGACTTATGTAAATACTACATATATTGCTTGGTAATGTGGGGGTGGAGGGTTACTGTGGTGGGAGAAACTGTGGCTGCAGTGTCAGTGGTATGGGTGGAAAAGGGTAGTGGGGAGGTTCGGGGGCAGTGATGGGAGTGCCTTGCATTGAGGAAGGTGGCTGCTTTGCAGAAGGAAAAGTTTGGCTGACGTAAGTAGCAGCAACCTTTCAAAAACGTAGCCGGTAGTAATGCAGATGGTCATTTTTTTCTGAGCATGCTACGCACACTTGATACAGAGATCATTACTTTTACTGCAACGATCTCCATTTCTGTGGTCCAATTCCAGCAGTGGTCCCAGTGAGCCCGGCCAGGGTCCCCATCCTTTTGCAGGGGGAAAAGCTGTAGCGCAGGGTAGCTAGAGGGGCAGGACAATGGGGTTATGTCATTGGCCTTGGGCGTCCATCTCCCAGATGGATATTTTGTCCCCCAAATTCAGCAGTGAGTAAAGGGTGCCCCGGCAGGGTCCCCATCCCTTCCTGGAGGGGAAAGCTGCAGTGCTGACCAGGCAGAGATGTAGGGTGGTGGTGGTTGATGTGTGTGACCTTGGCTGCCTCTCTGCCTTGGTAGTCGAGTGGCCCCAAGTTCACCAGTAGTCCAGGAGCTGCGCCCCAAGTTCTCACAATCAAAGTGTCCAAAGTTGCATCCATTTGTGATGAACGGCGCACATTCTGTCAGTGTACCTATATTCAGAGAGGGTACAAAGCACACTTGCTGCACAGTTCATATCCTCTGTCAGACTAGTCACCCTGCCAAAGTGTAACGGTGTAGCATGTGCAAGTCACCTTACCACCGTGCAGTGCAGTCGGTGGGCCACAGGAGCAGACAACCTTCACTGATTACAATTGCGCCAGCACAACTGTGTTATTGGCACAAGGTGATATGCTGTCTTCTTCACCTCTTTCCCCTGAAACGCAGGTGCCAATTACGTATTGACCTACTGTAATTTCACATGAGAGGTGCATGTCTGAATGGGTGAAGTGTGTGTCTGGGATTGTTACAAGAGCCATGTGTTGACGCAATCATTCTGCTATTTGGTAAACTGTAGGTTCAGCCATATTCATGGGGGTTTACTCGTTTCCATTTCCTAGTGACGATGAGGGTTGTGTAGATAATTGGCTACTCTTTCATCCAAAGGGCTGCACGATTTTTCCGAAGGCCAACCACATCTGGCTGTCAAAGGGATGCCCTCCCGGTGCATTGGTTTGGGGTCAGTGGGAAGCGCTTTCACCAGCTCAGAGGAGCCATCAGCGATGTCAAGGGAAAAGGTGATGCAACCCCCCCACCCTACAGTGGTGCACCTCGGAGGAAATGATTTAGCATCTGTGGGAGGGGAAGGGATACAGGAGCTGCTCATGGAGGAACTGGAATGGATTGCACAGAGGATTCCAAATACTGATGGTTTGGTCCCAGATTTCCAGGAAGGTTTTTTTTGTGCTGGGGATGCCATATGCCCATTGGTCTTATTTCCATTTCCAATCCTTGTGCAGTCCAGCCTTCCGTGGTGGTAGATGACTGAGAAGTGTCATGTATCTGGTGGAAGGAACAGAAATATTTACAGATAGTTGCCAAACAGTTTGGATGTGTTATTGGTAGGCAAAGCACTGAATGTAATTATTTTATGTTTCCTTTGCAGTTGCGGCTACTGAAAAGCTTTCGCTGACTTATGTAACTACAACATATATTACTTGGTAATGTGGGGGTGGAGGGTTACTGTGGTGGAAGGAATTGTGGCTGCATTGTCAGTGATGTGGGTTGGAAAGGGTAGTGGGGAGGTTCGGGGGCCAGTGATGGGTGTGCCTTGCATTGAGGAAGGTGGCTGCTTTGCAGAATGAAAAGTTTGGCCGACATAAGTAGCAACACATTTTCAATTTTTTTTCCAGTAGTTATGCAGATGGTAATTTTTTCTGAGCATGCTATGCACACTTGGTACAGAACTAATTCCTTTTACTGCAACGGTCACCATTTCTGTGGTCCAATTCCAACAGTGGTCCCAGTGTGCCCCGCCAGGGTGCCCATCCTTTTGCAGGGGGAAAGGCTGTAACGCAGGGTAGCTAGAGGGGCAGGACGTTGGGGGGGTGATGTCATTACCCTTGGGCGTCCGTCCCCCAGGTGGATATTTTGTCCCCCAAATTCAGCATTGGGTCCCCATCCCTTCCTGGAAGGGAAAGCTATAGTGCTGACCAGGAAGCGATGTAGGGTGGTGGTGGTTGATATGTGTGACCTTGGCCGCCTCTCTGCCTTGGTAGTCGAGTGCCCCCAAGTTCACCAGTGGTCCTGGAGCTGTGGCCGAAACACTTACAATGAAAGAGTCTGAAGGTGCATCCATTTGTGGTAAATGTGGCACATTCTGTCAGGGTACCTATATTCAGCGATTGTACAAAGCACACTTCCTGTGGACTTCATATCCTCTGGCAGACTAGTCACCCTGCCAAAGTATAGTGGTGTAGCATGTGCAAGTAACCTTAACACCGTTCAGTGCAGTTGGTGCCCACAGGAGTAGAAACCTTCACTGCTTACAATTGCGCCAGCACAACTGTGTTATTGGCACAAGGTGACATACTATCTTCTTCACCTCTTTCCCCTGAAAATAATGTGGCAATTATGTGTCGACCTACTGTTATCTCAAATGAGAGGTGCGTTCCGAATGGGTGAAGTGTGTGTCTGGGATTGTTATAAGAGCCATGTGTTGACGCAATTGTTGTGTTATTTGGTAAACTGTATGTGTAGCCATAATCATGGGGGTTTTCCAGTTTCCATTTCCTAGTGAGGATGAGGGTTGTGTGGATTTTCGGCCACTCTTATATCCAAAGGGCTGCACGACTATTCCGAGGGCCACCTACATCTGGGTCTGGAAGGGATGGCCTTGCAATGCATTGGTTTGAGGTCGGGGGAATGCGCCTTCACCAGCTCAGAGGAGCCATCATCGATGCCCAAGCAAAAGGAGAGGGCCCCCCCTGACCTTATAGTGGTGCACCTGGGAGGAAATGATTTTGCGTCTGTGGGACGGAAGGGGGTACGGGAGCAGCTCATGGCGGACCTTCAATGGATTGCACAGAGGTTTCCAAACACTGTGGTGGCCTGGTCCCAGATGATTCGCAGGAGGGATTGGAGAACTCAAGGGAATGCAAGGGCCATCAACCGCTCGGTGTGGAAACTGAATGGCGAGTTCACTAGACTGACAGAGGGCCACAGAATACGGACCATTCACCATGGCATTATCAAAGGTGATCTGATGTTTCACAGAGATGGGGTGCACCTTTCCAAAACAGGCATGTCAATGCATTCAGTATGTCTGTGCTGCTTATTTCTTAGCTACCCATCACCACTTGCAGCCTAAATCAATTTGCTTGGCCTTGCATTAATTTCGTCCTAGTGACCTTTCCCCTTACAACAGACACAGTATGTGTTTTTGTCAAAAGTGTGCCAGCAGTTGCCTGGAAGGGCCTGCTGCGTACTTTTGTTATCTTCCCTGTCTGCGTCCTCATTGCCTCTGGCTTTTCAACTCACCCAATCACTAATATATTGCATGGTTGCTTCTCACCTCCATTTCCCATCCACCAGCATCCCATGTAGGAGGGCATGGTGCAAAGCATGTTGGCTGTTTCTGAATAGGTAGTGTGGCTGCAATTGTTATGCTCACCTGGCTCCCACAGAGGCGTCGATTTGAACTGGACAGCTGCTGTCTCCACCAATGTGACGCGTAGGGCCGAGATGACGGACTGGATTGGCCCACCTAGCTTCGTTTGCTTGGCCTGTAGGACTATTCTTCTACAAATGGAGAAAGGGAATTAACCACCCGTGGAGTTGAGTGTAAACCCCCCCCCGCTGTTCTCCCCACGGATCACCTTTGATGTCCCCTCTTATAGTCTCACCTGATGGTTTGAAAAGATGAGCTCTCCATCCTGCATTGAGCGCAGGGGCGCGTTGATAACCAGTTGCTTCACTGGCTCGAAGGAATTTGTGAGTTCCAGAACAATATTGAAAAGTATGTAGTTCATAAGAGTTCAAATGCCTGACTTTCACTCTTGTCCGATTCCTTGCAGATTGCAGCTTGACCCTAGTGAAGAGTTCCTCGTGGCAACCGGTAATATTCTGGTAAGGATTTGTATTTCCAACACAGTTCGATAAATAATGTCAATATGTAACCTGTTGCTTTCTCCCTTATTCATGCAGTGAGAGAAAGTATGAAGTCTCGGGGAATAATACCTCTGGCGGTAAAATCAGGTAAGTCTAATGTGGTGAGGAGGGTTCCCCTTGATAGTCCCTTTGTTTCACCTTGCTCTCCTTTTGTTTCCCCTTAGGGGCCGGGGTTCGGCGAAGATGCAGTGGAAGCTGCGCCGACCCGTGAAGAGGAATAGCACCCCCGGTGGTAAAATCAGGTAAGTCTATGGGGGGGTTACTAATATTCCTCTATGTATTCCCTTGGCTCACCTTGCTGTTCTTGTCTACTCCTTAGGTGCCGGAATGCGGCAGGAACATGCAGGAGGATGCGGTGGAATGTGAAGATGCTGCGAAGGCCGGTGAGTTCAGAGCAGCGCTGTAGCAGGCGAGGCGACGCGCATAAAATAACTTCTTTCTTCCAGCTCGAAGGCGCGATGGATCGGGAATTCAGGTAAGGATCAAAGGTATTGCTCTTGTTCTAACCTTTTCTCCTTCTTTCTCCCTTTTTCTAGGAGCTCCAAAGTCGAGGCGGGCGTGGCAGAAGGCTGGATGCAGACTTGCAGGCACGGTGAGCGTTACGCTGCTGGATGCAGAATAACACGAAGCATGTGCTGCTCTTTGGGCGTGGTTCAAATAGCCTTCCAAAGTAGTCCCAGGTAAGTATTCCTCCCCAGCCCCGCCCGCGTAAAAAATAGTCCCTAGGTAAAATAGTCCCTTCCAAGCCTCATTTGGCTTGGAGCTCTTGCAGCATGGTCTGCATCAGGTAAGCTTGCAGCATGGTCTGCATCAGGTAAGTTCTACTCCATGAGCCTGGCGCCTATGGCGCCAGGACTGACTCTCCATATGAGCCTGGTGCCATAGGTGCCAGGACCGCACCCAAACAGCCCCTAGCAGGGGTTTTTGGGCTTGCCCAAAATAACTTGATGCCTGCTTCCGGGGTTGCTGGACCTGGTCTGAATCCCCGGGGGTAGGCATCATGACAGCAATCTACGTCCCCACGCTTGTATTTGTGTAAAGTTTAGCGGAAGAGGACATAGTTCTTAGCTTTTTTGATTTCTTTCTTTTAGGTGCAGGTGTGCTGTAGCTGTCTACCCACCTGTAGGAAAGCAGTCAGCTGGTCCTTAGCATTTCATGTGAGTGTTTGCAAAGTAGTACGTAGTTTATTGTAGCGTGCAGGGAGTACATCATATTGCAGAGGGCTGCTACAGTTTGTGAGCAAAGTCCGGACCTTTTGGTGTACTTGTGTGGAATAGGATTGTGGCACTGAATACCACTTACTCTGCTACGTTCCAGACTTTGAAAAGCACACATACTTATTGTTTCAGTCTTCATCTGGTCTTTGCACAGTGAAGGGCTCCATAGCGAAGGTACTCATGGCTTCTCGGCGATCAATGTCTGGTGCAGAGGCATTAGCTGCAGTGATGGAGTCTGGCTCAGAGCAAGGCACAGAGGTTTACATGCAATCTGAAACAGATAGTGCTTCTGAGGGTCAGGAGGGAATGATTGGGGAAGTGAGTTGTCCATTGATGAAAGTCCCTACTCCAGCTCATCATCGTCATCATCTGATGACGAAGAGGAAGGCAGAGTGGATCCACCTTTTTCGCACACTTCCCACACTCAGGGGACGTTTAAGGGGGAGGGGACTTGCAAGAGGGCCACGCAACGTGTCAGTTCCTGACATGGCTGAAGAGTCGCACCTCCAGCAATGGCTCAGCCTGTTGTGACCCCTTTCACTGGTATTTCAGGGTGCACAGTGAATACAGATGGGTTTCAGCGTATTGATTTTTTCAACCTTTTTGTTGATGATGGGTTCATTGCAGATATGGTTCAGCAAACCAATTTATACGCTGCACAGTTCTTGAGGTCAAGGGGTCCCACTCTGAAACCCCAGTCCAGAGCACAAGCATGGGTTCCCACAACCGATGTTGAAATGAGAAAGCTTTGGGGTCTTATTCTGCTCATGGGAATTGGAAACAAGCCGTCTGTCGCGACATAATGGTCTACTGCAGCATCACTTTATTGCCCGTTTTTTGCAGCTACAATGAGCAGAAATCGCTTTCAAGCACTGTGCCGTATGTTGCACTTCAATGAAAAACTCAGCAGAATTACCCAGAACTGACCCAAACTTTGATAGGCTCTTCAAACTCCAGCCATTTCTGGACCACTTCACTCACCGATTTGCAGAGGTGTATGTTCCTAGCCAGAACATATCCATCGATGAATCATTGGTGTTGTATAAAGGTCGGCTACTGTTCAGGCAATACATTCCAAGAGATCACGATATGGGATTACAATGTACATGTTGTGTTAAAGGAGCACTGGGTATGTCTGCAGCATGAAAGTCTACACTGGTAAAGACTCTACTCTAAACCCTCCGGGCTGCCCAGCCCATTTAGGGACAAGTGAGAAGATAGTTTGGGATCTTCTCACACCATGGCTCCACAAGGGACACCATTTGTATGTAGACAATTTCTACACAGGAATTCCACTGTTCAAGGAATTGTTCAATGTGGGCACACTGGCATGCGGTACAATCCCAGTAACCACAAAGGCTTCCCCAGACAACTTGTGTGTAAGAAGTTGGCCAAGGGAAAATGTATGGCATTGCAGCAGGATGAATTGTTGGAAGTGAAATTCTGCGACAAAAGGGGCGTGTGAATGCTAAGTACTATTCATGATGAAAGTACTTCAGCAGTCACTCTGCGCGGGCAGACTCAGCAAGTGTGGAAGCCCAACTGCATTCTGGAGTACAACAAGTACATGCGTGGAGTAGACAAAAATGAGCAAGTGCTTGAGTCATACCGTGCTGAACGCAAGTCGCGTTTCTGGTACAGAAAGTTAACCACACACATTGTGCATATGGCAATGTAAAATGCTTATGTGGTGTACCGTGCAGCTACTCCACAAAACAACCTCTCCTTTTTGGACTTTGAATTAGCAATTGTTCAATCTCTGGCTATGGTTCATGTACAAATTCCATCCTTTCCAGAGGTAGAACATGTGGCCAGATTGCAAGAGCGACACTTTGGTGATTATGTTCCTTCCACTGCCATAAAGGCACAACCTTACCGAAAATGTAAGGTGTGTACAAAACAATGAAAGAGGAAGGATACTCGGGTTACTGTCCCCAATGCCCTTCCCAGCCTGCCCTGTGCTTTCAGCCTTGTTTCCTTTTGTATCATACAAAGGAAAAATATTGGGAGATCGACTGATTTCCGAAAATGCCCATCATTCCTTGAAAGGGACCCTTAGCCGCTGAATTTGTGCATGTCTTACAAAGGAATGGCACTCTTGCACCCTGCCCTGGAGGTGTACCTTCAATGAAAATGCAACAGGATGTCAACTCACTTCACTTGCTTTAGCGTGCCTTCACGAGCATCGCTAGTCCTGCTTCCTCCACTTGAGGCCTGCCTTGGAAAGCCAGCCACAGCCGTAGCTTTGCCTTGAGGCCTGCCTACGAAATATACATCAGGCTTGATCCCTCAACTCAAGGCGTGACTTGCAAAGGAACGCTAATGAGGCTCCTTCCATTGGAGGCATGCCTGCGAAATAGTAATCATTATGGATCCCTTTACTTGAGTCGTGCCATGCACAAGAAAGGAACTCCATTGCGGGTCATTCCCCTTTGGTGTGCTTTGGCAAGCAATGCTAGTCCTGCTCCCTCCACTTGAGGCCTTTCTGGGAAAGAGACATCACCCCTGTACCTTTCACTTCAGGTCTGCCTCATAAAGAAAAGGCAGTCTAGCTCCCTCTGCACATGGTGTGCCTTGCAAAGTAACGCATGCATGTTCCTTCCAAAGCAGGCGCATCTTGGAAAGGAATGCCACTCCAGCTCCCTCCGCTTGAGGTGTGCTTTGGAGAAGATGGGAACACCACTCTGGTTTACTCCCCTTTGGCAAGCAATGCTAGTCCTGCTCCCTCCACTTGGGGCCTGCCTGGGAAAGAGATATCACCCAGATACCTTTCACTTCAGGTCTGCCTCATAAGGAAAAGGCAGTCTAGCTTCCTCTGCGTGTGGTGTGCCTTGCAAAGTAACGCAATGCATGTTCCTTCCAAAGCAGGCCCATCTCGGAAAGGAATGCCACTCCAGCTCCCTCCACTTGAGGTGGGCCTTGGAATAGATGGGGACACCACTCTGGTTTACTCCCCTTTGGTGTGCTTTGGCAAGCAATGCTAGTCCTGCTCCCTCCACTTGAGGCCTGCCTGGGAAAGGGACATCACCCCGGTACCATTCACTTCAGGTCTGCCTCATAAGGAAAAGGCAGTCTAGCTCCCTTTGCGCGAGGTGTGTCTTGCAAAGGAACGCAATTGAGGCTCCTTCCACTTCAGGCGCACCTTGGAAAGGGTTGCCACTCCACCCCCTCTAGTTGAGGCAGGCCATGGAGAAGAAGGGTAGAGCACTCTGGGTCACTCCCTTTGGGGTGCCTTGGCAAGGCATGCTAGTGCAGCTTGCTCCTGTTTGGGATTGCCGTAGAAAAAAACGTCTGGGAAGCCCTATCCGCAGACCAGAGTTGCTATGGGCATACTCGAAGTTGGTGTGGAAGATAGCACCTGTAGGGCAGGGTAGCCAAGTGAACCAGTATGCACTTGCTATCAGTGTCCACATACGATTGTAGGCACATAAAGTTTGAATGCAGACACAGTTGCTATACAATTGCTGCCAAATGATAGTTAAGATATTGCTAGAGACACAGGTTCATTGTAAGCACATGTTGACATGGTATAAGTGTGTAGATATGCACATGTGCAGATACGCTTGCTCTGGTGCTAGTTATTTGGTAGAAGTGCAACTGCTGAAATGGATGCCAACTGACTGCAGACACGAAAGAGATACAACAAATGGCCAGTGATCCGGTGGGTGCCTTGTCGTGGCATCACTGCTCACAAGGACGATCCTTCTTGTGCTACACAAGGAGATTTTTCCTTGTGCTAAATCCCACCTTACGTGTCCAACTGCATTGTGACTGGTATGTATGGGAAGTGTGAGGAAAGGTGCATGTGAAATGGCTTGATACCAGTACTTTACTGTTTCCTGAGCTCACTACAGAGAGGTTACTATACAAATGATATACCCATTGTCACTCAGGTACGACACCTGCACACAAGAGCTCTGCCTCTCATTGGGACACGTGTGGGGATGCTGGAAGGTAGTCCATGTGTTGTTGGCGGTGTGTTTCGGTGGGTGGCCCACTTGAACAAAATGGGAGTGCCTGTCTTCACGCAAGTTGGACCTCTGTGGATTCCTACTGGTGCCTTCTTTTCAGAAATGCATGGGGTTCCCAGTTTTCCTTGCTGGTTTGGACACCCTATGCCCAAATCTGTAGGTTATCTCCCCAAACCCTTTTGTGGTTACCAGTGGGTTAGCCTTTTCCCCTTGGCGCCCAGGTAGGTGCACCCACACATGTGAGGTACCGTTTTCATCGGGACATCTGTGGGAACACTGGACAGTAGGCCATGTGTTGTTGGCAGCGTGTTTCGATGGGTGAGCCGAGTGAAATGTGCGGAAAATGCTTTTTTTTCCCACATTTCAGACTTTGCAGGGGTATTTGGGTAATAAATTCTGGGCCGATTTGCGCAAATCATAACTCTACGGATTCCCACGGGTGTCCTCTTTTCGGAAATGCATGGGGTTGCTTGTTTTCCATGGTGGCTTGGACACCCGATGTCCATATCTGTATGGTGTGCCCTTCTGCAGAGAGTGTGAAATTCAGGTGTGAAAACAGACTTGGGGTTACTTGTGTTTTAGGCTTTCCCCTTGGCGCCCAGGTAGGTGCACCCATTCATGTGAGGTACCGTTTTCATCGGGACACCTGTGGGAACGTGGGACAATAGGCCATGTGTTGTTGGCAGCGTGTTTTCGATTGGTGAGCTGAGTGAAATGTGTGGAAAATCTTTTTTTTTACCACATTTTGGACTTTGCGGGGGTGTCTGGGTAATACATTCTGGCCCGATTTGCGCAAATCATACCTCTGCGGATTACCACGGGTGTCTTCTTTTCGGAAATGCATGGGGTTCCCTGTTTTCCTTGGTGGATTGGACACCCGAGGCCCATGTCTGTATGGTGTGCCGTCTGCAGAGAGTGTGAAATTCGGGTGTGAAAACAGACTTGGGGTTCCTTGTGTTTTAGGCTTTCCCCTTGGCGCCCAGGTAGGTGCACCCACACATGTGAGGTACCGTTTTCATCGGGACATCTGTGGGAACACTGGACAGTAGGCCATGTGTTGTTGGCAGCGTGTTTCGATGGGTGAGCCGATTGAAATGTGCGGAAAATGCTTTTTTTTCCCACATTTCAGACTTTGCAGGAGTGTTTGGGTAATAAATTCTGGGCCGATTTGTGCAAATCATAACTCTACGGATTCCCACGGGTGTCCTCTTTTCGGAAATGCATGGGGTTGCTTGTTTTCCATGGTGGCTTGGACACCCGATGTCCATATCTGTATGGTGTGCCCGTCTGCAGAGAGTGTGAAATTCAGGTGTGAAAACAGACTTGGGGTTACTTGTGTTTTAGGCTTTCCCCATGGCGCCCAGGTAGGTGCACCCACACATGTGAGGTACCATTTTCATCGGGACACCTGTGGGAATGCGGGACGGTAGGCCATGTGTTGTTGGCAGCGTGTTTCGATGGGTGAGCCGAGTGAAATGTTCCGAAAATTCGTTTTTTTCCCCACATTTCGGAATTTGCAGGATGTCTGGGTAATAAATTCTGGGCCGATTTGCGCAAATCATACCTCTGCGGATTCCCACAGGTGTCTTCTTTTGGAAATGCACGGGGTTCCCTGTTTTCCTTGGTGGCTTGGACACCTGTGGCCCATATCTGTATGGTGTGGCCGTCTGCAGAGAGTGTGAAATTCAGGTGTGAAAACAGACTTGGGGTTACTGTGCTTTAGGCTTTCCCCTTGGTGCCCAGGTAGGTGCAAACACATGTGAGGAGCCGTTTTCATCGGGACACCTGTGGGAACGCGGGACGGTAGGCCATGTGTTGTTGGCAGCGTGTTTCGATGGGTGAGCCGAGTGAAATGTTCCGAAAATGCGTTTTTTTCCCCACATTTTGGACTTTGCAGGGGTGTTTGGGTAATAAATTCTGGACCGATTTGCGCACCTGTGGGAACGCGGGACGGTAGGCCATGTGTTGTTGGCAGCATGTTTTGATGGGTGAGCCGAGTGAAATGTTCCGAAAATGCGTTTTTTTCCCCACATTTCGGAATTTGCGGGATGTCTGGGTAATAAATTCTGGGCCGATTTGCGCAAATCATACCTCTGCGGATTCCCACGGGTGTCCTCTTTTTGGAAATGCATGGGGTTCCCTGTTTTCCTTGGTGGCTTGGACACCTGTGGCCCATATCTGTATGGTGTGCCCGTCTGCAGAGAGTGTGAAATTCAGGTGTGAAAACAGACTTGGGGTTACTTGTGTTTTAGGTTTTCCTCTTGGTGCCCAGGTAGGTGCACCCACATATGTAAGGTACCGTTTTCATCGGGACACCTGTGGGAACGCAGGACGGTATGTCATGTGTTGTTGGCAGCGTGTTTCGATGGGTGAGCCGAGTGAAATGTGCGGAAAATGCATTTTTTTCCCACATTTCGGATTGGCGGGGGTGTCTGGGTAATAAATTCTGGGCCGATTTGCGATTTGTGCAAATCATACCTCTGCGGATTCCCACGGGTGTCCTCTTTTCGGAAATGCATGGGGTTCCCTGTTTTCTTGGACACCCAAGGCCCATATCTCTATGGTGTTCCCGTCTGCAGAGAGTGTGAAATTCAGGTGTGAAAACAGACTTGGGGTTATTTGTGTTTTAGGCTTTCCCCTTGGCGCCCAGGTAGGTGCACCCACACATGTGAGGTACTGTTTTCGTCAGGACACCTGTTGTCATGCTCACCTGGTCTCCACGGGGGCGTGCTCGTGTGCGTAGGGTGTTGTCTGTCCTGATGCTGCTCTGCTTGGCTGGTGGTGCTAGCTTGCGACTCCCCTTGGTCCTTGCTTCAGGAGATGTTAGACTGCAAGTCGAAACAAGATATTAGCTACCGAAGGGAGCTGTTCAGTGGTTTCACCTCCTTCTGGTCTATCCTTCACTTCTTCTGGCTCACCTCGGTTTTTTAATGGGCGAGCTCTCCGTCCTGCACACTCTGGCAGGGGGGCGGTTCACAGTCTTTCCTTGATTGAGTTACGTCACTGATCCGAAGGAGGTTGCTGAAGTAGAAGGCCCTGGAGTAAGCATGTAATTCCAATAACTGCTTGGAATGACTGCCTTTAAGTCTTTCTGTTCAAGATAACTAATGTCCGTTATTGTCTTACAGGTGCGGCGTTAAGCGACCTTCGGATGATGGATGACCCTCCTGACAATGATGCTCAGGATTCCTGCCGGTAAGTATAGCACTGTGCTGGGCGCGCAAATGTTCGCCTCTGTAGCTCTCCTTTGCTTCGTGCGACTAACCTGTTTGTCCTTTTCTGTTCAGCAGGTACGGCGCGAGTCCAGGAAGAAGAATAGAAGATCCGTGTGGCGGTGTCGAGCTGCGGCGCGCTGCTGAGTGAAGAACTGTCCAATGAAGTTCCTGGAGCGGGCCGATCAGGTGAGTATCTACCCGAGAGGGTGCTTTTCGTTCTGTTCTGCAGATGCGGCGGTCCATGGGAAAACAGGAGATGAGATCTGGATGTACTGCAGGTGAGGCCTTCAATGCTTAAATAACTCCTGTTATTCTCTGTTCGCAGGTGCCGATGGATGGAAGAGTCTGGAAGGGCGTGGCAGAAGGAAGCAAGAACTGATCTGACACGGTGAGCATTACGCTGCAGGAGTGCAGAATAACGCGAAGCGTGTTCAGATTGTTGGGTGCGATTTAAATAGCCTTGCAAGTAGTTCCAAGAAAATAGTCCTCTTCTCCGTATCCCTTCTTTCAGGTAAAGTAGTTCCAGGCCACACCCTGAACTGAACAGCTCAGCCTCTCAGAGCCAAGTTAATGGACCATGTAACTAACAACTCCATGAGCCTGGCGCCAGCAGCGTCAGGACTGAGTCCAGGTGAGCCTGGCTGGGGCCTGATAAGCCCGGGATGGCCCCACCAGTTTCAGGGTTTTGGGTGCCTGCACCATGACAGGACTCCCCCCCAAGGCCCCTCTAATGGCTGATCCACTCATTGGTCCTGGTTTGTTTGGGTGATTACGGTGGAACCTTTTCAATAAAAGTGGAGCATGTACATTCTGGCTAGGTTCCCATGATCTTTCATGCGGTCCATACCCTTTCCAGTCTATCAAGTAAAAGAGTTTTGATTTGGTGATTTTTGAGTCCAGAATCTCTTTAACCTCGAACTCGGGTTCTCCCTTCACTGTGACCGGTTTCGGTGGTTTCACAACTCGTGTTCCAGGTTCCACCAGTTTCAAAAGGGAGACGTGGAACACTGGATGAATTTTCATGTGCAGGGGTAAGTCCAATTTCATAGCCACTGGATTGATTATGGCCTTGATGGTATATGGACCCAAATATCTGGGATTGACGGTACGAGGCCCTTTAACAGGTATGTGCTTTGATGCCAACCAGACTTCATCCCCAACCTGATAACTTGGAGCTTCACTTCTATGTGCGTCGGCTGATTTCTTGTACCTTTCCTTAGCCTGTCTTAGATGATCTGTTGCTTGTTTGAAGGCTTGGGAGATGGTAGAGTGCAAACTTTTCACAGCTGACATTTCCAGAAGTTGTGGCGGGTCAAGGTTGGAGGTTCGTGGGTGTAACCCGTAGATTGTATAGACGGGACTTTGACCTGTGCTGGAATGGAGTGAGTTGTTATAGGCATACTCGGTGATCCATAAAACATCCTTCTAGCTGCCTTCAGTTTGATGGAACGTGCACCTGATACATTGCTCCAAGGTCTGGTTTGTTCTCTCTGTTTGACCATCGGTTTGGGGATGGTGACTGGTGGAAAGTCTTATGTCGATTTGAGCTAACTCACAACACTTCTTCCAGAAGCGTGAGATGAACTGGCTGCCACGGTCTGAGATCAGAATGGAAGGGAATCCATGAATTGGGACAATCTGTTCCAGAAATTCTTAAGCCAGAATTGAAGCTGAAGGTAGTCCTTTTAACGGGATGAAGTGGGCCATCTTTGAAAACAAATCCACCACTACTAAAATTGTGTTGAATCCGTTACTCGGAGGAAGGTCTGTTATAAAATCAAGAGATAGTGTATGCCAAGGCGTTGGTGGAATGTCTAATGGCTGAAGCGGGCCTGGTGATTTTTTCTTTTGGGCCTTGTTTTGAGTGCAAACTCCACAGGATAGCACAAACTGCTTGATGCCCTTACGCCATGTTGGCCACCAAAATTGTCGTTTGACCTTGGCCTCGGTTTTTGTAATTCCAGGGTGACCTTCTACTAAAGAGTCATGGTAATGTGAGATGGCTTTTTCCTGAAGTTCTCTGCTGGGTAGATAGAGACGTCCTCGAAAATAGGGTAGTTGGTTAGTGACCGAATGGTGAGGACTTTTGGTCGGCCAATCCTTTAGGGTGTTGGAATCCATGAGATGAGAGATACTCTCTTGAACGTCTTCTAATGTTAGAGACATAGTAATCCCAAGAATCTTCTCACCAAGAATGATAGGAACTGGGTCGGGATTGGCGTTTTCTTTGTCTACTCCTATACAGGACAGTGCGTCTGCCTTGCCATTTCGACAGCCAGGTCGGTAGGTAATTACAAAGTCAAACTCCGCAAAAAATAATGCCCATCGGAGTTGACAAGATGATTGGGCTTTTGCCACCTTCAAGTACTGTAAATTGCGATGATCGGTAATTACTGTGATGTGTGTCTAGCTCTGAGGAGGTAATGTCACCAGGCTTTGAAGGCCGCCTTGATGGCTAACAGTTCCTTGTCCGTAAACGCATAGTTCAGCTCGGGAGACGTTAATTTCCGTGACGAAAAGGCTACCGGGTGCAGTTGACCCGTTTCGGGATCCCTTTGTGAAAGGACTGCGCCCATTGCCAAACTGGAAGCATCCGTTAAGACCAAGTATGGTAGATCTGGACGAGGGTGTTTCAAGATCGGGGCTGAGATGAATCTTTGTTTTAGTTCCTGGAAGGCTTTCTCAGCTTCTTCAGACCATTGAAAAGGCTTGTTTTTGCGCAACAGAGTGGTGATGGGGTGCACTAGTTGCGAGAATCCTGGAATGAAGCGCCGATAGAAGTTTGCAAATCCGAGCATACTCTGAACTCCTTTAATCGAGGTTGGCGACGGCCAGTTGAGAATGGAATCCACCTTTCGTGAATCCATGCACACACCATGAGGGGTTAGAACAAATCCATTTCTCCAAATTTGCAAATAGCTTGTGCTGTCGAAGTTTGTCCAAAACTGCTCGGACATGTTTCACATGTTCTTGCTCTGAACAGGAGTATACCAGAATGTCGTTGATGTATACTACGACATACACATCAATCCTTTCTCGCAAAACATCGTTCATGAAATATTGGAAGGCCGCTGGGGCGTTGCAAAGGCCAAAAGGCATCACCTGGTATTCAAATAGCCCGTATTTGGTGCGGAAAGCGGTCTTACACTCGTCCCTTTTCCTGATCCGCACCAGGTGGTAAGCTCCGCGGAGGTCTAACTTGGTGTAAATCTGGGAATCTTTAACTTGATCCAATAAGTCAGGAATCAGAGGCAACGGGTAACGGTTTTTAACAGTGACCTGATTCAATGCACGGTAGTCGATGCAAGTCCTAAGGTCACCTTCCTTTTGAGGCACGAATAATAACGGTGAGGCCGCCGGAGACTTGGATGGGCGGATGAAACCGTTAGCCAGATACTGGTCTAAATATGTTCTCAAATGCAGGTTCTCAGGTTCTGTGAGAGCATAGATTCGACCGCACAAATCGGTGCTCCTGGTACTAGGTCGATCTGGCAGTCATATGACCTGTGAGAGGGCATTGTGTTGGCTTGATCCTTTTGGAATACATCCTGATAGTCTTGATATACCAGAGGTAGCGAGTTGGTTGGTTTCATGATCGTTGTCGCTCCAGTGACCAAAGGTCCTTTAGTTGGATAACAAGTCTGAACACAGTCGACTTAGAAGGTCAGCCTCTTGGCACGCCAGTCTATGCAAGGATTGTGTGATTCCAACCATGGCATACCCAGAATTAACTGAAATTGTGGGGCCTTGATTATATCAAACACTATGGTTTCCCGATGACCGTCTTGGCACAAAAGAGTCATCTCAGCCGTAGAGTGTGTTACCGGACCCGAAACTATTTCAGTTCCGTCGACTCTGGTGACTAAGTCTGTTGTTGCCTTTTCGCAAAGGGAAAGGTTCATCCTTGAAGCCAATTCTTGATCCATATAATTTCCAATGGCTCCACTGTTGATGTATGCTCTGACTGTATGCATTCAAGACGGTTGCTGGTGGTTTATAAGGACCATAGGCAAAACTAGGTACGAAGTCTGGGAGTCCTTCTTTTTGCTCGGCAAGCGGACCTCTACGCCTGCCGGCGGAGAAGTTTTCCGGCTCAGACTCTGTTTCAACCTTACCGGCCCTTTTTGGGTGGCTTCACTGGGCATTCTCTGAGAAAATGGCTGGCTGAACCACAATATAAACACAACTGTTGTTGTCTTCTCCTATCCCTTTCGTCCTTGGTTAACGGCCCCCGTACTTCCCCGATTTGCATGGGTTCTGACACATCGGTGGTCCTGGAGGCATTTTCCTTGGGGCGCATGAATACTCTAGAATCAATTCTAGCACGATCTGCCTTACGGTTCTGCAGTCTGTGATCTAGCTGGACTACCAAGTCTATGTACTCAGCACAGTCCCTGGGCGGGTTCACCACTTGATCTAAAACGTCCTTTAACAACCCTCTCAGACCACGGTAAAAAAGCGTTGTTCTCTTGTCGTCCGGCCAATTAGTTTCCACAAGCAGTCTGTTGAAGGTCGCGATGTATGTTAACAAATCCTGATTGCCCTGACGCAAAGACAAGAGCTCGTTATCTAATGCCTGACCTTGACAACGCCGGTCAAACAGCTTCTCCATATCCAATTGGAATCTTTAGAAGTCTCGCAAAATGGGATCATCCCGAATGACCAGCGGTACAGACCAGTCAGCAGCACTGCCGCAAAGATATGAAAGTACAAAAGCCACTTTGGACTGGTCGTTTGGAAAGGCTCCTGGCCTGCATAGAAAATGTAGACGGCACTGGTTCATAAACACTGCATACCTTTTCGGATCCCCAGCGAATCGTCTGGGGGTGCCAAGGGTACAGCTCTTGGGAGGACCACCTGAACCAGATTGATTGATACGCGAGGTACCGCTGACCCCACCCCGGGTAGCAGCGTCTGCCTCGCCTGTGACTGGAGCAGCTGTCTGGCGAGATCGTCGGTGCGCTCTTTGGCTACAATCAGTTATCTTCGTAAGGCATTGGTTTCCTGTCTAGCCGAATGGACCTCGGCCCTGAGTTCCCCCAAAAGCTGAGCTAGCTGATCAGTTTCCGAGGTTTCCATGACGCCCAGGTAGAGAATTTTGTGTAGGCTTCGCATTCTGTCACGCTCACCTGGTCTCCACGGGGGAGTGCTTGTGTGCGTAGGGTGTTGTCTGTCCTGATGCTGCTCTGCTTGGCTGGTGATGCTAGCTTGCGTCTCCCCTTAGTCCTTGCTTCAGGAGATGTTAGACGGCAAGTTGAAACAAGATATTAGCTACCGAAGGGAGCTGTTCAGTGGTTTCACCTCCTTCCGGTCTATCCTTCACTTCTTCTGGCTCACCTCTGTTTTTTAATGGGCGAGCTCTCCGTCCTGCACACTCTGGCAGGGGCGCGGTTCACAGTCTTTCCTGGATCGAGTTACGTCACTGATCGGAAGGAAGTTGCTGAAGTAGGAAGCCCGGGAGTAAGCAGGTAAGTCTCTATTCCAATAACTGCTTGGAATGACTGCCTTTAAGTCTTTCTGTTCAAGATAACTAATGTCCGTTATTGTCTTACAGGTGCGGCGTTAAGCGACCTTCGGATGATGGATGATCCTCCTGACAATGATGCTCAGGATTCCTGCCGGTAAGTATAGCGTTGTGCTGTGCGTGCAAATGTTCGCCTCTGTAGCTTTCCTTTGCTTCGTGCGACTAACCTGTTTGTCCTTTTCTGTTCAGCAGGTACGGCGCGATTCCAGGAAGAAGAATAGAAGATCCGTGTGGCGGTATCGAGCTGCGGCGCGCTGCTGAGTGAAGAACTGTCCGATGAAGATCCTGGAACGGGCCGATCAGGTAAGTAGCTACCCGAGAGGGTGCTTTTCGTTCTGTTCTGCAGATGCGGCGGTCCGTGGGAAAGCAGGAGATGAGATCTGGATGTACTGCAGGTAAGGCCTTCGATGCTTAAATAACTCCTGTTATTCTCTGTTTGCAGGTGCCGATGGATGGAAGACTCTGGACGGGCATGGCAGAAGGAAGCAAGAACTGATCTGACACGGTGAGCGTTATGCTGCAGGAGTGCAGAATAACGCGTGTTCAGATTGTTGGGTGCAGTTTAAATAGCCTTGCAAGTAGTTCAAAGAAAATAGTCCTCTTCTCCGTATCCCTTCTCTCAGGTAAAGTAGTTCCAGGCCACACCCTGAACTGAATGGCTCAGCCTCTCAGAGTCAAGTTAATGGACCATGTAACTAACACCTCCATGAGCCTGGCACCAGCGGCGCCAGGACTGAGTCCAGGTGAGCCTGGCTGGAGCCTGATAAGCCCCCAAGTGGGCCAAAGTCCCGGATGGCCCCACCAGTTTCAGGGTTTTGAGTGCCTGCACCATGACACCTGTGGGAACGCGGGACGGTAGGCCATGTGTTGTTGGCAGCGTGTTTCGATGCGTGAGCCGAGTGAAATGTGCGGAAAATGCATTTTTTCCACGACATTTCGGACTTTGCGGGGGTGTCTGGGTAATAAATTCTGGGACGATTTGCGCAAATCATACCTCTGCAGATTCCAACGGGTGTTCTCTTTTCGGAAATGCATGGGGTTCCCTGTTTTCCTTGGTGGCTTGGACACCCGAGTCCTATATCTGTATGGTGTGCCTGTCTGCAAAGAGTGTGAAATTCAGGTGTGAAAACAGACTTAGGGTTACTTGTGTTTTAGGCTTTCCCCTTGGTGCCCAGGTAGGTGCACCCACACATGTGAGGTACCGTTTTCATCGGGACACCTGTGGGAATGTGGGACGGTAGGCCATGTGTTGTTGGCAGCGTGTTTCAATGGGTGAGCCGAGTGAAATATGCGGAAAATGCATTTTTTTCCCCCGACATTGCTGACTTTGCAGGGGTGTCTGGGTAATAACTTCTGTGCCGATTTGCGCAAATCATACCTCTGCGTATTCCCACTGGTGTTCTCTTTTCGGAAATGCATGGGGTTCCCTGTTTTCCTTGGTGGCTTGGACACCCGAGGCCCATATCTGTATGGTGTGCCCGTCTACAGAGAGTGTGAAATTCGGGTGTGAAAACAGACTTGGGGTTACTTGTGTTTTAGGCTTTCCCCTTGGTGCCCAGGTAGGTGCACCCACACATGTGAGGTACCGTTTTCATCGGGACACCTGTGGGAACACAGGACAGTAGGCCATGTGTTGTTGGCAGCGTGTTTCGATGCGTGAGCCGAGTGAAATGTGCGGAAAATGCATTTTTATTCCTGGCATTTCGGACTTTGCGGGGGTGTTTGGGTAATAAAATCTGGGCAGATTTGCGCAAATCATACCTCTGTGGATTTCCACGCGTGTTCTCTTTTCGGAAACGCATGGGGTTCCCTGTTTTCCTTGTTGGCTTGGACACCCGAGGCCCATATCTGTATGGTTTGCCCGTCTGTAGAGAGTGTGAAATTCAGGTGTGAAAACAGACTTGGGGTTACTCGTGTTTTAGGCTTTCCCCTTGGCACCCAGGTAGGAGCACCCACACATGTGAGGTACAATTTTCATCGGAACACCTGTGGGAACACGGGACGCTAGGCCATGTGTTGTTGGCAGTGTGTTTCGATGCGTGAGCCGAGGGAAATGTGCAGAAAATGTGTTTTTTCCCCACATTTAGGACTTTGCGGGGGTGTCTGGGTAATAAATTCTGGGCCAATTTGTGCAAATCATACCTCTGCGGATTTCCACGGGTGTCCTCTTTTCGGAAATGCCTGGGGTTCCCTGTTTTCCTTGTTGGCTTGGACACCCGAGGCCCATATCTGTATGGTGTGCCCGTCTGCAGAGAGTGTGAAATTCAGGTGTGAAAACAGACTTGGGGTTACTTGTGTTTTAGGCTTTCCCCTTGGCGCCCAGGTAGGTACACCCACACATGTGAGGTACCGTTTTCATCAGGACACCTGTGGAAACGCGGGAAGGTATAACATTGTTTTGTTTGTGTGGTTTTCATAACGTTTTGACCCATTTGCTGGTGCGTTTGTCATACAACCCTTTGATTTCCCAAATGTGACCTACATTTAGTCGCTGCTTTAGGCTCCATACACTTTTGTAACCTGCACAAGTCACCTACCCTGGAAAAGGTCTACCTGTGCTCTTTCAAAAAATGTATGCTTGCCGTTCCTCACCACATTGGTTTTCCCGATTTACACATGCTAAGTGCGTCTGTTCAGGCCGTGAGCATAAAACTCTTGTGTACCATGGCTCAGTGTTTGGATTGTGGTATTGCTTATTTTGTAAATCACTACAAAAAATGTGTGCTTTCCTAACTGCAGGAGTCGGGGGAATGTAGCGGAGCATTGCTTTTTTCTCAAAATTCATAGAAGCCATTGCTGTACCAAGCCAACCATGTCCAACACATACCTTTTTTTCTGTCATTTTCCCACTTTTCCCCCAATATATGGCATTTTCCCCTACGTTGTTGCCCGACCTACACAAATCACCCCTTTCTGAACTTGGAATTTTGTCTACTTTTCAGAAATATATGCCTTTCTGTCCTCCAATTCGGCTTTCCTACCCTTTTCTTCCATTCCGTCCATGCATGTCCAATTGGCAAAAATGGCCAAAATTGCCTACCTCTCACAAAACGGTTGATAACCACATCAAAATAATGTTTTTTCATTTCCACTCAACTTGTTCTTGAAAGCCAGGAAATTGGGGAATTCAGCACAACAAACCATTTGTTCCTAGCTCTTACAAGGAAAACAACACAGGCTTCTTTGTACATCATTGTATTTGCATTTTTTGAAAAAACTCGAAACTTCCGCCCCTTTTGGTTATTTTCCCTCACCCCCCTAAAGCAACCTAGGATTCCTGGGTGGCGTTAGGACTGCCTACCTGTGGGGGGAAAAAGGAGTCAAATTTGGCTGAGATATCTTACGTAATAAAAAAGTTACAAGGCTTTGAATGGCCACATACCGAAATCACCAAAAAAGGCCTTGCACTGGGGGGAAATACCCATGGCAGTTAAAGGGTTAAAAAAGCAATTGAATTACAGAAGCAGATCTCAGAAAGGTGAGACTAGATGAGCCAAGAAGCCAAGATCTTATCAGGCTGGGGTGAGCAGATATTGGATACAAATTGTGTGAAAGAAAGAAATTCTTGTTCAGAAGGCATGGACAAAAACAAGGAAGACGTCAGAGGTCTATTAGAAATTAGTATTTTAAATACACTAGGGCACGATTTTGTGGTCTTCAGTCACGTAGAAGGATGAAGTTGGACGAACACGATGGTCACACCTACGCATGAGGGCAGAGCGTGCCTTCACTCCCCTGAATTCTCAAGAGCAAAATAACACTCCCAAGGACAAGTTCAAAGCCTTAACTGACAGCACACCACTGAGATGATGATAGATGACAATGCTAATTGTTGGGAAGCTATGGGTGAAGACTAGATCACCAGCGCCTGGAAATTCAGTCTGCATGCTGCTAACGTAGGTGGAAAAGTACTGACAGAGGTTAGAGTGCCATCCTATGGTAGCAGGCCGCGTGATTAAGGGTTGTATAGTTTGTGTAGCCAATGGGGCATTGTGTATTTAGTGACGTTCGTAGTGACCTGTTTTAGGGGAGGGCTTAGTTGCCACACCTAATGTTAAGAAACCTATCACTTTTCTTCACTCTTTTAGACGAGGTTGGATTGTATACTTAGATGTTCCCTCCAGTCCTATCACTTTCTTCAGTAGGTTTCTGTAGTTTGCCACTTAGCATGACATTAGTAATACTTAGGTTAACGTCATCAATGACGATTTTTCGCTATAAAAGAATGCTTTTTTTTAAGATGCATTGAGAGATCTTACGCTGAGACGTCCGTTGATGTCCGTTGTACTCCCTGTTTTAGATAATTGATATTAAAACAATTATCCTTTTGCCAACTACCTGAGTCGTCTTGATTATTGATGTTTGAGTAACTTCTGAATTCCCGTTCATTTCAAGGGTATTGCTACCTCATCTTAAAGGGCTGGAAGCCTCCAGTTAACGTGGTAGAAGAGATGATGGTTAGATATCCATAGAGAGAGTAGGCTTTGGGGTCCTGAAAATATCATACAACCTCTGCTCTTCGGCTGAAAGGACGTGAAGCTACCTGTAGATAGCGGATATTAGTTTAAAGCAAGTCTTGCAAGCCAGGTTAGATGGTTCACTTGTTTACAGGCAGAAACCCCCTTCCGGCATCTACAGGAAGCTGAATGAACGGAAAGTAGAAGAGGCTACTAAAGAGGCGTACAATCCCGAGAGTTGGAAGTTAAAAACACAAATGGTGAGTAAAACTGAGTGAGGTGGCAAAAGTGTAAATGGGCAGTGGGTGAAGGAAGTGATAAGGGAAAAACTTATAACGGAGGGAGGTTGGGGTAAAGTAACTTCAGAATGATGAACGTTGAATATTAAATAATTGACTTGAGGAGAGTCCAAGCAATTAAGTTATTGAGTAATTGACTTGAGGAGAGGCCAAGCAATTAAGAGGTACCGTGAGGAGAGGCCACGATGAAGAGTTTGCCCAAGTTTCCTGCGTTGTAAAGATGTATCAGAAGGAATCGTACATAGAGACCTATAGACGGGTGATGTAGGTGACGAACTCGATTAAAGATGAGTTTGAAGAGGATGATTCATATCCCAAACAGGGTATTTTTTTAGGGGTAGGATAAGTCTTGAAGAGAAGACTGAGACATATGTGGCCGGTCGAGTATGTCTGTTTGTCTGTTTGTTTTATGTGACTGAATATGGTGAAAAAACAATAGATGAATTGATAAATGTGAAAAGAAAACATGTGATTTGAGAATGTATTATTTATTTGTTGGAATTGAACTGATGGTGTTTAGTGAAAACATAGATAAGTAAAAAAAGTGATATAAAGGGGTTGGAGCCTGCGACGATTGGTGCACGCTCGTATTGTTTTGTTTTTCTTAAAAGTATTTTTGAAATGTGCAAAGCATAAAGGTGAGTATTGACAGTCAAGATTGGCATGTCAAAAATTGAGGATATTACTCCGCTTGTACATCTCTGCAAACAGTTGCCGAAGCATGCACCTAAGCTTAAGCAGTATAGGGCAGACTGGGTTAAAGGAACAACAGACAAAATGTTCATGACGTGGCCACAAGGGGGATCCTTATCGAAGGCAGTTTTGCAGCACATGACGACATATTTGCATGCCGCACATACAGGAAAAAAGTTAGACAAGCGATTAGCGAGCTTAGAGCTCTGGAAAATGTACCAGGATGAGAGAGATAAGCCGCCTCCTGTAGATTGGATACTCAATGTATGCAAAGAGGGGGGTGAGGAGCCTTCTGCTCCACCCACCGCATCTGAAGCAGACAGTGACAGTAAGAAAGATGATGGGTTGTACCCATTAAGGGAGCTTAAAGCAGCAACAGGGTACAGTAACCCAGCATATGAGTCACCTGCGCAAAGCAGCAACAAGGGCCCAGCGAAAAATACTGAGAGAGATGTAATCTCTAAGATCCCGAGGGACAAGGAGAGACGTGACAAGGAGAGACGTGAATGACCAAGTAAATCCTTAGATATAGGACGAGAAATAAAGAGATGGAAAGGACTAAAGGATAAGGCTGATGAGTTAGCATTTATACAGAACGAATGGATGGGTGGTCAGATTTTGTTCAAACTCAATGGTAAGAGCATCGAGGACGTAAGGCAAAGGGAAGATCAAAACGACCAAGATAAAAAGGATAGAGAGAGAGAGGAAAGATTGAAAGAAGATGGGATGAAAAGAAAGAATAGACAACGACGGGAACAATTGTATAAAGAGGAGCAACTAACAAAGGAGGAAAGAGCAGACTAGCAGAGGAAGTATGACAACAGACAGAGGGCAATCGAAGAACGAGAAAGACTAGAAGGGAAAAGAATGGAGGAAGAGGAACAGAAATGAAGGGATAAAAGAATCCAAAGACGTAGAGATGAAGAGATACGAATGGCAAATGAGAGAAGAGACATGAAGAGAAAAGAGGAAGAAAGATTAAGAGAGGAAGCAAGAAAGCGAAGAGAATTTGATGATGAACTAGAACGAAAGAGGAGCCAAAGAGCACGCAACATTGATCATATGGAAAAGGAAGTCATGGATCCTAATCCAGTAGTGGCATCGGAAGGCATAGAGAGTACTTTCCAGCACATGAGACAATAGCAGGTCCGTCTAGAGTGAATCTAGAGGATGAGTTTGACTCGAGAGGAATTGAAGATGCTATCGATAAAGTCTATCATGATATGCGGACTAATAAAGTGCTGCAAGGGGAGGGTAAAAATGAACGACTCAAGAGTATGCAGCTGTATGATAAACAGGGAGCCTCATGTAGTTTTGAGCCAAAGGAGCTGTCTTTAGATAGACTGACTCTAAGTAGAGACGAAGAGGAGAGAAGTCACACGAGTTGGGGACAGGATATATCAGATGAGAACAGAGCAACCTTCTGTGGGGAAGAGGAAGACAACACATGTGGCCCTGAAGGGTGTTTTTCAATGGATAAGGAAGTAAGATGGTCTGACCTAGACCTACCCAAATCTTGGGTGTCAGAATCATTGACGTGGCTAGATCCACCTAGCGAGTGATCCCATGGTAAGAGGGGGGAATGGCCACCTTATGTGAGCAGGTTAAGGTCGCTTCTAGATAGAAGGCGGAGCGGAACCATTGTCCCTGTTATGGACAGACAGACGATGTGAGACGAATTTCAGTTTGGCATCTCGCAGTTTACTTTGTTAGAAAAGGGAGGAGCTAGGCCACAGTATATACCTTAGCCACATATGGATAAGGATCACTTAAGGTGTAAACTCCCGAGTTTAACTTCCAGCGATGGGAAATGAATACATGAGTTAGAGAAAATGACAGGAGGAAACATGTTAGCTATAAGGGACATTAAAGGTTTCCTGATCGCAATCCTTGGAGAAAGGGCTGATGACGTTTGGTCATGTTTGGTCAAGAGCAGGGTATTCTATTGTTACCATGTTAAACACCACTCATGATGGAACACCGTTCAATAACTGTAGGGCGGTGGTCTGGAAAGCACTTACAGTACTGTATCCAGACATGTCTGACATGAGAGCTATAATGGCAAAAACGATGCAGGAAGGGGAGGATCCTCTTGTTTACTTTCAGAATTTCCAAGAGCAGTGGGCTTTGAAGACACGCCAGGCTTGGGGGAAATCCATAACTGTATTTTTTCATGGATTGTGCCTGGGGCTGCCAGAAGCAGTACAGAAGCAGCTCAGGAAATTAGTGGGCATGGATGCAAAACCGTGGTCAGAAATCCAGCTGACCATTACGCATTATTGCAGACTTTGGCAAGAGAAGAACCGAAAAAAAAGACGATGCTAGGAAAGGTGAAGAGGCAAAGTTAGTGCAGAAGAAACTGTCAAATATGCCAGCGATGTTGACTAGTGGAGACGGATTGGGTTCACAGCAAGCAGCGAACATGCCACAGGTAAATAACCAAAGGCAGTCGATCAAAATAATAGTGGATTTGCACCACGAGGAAGGGGCGGCCTCCGAGGTAGAGGCTTCCAGAATAATCAGGGAAACATTCAGAATAATCAAAGTGAGTTTTCAAAACATGCAGAACGATAGTCAAGGCATGCAGGAGGCGCAAATAAGGAGACATCATCCTATATATTGGACGTGTGGTACGTCAGGGCGCTTTGCAAGCGCGGAGAATGCAACAAGATTTTCAAATACAGCAGGCAACAATGAATCTGCCACAGGGTCAGTCACAGCAGTCACCCATGCAGATCAGATACAGCAGAGCACAAACACAGGTCAGTTAAGGACTCCTAGAATTGGGGGTGTCACTGTTGATGGAGGAAATCTTTTCACAGGTACAGGGATCAGAATGTATCCACAATAGTACAGCTCACTGGGAGACTTGATGTGTTCGATACTATCTGAGCCGTCTAATTCTCAAGAGGAACCGAGGGTTGACGTCAATATAGGAGGCAAATCTTTTTCATTTTTAATAGACACGGGTGCAACACGCTCATGTATACGAGAGGGGACATTTTCAATGTCTGGAAATGCCATGAATACTCAGGGGTTCACAAGAGCTACAAGCAGAGTTCCTTTTACTGAATAATTGCCAGTCTCTATAGGAGAGTGTGGCATGTCTGTTCGGTTGTTATATTCGAGGCAGACACCTGTCAATAAATAAGGTCGAGATTTAATGACCAAGTTCAACATGACGATTTTGTTCACTGATAAAGGCATAGTGAGCTCAGTCATGCGAGGAGTACCGTTGGAACCATAAGTTTTTCACTACAGGGTACGCATTCTATTGACATGGCTGCCAGGTTTAGTGGGCAGAACTATGAGAATACCTGATGAATTTTTATTCAGGCCAAAAATAGCTATGGATGAAGAGGAAGGGTGAATCTTTCCTTTACAATTACAAGCAGCCATAGTGAGAGGAGAAATGGCTTTGCTTGATGGAAATGATCATGATGGCAGTGATTGCCATTGGGGAAGGTTACAGATTAACTGACGTCACTGATGAGGATATCTTTGGAGATCATCCATCAGATGACGAAGTAGTATTCAAGATCAGTATTACTTATTAGGTCAGAGCAATCAAACGTGAGGTTCCTCAAAAAATGATGCTACCACAGAAACGTCCCGAGTATTTGTATGACAACATGTATGACAACATGGCCAAAGTGCCAGTTTCATTATGGAGAACAGGCCCCTATGACAAAGGCCTACTGAAGGGAGCTGGGGAAGTGAAGATTAAATTGAAACCAGGAACAATTTTACATCTAGCATGACAGTATCCCATGTCTCGAGAGGCATATGAAGGTATTTTTAAGACGATATCTGCTATGATGGAACAGGGCATCCTAGGGACGTCAGAGTCACTGTGTAATACCGCAATTTATCCAATTAAAAAGGGAAAGTGGGGTTGTGGCATTTAATTCAAGATTTAAGACAGATTAACTAGATTGTAGAGGCTGAGTTCTCTCTAGTTTCTAATCCTGCTATGATCTTATGTACTATCCCTGATGAAGCACGATATTTCACTGTGATTGATTTGAAAAATGTGTTTGTCTCAATCCCAATGCATGAAGAATCGCAAGATCTGACGTAATTTACATTCATACAAAGTCCTCTGAAAAGCACTTGTTTACTCCAGGGGTACTGTGAGTCTCCCTTGATTTTCAATAGAGTCCTATAGATGGACTTAAGTAATATAGCTTTGAAAAGTGTTGTGTTCAATACGTGGATGACATATTGGTCTGTAGCACCTCAGAGGAAGAGTGTAGACATGATTCAGTTCAAATGATGGTTATTCTTGCAGACAAAAGATATAAAGTAGACACTGAGAAATTGTAGTATTGTCAAGAGGAAGTGCTGTACATAGGCCAGCTAATTTCACATGAGGGAAAGAAAGTTACTCCTGAGATGGCTGAGGCTATTTTGAAAGCAGTAAAGCCACTCACAATAAAGCACATGCAAAGATTTTTGGGACTGTGTAACTAGGTAAAAGCATGGGTCTTTGATTAAAGTTCATGCATTAGGCCCTTGTTGCAACCTCTGAACAAAGCACAGATAAATCAGAAAATAATGGCATTGTTATGACAGGAGTACTCACGCAGAGAACAACTTTGGGGTACAAGCCCCTTGCATATTACAGTGGGATTCTAGACCCAGTAATGGGGGGTCACTTTCTGTGCGAATAGTTTTTGGCTGCCTCCGCGTTCACCATTGAGAAGACGTTATTTGTTGAACATGCATTGTTTGCCATTTTGGAAAAACCTAAGGGTACATTGACTTCTAAATGAGTTTCTGCCTATTAGATAGTCATATCGAATCCGGGGATTAAAACTGTTTGATGCAGAATAGTGAATCCTGCCATGGTTGTAGCAGAACCCCTGGCAGAGGATGAGTATGCACATGATTGCTCGAATTATGAGGAATTCTATGATGAACTCCCGAGGGTGATGGAAAATGCGTTTGCAGCTGGGGAGATTCTTTTTATTGATGGTTCTTTGAGAATCAATCAAAATGATGGACAGAAATATACAGGTGCCGCTGTGTTAAAGCACACGGCCAAAGGAGAGTTTGAAGTACTGATAAGTGCACGATTACGTCTCACTTTTCAGCACAAGCCACAGAATTAGTGGTGCTGATTATGACGCTTGAGAGACACGCAGACCAGGAAGTACCGGTGTACAGTGACTCCGCCTATGTGACATCAACAGTACATGCAGGGATAACACGTTGGAAAAGGAGGGGCTACCTCCGAGCGAATGGCACTCCAGTACAACACGCAGCCTTATTGGACAGACTCATTAAAGCACTGCAACTCCCAGTAGCCATCGCAGTAGTTAAATGCGCAGCACACACTAAAAGAGCAGACTTTATCTCACGGGGAAATCAAAAAGCAGATGAGGAAGCAAAGCGAGTTGCATGCTCAGAAACAATCATGTGATTTAATACACCTGATGTGAATGAAAGCATGGTGGTGATGATGAGTGTGCCTGAGTGTTATAATAACTTGTCTAGAACTCAATTGGCAGAGATTCAAGGGGAAGCGCCTCAAGATGAGAAAGACTTGTGGACGCAGAGAGGGTGTTCTTTAAACCCCTCTGAAGCATTTTGGCAACACAACAACACTGGTAAACCGGTGATGCCTCTAGTCTTATTAAGGGTGGCATTGGAACAGCTACACTACCCTGCGCATGTTACTAGAGAGAGCCTAGTTGCAACTATTGCAGAAGATTGGTTTGTTCCAAATATAGTAGAACACGTTGCATTTTATGTAGTAAATTGTATTTTATGTCAAAGGTTCACTGCTGGGCACACATTGCGCACAATTAGAGGAGTTATTCCAAGATCTAATGGACCCTTAAAGCATTTGCATATCGACTATGCCGACATTCTGTAAGTATGTAATAGATACAGATATATGATTGTAGTGGTATGTCCTTTCTCGAGGTGGATTGAAGCTGGACAGTGTACACACCCAGACTCCACCTGTGCAGCAAAGGTTTTAGTACGAGAAGTGTTTTCTAGATGGGGAATATGTGAAGTATTAAGATCAGATAATGGCCCTCATTTTGTTAATGAAGTCTTTGAACAAATAAGCTTGTTGCTTAACATAAAGCACAAGTTTTCATTGGCATATCACCTGCAAGTGAACGGGATCTGTGAGAGACTCAACAGCTTGCTTAAAGAGAGAATAGCCAAATTGAAGCTTACCCTGAAGAAAGGATGTAGAGTGGGTTTCCTCCTGGTTAAAAAACACTTATCATTGTATTGAGAAAAACCGCACAGAATACCAACAATAAAAGCGAATTTGTATCAACTATTGTGTCAGAAAAAATCATTTCAAAATCTTAAGCAAGATAACCAGGAGGAAACCCACTCTACCTACTTATCAAACTGGGGTCCAGGCTAAACCCCACCCACTCCTGTGATCTTGTGACACCGGGACACCCATCCAAACAAAAGTGGAGCTCAGCATAGGCAGGTTCCAATTCTAGAGTCAACCCAGACCCTACCTGAAGAAAGGATAGTTGCATTGTCTGCCACTGGCACTGTATGAGAAATCAGCCAGGTTCAGACCATCATCTTACCCCCCACAAGATAGTAACAGGGAAACAAATGAGGACACCTCTCACACCTCTATCTATAACTAGAAGTGATGCCCAGACAACAGCAGAACTGTTATGTAAGGAGTTACGCGATTATCTTATTCAAGTATCTCTGTCATTTCAGATCAGCTCAAGCGAAAGGGGTGTGGGCCAGCGCAGAACACAGAATGAGATGCGAGAGAAAATACTTGCTGAGCAAGCTATGGTTGGAAGGGGCCCCTAGGGGACCCTGACGTCTATGGAAACAAGGCGAGTCACCACACACGATAGATACGCTAGACACGAGGTTGTATTCCCAAAGATAGGGTTTATTGCAAAGCAAAAGTCTCAGTTGGCCAACTCGGTCTCACACCCCGCGACGTGTATCTCTTGACATCGAGGGACGCAAGAGAGTGAATTACGTACATCAGTTACATATATACAAAATGCATATCAAACAATCAGCTATGACATGTTTAACACCCCCCTTTTATTGGGTTTCTTTGAATTTGGTGTGATGATGGACATCTCCGACAACAATGACACCTTCAAACATCTATTCTAGTAACAATTTGCAATTTGTGAGTGCGAAGGCATCTTTCAGTTGTTGAATAGAACACAGCGCTTCTGTTCTTGAAAGCGAGCTTCATACGGGGGGAAGAGTTGCATTCCGGACCTTGCTATCTATTAGGTGCTATTCGTGTCCTGGGAGCCGACAGGCTCTAGCGGGCTCAGTAAAGGGGGCCGTAAGAAGAGCATAATTCAAGCCTTTAGCTGTATTATTCTAACATATTCTACCATATAACGAGACTGGCTGGAGGCTGCAAAATGATTAAATGCCCTGCAGCTCTGCTTCAAGGCTACATTCTGGAGGGAGCCGGGCATTCTTCCTGGCGCTGCCTACGTTTGTGTTTCAATGAACTCTTGTTATCCTCTCGGCCCTGCAGCCTTGTCCTTTTTACATACAGACAACAGTGTTTTTACAGTCGAGCAGTGTAAGCAGAAAATATACTACGAAGCAATAGGAACAGAAAGCAATGAGCAATGGTTAGAAAACAAAATGGCGATTCTTGTTACATCAAAATGGCTGTTCATTGGCAAACCCGAAAACCTATATTCTGTCATATTGTGCATGAGGCGGTTGGCCCACGGCCACCAAAACACGTTTGCGGTCACAAAGTAGAGGTATCCATTTTTCTAGACTGACAAACCCTCCTTTGGCCGTATGCCAAACGTCTCATCTATTTATTGAAACCTTCTCTAGTGATGATGAGTCTGAAGTACTCATGTCTGAATTTTGCATGTTATCGTAAACATCATCGTCTTCATCAATATCTATTGCCATCAACTCTTTTACTGCTCTCATCTCATTTGGGTCTTGGTCAGTTCAACCATGAGGTTGTTTTTTCTTTGTCATCATATGCATACATCCTTCCGTACATCCCTCAATTATCTCAGCACACACTATGGGTAGACAATGTATACAACAACAGCACGTTAGGAATATTCAAACACCACTACTAATATTGAGATCAACTTCCATCCCCAGGAACGTAATATTCCCCAAAACCAAGATCCTATTCCTCAGCTTCCTTCTTCAGTAGGGAGTTCAGAGTTTAGGACGTGCATTTTCTTTATTGCTTCAAAGATTGTGGGGGAATAGTCATCTACATAAATGCAACACGGTGATCCCACTATTTTGCAAATTCCCCCACGATCAACCAGGATCACATCGAGAGCCATTCTATTTTGCAGCGTCATTAACCTGATTCCTCTTTCTTCTAACGTCATGTTAAATAGTATATCTGTTGTTGTGTTTATTGTATTTTTTAGGATTCTGGACAGTTGCCTTATATTATAGGAGTTCACTATCTGCCCTAAGAATGGAATGAATGATATTGCTAAATCAGTTGCTATTAAAACACCCTCGTCAGTCCTTTTGACTCTAGTTCTGGATAATCTGGCCATGGCTGCTGTTTCTAAGAGGAATACTCCTGGAAACAGTAGACCTAGGTAACATGTACCTCCCCAGTTTCTGGGCAACCAAGGATATGCTTTCTCTCCACATACAAAATAAACTGGATCACCTACATATACTGGTTCTATTTCCCATTTTAATACCACTGTATTCATGCAACCAGTATATGTTCTGACTGAAAAAGAGCCTTTCTTTTTTAGACAAAAAGGGACAGTTCTTGGGCTATAATTCACTGCGTAAAATGGGGGAATTGCATCTTTGTCCCCTTCTGTTCTTACACGAAACATCATTACAGATGTTTTTTCTCGTGGGGACAATCTATCTCGTCTATTTTGTCGTGTTATTTATCGTGTATTTTTCCTCGTGGGCTCTGGGGCTATTACTTGTGCTTTATGGAAAATGGAACAACCCACAGGCTTCATTATTATCTCCTCAAACTCATTCATGTTGTTTCTGTCTAACTGACCCGTATTACTCTCATTCCATTTCCCATAGAACATTGCATCTAAAGATGCACTACATGCAGAACTTAATGGTAGTGGCTGCACATACCACCCTATTCTTTTCCCAGCATGCTGTGGTAAATGGGCATATACCCATCAATGTGTTTTCTTAAGAATTGCATGTGTCATGTTCATGATCAATAGCAAAGTATTATTTCCAAAACCTTCCCTGTGTCTTTCTTCCATTGGGGGCAGGGTATTAGGGATCACCTGAGCCGGGCTTTCAGTAGTGGATATATTAATTATTGGTAAAAACATTTCTAATGGGTGTATTGCTTCCACCCACCACAATATTAGGGCTGTCGATATTGGTGCTACCACACTCATAAAGCACATTATTATTGTCATTACCAGCATACAATTTGTTTTACCATGCATTTTTCTTAAGCTTACAAACTTTATAATTGACTCATTCTCAGCGGTGGTGGTGCAGGAGGAGGCTGGAACCGGTCCCGGCATGTTTCTCGTCGTCCTTCTTCTTTCTTATCACAGTTCGTTGTGGATATCTCTGTTCGTCGCGCTCGCTCTGATGTCAATAAGTTCAACGGAATTGTCACAGTTCAGTACTGCCTGTCCTTTTTAGCTTGGATTCATTTATTCGTTTCTAGGCAAGATCACTTGTCCTTTCTTATACTGCTCAGAGGACCTTTGATCAGTTATCTTATCGCCTTAGTATCATGTGCGCCCAGCTTGTCTGCTCTGGTTCCTGATACATGTACTTTTAATCAGTTATCTCATTTGCCATAGTACCATGTGCGCCCAGCTTGTCCGCTCTGGTTCCTGACACATGTACTTTTATGATTGCACCAAGGAGCCGCGAGTCTTGAATTGTCCAACTTGCACAATTCTCACGCTTCTCTCCTCTACACCTCTAGTTCCTTCTCCATCCATGAGCTGAACCAGAGGTTGACATAAACACCAAAAAGAACTGCAGATCACTTTGTCTTCCGAGGCCACAAGTTGTATCGCCTTGCTCCTGGTATCGTGTGATCCGTGAACAGTGCCGGTGCACTTCCAGATTCAGGCTCAAAGTCAGCCTGTGGCGCTAATGCAGGTGCTGGTGTGCGCCGCGCCAATGATGCAGATCCGTTCTTTGGTGTGCTGGCAAGTGCTGGTGGGCGCCAAAGGGGTACACGATTTGTTTCTGCTGGTATTTGCAAGGCAGATTTCGTGTCGGTCAGCAGTGATGTCGATTCTGCTGGGCAACGTTGGGGCACTCTTTGCCCTTCCCCTCTTTGGCAATCGTCTCAGGCTTTGTTACGAGTTTCACTTCTCGTTTTGGCAGATTAGGTGGCTGCTTACTGGCAACAGTTTATTTAGTTTCTTGCACCGCTGTCTCTTTCCGGTCATCAGTGTCAGGCAAGTCTTTCAGTGCAGTTGGAATCTTCTTGGCATGGGTGGCATGGATCCACGACTTCCTTCCATCCACCTGTATTGCCGTCTGCGTTGCCAAGAGTACTTGATAGGGCCCGCGCCACCTGGGTGCTAATGATGACTTTCTTTCAAAAATTTTAAGCAGCACCCAGTCGCCTGGCTCCAGCGTGTGCCCCGGACCGGTGTATCTCACTGGTAATGCTTCCTGCACCTGCTGATGAATCAAACGCAATTTCTGCATTAAAAGGCCACAATAAGTACTAAGCACAGGATGTTCTACCTCACTAAGTCGTTTTGGCTGTGGTGCGCACCATACATTTGCCGGCCTCCCCATCACGATCTCGTACGGGGAGAGCCCAGTTTTAGCCTGTACAGACGTACACATGCATAATAGTGCTATTGGTAATGCATCCACCCAACTCACCTTGCTTCCCGCCAAATCTTGCTAATCTTTGATTTAAGAATCCCGTTGTGGCTCTCCACAAGACCGGCAGAACTCGGATGCCTTGAACTATGGAATCTCTTATCAATCTGAAGACCAGCACATATCTGTAATACCACTGCGCCCACAAAATGTGGTCCATTATCAGACCATAGGACATGGGGCAAGCCAAATCTGGAAAAGTACTCCTTCAACATTACTTTTGCCGTGCTCATTGCTGTGCAGTCCTTCAAGGGATATGCCTCCACCCACTTACTGAATGCATAGATCACCACCAAGACGTATTTTAAGTTTTGGCACCTCTCCATCTCTATGAAATCAAAATGGATCACCTCAAATGGCATAGAGGGCGGGCCAAAACTGCCTGTTGGAGTCACTGTTCCCTTCCCTACATTGGGCATCATTACAACTCAGGCGGTAAGGGGTTTACGGCGCCGTAAACAGCGCCGACCCTTACCGCCTGAGTACGAGGTCCCTTAGCGCCATGGCGGATTTAACACCTGCTTTTAGCAGGTGTTAAAATCCATGGCGCTAAGGGACCATGGAGTTAATTACGCCACCGTAATTTACGGTGGCGTAATTAACGCCTTCCCCACTTCCATTATGCCCTATGGGGCAAAAATGGGAATGGGGAAGGGTAAATGGGGATTGGGGACTTACCGCCCCGCCAAACTCGGAATGGGGCGGTAAGTCCGCCAACCACCATGGCGTAAACGTAGTTTACGCCATGGTGGTAAAGTCACGGCCCAGGAGGTAACTTACCGCCTGGGTCGTAATGAGGCCCATTGTGTTGCAAACACGTGATACAGTTCTGCACCAACCTCTCTGCATTCTTTTTTATGTTTACATTCTGCCAAACTGTAGAAATGTGCTGTATTATCTTCTTCGCACAGATGTGCGTAGGGCTGTGGGCCATTGTGACCATTGCAGTCACGTACGAATTTGGCAACATCCAGTTTCTAGTTCCCTTGTCCACCCAACAACCCTCCAGATCCAACTCAGCAGATCCCTCTGCCCACCCCTGTGTTTCATCGGCAGTAGCTTCGGCCTGCATTTCTTTGACAGTGGCAACTCCATTTTCTATCATACAGGGTACTTCCTCTGTCTGAACCGTCATCATTTTGGTATTCAAATCAGTGGCAGTTTGTTTCGCAATTCTGTCTGCAAACGCGTTTCCCTCTCCTACTTTGCATGTTACTTTTTTATGTGCCTCGCATTTCACTATTGCTAGGCGCTTTGGAAACGTGAGTGCAGACAGCAATCGTACAATCAAAGGGCCATGTTGAATTCTGGCGCCATGTGATGTCAAAAACCCTCTCTCAGACCAAAGTCGACCAAAGTTATGAACCACTCCAAAAGCATACTGACTATCAGTATGTATATTCACATTCAAATTTTCAGAAATCTCGCAGGCTCTGGTTAATGCTATTATTTCTGCGGCTTGTGCTGAATTATAGGGAATTCTTTTGCTTTCTACAATGCTCTCTAGGGTAGTGATACCATATGCAGCAGTTATTGTGCCATCTGGTAATTTAAAACATGAGCCGTCACAAATAACTCTCCATCTGGCTCTTTCTGTGGGATATCACTTAAATCAACTCTCCCCTTGGTTTCTTCCTCAGTGACCATTAAGCAATTGTGGGGGGGTGATTCATCCTTCCCAATTTCTTTTATGGTTGGTGGCATTAATTCTGCAGGATTCAAAGCGCTACACCTCATAATTTGGATATGGGGCTCGAATAAGATAATCTCATATCTTGTCAATCTAGCAGAGGTGAGGTGTTGCGTCTGTGTCCTATTTAATAGAACGTCTATGGCATGTGGCACCATCAAAATGAAAGTGTGCCCCAATACCATCCCTTCCGTTTGTTTCACTGACGCAGCAGCCGCTGCGACAGATCGCAAACATCATGGTAGTGCACGTGCTACAGGGTCCAGCGCAGAAGAAAAATAGCCGCACGGTCTATTTCTTCCACCTTGTTCCTGTGTCAAAACCGCCAATGCACATCCTTCACTTTCACACACAAATAGTCTAAACTTTTTCTCATAATTCGGCGTACCCAAAACTTGAGCCAAGCATAATGCAGTTTTCAATCCATCAAATGCTTTCTGACATTCCTCAGCCCACTGCAAAGGCATAACCGCATCCTTTCTAGTTAAATTCACCAACGGCTTCACAATTAACGCAAAATTACCAATCCACTGTCAGCAATATAAAGCCATGCCTATTATGGCTCTGACTCCTTTTTGTGTCTTTGGAATAGGCATACAAGAAATACTTTCTATGCGTTCTGGCGTTGGTCTTCTCCCTCCTTTCGAAAGTAGATAGCCCAAATAGGCCACCTCCTTTCGATTATATTGAAATTTCTTCAAGCTAGCTTTATGGCCATGTGCCGCTAGGTGTGACAGTAGTAATACAGTGCTTTCTTTACAAATCTCCTCTGTGTCTGCAGCTAGCAATAGATCGTCTATGTATTGCAAGAGTACACAACCCACGGGTAATTCCAGCATGTCTAGCTGCTCTTTTAATGCTCTACTGTAAATACTTGGACTTTCCGTGTAACCTTGCGGAATCCGCGTAAATGTAAATGATCGTCCTCCTAATGTGAACGCGAACAAATATCTGCTGTCCTTGTCCACTGGAATACTGAAGAACGCGTTTTTCAAATCTACAACACTAAAATATTCTGCTGAAACAGGTATCATTGTCAATATTGTAGTGACATCTGGCACTAGAGGAAATTGTGGATCTACTACCTTGTTCAGTGCGCGTAAATCAATTATAAAGCGGTATGGTACCTCATTGCCTCCTTTTTTATAAACCGGAAGAATCGGGCTGTTGCATGTACTGCCTGTAATTTCCTCGATTACCCCTAATTTCACCAAATCTGTAACAATACTCTTCAATCCTTTCTCACCTTCAGCCAAAATTCTGTATTGGGGTATTTGCGGTAGGGTAACACCTTCTTTCAATATGATCTTTACTGGCTCTATCTTTAAACATCCTACATCATTGTCATTTATTGCCCATATACAGGTTGGTACTTTACTTAGTACCCCTGGTAATGCTTCAGACATGAATTCTGACACAGGGGCATCGTGTGGCCAAATCGTTAGAAACACTCCGTCCGCCGTGCAATGTATAACGGAACCTAGTTTTTTCAACAAATTTAATCCCAACAAATTCTCCCCACAATTTTCTGTTAAAAGGAAAGGACAATGTTCAGTGAATGGTTCTATGGTAACTGGGACTGGTTGGGACACTGGGTTTATGACTGATGTACCTGCGAACCCTACGGAAACATTATTTTGCCCTGACAGTGGTATATCCGAAACCAAGTGGTGGTCTATTGAACACTTCTGCGCTCCTGTATCTACAAGAAAGCGGTGCTCCTCCTTCCCGACTCTCATTTCTACATAGGGTCCTCTCTGATTCACAGGAATAGACACTGGTTCCGACCCCTGTCCTGGGCTGTCCTATTGGGGAAATAACACATCGTCCGATGTGTAATCATTACTATTACTGTAATACATGTTTGGCTGTGTATCGAAAACGTTCCCACTCTTTCCTCTATTTCCCCCACTCTGGTTTCCATATTGTTGATTTTGCTGTCCCTGACTCTGGTTTGGGGCATTTTGGTTTTGGCCTTGGTTTTGATTACCTCCGTTATTGTGATGCTGCTGCATACTATTCCTATTTGGTCCATTCGCTCCTGACTGTCCTCTATGCTGTCTCCTCTGACCAGACCCATTTCTATTCTGTAGATGCGGACATTGCGCTCGCCAATGTCCTTCCTCCTTACAATATGCACCCTGATTCGGTCCCACTGTTCCCCCATGCATATTCGAATTACTCCTTCCTTGTGCGTTCCCTCACCCTCTATTATGTCCTGCTACTTGCTGCAGTAGTATCTGTGTTCTCAATAGACATTCTTTCAAGTCTGCCCCCACCTGTTTTAGCAATGATAATTCGTTCACCATCTCCTTCTGTCCCGGTGATGGTAACTGCTGCCGTTTATTATGCAACCCCTTTTCCCCCTTCCCAGGTCTCCCAATATCCCTACTCATGTAACCAGGTGTAGCAAACATTTCGGCATAATCATTATCTAATTCATCTTTAAATTCAAAAAGTCCATATACATGTTCTCTCACTTCTTCATCCCTCTCCCTACAGCGTGCTAATGCATTCAAATCTAACAATCGCTGCGGTGGTAATTTCCCAATTAACTGTTTCCATTTCTCCACCAAATATTCACCCATGCATTCCAACACTACCTGTCTCTTGTTGCTCCTTCGGAAGTCATACATCGAAGCCAATGCTGCCGCCCCATCATTCCCGTCTATATACATCTCTGCCTGATACTGCAATTCCACCTTCCTTTCTTTGCTGATTGCGCTGTGAGTTACCCTCGTGCATCCCCGTTGGTCAGTCCCGCCTCTTGCCCCCGTGGTTTCAATTTCAACCCCAGGAGGAACAGACGGTACCGAGTCTGTGTCTGAGGCGGGAGGTGCGGATGGGACAATGGGAACAGGGAGTGTCTGTTGTGGGCCTGGTTGGCTAATAGGAAGTGTTACATGCGTGGTCTGAGCCTGTGGCTGTGGGAGGGCTTGAGCTACCGGAGGGGGAGCTTGGGCTACGGGCGGGGTCTGGGCAATAGCTACTGACATGTCTGGTCTTACTTCTGATTTTGGGCCTTGTTTTGTATGTGTCAATATATTTTCTAGTAATTCATCTGCTATGTGTAATTCCCATTGTGGATATATCTTTTCTATGTTCAACTGGTCTCACATACCTGCCCTTCTTAGACTCTCAGTCCACTCCTCCTCCTCTTTCTCGTCCACTACTTCACCTTTCAATTTATGCCTGCGCGCATGCCTCGCTCTGCTTTTAAATCGGAGCATTGCTTCCTTTCTCCAGACTTTAATAGTCTCAATTGCTGCAAGACGCGCTTTCTTTCTTATCAACACCCTTTCCAGGTTGTCTATCCTCGCTATCTCAAAACTACCATTAATCGGCCACTGATGGTCTTGTTCTTTCTGGTTTGCCTATGCCAAGTCTCACAGAATATTATCGCACCCTCTCCATACTTCACATACATCTCATACTCCGGCGTTCCCCCAGGTAGTACAATTTGGCAATTTTCCAAAGATTGTCTACCACAGCAGAAAAACCCTGCTAAGGTGGACAATACCCCAGGCATGTTTCAACCTTCCCCCTGGTTAATCAACCTTACCTAGGGCGTTTGATTTTGCAAAGTCAACTCTCAACCAATATCAGGATTACTTTGAATCGGGGAATGACTCATCTGATAAATCAAGTCGTCTGTATAGTGACGCACCAAAGGACGTCGTGTCTGCATTTCTTGGCTTCCGCCTCATTTCGGGACCCTCGCCTCCTTGTTCTCTAGCCAGGCACGTCGAATCAGGGATCAGATGTGTGCAGATCTGTCTGCAAAGGAGTCTCTCATCACTTTTACAGGGCGCCCCGAACACCTCTTGATCCCGGCTCGATCGTCCCGTCCTCGCCGTTCTCCGCCTTACTCAATTACAACGTTATGCGATGGAACAAGTGGGGGAGGGTCCCTGTTCGGGCGCCATCTTGAAAGGGGCCCCTAGGGGACCCTGACGTCTATGGAAACAAGGCGAGTCACCACACACAATAGATACGCCAGACACAAGGTTGTATTCCCAAAGCTAGGGTTTATTGCAAAGCAAAAGTCTCAGTTGGCCAACTCGGTCTCACGCCCCGCGACGTGTATCTCTAGACCTCGAGGGACACAAGAGAGTGAATTACATACATCAGTTACATATATACAAAATGCATATCAAACAATCAGCTATGACATGTTTAACACCCCCTTTTATTGGGCTTGTTTGAACTTGGTGTGATGATGGACATCTCCGACAACTATGACACCTTCAAACATCTATTCTAGTAACAATTTGCAATTTGTGAGTGCGAAGGCATCTTTCAGTTGTTGAATAGAACACAGCGCTTCTGTTCTTGGAAGCGAGCTTCATACGGGGGGGAAGAGTTGCATTACAGACCTTGCTATCTATTAGGTGCTATTCGTGTCCTGGGAGCCAACATGCTCTAGCGGGCTCAGCAAAGGGGGGCCGTAAGAAGAGCATAATTCAAGCCTTTAGCTGTATTATTCTAACATATTCTACCATATAACGAGACTGGCTGGCAGCTGCGAAATGATTAAATGCCCTGCAGCTCTGCTTCAAGGCTACGTTCGGGAGGGAGCCGGGCATTCTTCCCGGCGCTGCCTACGTTTGTGTTTCAACAAACTCTTGTTATCCTCTCGGCCCTGCGGCCTTGTCCTTTTTACATACGGACAACAATGTTTTACAGTCGAGCAGTGTAAGCGGAAAATATACTGTGAAGCAATAGGAACAGAAAGCAATGAGCAATGGTTAGAAAACAAAATGGCGATTCTTGTTACATCAAAATGGCCGTTCATTGGCAAACCCGAAAACCTATATTCTGTCATATCGTGCATGAGACGGTTGGCCCACGGCCACCAAAATATGTTTGCGGTCACAAAGTAGAGGTATCCATTTTTCTAGACTGACATGGTGTGTCCTCTTTTTTGATAGGGGCTCGTTGGGAGAGGACTGCCGAACCAGTAAAGAAAAAGTGGGTTCCACAGCGAGCTACGCTGTGCAACCCCCTTTTTCTTTACAGAATGAGATGCTACAACAACTGGAATTGAAAAGTTATGCCTTCCCAAACTGTTCTCCGGAGATGCGGCCCTAATCCGCAACTTCACCAGAAGGTGGCACAAGCCTCGTTTTAACAGCCCCTTCATAGTGGAAGATGTGAAACAGCTGCAGTCAAAGTGCGAGGCACGCGTGCTTGGATTTCCCATGGAGACGTGAAAATCTATGCTGGAGAACCCCCTTCACCCCCAGCCCCATTAGAAGCAAGCATCGTGGAAGAGCCACAGCACATGCAGACTAGGTCTATGACGAGGAAGAAGGATGCAGAAGCTGTTAAATAAAGATAAAGAGTACATTGGATTGTGGTTTATTTCGGGACACTCTTTTCAGTCACTAAAATCGGAGTTAAGGGAAGTTATTTGTTCTTTAGCCACAGGAATTTGTTGACATTGTACTGAGATATGTTTAAGTCTTGATCATATAGGAGAGCATGCCAGATTTGGAGTTCCTTTTCGACGACTGGAAGAGGGAACAGTTCCCTGATTCCTTTCCCACTGAATTTCTCTTCGGAGGTGCCCATGGTGGTGCCCCCTGACAATGTTTCACGGATCTTTCTTGCCGTTTTTCTGTTCATTTTGCGCACATACCCTGCGCTTGTGGCGAGAAATACTAGTGTTCATCTGTTGCTGCAAGATTCTAAGAATGGTCCAATCATAAGGAGATTGTTTGCAGCTATCATTGAACAAATCCTTCAGCTTCCTGAGTACAGTGGGGAAAATGCAAAGGCCCCTATAAGCGGATAATGCGCATATACTGGTCAGTTTGGTGTTGTATTATCTGATTGAATAATGCCCGCATCTTGTTGGAAGACAAACTGATATCTGAACGTTCCTGAGGGATCAGAGGAACAATGCAGCACTTAATGAAATACTGAGAGACATCATAATACAGGTGAACCAGTACTCTGAAAGAAGACTGAGAACTGAATGAGACTTTCGAGGGAGAAGATGCAAAAAGTCTACTGGTTAAGGAAGTTTGTTTCATGCTGAAGAAACGTCACGTGTTCTCGTAAAAGGCCAATTCGTGGCCTTCACTGGGTACTTTTGTTCATCATCGTATAGCCAGCTGAAGCTGATCGAGGGAACTTGTGGAGCAGACTCAGCAGCTTCCAGTGTATTGCATAATGTTGCCCAATTAAAGTTAATTTTTTCCTTCCTTAAAGGGTAAAGATGAGCAGCATTAATAGCAACATCATTATGTCAGATCACGAGAGACGTCCACGGTGTGCAAGAAGCTATTCTTGTAAATGGATTTACCTGTACATAATTTACTCTTGCATTCTGTTCATAGTGATACTGCTCTCACTTACAGTACATACTGCTTATTATATAGACGTAAATGGAGCAAAGACTACTGTGCATCTACCTGTACAGAAGGAGGGTACTGATGTGGCAAACACAAGGCAGCCAAGACCTTATGTGTTGGTTCCTACTCTAGGGATACACACAAGGGCACCTGGTCCTGTGATGGATAAGCCTGGGTTACCTTTTGGAGGGAGGTCACATGCAGAGATTATAGCAGATTCCATATGGCCGCCTTAGCAGCTGCTAAAATGAGGTGATAGGAAAATACTTCATGATAGGAAAATACTTTTAGATCTTTCTCCTACACAGATAGTACATGTAGGAACACACAGTGCACTGACTAATGTTTCTATGGTTGGTCCGTAAGGAGAAACTATGCTGACATATTGAATAAAATGGTTAAAGAAGCTTGTAAGAAAAGAACAAGATCTAAGAGAAGTGCTATGGAGGATGATCATGGGCTAAATGATTACCTGGATAGTACAGCACAAATGGGGAATAACATATGGTATCAGCATACGAAAGAAGTGGGAAGGAGAACCTCATAGGAGGAATGCTTTGTATGTGCACTCCTGTCCTATAGCTATTGAAATAGACGTCCAGACAGCACATTGTCTATCAGACATAGCACTCTGTCATACAAGAGGCCAGTTCATGGGCCGAGATGCCTATCTCAAAGGGGCAACTGAATGGACAGATCCAGATGAAGACGACTATATCCAAGATACAAAGACAAGGCAATGAGCTCATACTAAGAATAATGTGATCAGATACGAAAAACCTGTAGTGAAAGGAGCTGGAATCAGATGAGAAGTAAACAAAAGACTGGAGAGTCCAGGAAAATCTGCAGAAGAAATTTGTAGATGGAAGAACAGAGGCCAAATGCAGATCTGGAGGTCAGTGCTATCACCAGATGGATGGGAAGAAGGAGTGGTGATCTGCAGAGCCTGGGTGGTCATTGGTTGTTATCAACCAGCCATTGACACAGTGCAGAATGGCTGCAAACCTCTATGGCCAAGGCTTGCTAAGCTACTGAATTGGGTCAAAGATAGAGGAGGACCCATGCAAATAGTGCCTTTGGAGAGAGCAAAGCTGTGCTTCAGAAATAATGGCACAAGAAATGTTGGAGAGAATCAGAACTGTGGTCGAATCTTTAATGTACCAGGAATGAAGCTTGGAACAGCAGTGATCATGGATCACCATTGGGATTGTGGATCCAGAGCATATATGAGTCTACCCAAGGATTGGGGAGGACGATGCTCACTAGTGAATGTTCATGTTCCAGCATTGATGAGACCTAAAAGTAATTTGAACCTTGACAGTTTACCAAAAGCAGATGCTCACTTCAGGAACAATAGATCTCTGGAGCTGATTAAATGAAGGAAGAGGGAGAACTATTTCTCAGCTAAGTCAATAGAAGCTTTTGACTCCATTCCTCATGAGCACAGACTGTTCAGCCAGACTTTGTCGGTATTCACATTGATCTTCATGCCGAGAATCCAGGTTGGAGCAAATACCAAATGGCTGCAGATTACCCGATGGGAATTGCTGCAGACAATCAACACTACCATAAAGGGATTCAATGCTATCAGAGAAGAGATGAGAGCCACAAAACTGATGACTCTTCAGAATAGATATGTCCTGGACATGATCACAGCTATGCATGGAGGTGTTTGTGCAGAAATCCGAGAATGACAGAGGCTATAGAGATGCTAACAAAGCTACACGTCCAGATGATGGACGAAGTGGAAGACATTGCTGATGACAGCGGGTTTGGATCACTATTTTCTTGGATTCCACAATGAATGGCCGACATGTTCAAGTTCCTTGGAGCCCTGATCATGTTGGTGTTGCTCGGATTTTGTGTGATCAAGATAATAATCCCACAATGCAAGAAGACAGCAAAGAAAGCCATAGGGATGAAAATCATGACCAATGTTGAATAAGGATGGAAGGCCAGAGATTTGACAGATGAAGAAATCAGAGATGTTGTGAAGGCCAGCATACATGTACCTGAGGGAACGAAGTTCCTGTATCCAAAGAACCATAAGACGTATGTAGGAAAGTAGATCTATTGCAGCCCAAGTGGACAGTGCATACCCATGACTTGGAACAAGGATGAGCATGTGAAATCAGCTGGATGCCTGAAGGGAGTCATAAAGATATGGATCCCAAAGAGGAATTTCTTCAGACAAGGATGTCTAGATGTGAAGAATGATGGGAGAGTAGTCAATGAATCGCCCAGAGGGGGGAGTGTAGAGAAGGAGCTAAGTACCTCCACCTCAAAAACCTCACCCATATTGCCTATATGTTGGGAACCAGAGTGTGAGGCACGTGCGGTACCAGTAAAAATACCCACACCAAAGAGAATCCTGGAGGCATTCCAGTGTGTCGCAGTTAAAAAAGCAAATGAATCACAGAAGCTGATCTTGGAAAGGTGAGACTAGATGAGCCAAGAAGCCAAGGTCTTATCAGGCTGGGGTGAGCAGACGTTGGATACAAATCGTGTGAAAGAAAGAAACTCTTGTTCAGAAGGCATGGACAAAACCAAGGAAGACGTCAAAGGTCTATTAGAAAATAGTATTTTAAATACACTAGGGCTCAATTTTGCGGTCTTCAGTCACATGGAAGGATGAAGTTGGACGAACACGATGGTCACACCTATGCATGAGGGCAGAGCATGCCTTCACTACCCTGAATTCTCCAGAGCAAAATAACACTCCGATGGACAAGTTCAAAGCTTTAATTGACAGCAGACCACTGAGATGATGATAGATGAATATGCTAATTGGTGGGAAGCTATGGCTGAAGACTAGCTCACCATCACCTGGAAGTCCAGGCTGCATGCTGCTAACGTAGGTGGAAAAGTACTGACGGAGGTTAGAGTGCCAACCAATAGTAGGGGACCACGTGATTAAGGGTCGTATAGTTTGTGTAGCCAATGGGACATTGTGTATTGTGTGACGTTTGTAGTGACCGGTTTTAGGGGAGGGCTTAGGTACCCCAACTGATGTTGAGAGACCTATCACTGTTCTTCACTCTTTTAGAGAGGTATGGATTGTATACTTAGATGTTCCCCCGAGTCCTATCACTTTCTTCAATAGGTTGTTGTAGTTTGCCACGTAGGATGACGTTAGTTATACGTAGGTTAACATCATCCGTGATGATTTTTTGCTATAAAATAATGCTTTTTTTAAAGATGCATTGAGAGATCTTACATTGAGACATCCGTTGATGTCCGTTGTACTCCCTGTTTTAGATAATTGATATTAAAACAGTTATCCTTTTGCCAACTGCCTGAGTCGTTTTGATTATTGATGTTTGAGTAACTTCTGCATCCCCATTCCTCTCAAGGGTATTGCTACCTCGTCTTAAAGGGCTGGAAGCCTCCAGTTCAAGTAGTAAATGAATTGGCGAAGTAAGATGCTTTGCCAAATTCAAGGGTCATAATGAAGAAGAGGAAGACAATATAATGAATGGGTTGAAGAGGATGGTCTGGCTTTTTACACCATTTACAAAGGCACCTGGTTTAAGGAGATGGATCTGAAGGGTCTTTCAGATCAGGTTGCAAGGTGTGGATGGAGTGAAGGCATTAAAGGAATAATAGTGATCAAAGTTGAAGTGGCGATCTAGGTTGTAGTCAGAGAAGGCTTGTTTAATAGAGAAGCCCCGAGGAAGCGCAAGCGAGAGATGGGAGTTCCGGGCATTCGGCTTCATACAAGGCCCAGGAGTGCAGCTTGAATTTACATTTTGAGATGGTGTGGTTTTGGAGAGGGGGGTATGTGGGGAGGCACAATGAGTCTGAAATGGGCAAATAAGTGATAAGATTTGATGAGAGGAAGGTGAGGTCAAGAGACTTATTATCAGACTGAATGGGTACATTGTGAAGTGAGGTAAGAAAGGGGTTAGCAAGGAGGGAGTCAAGCTTCAGGTGATGAGTGGGAGAGATTTTGGGGAGGTTAAGTTTGGCATAAGTGCTATTGGAGCTTCAGTTGGAATATACTCAAGGAGGAGGTTGACATCAGAGAAGAAGCAGTTGAGCGGGTAAGGGGGCTACATTAAAAAGTAGGCAGTGAATTGAAAGGAGGGTGGTAGAAAGTCTGAAGGTGAAAGGGGGCAGAAGGATGGACCATGTTGATCATTATGCCAATCCTCCAACATATTTTAGGAGAGTGCAAAAAGGTTTTGGAAGCATTGTGCAGGGCAGCAGTTGTGGGTAGCTGAGTCAAAGGGGGTGATCCAAGCCTCAGTGATGTCCATGGCTGCCGAAGGGAAATGAAAGTGATCAGTGGGGATGATGTGTTATTGCAGATAGATTGGGCCTTCCAGCATCAGAGAGCCTCATTACGAGGTTGACGGTAACTTGCTGTGCGAGCGGCGGGTTGGCACCAACCCCGTAACACCGATTCTGCTGCCTGACTTCAAGGTGCCACCGGGACATTACAAGTCCCAGCGGTGCAGGAAGTCAGGTGCCATATTTTGTTACTCCCCATTCCCATAGAGTCTGATAATGCCGATAGGACTCTATGGGAGTGGGGAGACGGAAGCACTGGCACTGTTGCTAACAGTGCCAGTGCTTCCGTGAAAAGTCTGCCTACCGGGGCTGATGCGCCCTTGCAGGTCAGAGCTTGGGAGACCATGAGCTTCTGGGGGAAGGAGAGGAAAGGCAGAGTACCTCTGAGGAGGTGCAGAAGGAAGTTCGACTGTTTAGAGACCTCAGAGATGTGGGCGGAGAAGGAAAGTGTGGAGTCAAAGATGACCCTGAGGTTCTTAGGCTCGCAGGTGGGGATAGGAGGAGGGCCAAGGGAAGCCGACCAGAGAGTGAGAGGAATCTTCGTCTTGCTGGCATTCAGACAAAGGTCATTGGTGACAAACCAATCTTGAATGGCAGTTAGGCAATCAGAGATTAGGAGAAGTTGGTTGGGCGGAGGGCCTTTCGTATGTGAGCCAAAGGGCAGGGACATGATAGAAAGAGGTGGAGAATGGGGAAAATTGCTGAGGTCGATAAGCAAGGGGGAGCAAGGACAAGGGGGTGAGAGAAAGGTAGGAAGTGAGTAAGTAGCAGCAGAAGGTGAGGGAGGACTATATTATAGGAAGAGGAGTAAGGGTAGAGTAACATAGGAGAGATCAGTGTGTGTGGCAGGGTGGATAGATGCTAAGCTCTGGGGTAATGGGCAGTGTGAGGAGGCACAGTAGAGGGACATGTGTACAGTGAAGCACAGTGTTAAATGCAACCAAAATGAAATTGTAACAATGCAGTTAAGAGCTCAGGGAAGTGTGCGACCAAATCACAAGTTTAATGACACAGTTTAGAGACAGGAAAGTTGGATACCAAATTGCTAGTTGCAGCAGAAGGGATCATTGATTGTGCATGTAGTGGGATCAGAAATGGGCCCTGGGGGCAAATCACAATAACCAGTGCAGAAGCATCGAAGAAGCTTGACTCACATGTTGTACTGGCCAGAGAGCATTGTTGACAGAAGCAATTATAAACAGTGTTTGTCATCGACAGTCATAATATCTGCTGGCACGCAATACACCCCTTGCCCTGATATGACAACAACTGTTTAAGCAACGGGCTTTTGGTAAATTTATTTATTTTTCCCCATTGCTGGTATTCCTAAAAAGAAACTAACGGCACCTCTCCAATCTCTCCATGCTGTGGCGCTAGACAGACACTGCACAGCCCGTTGTGGGGAGGAATTCTGTGTGAGGAGATGGAGATCGAAGGCATTGGGGGAGCCTGGCCACTACCCAAAAGCCCCCCCCCCCGAGGATTGATGAATCAGAGTTCCTTGGTGCCTTCTCCCACTTGTAAATTCAGTACCCCCAAATTATAGCCCACGCCCATGAGGAAGCAGAGACAAGAAGCATTCTCTAAAGACTTCATTTCCTAAAGGGCAGCAGCACTGCAGGAATCAGATTGTGAAGTTGATCCGATGATAAAAACGGATTACCCACCAGTGGGTTCATGCACCAGGAATACTCAAAGCGTTAGGAAACAAGCCGCTCGCTTACCTCCTGGCTGGATGAAAAGGCTGCACTCATTCACCTGCAGTACTCGGGAAATCTCAGATCACTGCTGGGCCTTGTCGTTGTGTTCTCCTCATGCATTATCACTAATAATGGGCCCATGATGGAAGGTAAAGGGTATACTTTGAGGGTAATACAATATCAGAAAACCCTTAATAATTACTTAGTGGATGAATTTAAGAAATCGGTAAGGCCTGACCAATCTGAGTCCAGGAGACAGGTAACATTTGGAAAGGACAAATCCCAAAAGAAGTTACATAGTGTCCCATAACTCCATGAGTATAAAAGTGGCTGGGAGAATTCAGTAGGTTTCATAGACTGTGAGGAAGCCGGTGTGCTGTTCAATGATCCCTTGAGGGAAGAGGAAACCACTACCTGGAGGAAGGCTGTGGGTGTCTGGAGACCCTGAAGCAAGGAATTGTACAGAATATGGGCGAAACACTTGGCCCAAGTGAGAAGTGAAATGAATGGTTGAGACTGGCCACTTGGAGTCACCTCAAAAAATTAAGACTCCTTGGGGAGACTGGAGAACCTGAAGCCAAGAGAGTTCCACCAGCAACACTAGGGAGAGTACAAGAGAATGCAGCAAGACCTGCAGCAGGAAGGTGAAATAGGCACGATAGCAGGGCGCTTAGGTGACGTGGGGACGGGGGGACTGCTCATCTACCCATAAACCGAGTATTATGAGTTGGGGAGTTAGCCCTCTTTAAATTGCCCGCAGTAGGGGTGTGTGAATACCCCTGAGCTAAACGCATAGATTAGTGTATGTAGAGAGCCATTGAAAAGGGCATGTATGAAGTCTGAAGCCAGGGTAAACCTGGGTAGTGAGTGCATGCGCCTTAGCCTTTGTGAGAGAGGAAGCACTTGTGACATTTTTATATAGATTAGGGATAGACTATTAGAAGACAAATTTCGGTATATTTTAGGGGAAAGGGGTTATGGGCCTCGTCTATTGGGATAGGGTTAGCCCTAGGGAAGCTAATTACTTGATTTGCTTAAGTTGGAGCTTTTTGTTGACTACTTTTTGACGCCTGTTTTGAGTTCGACTAGTGCATCCCCAGCAGGACAGAGGCTCATTAAGAATAGAGTTGTGTATTTGTGTTAAGATCATGAGCTCACCTTCATGAGTGAGGACAACACCTAGCACCCCCTATTCACTTGTAGGTAATCCTTTGTAACGTTGTGTAATGTAATGTAACCATATTTATAGAGCGCTGTCTATGACCCAAAGGCATCTAGGCACTAAGAAGAAAAGAACAGAGCAGACCAAATAATTGTGAGCAAGACAGAGGGGAAGACTGATCAAAAAAGAAAAGTCTTCAAAGCTTTACAGAACCTAAGATGATCTCCTGTCTCCCGAAGCTGCAATGGAAGAGAATGCCACATTGAGGGCACAAGACAGGAAAAAGCTCTGCCCCCTGCACGGGTTCTCTGAAATCTGGGCACCACCAGCAGCTTCTGTGAAGCAGAACGGAGAGTTCTGACAGGGGAATACGGAGTCTGTTTTTCTTAACGATACTCAGCACCCCAAGAATGGACAGCCCGATGGACAATGCAGAGCACTTTAAATTTAATGTGGCTGCTGACCGGGAGCCAGCGGAGTTGTGAAAGAAGTTCCTGAGAATGGGCAAAGTGGGTGGCACCAAGGGCTTTCCTTTGCACCTTTTATGCAATTGCCCCTTATTATTTTTAGATTTAACCCCTAGTAGCCCTTTGATCCTCTTTTACCAAACCTTTGAAATGAACTTGACTAACAACACCTGTTAGTCTCCTGTGTATCACCTCTCAGCATCCTACGCCATGTACAAGGTTTTGGCCAAGAAGAACGCATTGTGACACGTGATCGGGATGTGCCCAATCATAAGTCCGCTTTACTGGCTTCATAGTTATGGATTTGGTTGTGAAGTGGTTTGGATGATTGCCTCCAAAAAGGTGCCCCTCTCTCACAGAGATGTTAACCTCCTGCAGGCAGCAGGATACCCGTTCTGGCTTCTTGATATTTTTGTATCCTGGTTAGACGGAGATCACCCAGTCACGTGTAAAGGTGGAGCCACCTTTGCAGATAGGTGACTTCTGTCTAAACAGGCTCAGCGCACAGCAGAGCCCTTAATAGAGAGGGTGTGGGGGTGGACATGAATGAATCCTTTAATACCTGCAGAATTGATGAAAATTTATGAGGCATGGGGCAGGGGAGATTGTTCAACAAGGGAGCTGTGTCCAAAATCCATTTTGTTCAGAGACACTGGAATTAAAGTTAACGGCTTTTAACATCATTTTTTTTTTTTTTAATGTACATTATGGTGTCCGGTCTCTAGTAACAGCCTCTTCAGAACAGGTGCAACAGCAGCTTAAGCCCTGACCAGTTCACCTTGACCACTGATGCCCTGCCCAGCTAAGCGGGTTTGCATTACATTATTAATGATAATGTTTGTGCTGGATAGGGGAAACAAACTGCGATCGCCTGCCCCAAGCTGATGGAGGGGTTCCCAGACATGCACCCCATCCCCGTGCCTACCAGGGCAATAAGAATGCCGGTTGCCCAATGGCACATGTGATCAACGTGCTCCTATATCACACGCTTCCAGATCTCAGGTGTTACATGTACTGTATTCGGAACGCCTTTACTGGAGTTCCGTGCTTAAATCATATTACGTCCCATGAGTTGCAAACACTACTAAAACATTAGATTGAGATTTAAAAAAACTGAAATACTGTTAGATATGACTTTATGCATGTTGGTACGGTACATTGACCCAGAAAGGGCAGGGAATAAATAAAAACAAAATACAGTTCACTCACAAAATATGACAAAAACAATTGGTGTATGAAAGGCCTTGGTGATTTAGGGGTTCACCCAGTTAATGAGAGATTAAAAGGATCGGACCCTAGTTCCCAGCGGACTGCGAGTGCACAAGGCTGGGTCTTAAATTCGGGTTCACCAAGGTGGCAAGGAACAGCGGTCACCTGAGTGCCCCGCTGCTTTAAAAGATGTCTGCGTCACACGTCTCCTCTCGCTCATAGTGCATCCACGCGTGTTTCTGACCAGGGCATGCATGCAGGTGCTCCACCGCCGGAGAATGACAGGGAGCCATCTAGTGGCAAAATGAGAAACAGCATCTCACAAGGCTGTGCCCAGCATGTATTGGAATTGGTGTCAAAATAGTTTTGAAATGTGTCAGCGAAATGGTCTCTTAGGCCGATAAAAAAGAGAAAAGTATACAAATGTCAGTACAGTAGAGTTGATGGGGCTTTCCAATTTCTAACCTGCTTCATTAGATTGCTGATGGGTGAAGTGTATCGAGAAGCTTGTATTTTGCCTATTGTAAAAGCATAAGGATTACAAGAACCTCAATGACGGAACCCGCTCATTAATGGTAGTAGAAGAGTGCTTGCTTTTGCCGTTGATGCATTCTGACAGATGCTTGGGTGTTGTACATTTAAGATAGAGGGCGATTTTGTGTGATGATCCTGTGGGTACTTATCTGCTATGTTGTTTTGCATAACCATGTCTAGTTATAGCCTGTGCCAATTCGATCATGTAGTTTTGAAAGTTAAATAGCTGTCACCAATGTATTGGGTGATACATTTGTCTTTGAATTCAATCTTTTTTTGTTCCTATTAATAAGCAATGTCTCTCATACTGTAATGTTGCACCTGGTCAGAGCTTGGTTGATTGTCTGTGCTGTGAGTCTCTGTGGGCGGAATCTGTTTTTCATAACTTTTAACTCTTTTCCACAAATTGCTTCTGAAATGGGTAATACACATGTGTTACTCTTCTCTAAATTACTGTTTGTGCTTATTACCAGAAACAATTTTGCAGGGAAACTGTGCTTATGGTGTCGCTGCTGTGGCAAGGCCAGTAGACTGTTCTTTTCAAAAAGGGATGGCAACCCCTCTCAGAGATGAGAGTTGAGTGGGCCCCAATACCTTTCCGCCTCCTTGTGCCAGTATATTCTTATACAGTTCGCTGTCTTCTCAGGCCTTGCCTCAACCAGATACTTGCCAGTGTTTTTTCTAGAGGCCACATATTTCATACATGAGGCACGCAGAGACATCCAGGAGAGAAACCAGAACGAGCGCCTCATGTCCCAAATGGGGAAGATGAGAAAAGTCAGACTGCCGGAGCAGGAGAAACGCAAAGAGGGAAGTGTAGCGATATCGCGAGAGCCCCAACTCTCGTGAGATCTCGGCCGCGGCCACTAGGGCCACCCCCGCGCGCTCGGCGTGCATTACGGGAGCAGCAGAGGACGCGGTAAGACGTGCCCTCCCAGCTCCTCCGAGAATTAGGCCTTAGGCTTAATAGAAGACAATACAGCCTCCCAGCTGCAACCCCTTACTTTAGAGGCAAGCTGCCCAAGTGGATTTACCACCTATATATCTTTATGATGATTGATGTCGTATGCTGAATAAAGGACATCACTATCACAAAGACGCCTCCTGTCATCCTTACAACTATTATACAGCATAAATTGGCGACGAGGATCACCACTACAACCCACATGAACCATGCAAGGCGCGACACCACCTCCGCCCTTCCTACAAACTCCAGGTAAACCTGCCATCCCGTGGCCGCAATGGCAACCCTTATTTACGACATACGTAGAGGCTGTGGGCGGTGCAGGATTCTCGGCGGCACGGTGCAGGGCAATGTTACTTAACGCCCTAGGGGTAGAAGGACAGAGGGTGTTTGAAAGTCTCACCCCGGGCCCGGTGGTTGGTGACAACGATGACGTCTTCAAGGAAGCGGTAAGAAGAATCGTAAAAAGGTTTGCCAGTAAAGAGAACACGGTTCTGCACAGAATACATTTCTATAGCCGCAGACAAGAAGCCTCGGAACCTGTTGACGACTACGTTACAAAGCTGCGGGAATTGGCAGCGCTGTGCAACTTTGGCAACAATGCCGAGAGTCTCATCTGCGACATGCTGGTAGTTCACACCAACAGCAGGAAAGTGCAAGATAAATTCATTATGGAGAAGGAACTGCTGCTAGAGAAAGCAATGGAGATTGCCAGAGCAGTGGAAGAAACAGCTGGGAGACGAAAAGAACTCATGGGAAGCCATAGTTCCACTGAAATACAAGCAGTGGCGTTTCGCCCGAAGAAAGAGAGACAAGTATCGAACACGAAAGAAGAAAAATGGAGCACGAAAGAACCACTGAAATGCCACAGGTGTACAAGCACGAAACATTTGGCGTTTGACAGGGAGTGCCCAGCCAGAGATAAAGAGTGCTCTATCTGCAAACGTATCGGCCATTTCTCGATTGTGTGTCGGTGGAGAAACAAGAAAGTCACAAACGTCAACATGGGTCGCACACGGAAAGAGAGTCGTTCTCGGAAGATGAAGGGAGACCCACAGTCATCATGGTGACCAGCACACGGGCCAGGAGAGAAAAAACCCATTGCATAATCAAAATCGACGGGATGGAAACAAAAGTCATGGCGGACTCAGGTTCTGACCTCACCATAGTACCCCTACGCACATGCAAAGAAATGTTGGGGACGGAAAAGGTTCGAGTGCTCACCACACGGCATAAACCCACGGTTTTTGGAGGGGCGTCAGTTCACCTACTGGGCTATATCAATGGGAAGGTGGAGTTTAAAGGAAGAGAAACCACCACCAGAGTATATTTCAGCCAAGAGGGTCCAGCAGTATTAGGATGGGACGACCAAGATAAATTGAAAATCAAACTGGATCCCAGCTCAGAAGATCAAGTACTCTCTGTCTGCGGGAGGAGCGTACCAATAGTCAAAAGTGATTATCCTAAACTCTTCTCGGAGGAGCCGGGGCATATCAAAGGCTTTGTCCACAAAATAATGCTTAAAAGGAATGCGGTCCCAGTCAAACATCGCGTGAGACCAGTACCAGCAACCGCGAGAGACACACTCAGGAGTCAATTGGACAAAATGAGGATGGATGGCGTCATTGAAGAAATTGAAGCTTCGGAGTGGCTGAGCCCAGTCGTGCTCATAAAGAAACCCAACTCACAAGAGTTAAGGGTTTGCATTGACCTTCGCAGTTTAAACTTGGAAGTCATTACGGACAGTTACCCGCTACCGAGCATAAATGAACTGATTCTTATGATGAAAGAAGCCAAAATATTCTCAAAACTGGATATGAGAAACGCGTACCACCAAATACAATTTCACAAGGAATCCAAGCCCCTCACAGCATTCATCACTCCATTTGGCACCTATCAGTTCACCAAGATGCCATTCGGCTTATCCTCTGCTGCATCGGCTTTTCAACGAATGATGGATGTCCTACTACGGAAGGTCAAAAATGTGGCATATTTTCAGGATGACATCCTTGTCTATGCAAGGGACGAACAGACACACGATGCCACATTGAGAACAGTCCCAACCAAGCTGCAAGAAGCGGGGGTGAGGTTACGCTACGAGAAATGCGTATTCAAGGCGAAAGAAGTTGAGTACTTAGGGTACAAAATATCCGAGCAAGGGATAAGTCCCAAACAAAATTTAATGCAAGCCATAATTAAAGCACCGGAACCCACCAGCAAAGATGAAGTAAGGTCATTCCTTGGACTGGCGGAGTACTACGCAAAATTTATCCCCAAGTTCTCGGAAACCTCAGCACCCCTCCGCAAACTCCTCAAAAAGGGGTCAGAGTACTCATGGCAAGAACCCCAAAAGAAAGCGGTAGAAAGCATAAAACGCCACATAATGGAAGCGCCGTGTCTTCAACCATTTAACTCCGAATGAGGTACAGTCATCACCACAGACGCCAGTGCGTACGGATTAGGAGCTGTCCTAACGCAGAAGAAAGGTGACACGGAACATGTGGTAGCCTTTGCCTCGAAAGCCTTATCCTCGGCCGAACAGAACTACTCCACCATAGAAAAGGAAATGTTAGCGTGTGCATGGGCGGTAGAACATTTCAGAACATATGTGTGGAGCACAAAATTTAGGTTGGTAACCGACCATAAACCCCTCATCCACATGCTCAGCCCAGGAGGCACTAAAGTGTCAACACCCAGATTGGCACGCATAGCAGCCAAACTGCAGGAGTACACGTTTGAAGTACAGCACATCTCAGGATGGAAGAATTCGCAGGCAGACTGCATGTCAAGATTGCCAGAGGGTAAAGACAAGGCCACCACGTTTCTACAAGAGGAATGCATCGTGGCATCCATCACAGATCTCAAAGCACCAGACTACTTGGAACTCAGTGAGAAGCATTGGTTGGAAGAAGACGGAAAGGACCCATCCATGGCGAGAATACGAGAGTGGATCAGGGAAGGGTGGCCGAATGAAAAAGCGATGCCAAAGGCATGAGGCCCTATTGGAAGGTGGCAGATGAGATATCAGAAACAGATGGAATAATATTGAAAACGGACCAGATTATCCCACCCGTAGGTATGAGAAGGACCATTCTCTGCAGAGCCCATGCGGGCCACCTAGGGAACACTATGACCCGTCGCAGAGTGAGAGAGGCCTACTGGTGGCCGTCCATGGATCAAGAGATTCGCACCATGATAGAGAGATGTCATGAATGCCTCAACAGCAACAAGCGCTTAAAGGTCAGACAGGCGCCACTGATTCCCACAGAAGTACCAGGAGCGGTGTGGTCAAAAGTAGGTATAGACTTTATAGGACCCTTGGAGGCGATGGCGCCCAAACATCGCTATGGCATAGTACTAGTGGACTACTTATCAAAGTGGGTTGAGGCTGAGTTTGTCCTAAACATCACCACCGCGACAGTAATCGAAGTCCTCACTGAAATTTTTCAAAGGGAAGGACTCCCCAACGAAGTAGTAACGGACAATGGGGTACAACTAATTTCAAGGGACATGGAACAATTCCTGAGGAAGCACCACATACACCAGAAGAAAGCAGCTTTGTATCATCCCCAAGCCAATGGACTGGCAGAGAGAGCCAACAGGTTTATAAAAGGTGCTATCCAGCTAGCAACCGCTTCCGGAATGGACCCGCTCAAGACAACCAAAGAGGCCATAGCGGCCCACAGACTTACTCCCAACGGGATCACTCAAGTATCCCCGTTTCGAATGTTAAGAGGGAGGAGAGCAGCTTCAATGCTTATACCACCCTGGTTGACCAAAGTAAGAGAAGATGAAGAAGTAGACATGTCAGAGGTGGTGTGGAGAATTGAAAACAGCAAAACACGCATGAAAACATGGAGTGACAGAAGAAGAAGGACTAAACAAGCGTCAGACGTTAAAGAGGGAGATTGGATCAAAATACGACTACCGACAAAGGATCAAATCACGGGCTCTCGGTTCAGCAGACCCATAAAAGTGATCCACAGAGGAACCAACCACGTCCGCACCGAAGACGGGCGCACTTGGAACCTGGAAAGAGTAGCCCTATTCCAGAAGAGACAAGAGAGAGCAAGGACCCCGGAGAGATCAGAAGCGGAAGGAGGAATGGGCTGCGAGAGAGAAGAAGAACGTGAGCCAGAGAATTATGACAGAGAAAGGGAGGAAACAGAGATGGAACCGGATGCACCCACAGCAGAACGAGAACTGGGACGTCAGGATGCCCACAGCGAGAAAGGTGACCGGCCAAGAAGAGAACACAGAAGACTTGTGAGATACAATGACTATGTATTGCAATGAACTGCCTTTGCATTATCAGGGGGAGGTGTGTAGAGATATCGCAAGAGCCGCAACTCTCGCGAGATCTCGGCTGCGGCCTCTAGGGCCACCCCCGCGCGCTCGGCGCGCATTACGGGAGCAGCAGAGGACGTGGTAAGACGTGCCCTCCCAGCTCCTCTGAGAATTAGGCCTTAGGCCTAATAGAAGACAATACAGCCTCTCAGCTGCAACCCCTTACTTTAGAGGCAAGCTGCCCAAGTGGATTTACCACCTATATATCTTTATGATGATTGATGTCGTATGCTGAATAAAGGACATCACTATCACAAAGACGCCTCCTGTCATCCTTACAACTATTATACAACAGGAAGCCGGGTTGAGCCGCCCAGAGGAGTGGCCAAGAGATCATTATTACGGGGCTGCCGGGAGGCTTCAGCATCCCACACAACATGACCAAACCCCACTAGTCCATCCGGGACTAAAGGGAGCAAAGTGTCCACGCTCCACCAGGCTAACTTAGGGCTGCTTAACATCAAGTCCTGTGATACAACTATGAACACTTACCATGCTAGGCTGCCATGGCCGCTCCGAGGCCATCCCGCGCAAGGAAAGTGGGCGCGGCTTTGCCCACTATTTATGCTTTTCCAATGCTAACACACACCACTGGTGGAAAAGACAGGGCCAGGTTGGCCCAGGTAAGGAGACTGTTCCCCAAGGGGATGAGGAAATGTAAGGGAGGAACAGGAAGCAGGAAGTGTGGGTTATTTGGCTGAGGTGAGAGGTGGAGGACAAACAAGAATCAAGCAGGAGGATGGAGTGGCGGACTCCGGAGGTGATTTGTGAAGCATGTAAGGCATTGGCTTGATAGTGGCACTGCACAGTGAATATGTGTGTTGGTGTGATGAGTGCGTAGAAGGGCAGTGTAAGGATTGGGTGTGAAGTGAATGTTATGGAGTGAAAGAAGGGTTTGGATTAGTTGGGAGGGAGAAGCAATGTAGTAATGGGGAGGAGGAGTAGTAGTAGAAAGAAGGGGAGTTGTAGTGTGGAGGCAGAGAGTAGTAGTGTGGAGGACGAGAGTAGTATTAATGATGGAGTAGTAGTTTGGAGGCGCAGTAGTAAGGAGGAGGGGAGTAATAGTGTGGAGGAGAGAGTAGAAGCACAGCGGGAGTAGTAGTCGTGGGGGAAAGAATAACATCAAAGGGTGAAAGCAAGACCTAGGAGGAGCGAAAAAAAATCGAAGGGGCAGAAGAAGGGTGGGAGGGGCAAGGAGGGAGGACAGATCAGAAAGAGTAGAAAGGAAGCGTAAGAAGTGGGCGTACTAGTGAAAAACCACAATCAAACGGTGTGATTGCAAGGCACTATCTAAATCCCCCATTAGAACAGTAACCTTTGGATAGCGTAGGGACAACAGGAATCTCTGAGGGAGTCTTGGATAGAAGAAGCCATTCCACTTTTAGGTCCTCGCCGCCAAGGGAAAGACAGATTGTAGTCATTAGGGGTTGACATACTGTATCTACTAGCCTGGGGTCAGGGACTCCGTAGTTATGGTGGATGGTCAAGATAACTTAAGATGAGAGAGAGAGAGAGAGAGAGAGAGAGAGAGAGAGAGAGAGAGAGAGAGAGAGAGAGAGAGAGAGAGAGAGAGAGAGAGAGAGAGATGGCACTAGGGCCCACAAAGAAGACAATAAGGGCCCTTGGACCATCTGTGAGACTTGGAGGGATTCTTGTGCCACCTGTGACACTGATTTAATCTGCCCCACAAATATTACCGGCAAGGTATGAGTTGACAGTCTGAACTCAACAGAAAATAAGGAGATGAGAGATCACCCCCTGGAGGTGTCCTGCATCAGCCAACAGGACTCCTTGGAGAACACATATCTCTCAAGCGCACTTAGGGGCTCAGTACAAGTTTGGTGGTATTTCCTCTGGAAATAGTGGCAAAGTCCTTTACTGTTAAATATACGGTAACAGGAAGGATCTGCATATCGTAGAGTAATGCAAACCCTTCAGTTATTCCCCATTTTGCAGTCTTATTGGACTCCAGTGAGATAATGTTGTATACCACTTGGGTAATACCATATCCGATAATGCTTTTGCCTGGCAGTAATTACCTCCACCTAAAAGCAGGCAGATTCTTTGCATATGGATTTCAAAACCTTGCTGCACCGTTGGTGCCGTGTCTATAGGGCAGTGCTCCTCCAGTCGTTCTGTTCGATTGTGCAGATCAGGCTGCTACTGGTGATGAGCGTGGTTGCATGGGAAAGATAAAATGGATACAGTGGGAATGAGAAGGAGCGCCCCACGAGGAGCAGTGCCCTATATACACGGCACTCTGTCATAAACGCGCACAATCCCGCGGCTAATGGTAGGAGAGCAGTTTCGGCACCGAAACAAGGACACACCACCGATCCTCCATCATAAGTTTAATTATATAAAATCACGCTTATCACAATGACGACTTTAGCTTATCCCATCAATACGGGGGCAATATGCAGCAACCCCAGAAGCAGCTGCAGCATGTTTTTTCAGACACAATCCATTGACTCACTAAAGTGGATCTCCCTCCCCGAGAGGTTGCTCATTTATCTTTGCCCTCCGTTTGATTTTCAGCGCGACTGGGATCACGCCCCGATGCATGACAGGATCAACCAGCCTCAGACCACATGCATTAGAAATTAAAAATCCGGTAAGATTATGGACATTAGATCCCCCTCGTTCTGCGGTGCAGACTATACGCCGACCGGAAGAGACCAGGATCCAGACTAATGGTCTCTCTGGTTTTTTCCCCCGCTTTTGTCTTTCTTCAAAGGTAGCCGGGCTATCTCAGAATCCACAAAGCAACCTGTGGCTGAATCTCCTACAGTTGAAACAGGGGACCAGCAAACGAGCTATTTACCGTAGCATTACTTTGCATACGGTAAGCACAGTGATGTGTTCTTCTGACACTACCACTGCCATTTTAATAAATCAGACATTAATAGCCTTTGTAATTATTCAAATTTATTTAGAGACCACACACTTTCTAAAACCACGCTCCTTTTGTCATGCCTTAGGCAGAGACCCACAGGACACTCTCTCTCCACAACCAGTTCCACCGTCCTGATGAAGGCCGACCACATGCAAGCTTCATTAAATAGCTTCTTCCTATTGGCCGAAACACAATAGTGTAGACTACCCTCCCTTTGTACCAGGGTCCACAACCAACACTGGTATTTATGCACTGTAGATTTATGTTTATGCGCACATATTATTTGTGAATTTAATTCAACAGATTTTAAATTGGAAGAAACATGTTTGATGTTCACCAATTCCAGTAAATTTGACTGGACTGTACCAATATGTATTTTTCACTAAACTCTATAAACTAGCAGTGTCCTTGTGATTACATTGTGATAAACAAATGTGTATTAAAAACCTGGGCCAAAATTCATTTGACCCTGACAAAAATTTGAAAACAATGTTGTTTTTGCACGTGGGGGTACAACTATGAAAGTGTGTGTTTTCTCTCACCCTGATTATTGTATGATTATAAGGGCACCACAGGCTGAAATTCAGCCAGAAGTCCAATGTACTCTCTGATGAGGTTGCCAAGGAGGCTCAGAAACGGCCTCAGCCTAAAGGGCACAACCGGGTGCGCTGTAAGGTGCAGGCAGTGTATGCCCACCCAAGGTCCAAGAAGCCACAAGGAAGCAATGGGATCACTGAAGGTATGTGGCCCACAATCATTGTCGGACACAGGCATGAGTACAAAGCTACTGTAAGGCGTACATGCACCGATGAGAGGAGAAAGTTGCAAAGGTGGTTGACACTACTGGCAACACAGGAACTGGGGATGCAGATATTGGTGCAGAAAGCCAGCTAGCTGCTGGTGAGTACACCTTTCATGTGAGCTACATTTAATGCTTGTGTAGTAGAACCGCAAAGCACAAACGAGGAGAGCGACAAGCACATGAAAACGGAGGGCCTACCAGCCAAATGGCACAGTGCCCACTGTCTACCACATCATACCCAGATCTGTGAGACTCCAACCATAGATGTGCCACAAGAAACCTGCCCAGATAGCCCCCATTCCCTGTGAAAAGGAATCAATATGGAGACCATGAGGGTCATCACGACCCTGGCGGTAGCCGTGCCTGTAATACAGGCACGGCGGGCGCTGGTATCATTTTCTTACTGGCACCCATGAATGGGCAATTACCAAGTCATTACGGCCCAGTAGGATCCGGTAATTACCCATTTGCGGGTGCTGATAAAAAAATGCTCCCCATTCCCATTCGAGCCCCATAGGGCACAATGGGAATGGGGAGCCAGGATGCACCGGCACCATTCAGAATGGTGCCGGTGCATTCGTCAAGTTGTACTCGCGGGTGCCTTTATGCATGCCAGGTCAGAGCTGGCAGGCATAAAGGCACCCGCGAGTTTAACTCGTAGTTTGCCAGTCCGGTAGTAACGGTGGTGGTAGCTTACCGGCACCGTTAGTATCGGACCAGCTAACTTTTAATGAGGCCCCAATGTGTTTCCACTGAGCACACCACCAACACATGCAGTGCAACATGTTTAGCAACCTCAATGCACATCAAATGCAGCCAAAAAGCAGTGCCCCCCTCCCGAACATTTATAAACCCCTTGGTAATCCCGAGCAGATGGCCCATACAATGCAGGGCAGGCTGGTACACCAAACAAACATCATCACTGTACACAAGCAGGCATGTAATGTGAATCATGCCATAAACCAACATATACGAGCACAAGCAGAGGCGTAGACAGGGTAAGCCCACCCAAATCTTTAATTACCCATTCGGCAACACCACTTACCTGCTGGACCAGAGCTTTGTGCTATGGTTCCGGCACTCCTCCTGTCTCCCAGCTGCTGCCATAGAAATGGGAAAAGGACTTAATTTCTATATGGCGATGGCCATCTTTTTTGTTTTTTCCTTCGAGAGATTGACTGTGCAAATGACGTCAGTCTCCCAAGGGGAAAAAAACTTGTGTACCCCAGATAAACCCCGGGGTGTGAATGGTTTTTACCCCCACTGTGTGGGTCGGACATGGCCTTTAATGGCCCACATCCCTCGCCGGCTCTTGCTGGCGGGCCATTAAATGCCATGTTGGCCCCCCACAGCGAGGGTGAAAGCTATAATCTGTCATTGATGGAAATGCCCAATGCGTTAGTTGACATTGTTTTACTCTAAATCACATTCTCAATGTCAATGTTTAGCGCATGTTGATTGTTCCCTGTCTCTATAATTTGGGGAGCTCTGGTGCTTGCAATTATACAATAAAGAGGAGTGTTTGAATGCTTCCAATTTCCCTTAATAAAAGATTTAAGCTTATAAACTTGATATGCATTTGATACATATACTCTCCCCAGTGACTGCGCTATAGATTAGACCTGAATGTGTCGGATGCTCATCACGTATGTGCCAATGCTAACACGACTGCTTTGATAGGACATGGCGCTGTGCCAGGATTTGGGGGATACAGTGTGTTGCACTGAATGCAATCGGCACATAGGTAGGGGTGTGGATGCCTTTGTCACTGATGGTCTGCCAAATCGACCTGTGGATTAAGGCCCATTGAGCATCAGAATGGCAACTCTACATAGGCGTAATACACTGGAGAGGGGGGAAATCGTCATTCCCTAAAATGCGGTTTGGGGACCACATATGGTGCTTGTCATCGACATTTGTAACAAGGTGCCTTGCACCTGCTTTGAAACAATACCATGCACAATGCCCAGATGCCTTTTGGCCTGGGTCTGTGCTTAATAAATATAATTACATTACATCTCAGCATGCCACTTCCCACACATTCCCCCCACTGTGTATATGCCTAACTACACCCCTTCACAGTGTGTTGACAGATTCAAACCGCACTGCCCAGCCATGGGTGACGTTTAGCCATACCCAATAAGGTGCACAATGAAATAATGTGCCGTGGTTAGGATTATATAGGCTTGTGTGAGCTGCATAACCAGTACATTGGTAGGAAAGAGGAAGAAACGGACTTTTTTTTTTTAAGAGGGAGCGCCCCCTGTTAGATCGGTTTGCATATATGGAGATGGAACTCTAGCTTTTTTGTTTTTTAAAGTAACGATTCTTTGTAAACTGTCATGACCCAAAATTGCTAAACTTGACCACCGTGAATGTGTTTCATAAATCAAACATTGATCCAACGGTGGCAGTCACTTCACAGCTAGGTTCAAGTGTCTCTGCCAGAGCTTGACTGTTTGTGTTCTTTCACAAAGCTGGAACCTTTTGTCGTGCATGATAGGCCTTAGTGGCGTGCTGTCTCCAGGCGGGTTGCACACAGAACCTCTTCTTACACATATTTAACCAGTTAATGCTGTTCCATCACTCTGCAACCAAACATGTCCACACTGTTTCCAGGCATATCTTCTCTAATCCGGAGTCTGACTGTGATTGTTGCTAGTCTGAAAGTTGCACATTCTATTTCTGCATGTGGTGCAATTTCATCATTCATGTGCCAAAATATTACGAATGCTGCTTTATGTCACACTGTAATGTTTCTCCATATATTGCACTCTTCCCCTCTTCTGATTTATGGCCTAATAATTGAGTCATGTCTTATTCTTGATTGTTTTCCTGGAAGTGTGTGTTTTTCCTGGTTTAAGGTTTCCTCGTTTTACATTAAAAGCCATGATAATGGTGACAGAGCATGAAGACAAGTCAAGGTCCTGGATGCATTTTCGCAGGCTCCAGTAGCCATTTTACCCCGAGCAAAACAGTACCCCATGTCTCGAGAAGCTGATGAAGGAATACTTAAGACTATTTCAGCGTTGATGAATCAGGGAACCTCTATGCCATCAGAGTCCCCGTGCTAAACTGCTGTGTATCCGATTAAAATATCTAAAGGGGGGTCGTGGAGATTTATCCAGGACTTGCGCCCTCTAAATCAGATTGTAGAAGCAGAGTTTCCATTGGTTCCGAATCCTGCGACAATATTATGTAGCATCCCAGTTGAAGCTAAGTACTTCACAGTGATCGATTTGAAAAATGTGTTTTCCTCGATCCTGTTGCACAAAGAATCACAAGACCTTACTTCCTTTACTTTCATATGAAAGAGAGTAAAACATACTCATTTACCTCAAGGGTACTGGGAGTCCCCATTGATTTTTAATAGGGTCCTACAGATGGATTTAGGTAACATTGAGCTGAAGAGTGCGGTAATTCAGTACATAGATGACATATTAATCTGTGGTAAAACAGTGGATGAATGTAGGCAGGACTCTGTTCAGTTAATGACTGTATTGACAAACAAGGGATACAAAGTAGATAAGGAGAAATTACAATATAGCCAGTAAGAGGTGTTGTAAATGGGGCAGTTAATATCACATGAAGGAAAGAAAGTGACACCTTAGAGTGACGGGGCTATGATGAAAACACCAAAGCCAAATACAGTGAGGCAAATGCAGCCATTTCTGGGCTTCTACAATTATTGCAGTGCCTGGGAGTTCGCCTAAAGCACGTACACAAAACCGCTTTTGTATGCATTTAAGAAAGCACTTAAGAAAGCCTCAAATCCTTCCTCTAGGAACGGAGGAAGGATTTGAGGAATTAAATAGACCAATTTGTATAGCTCCAGTTTTGGGAATCACCAGTTATAGTGAAGAATTGTATTTGTTTTCACACACTAATGGGTCAGTAATGACAGCATTCCTCACACAAAGAACAACACTAGAGTGTAAACCTTAAAGGGCGTATTACAGTGGGATTTTAGATCTAGTCATGAGAGGACATTTTTAACAAACATTGGCTGCTGCCGCATTTGCAACTGAGAAGTCCACAAGTATTACACTTGTGGGGTGAAATATATCCCCTGGGGGCCAGAAATAAAGAGGCCAGCGTCAGTTATGAGGGCTCCCCAAAACACAAGGCCAGCGCAGAAATGATGGCCAACAAAAGGCCTATCAAGCCCAAATCCAAAGGTAAGAAAGTGGGCCTCAATTTGAAAATGTTGAGATGTGCGCAATACATTTCATTAAGGGAAAGAAAGATATGTGGCAATGATGTTTGACAAATCCATGGTGAGCTGCACCCACACATATGAAACAGCAACGCACAGTATCTACAATGGGATGCCTAGAATTGTGTTCAAGCAGCTGCAGTAAAACAGAACATTTTACATGAAAATTAAATAAAAGAATGTCCTTTCATTTTTCCCTCCTAAAATTGACAGCATGCCAATCAAAATGCCCACCAGACTTTCAAGTTTGGGCATGGTGTTCTCATGTACATGTACCATTCAGAAATGATATGCATGTATTGTTAAATTGTGTGCTGTATAAAATGTCATTTAAAGCAATTGTGTGTGAGTTTCAAAGGCCATGTGCTGCTGGCCATTTCTTCAGATGTGAAAGTGAACTCCAGGATCTCCCTCGGTTGCCCTGAAGATTCAGGCCTGGTTGTCTCCATCCATCAGTGCCATTCCCTAAAAATACAAGCAGGAATACTTTTTAGATCAAAAACATGATGAACACCAGATAAAGTCAGGTCTGTCTTGCAGCAGGATTGACCTTGAGGTCACAAAGCCCATAAAGTGCCCATTAGGAGCTGTTACCAGGACAACAGGACAACACATGCCTTGAAGCGGTAAGCTAACATGAACACAGATCTCTCTGCTTACGTCATGTGCCTAAAGAGAAGAAGTGAAACTTTCAAAAAAGGTGGGGGCCCAGCAAATGAGGGGTGCACCTTGATTTAATGGGAGAAATGCATTTTATCACATAAAATGGACAGCGTACATTGCACAAAAGTCATTCCAGGCTTTTATTAAAGGTGACGGTTACCCCCTTGTAACCATACTAAAACGATGTTGGTCTGATAAACACAACTAAAGTTATTAAGGAAAATGTGATTTGGGCCCTTCCCGTGGTCCCGAGAGATGTTAAAGTTGGTAAAAGCATGCCAGTAGTTATCAATATGACAACTGTAAAATTGCCTGTTTTTCACTATATGGTTCCTGAGTAAATGAAGAAAAACTGTATCTCTGCACAGAAAGGACGTGCAGACTCCAAACTAATCTCATCTGATTCGCTTTAAAGTGTAGTTCTCAAAAATGTATTCCTACATGTAAAGATTGGAAAATTAAGGGTACTTGCTATGTGGTGAGATTTTGATGTCCTAATGCAGACCAAGCACACTTGTCAAAATGGGATGATCGAGCGTTCTCCTCTCCATAGCTATTCCAAAACACTTCCCAATCCCTTTGTTCTATGAGCACCCAGGTGAGAAGGGGTAGTGAAGACTAGCCAATCCCTTTAGCCGGAATCATGTCAAGTTTGTGATGTTGTTTTCCCTATAAATATGCCAGTTTGCATCAGAGCAGGGGTTCTTCCTCTAATTTCAAGAGGTGACCTGTTCTAAAATCTGGCGAGAAACATCCCAGCAGAGAGAGGCCTAATCTTGCAGTGGAGACAGGAGCCAGGAGACATAGAAACTGACTGGGAGCCCCTGAAGGAAAGATTGGAAATCCTCAACTGACCCCCTTGCTGTCCCAGCAGTATGTTCTGATGCTCCTTGATGCCCAGTCCAGAGCTCTCCTGTAAGTAGAACTACCCCAAAAGCCCTAGATTGTATAGACCCTATATATTACAGCACTGTGTTAGTTATTTCCCCATTGAAAATATCCTCTTTGCCTGTGTAGATCCGTAGCATACTTATCAAAGTAAATCAATTAATTCCCCCATTGAATTCACAGGATCTGTATTATTGGCATTGCATAGAGAGCATAGTAGGTGCAGAACACATTTTATAATGAGCACCGTAGAAATTAATATGGCCAGGAAACACCTTCTATCCACATTTTTCATTAAGGGTGAATGGGTAGAACAGGAACATGAAATGTGGCAATCTAGAATGATGCAGGAGGTTACCTCTGTAAATGTAGATATGTGGCAGGATAATGAGCTGTTACATCAGGCCCTGACAGACTTTTATATGACACAAACCACCAGAGATGAGCAAATTAAAATGGCTCAGCTCACAGCATATATGTACTTCCATATGATGATCATGGAAGAAAGATACCAGGTTAGTGTAACCTCTGTGCCGAACCAATCTGAGTTTTTGGATCAAGCACAGAAAGATTTGAAGCAAGTAGAGGAAAAAGTGCAACAGAGTCATAATTCTGAGTTAACATTAGAAAGCATTGTTCAGCAGCTAAAAGATGAATTAGGGGCACAGCAGCAAATGAATTTAGAGCGAGTCACAATTGCCTGCACTGAGAGAGGAGTATCAGGAAGGAGTGGAAAATCTGAGAGAGAGTCAACAAAAATTAAGTGAGCAAGTGTTGCACTGTAGAGCCTGCTTAGAGGACATTTTTTGCATTTCAAATGCAGATTAAGAAATTGAAAGATGAGCATAGTCAGTTGATAATTAAGGAAGTCAATTCCCAGGTGGAATTTAATCAGGAGCGCCAAAATCTGAACCCTCTGAAATGACAGAGAGAACACCTCAGCAAAGAGAATAGCAAATTGTGTGAGGAGAAAAGTGACCTGTGTCAGGAAGTGTGCCAGTTAAGCAAGGGCACGGAAAAAGCGAGTTATGTTCTCAGGAACTGACGGACATGAGGATAGAAAATGAAAAATGAATGGGACATGTGAGGCAAGTAGAGTTTGACCTAGAGCAGGCAACACATGCCAAAAATGCACAAAGTGAGGAGATTAGTCTCCTGCAAAAGAAGAGGTAGGAGTATGGCCAGATAATACAAACCTCACAGAAGGAGAATGAGTCCCTTTGTGAGGTGAACAATGGACTCAATGGCCAAGTAGTGGCATAAAACAAAGTCATTGAAGCTACTCAAGCCCTGATAGTAGAGTTCAAAACTCAGGCCTCTCTATATCACCAAGAGAGAGGGGCTGATAAAGACAAATCTGAGAGATTTGAGATGGAAATGGCTAGATACAAACAGGATTTGAGGCACCCCAAACAGTTAGAGTATGGAAGGGCATCCTCCGACCACGTTGTGATGACCTCCTTACCAGGGACCTCAAGCCAACTCACCACATTATATGCAAAGGGTGCTGCTAACTTCATTCCTACCAGTTTTCCAGGAACAGGGAACCATGAGGCAGCTGGACACAATCAGACCTAGTATAACTGAGCCGGAAGGCCAGTCCATATCAGATATTGACGGATATTCATCTTTATCCAGATTTAAAAACACCCTAGCAGATACTTCTGACCAGGAGGGCTCCTATGATGAGAAGATCAGGGAGTTAGACTGCCAGAAACATAATTTACAAAGGGACCACCTGGTCCACTTTGCAGACAGAAGAACCACAGTCCAGGCCTCAAAAGATTCTTTTGAAAACCTTCACACATTCAGGGAGGTGGGGGGAATTTTCCACCACACCCGAAGAAGGGATGAGGAAGATGAGTACTCCCCTGTCGTCAGAGGGCGAGTGGACTCAGGTGCAGCAGAAAAAGAAGACTGCCAAACAGAAGAGGGGTCTTGTAAAAGACCAAATTCAGCAAATTAAAAGCCACCAGAAGCTTTATGACACCACATCACAAAAATGCCAAATACTCAGTATGGGAGCATTTAGAATTGTATGACCAGATGATGACATCATTTGGCAAACTCCCTCTGGGTCAATTGCTTTTCAGAGAAATGAGCTGGGGGTAGATCTCTGTCTTCGGCAGGGGCCCCCCTTTGGAACTGCCTCCCTGCCACCTTGAAACTTGAGGAGAACCATCTACGGTTCCGGCAGCTCCTCAAGACCGTCCTCTTCGCTTCTGCCTTTGCCCCTCTTCTCCCCTGCTGATCTGCTTTCTCTCTCGGCACTGTGCACCTGGCCACCCCTTGCACTAGGGCCTGTATCTGTACCCATACAGTCCCACACCCACTATTCTTCTGCACTTATCAGATACACCCTATCTGACTAACCTTGTGACAATTACCTGGGATAATTGGTCAATTGCTCTTTCTTGCACCCATTTTTTCACCAAGCAGACACAAAAACCACTAACCTGTTCAGAAGCAGCCGGAAGTTAGACATTAGAAGAGGTATACTTGAAGAACCCTTATCATCCAACACTGAAAGGTTAGGGAAATAAGAGTTCTCCAGGGAAACCCCCGGGGGAATAAAACCCTGTTGCTGAAGTGATGAAGTGGAAAGAACTGAACTCCCTTCTGCTGTGGTTCCGGGACTGAATGTCTCAAGGTCTTTTCTGTGGTTGTAGATGAAGACTGGAACTTCTCATTTGTCAGCCCCTGATCTTCAGGGCCGCACATACAGAGAAAAAGGACAGTAAGAGAATATGCAAAAACAGATGGAAAATAATAGGAGAGTGATGACAAGGGGGCTACCTTCTAGTCAGGATACAGATGAAAAGTGAGGCTCTTCTAGTCAGTACCATGCGGTACGCTGTAGGAAGGCTAATGAAAACAGATAGATTCAGAACGAAAGGTTTAGAAAAGATGAAGTTTGTAGAAATAGAATTGAGGACCGGGTTCAGTGTATCTAATTACCTTGTGGAGAGGTGTGGATGTAAAGCTTGAATGAATGCGATCCCGGAAACGGGAACTTGGTTGAAGACTGACTACTCCCCTAGCTAAGAGCAAAAAGGAACACTGTGAATTCCGGATCACTGTTCAGGGAATATTCAAGAATCCGTCTAATCTCAATGGTGAACGTACCAAATAAATCTCTATGGGTGAGCCCGAACTGATGCAGCAATCGAGAAAGACCGTGTGCGAGGAGAACGGTGGCTGCACAGCACTCCACGGAGCCGTCGGGTCTCTGTAACTCTGATCTGGAAATAGTGATCGGATTGATCAAATCACGGTAGAGAAATGCAGATAAACTGGAAATGATTACCCAGTGGATGTAAACAAGAAAGCACATCAAAGGAATACAGACAGAAGGAGGAAAAGAACAAACTTATGGAGCGTTGTGAAAGAGGAGTAGCAACACACTAGAGCGTTGTTCCTGCTGCCTGAAAAGCTTCTCCTGACAACAGGGGCGGAGCTTCTATGACCACTGGATACCTAACTGATAGACCTGTTCAGTGGAAACAAAATGCCATCTTGGCAGTAAAGATGGCCGCACAAGTGAGTGAGTGACTCGTGACAGTATGCCCCCTCCAAAGGGCAGGAGTTACCCGGCATCTCCGGATGCCTGCGATGAAATTGCCGGACCAAAGCAGGGGCATGTACTGCTGATGCGGGCTCCCAAGAACGCTTGGCGGGCGAATAACCCCACCAATCCACCAGATACCAGAGACGACCATGATGAAAGCCAGAGTCACAAATGCCTGCCACTTCAAATTCTGGACCCAAAGTGGTCACAAATGGAGGAGGACGAGCCATCCTTCGCCGATGAAATTCATCCACCATACTTTCTTCAACTGTGAAACATGAAAAACTGGATGAATTCTGAACCATGTTCTGGGTAGTCTGAAACGATAGGCCGATGTGCCAACCTTCTGAGTTATCGTAAATGGCCCAAAGTACTTAGGGGACAATTTAGATGGAACCAAATGTCTGGGTAGAAACTTAGAGGCCAAACAGACCTTGTCACCAGGAGTGAAGTCTGGGGCTACAGTACATCGGTGATCTGCAAACTTCTCAATGCAGGATTGAGCTTCCAGAAGTGAGGAATGTGCTATGCGGTTGGTCTCCCGGATCTCTTGAAGCAAAGCATCAACATCTGTAAACTTGGACGGTGAAGCTGAACCGACTTGAATACTGACATGATGAAACCCATAAGAACTGTAAAATGGACTAGTGCCAAGTGAACTATAGCACGCATTACTATCCGAAAATTCGGCCAACGGAAGGAGTTTGCATCAATTATCTTGGGAATCCGAAATGTAACATCGGAGATACCCTTCCAGAGTCTGATTCAGACGTTCAGTCTGACCGTTGGTTTGTGGGTGAAACCCCGAGCTCAGAGTTCTCTCGATATTGAGAATCTTGCAGGCTTGTTGCCAATACTTGGAGGTGTACTAGGGACCACGATCTGAAACGATAGATTTGGGTAAGCCATGTAATGAGAAAATATTTTTTACAAAAATCTTCCCCATCTGGCAGCCGTCTGAATCTTAGGAAGGGAAACAAAATGAGCCATTTTGATAAAATAGTCAATAGAGGCCATAATGGCAGAGCAACCGTCTGAGATGGGCAAGTCTACAATGAAGTCGGTAGAGATGATCTGCCAAGGACAGTCAGGAATCGTCATCCGTGAGAGAAGACCCATTGGAGCCATCCGAGGTGTCTTTGTTTGTAAACGTATGTCACAAGCTGATACATATTCCTTCACATCAGGAGATGGTCTGGGCCACCAGAAATGCCTTTGAAGTAATTCAGTGGTATTTGAGATCCCTTGATGACCAGCGATTAATGAGTCGTGACAAAGTTGCATCGTCATCTGTTGCAATTCCAGGGTTGGGATAAAAAGTCGATGGTTCCGATATCCACAACCTTCAGAGAGGGATAACCCTAGTTCTTTAAATGTTTGTGGATCTTTTCTCTGCAGCCGAAGAGTAGCCTTTGCCACAGATTGTAGAAAGTTGGAGATTTCATGTACAAATCGAGCTTTGGGAAAGAGGTTCTGATCTAAACTGTGATGGTTCACTGGCATCTCTCCTGGACAGGGCATCTGCCTTGAGATTGACACTCCCTGGGATAAACGCAAAAATGATATCATAGGGGGAAAAGAAATGCACCCACCGAGCCTGCTGGCTGTTCCGAGTTGGGAGCATTGCAAAGCTTGAAGGTTGTGATGATCTGTGTGCACTTCGACAGCATGAGATGTCCCCAGGAGTAAATGCCTCCATTCTTCAAAGGCTCATTTAATAGCAAGCAATTCTTTTTCTAGTACCGTATAGTTCAGTTCAGAAGGTGCTAAGGTCTTGGAAAGATAAGCCACCGAGCATTCGAGCCCTTGCTCGTTTTCTTGTAGGAGAACGGATCCCAAAGCGTGATGGGAGGCATCGGATTCCACTATAAACCTCTTGGTCTGATCAGTTGAGATGAGGATGGGGCCGGAGACAAACCGTGCCTTCAGGGTCTAAAAAAAAAGCTGAGCCTGAGAGGACCAAGCAAAAGGCACTCCTTTCTTTAGCAAGGCGGTAATTGGAAGGATGATTTCTGAAAAGTTCGGAATAAAACGCAGATAAAAATTGGCGAATCCCAGGAATCATTGGATCACTTTGACGCTCTTAGGGGATGACCATTCCAGAACAGCGGATACCTTATGGGGATCCATTGAAGTCCCTCATTCCGACAAAATGTACCCCAGATACGTCACCTCTTTTTGATGGAATTGGCATTTTTCCAGTTTACAAAATAAATGGTTTGTTTGGAGGCACCCCAGTACCTCCCGAACGTGTACTAGATGTTCAGTATGAGACCGCGAAAACATCAGAATATCATCTAGATACACTATCACTGAGAGCAGCAGGAGATCCGAAAAAAGATAATCCATGAAACGCTGGAATACAGCAGGGGCGTTGGATAAGCTGAAGGGCATTACCCGATATTCATAATGGCCGAAGGGTGTGCGGAATGCCGTCTTCCACTCATCTCTGGGTTTGATTCTAATCAGGTGATACGCCCCTCTTAAGTCAAGCTTTGTAAAAACTTTGGCCCCCTTTAACAGCCTCCACAATGTCAGGGATCAAGAGCATGGGGTTCCTGCCGGGAATGGTGATCTTATTTAACCCCTGAAAATCTATGCAAGGTCATCGTTCATCCGTACCCTTCTTGGGGATAAAAAATAAAGAAGCTCCCGCAGGCGACGTGGATTCTGTAATGTGTCCATTATACAAGTTCTACTGTAAATAGTCTTGTATAACTTCCTTTTCCCTTGCTGAAAGGACATACATCCGACCAAATGGAATTGGTACATCGGGGATGAGATCCAATGCACAGTCATCATGACTGTTAGGCAGTAGTTCTGCATATTCTGTATTTGAAAAAGCATCTTGGAATACGTAATAAGGTTCCGGGATTTCCTGGACCTGATTGAGAACAGCAGTCCTGGCTTCTAGATCTGAGCGTGTCTGGCCGTTCTGACTGGGGGAAGAAAATCCCACAGCTCCCTGGGAGAGACAACGTCCTACACAGTGGTCAGATCCTAAAAAGAAGGTTCTTGCGGTCCAATTTATATAGGGGTTGTGAACCCTAAGCCAGGGTAATCCTAAAATAATTGGATAATGAGCAGTGCGAATTATGTCAAGCACTAAGGTTTCACCATGGGAATGTATATTCACGTGGAGAGGAGCTGTCTATTCTTGAATAGGTCCCGAAGTTAATGGACTTCCATCCACGGATTCTACTGAATGGCCATAGATTTGGTTGATCTTGGCACTACATGTTTAGCCACCCAGAGGTCATCAATAAAGTTCCCAGTGGTGCCACTGTCCACCAAGGCCGGGAATTGAACCAACTGAAGAGCGTTCCACGCGATATTTACCAATATCACTAATATGGGGGACTCCGTATCTGCAGTGATTTGTGATGAAATAAACAAATTAGAGGAACTGCTCACTGATTCCCAGACTGTGTTTCCTCGGACGGTTAGGTTCGGGTTTTTCCGTGTTTCTTTAAAGGTACAATAGGACAGTTCTGTACCGCATGATCCTTTGATCCACATTACATACATAACCCGTGAGTGCGGCGTTGGTTATGCTCTTCAGGGGATAAAGGGCCTCTAGTGGTGCCAATCTGCAGAGGTTCTTCCATAGACGTGTGCTTAGGGGGGAAATGTGGAACATCCAAAGAAGAACGTGACCCCCTATGTTTGCGCTTTTCTAAATGTCGTTCATGAATTCTGTAATCCATTTGCATTACCATAGCTATAAATTCTGCTAAAGTTGTAGGCCGGCGAACCCGGGACACCTCATATTTCAGTTCCTCAGTTAATCTTCTTCTAAATAAGGTAATCACAGCGTCATCCCCCCCAGACAGTACCTGCTGCCAGTTGCTTGAACTTTTTTATATAAGATAAGAGATCCTGGGGACCTTGTCGAAAAAATCAAGTAGCTGTTCCTGGGCCAAGACCGTGATCTCTTGCCTACCGAACATAGTTTTTAAACTATTCACAAAGGGCTGATAGGAATCCAGAATAGGATTATTTGAGGTCACTGAACAGCACCTGCCTCTAAGAACTCTTTTAGCTTGGGAGGATTTCCATCAACTCTTCCCCCAGGTAAGGGACCGGGAGGAAGTTCGGAGCAACTAGGTGACCTAACGATGTGTTGCCTAACAAGGGCATTCTCCTGCTTTAGAGCCTGTACTTCGGCGGTTAACACCTGAACGGCTGAAAATAACTGTTGCTGCTGTGCTGGATCCATGCTGCTTATGTGTTGTGGTGCTAGGTGAAAATAGGTTGGTGCAAGGAATATTTATCTTTAGGCGTTGTTATCTGTGACAATTACATGGGATAATTGGTCAATTGTTCTTTCTTGCACCCATTTTGTCACCAAGTAGACACAAAAATCACTAACCTGTTCAGAAGCAGCCAGAAGATAGACATTAGAAGAAGTATACCTGAAGAACCCTTATCCTCCAACACTGAAAGGTTAGGGAAACAAGAGTTCTTTAGGGAAACCCTCTGGGGAATAAGACCCTGTTGCTGAAGTGATGAAGTAGAAAGAACTGAACTCCCTTCTGCTCTGGTTCCGGGACTGGATGTCCCAAGGTCTTTACCGTGGTTGTAGATGAGGACTGGAACTTCTCATTCGTCAGCCTTTGTTCTTCAGGGCAGCACATAAAGAGAAAAAGGAGAGTAGGAGAATATGCGAAAACAGATGGAAAATAATAGGAGAGTGATGACAAGGGGACTACCTTTTAGTCAGGATACGGATGAAAAGTGAAGCTCTTCTATTCAGTACCATGCGGTACTCTGTAGGAAGGCTAAGGAAAACAGATTCAGAACTAAAGGTTTAAAAATATGAAGTTTGTAGAAATAGAATTGAGGACCGTGTTCAGTGTATCTAATTACCTTGTGGAGAGGTGCGGATTTAAAGCTTGAATTAATGCGATCCCGGAAACAGGAACTTGCTTGAAGACTGACTACACCCCTAGCTAAGGAACAGCAAAAAGGAACACTGTGAATTCCGGATCACTGTTCGGGGAATGTTTAAGAATCTGTCTAATCTCAAGGGTAAATGTACCAAATAGATCTCTATGAGCAAGCCCGAACTGATGTTGCAATCAGGAAAGACCGTGAGCGAGGAGAACGGCGGCTGCAGAGCACTCCGCGGAGTTGGCGGGTCTCTGTAACGCTGATCTGGAAATAGTGATCGGATTCATCTAATCACGGGAGAAATGTAGATAAACAGGAAATAATTACCCAGTGGATTCTAACAAGAAAGGACATCAAAGGAATACAGACAGATGGAGGAAAAGAACGAATTTATGGAGCGTTGTGAAAGAGGAGTAGCAACGCACTGGAGCATTGTTCCTGCTGCCTGAAAAGCTTCTCCTGGCAACAGGGGTGGAGCTTCCATGACCACTGGATACCTTACTGCTAGACCTGTCCAGTGGGAACAAACCGCCATCTTGGCAGTAAAGATGGCCGCACAACGGGAGTGAATTGTGACAAACCTAGCACTTTGCCACTTACCGGCTGCACTACCACTGTTTATCACCATTATTTATTTATTTATTTTACTTATTATTTATTTTGTTCTCTCCTATGCTCCGCACTTTCCAATTTCTCCCCCCTTCCATGCACTTACCCCTTTTCCATTCCCCATGCACTTGCGCGTTCTCAATGTCACTGGGCCTAGCAAGATCAGTGTTTTTGATTCTCCCCTGTTCCCCTCCCTTCGCCTGGTCGCGCTCTGAAACTCCTGCGTACGAGCGCGATATAAATAAAATATCATATCATAAAAAATTAGCACAATTCCATGGAGTTTGTCAAATGGACATTCTCCCCGGCATACTCCAGCTTCTTTGCAGGGCTAGAGGTCAAGATCACCAAAGATGGTCAACCTATAAAGCAGCCATCTTAAAGCATTTCTCTGTGCACAGAAACCCTCAGAAGGCACGCAAAGCAGCCTACAACCTGCAGTGTGGAGAAGACCAGGCACCTAGTGAGTTTGTACAAGAACTAAAGCGGGCATTTGCCCAGACCTCTAGACGGGTGCGCACAAATAGCTGGGAGTTCATTAATACTTATTTCCATGCACTCCCAAAACACATAATGACCCAACTGGTTAGGGACTTTCATGAATGTAGGACCCTGGATTGGGTGATAGAATAGGCCACCCAAATTTATGAAGTCCAATAGCCATTGGAGAACATAAATAACCCCAAAAGCCCCAAACCATCTAACACACCCGCTGCTGCAAAGGTTGTGGAGGTGAAAAATGCCCCCATTTTGGACTTAGAAATCAGGGGCCTAAATATACTCCTCCCTCTAATAAGCAGAATGAGAGGCAGAGGAGACCCTGTGATCCATCCCAATCGGGTGGTAGCCAGGCAGGGTACCCAACAAATGCTCCCTCTGACCGTGCCACCTATATCAGCCCGAGATACAAGGGTAGCAGACCCATCTTGGGGTATGTATGGACTCCACTAGCACAAGGGGGTGTCCAATCAGGTAAGTACTGCCCCAGGAAACCTCCTTCAAAACTTCCCTCAAAACTTCCCTCAGAACTTCCCTCAGAAGGAAAAAATACTCCACCCTCCAACTTAAGCTTCTTTCCCAGAAAGGCTCCAAACCCCAATTTCCAGAACAATCCTCCTCTCTCTCCCCGCTTTCAGGACAATGCATCCCCCAATCAGGGAGAAGGGAGACCAAAGATGGAAGGTTATCAGGGAAGCCCTCAACACGCAAGCTACTCTGGGAGAATCTACCTTTCCGAGAGTAGCAAAGGTACGAATCTAGACTCCCATACCAACCAGAAAGGATGTATCAACTGGAACGCCAGGTCTGAAATTTGACACAAGACCTGGGTCACATGTTGAGGGCTCAGCAGAGCCCTCAAATGGACATGGCTGTGCGGAACAGCTCAACACCCGGGTCTGGTGCCCTGGAGCAATGACAGGAAGAAAACCCTGACAACCAACAGGTTCCAGAGAAGCGGGACCGGGGGGCAAGAGGGATGCAAAGCCCTAGAGGAAACTTCCCTTCTCACCAAAGAAAACCCCCTAGAAACCTCTGAACCTGAACACAAATTTCTTACCCTCGAAAAGCTGGAACCTAGGGAACAGAGGGTAAGTAGAAGAAATCAAGGGCCAAAGAAAAGCCACTTTGCGGAGGAGGTCTGTGTCATCCCGTTTGAAGGGGAAGAATCCCTTGAGGATTCAGGGAAGAAATCCTTCTCTTTCAGGGATAGATGGATCCGTCCCAAGGAAAAATGGGTCCCAAAAGACCCTAACTGGGACTGGCTAAGTATGAAGACTGACCCAGAGCAACTATTCACGAGGAGAGGAATTCACTGACGGGCCCATAGGTCAGCGCTCACCCTCTAGAACTTGTAGGACGAGATAGCTGCACCATGTGAGGACAGGGGGTGCAGGATTCACTTACTCCAGCACGACACAATAAGGAAGACTCAGTAAGTTGGCAAAGGGAAGTCTGTTTAATGGCAAGTGCATCAAACAAAGAAACAAATGGGAATCAGCAGCATTGCGATCCCCTGTCTTGCTCCGACTTTCACGAACTTCAGTTGAACAGTAATACTTATAGGCAATATTTGTCATCATTGACGTCTAGCTCTACAAAACTCGACATGCAATATAATTGGTTAGGAAAGGTAACTTATGTATAGGTACTATATCTGTATATGATAATAGGGCATGCGGATTGGATAGCTCTTATCGGGTGGGCGTCTATGCCCATCCCACTACATTACAAGTGATTGACGTCACTATAAGTACAATGTCTCATAGGTTCTACCATCTATAGGACTCCAAATAACTTGGTCCATTGTGATTGGGCAGGTTACACCCCTAGACATAAATCCACATTTTAATTAGCAGCATTCAGAATGGACACCCAAGGTCCTGGTGTTCCAAGTTTCACCCTGCCTCCCTTCCATCAATCAGTATCTTAGGGCTATGTGTCAATTAGTTGGCTGGGTTTGGCCTCAGGACTGTAGCTTCTTATCGGGAAAAGTTATGGTATCCTGGGTTCTGGATGACAATCAGGCGATGGTACCTCTTCGCCCCGGGTGGGTCACGTGTCTGTTCACCATGATTTTGCTTCCGTTTCTAGCTTTTATTGTATTTATTTCTGCTTCGGCCCTACCACCTGCTTGGGCTTCTCTTATCTTGATCTTCACGGGCGAGCTGGTATTCTCTGAAGTTTGGTTCTTGCGAGTGACACTCTCCTCCCTTCTCTGGGTGACCTCGATTTCCCAGGCATGAGCCGCTCTCTGTTGAGTTTCGATTCCGCTCTTCCTCTCTGTTCTGGCGGAGTTGGGAAACTTGGCCTGCCAGGCCTTTGACAGCCTGGGCCAATTTCTGCTTTACAAAATGGAGTCGTACTCATATAACGTGCCTCTTGAGGTAGCTATATAGTTGACGCAAGCCGCTTCTAATATTCTACTAAGCATTGCAAGCAGCATCGATTTCTTAGCATCTTGCGTTCCAAGCCTATTTACACACGGTTAACAGGTCGGTTGCTTCCATCTTGTCTCGTAGCTCTGTTTCCTCACGTTTTAACATTGTCTCTTCTCTGTGTCCATTATATTTATTTAGTATTTACTTACGTTGGCGTGTTCTAGTCGATAGTGACTTTTTGTTCATTCACAAGTCTGTTCAGGCCCTTGTGTCATTTCCACTGGCCTTCCATTAACGCTCTCGGGGTCTCTTCGTGGACCGTATGTAGGCACTCCTCATTTCATATTGGTGGCAGGTATGGCTGTCTGATAGGGTACCGTGCTGCCCAGGGTTGTCTGGTTACGGGCGCTTCAACAGGTACAGATCTTCTAATGTATACTGGGCAGAGTCCTAGTGCAACTCTCCGTTGGTTCAGTTGCTCCTCATAAGTCATGTGCCTTGGCGAGTACCATCCTGGTTGCTCGAAATGAGGGGTAGGGGTGCAGGTCATGTCTGGGAACTCCTTTACACAACCAATTCTTAAACCCCAACAATGTCACCTAGATGACTCCGAAAGCAATGAGGAATCCTCCACCCAAACAGGTTCAGGTAACTGTATCCGGGAAAAGTGGGGCAGCAAAGAATCAGGGGAAAAAGGGGATTTCCATTTCCCACAGACATCTGGGTGCACATTTTCCTTTACAGATTCTCAGACTCTGACACAGAAAACTGGGACAAAATGCATATTTTCTTCGCCCCCTTGAAGAGAGGGAAGAGAGATTTTATGCCTCTGGCAAGGTCCAGGGTCAATGTGCATTTTCAGCGCTGGTTGATACTGGATCCTAAGCCACCCTTCAGTCCAAAAAGGCCTTTGACCAAATGAATTCAGGAAGAGGGAGAGTCACCAAATTCCCCTCACACCTCTTTCTGGGCAACTCCAAAACTTCGATCGAAATGATATTTCCGTCGAAGGGACTGCAGATCTGGAGATCAAAATTGGGCAACATAGAGTGAAACACCCGGTAATAGTCGTCACACCTTGTCTACTGGGGAATGATCTCCTCCGGATGTTATCACCCCTGATTGACTGCATAAACAAGGTCCTCTAATGACCAAAAAAATTGATAAAAAACACAAATTATGTCAATTTACATGGCACATGCCACATGTTTGAACAACGGTCTGACCAAATCGAATTTCACTTTATGAATGATCAAGTCCCAGACATTGCTGTCATCTCTGTAGGGGAACAAACTGGTGATGGGAACCCTTCTCCATTTTTGAAAATTAACCTTCCTCCCAGTTTTAAGTGGCATTCAACACTGGAAGGAAATACTCTGAAATTGTATACCGATCCACGATCTGAAGAAAATGCAAATCCCATGATAAAAGATGATGGGTGAACCACTGTTTTTCCCCATTCAGGTAAATGAGAGGGGGGGGGACTGTTCTCACCAGAGTATGCCTGAATAATGGAAAAAGCTTCATCAGTGAAGCATTATTCAGGAAACTCACAAAAGATCAGACCAGTCCCACATTTAAGTTAATTGATAAGTGGGAAATGGGCCTGGAAACTCCAAATTCCAAACATCTCCTGCCTAGAGGGTGCCTGCTAAAAATGTCCATTGGCGACAAAAGCATTGAGTATAATTGCTGGGTTGTGAGAGATGCCCCCTCCGCATTTTACTTAGGCAGTGACATTCTCAATCGATTTGCAATTCATTTGGACCTAATTAATTACAAAGTCTGGTCTCGACTCGGGGGTAACCCTGTGGGCTTTGGCAACAATGAGAAAGCATTTTGGTCAGCTCAGTTGCTGCTGTATGCAGTTGAAATTAAAATGGGAGAAGAGGTCACCATCCCAGGACAGGTACGACAATTCACAATCCCCCTAAAAATTAAGTGAGGACAGAACCTAAAAAACAAGGACACTTCCAAATGACTCTTACAATTGTGACGACGATATCCCTCCTGAAAAGATTTTCACCCAGCAAGGGGGGCATTTCTTGGCGTCCTCTGCCTGCCTTTATGGTGGGGAAGAGGTAACCTGTGATATCAGGAAGGATGAGGTGGTATTTCAAGTCAACAGGGACTACCTCCCCTCCTTGAAACCTCATGTCCAGGCCAACACCATAACAATAGATCTCTCCACCAAACTAAGGGATACCGCCGAAATTGCCAAACCCAAGGTATTTACAGGCTTTAAGCAGATGGTTCAGGAATGAATCAATTTCGCTGATGCCTATGAGACTGAGGAGCAAAAGCAGAAGCTGAAACAGGTGCTTTTTGGATTTTCAGGAGATTTTTGCCATGGATTCCTATGACTTTGGGCACACAGAGATACATTCGACCTCCATACCAACGGACCCTGGGATGGCTCCTGTATTTGTGAAGCAATACCAGTTGCCTCTCACATCTATGCAGTCACTCACAGAGATTATTAAAAATGTAGAATCCCATGGGATAATTTGTCTAGTCCACAGTACATTTAACAACCCGGTACTGGGGATACTCAAACCCAATGGCCAATAGAGACTTTTCGCAGACCTTAGAGAATTAAATAAATGGGTCCACATGTCAATATGGCCCCTTCCCTACATCGATCAGGGACTGGCCCAGATCCAAGGGTCAAAGGTGTACCGCCATTGACCTGACCAATGGTTACTGAACAGAACCCCTGAGTAGGGAAGACCAGTACAAGCTGGACTTTACCTTCGTGGGGCAGCAATACACGTGGACCTGAACCCCCTTTGGATACATAAACTCTGGCAACAAATGTAACATCTTCCTGCATAAGGCCATGGCTGACTTGGATGAAAGGGGAAACCTAGACTAATGTTTTAATCAAGAGCTCAACTGTGGAGGAACAAATAGCTGAAATACGCTATGTTCTGACCCAGTTGAAGAAAGCTGGAGAAAAACTGTCCTTTCAGACGGTACAGTGGTGTAAGACCCAAGAGAACTTCTTAGAGCACGAAATCACCCCTGAGGGTCTCGGTCCCCAGGTGAAAAAGGTGGAAGCCTTATTGAAATTGAAAGACCCTACTACTCTGTGTGAACTAAGAAGCCTTCTTTGACTTACTAATTATAGTAGGAAGTTCATAGAGCACTATGCAGAGGTCATACAGCGCTTGGTCTATTTACTAAAGGCCAGGGTCAAGTGGGAGTGGGGTCCAGAGCAAGCCAAAGCAGTAAAACAACTAAAGAGAAGCCTTTCCCAAGCACCTTGTTTGGCTTACCTCATAAAAAACAAGGAGTTCTTCTTGGAGACAGGGTTCTCAAATACTTGCTTAACAACAGTATTATACCAAAAGCATAACAAGGTCAACAAAGTAATCTCATACATGAGCAAGACTTTGTCTTCTGTGGAGGAAAAATTCAACGATTGCGAAAAGGCACTCCTGGCAACATTGTGGATGTTGAAGAATTACCGCCCATTCATCCAGTGGGAGCACATCATTGTCAGGACTCCTCACCAGCCCTTGCAATATCTCCGAATCCGAACAGGGAAGGTGAATAATTCCAGAATTATTTCCTGGATTCTGTCCATGCAAGGCTTTCCCGTGGAGGTCAGATATGGCCAAAACAAGAAGATTCCCCTAGCGCAAGGGTTGGTTGACTTGCATGACTGTGCTCAAGAAAACTGTCTCGAGGATGAAAGTCTCAAAACCAAAGACAACAATGAGGCATACCTTACTTCCCCGCACTATGTCTATGAAGAAGACACATCCCAGGGGATACCCATAGTTTATGTGGACGGGTGCTCCTACAATGTTGATAATCACAGGGAAAACGAAACAGTTGCTGCCGTTGGGAATGCCTGGGTGAAAGATGCCCCAGAGCCTTCTGCTGGGTACAAGATCAATCCCCGAAGTAGTCAGGTGGCAGAGTTGATGGCGGTACATCAAGCCATCCTCACTGCCATGCAACACCAACTCCAAAAACTGGTCATAATCACTGATTCAGATAATGTAAGGAATAGGTTTGTGGAGCACCTGATTAATTGGAAAAATCGAGGCATGCTGTGTGCGAATAACAAACTGCTCAAGCATGGGAAATTAATCCAAGCCATTGATGATCTGGTCTCTCTAATGAGATGACTATCTACTGGAAAAAGATCAAAGGTCATTCCAGAATAGAGGGACTAGACAAAACTGGAAATTACTTGGCTGACCAGTTGGCCAAAACCGGAGTCATCCACGGGGATCTCATCGCAACCATATCCCTGTTGGGGCAAATCCAGGTCGCTGCTGTCACCCGGTTCCAAACACATGCCCAAAATGAACTCTGAACTGCTCAGTGGAGTAAAGAAACCCCATATGCTGATTTGATTATGGCACAAAAAGGTCACCCGATTATTGGGAAATGTTAACAACATATTGAAGACCCTGTGAATTTTCCTCTGACCAAATCTGATTACATCGGGAAAGAGGACCTCTCAGTGTTTATGAAGTTTTCCAAAATGTTACGAATTCAAGGGGGTTTGTTAGTACAGAGATCCAGCTCTGGAGATGACCAGTGGGTGGTACCTACTTCATTCCAAAGTCTGATGTTAAGTCACGCCCATGACGCAGCCACTGCTGGTCATAGGAGGTTTCATACAACTTTGGAAATCTTGCGAGAGGTCTCATACTGGCCACACATGGATCAGGACCTCGACCTATACTTAAAGGGGTGTCTTGTGTGTGCTCAGTTTCAGCCAAGTTCCCTCACACATAGAGCTCCCCTACAGAAAAGGGGAATGACACTGCCTTGGTCTGATTTGCAAGTCGATATTTCATCGAACCTGTGACTCGCTCCTCTAGGGGAAACAAGTACATGTTGAACGTGACATGCCTGTTTACCAAGTGGGTGGAATGTCTCCTGGCCCCAAATTGCAAGGCAGAAACAGCGGCTGCCCTAATGATCAATAATATCTTCTTGCGTTTTGGCCTTCCCCAAAGGATTGAGTCGGACCGAGGAAGTCATTTTACCAGTGAGGTAATGACAAAGATGTGGGAGATTCTCGGGGTAAAGAGAAAACTCCACATTGCCTACCACCGGCCTCGAGTACAGGAATTGAAAGGTACAATAAAATTATTATGGGCATCCTGAAGAAGTTTGTGGCGGACTGTGGACCTAGTTGGGACATTTGATTACCGCATTTCCTGATAGACATCAGGTCTACACCACATTCTGCAACAGAAATTTCACCATTCGAGCTCATGACTGGACGAAAAATGGTGCTACCTCAGCATCTCCTCTACATAACTCAAGAGCAGACCCTGATCAACGCGTCCACGACCCATGAGTACATTCAAAATATACGAAAACACCTTCATCACACTTTTGCTTTCGCTTAGCGAAATATAGAAAAGTCAGCAGAGGGGATGAAAAGCCACTATGACTTGAAGACCACCAAGAAAGGTTACCAAATAGGAGACAGGGTGTACCTGTACAATTTCCAAAGGAACCAGACCAAAGAGTGGAAGTTCCTCCCCTCCTGGCATGGAGCCTTTGAAATTGTAGATATAATCTCACCTGATGTCTATAAGATCGGCAACCCTAAAGGAAAACAGACGGAAGAGAAATTGGTTTACATCAATCAGTTGAAAAGCTGTGATCCCAGACAGAACGTGTAACTGATTGAAGAATGCAGTGAGGGTAGAGCCCAGGAACCAGCAGAAGCGTAAAGGTAAAGAATGGCAACCCGGATGGAGATAATCACACATTTACAGGGAGTAGAGCGACTTATACTTATTTTGAAGTTATTACAAGCACTTGTCATGTTCCAAAACTGTGATGCATAAAAAGTCATGTGTATTTTGTTGTTTCATTGTCAATTCACATGTCAATACCGGGGAAAATAGTATTGTATGAAATACTTAACCTCTCTATTATTCTTGGCAGATTAAATAACTCCTTGACTGTGTAGACTGGAGGTGGAGCTGTCGAAAGGGAGGGGTACAGGACCAAAACCCAAAATCTGAAAAGAGTGGACTGCAGACCAGAGCGCCACTCCCTCAGGACCAGGAAAAGAGCAGAAGAACTCCCACAGAGACCCCAGGAACGAACCCAGCCCCCAAGGAAACAGACACCCCACTCTCTCCTTGCTCTTCTCTCTAAACAAAGATCCAGGAGGGGAGACTTGTGGGGTGAAATATAGCCAATGGGTGCCAGAAATAAAGAATCCAGTGTCAGTTATGAGGGCTCACCAAAACTCATGGCAGTGCAAACATGATGCCCCACATAAGGCCTATGTAGCCCAAATCCAAAGGAAAGAAAGTGGGCCTCAATTTAAAAATGCAGAGATGTGCGCAATACATTTCATGAAGGGAAAGAAAAATATGTGGCAATGATGTTTGACAAATCCATGGAGAGCTGCACCCACATATATGAAACAGCAGTGTACAGCATCTTCAATGGGATGCCAGAATTGTTTTCAAGCAGCTACAGTAAAACAGAGCATTTTACATGAAGATTAAATAAAAGAATGTCATTTTGTTTTTCTCTTGCAAAACTGACAGGATGCCAAGCGAAATGCCCATCAGACTTTGAAGCTTAGGCATAGAGTTTTCATGTACATGTACCATTCATAAATAATATGCATATATTGTTAGATTGCGTGCCATATAAGATGTCATTTAAAGCAATTGTGTGTGAGTTTGAAAGGCCATGCGTTGCTGACCATTTCTTTAGAAGTGAAACTAAACTCCAGGACCTTCCTCGTTTGCCATGGAGATTTGGGCCTGGTTGTCACATCCATCAGTTCCATTCCTTAAAAATACAAGCAGGAATACTTTTTAGATCAGAAATGCAGTGAAGACCAGATAGAGTCAGGTCTGTTTTGCAGCAGGCTTGACCTTGAGGTCACAAAGCCCATAAAGTGCCCATTAGGAGCTGTTATCAGGACATCAGATGCCTTAAAGGGGTGAGCTAACATAAATACAGATCTCTCTGCTTCCATCATGTGCCTAAAGAGAAGAAGCGAAATGTTAAAAAAAGGTGAAGGTCCAGTAAATGCGTAGTGAAACTGCACCTTGATTTAAAGTGGGAGAAACACATTTTATCACATTAGATGGACAGTGTACATCACACAACAGTCATTCCAGGCTTTTATTAAAGGTGGTTATTACCCCCTTGTAAACATGCTAAAACAATTTTGGTATGATAAACACAACTAAAGTTATTAAGGAAAATGGGATTTGGGCCCTCCAGTGGTCCAGAGAGATGTGAAAGTTCGTAAAAGCACGCCGGTAGTTATTAATATGATGACTGTAAAATGGCATATTTTTCACTTATATGGTTCCTGAGTAAATGAAGAAAAACTGTACCTCTGCACAGGAAGAACGTGCAGACTCCAAACTAGTCTCATCTGATTCGCTTTCGCTTTCGAGTTCTCAAAAATGTATTCCTACATGTAAAGATGTGAAAATTAAGTGTACTTGCCATGTGGTGAAATTTATATGTTCTGAAGCAGACTGAGCCCACCTGTCAAAATGGGATGATGAAGCTTTCTCCTGCCATAGCTATCCCAAAACACTCTCCTATCCCCTTGTCCTATCAGCACACAGGTGGGAGAGGGAAGTGAAGACTAGCCAATCCCTTCCGCAGGAATCATAACAAGTTAGTGAAGTCATTTTCCCTATAAATAAGCCAGTTTGTATCAGAGCAGGGGTTCTACCACTAATTCCAAAAGGTGACCTGCTGCCGAAATCTGGCGAGAAACATCCCAGCAGAGAGAGGCCTAATCTTGCAGTGGAGACAGGAGCCAGGAGACGTAGAAACTGACTGGGACCCTTGGAAGGAAAAAGAGAAGATCCTTGACTGACCCCCTTGCTGTCCCAGCGGTGTGTTCTGATGCTCCCTGATGCCCAGTCCAGACCTCTCCTGTAAGTAGGACTACACCAAAAACGCTAGATTGTATATACCCTATATTTAGAAGTATTTTGTTGGTTATTTCCCCATTGAAACTATCCTCTTTGCCTGTGTAGATCCGTAGCAGATTTATCAAAGTAAATCAATTAATTCCCCCATTGAATTCATGGGATCTGTATTGTTGGCATTCAAAATCAACAATCTTTTCCCCATGTGTTGTGAGCCGGTATAGTCATACATATTTGCCAGAAGAGTTAACCCCACAGTCTTGTTCCACGTGTGTGCGCATGGTATACAAACAAAATTCCCCATTGATCCCCTTCATGTTAAATCAGAAGTGGGAAGCCCAGTAGTGCCTGTGCACATGCAAGGTGCAAAACAAAATTGCCCCTGTGTACCCATTGTGCTCTGCAAAACGAATGTTCCCATTTGCATTTTCTGTCTTACATTGTATCTGTGCTAAACATTCCAAAATCGATTTTACCATTGTGCTCTGATAAAAATCCAAAGCCCTGTGTGTTATTGATAGGGGTAGCAAAACACATTTTTCCCACTGCTTTTCTGTCTCCCCTATTGGTTCGGTGATCAAATATTCCAAAATCCGATTTTCCCATTGTGTGCTGACTAAAATCCCGAAGCCCTATCTGTTTTTGTTAGGTGTAGCAAAACAAATCTCCCATTCCTTTTCTTGCTCGCATTGTATCAGTGATCCTAATCCCAAAACCAATTTTCCCTGTGCTCTGACCAAAACCCTAAAGCCCTGCCTGTCATTGTTAGGTGTAGCAAAACGAATTTCCATTGTTTTTCTTCCTTTCATATTGTTTCTGTGATTAATACTCAAAATCCGATTTTCCCATTGTGTTCCCACTCCCTGACACTGCCTTCCATTCAAAAGAGTCAAGCCTAATTGATGTTTGGAGTGTGAGGGTTTGTGGCCTACATTGACCCACTCAACAGAATTCTTCTCCATAACCAAGCTGCGTTTTGGCAGTCAACAGCAAAATGGCTGCGCTGGCTCCTTTGGGCACCATTGCGTCAAAACTGTGCCTTGCAGCGACAAAAGGATGGCTGCACCATCTTGCCAAACACAAAATGGGCGAGTTGGAACAGGGAGCATACAGAGAAAGGTGCCATTTTGTTCTGGGGTGCACCCAAGAGAAGCGAATCAAAGCAGTGCTGCTCTGCTGCTTACAACCCCACAGTTCCCAGTGAAAAAGGGAAATATTTACACTAAAAATGATGCCGCTCTGATGCTTTTTCCTCTGATTCGTCATCACACTATTTTATTAATGAGACTCTGCAATGCCCATTCACATATTGCTCCAGCAGACAAGAGCATTATCTCTGATTGACAGGCTGTTGTTCAGTTCTGAATGAATCAAAAGAAACTTTACTTCAGCCACACAGGAAACGCTTTACTTTTGGGATACAAAATATCAAAGATCAATGTGTCAAAGAGGCCCTGGCTCTGGACCCATGTCAATTTCAGTGCATCTGTGCTTCAAACAAATTGCTGCATACAAGAAGCTAACTATGGCTACAAAAAATTGTGGAAGTGCAGATGGAATCGACAAACCGAATTTGCACGGAAAATGCCAGCTGGCTCTACACATGGAAAAATGGGCTTTTGCAAACCAGAAAAAAATGCCTGTTTTAAAAGTACCATGTTGAACAAAAACAAATCTGTGCCTAGCAATGTAAAGGGGTTTGTTGCTGGGAAACATATAGGGGATGTTTTATCCAACAGGTTTGTTTTGATCCAGGACAAAATGAAAGAAAATGAAAGGAATTAAACTGCATTAGCGGAATTTTGCTAGCTCTAGAACAGGTTTTTCCCTGCTGGCTAAGCTAAGGCTTCCCCCAAAAGGAACCACCATAAACTTCCAGGACACTTGGCTGATAATTACTAGGTTGGAAAACTTTGACTGAACTAGACAAAGAAAGTTCACATACTCATCAGACTTTCGCCTGGGCAGGGGCCTCTCACAATTGAAAATCTTGGACACGAGTACGTGGAAAAGAAAATCACACCTTCCTGTGAATTCTACAAGAATCTTCAAAGAAAAACTCCATGACAAACCCTGGAGTTAGGGGGATGGCTTGGAAAGGCATGACCATATTTGGAGGACAATGCTCACCATTTGGTTTAAACAGCTAATTTATTAAGAAACTTTTCAGACTTTTATCTTTGTAACCGGACTTTGCAGGAATGTAAAATATGAACAGTTTTAATGTAATTTCATGGGTTGTAATTTAAAACGAGCCTCATTACGAGTTTGGAGGTAGCCATGCCGTTTATAGCGGCATGGCTAACCCCAAACTCAAGTCCGGGTCCCGTGAAATGGGAATGACCAGGCCATTCTGACCTTGGAGAGCCCGGTAATTCCCATTCGCGGGACCCGGAATGTCCCCATTCCCATTTGAGTCCCCATAGGGCTCAATCGGAATGGGGAGGATGCAAACAATGGTCCCGTTAATGACAGGGCCGTTGTTAGCATCCTGTTCTGCTAGCGGGTGCCGCTCTGCACGTCTGGTCTGACCAGGCGTACAGAGTGGGACCCGCTGTAGAACACGTAATGTGGCGGCCCGGTATGAACGGTGCTGGTCCCTTAGCGGCACCGTTCATACTGTGGCCGCCAGAGTTGTAATGAGGCCAATTGTAGCCTTCACTGCCACCAGGGGAATAGAAATGGCAAAGAATTGGGTATACCACGGAAAGTATACCTGATACCACTCCTAATTTCAATGATGATATTCCTAATGATAATCCACAGTCATGTATAAAGTTATAGAATTTAGGCTGAATATTTCACCCTAAAAATGACCTAAAATTATTTAAAAGGGCGAAACAATGTCTTATAAAATGCAGAGTTGGACTGGTATGTGTGTGCTGCATATAATATGTAATTTGTTAAAATGCTACCACTGTACAAATGTGCCATTTATTTCAAAACTGGATTTTAGCTAAAGTACCTGTGGGAGGGTCTGGACATTGTAAAACTCACATCAAAAATCTGACAGCATGCCCTTGAAACCCAACCAACTGAGAGCAAGGCATCAACCATTACCTCTGACCAATCCAGTTGTTTAGAGGCGTGCTCAGCTAAGTCTGCCCCACCCTATATTTCTATGATGTCACCATGCTTTATATAAAGTGTGGCTAACAGGACTCTGGACACACGCTTTTTCCCGAATTTCCTGCTCCTGCGGTACTGATTTTCCACATTCATCTTGCCTGATTCCAGATTGCACTGCAAGGCCAATGCATTGCTGGCCCTCCCAGCAAGGTCTAAATCCAGAGACCCCAGATCTAAAAATCCCAATAACCAAAGGGAAAGCTGTGGTGCTCTTTTGGAAAGCCTCCTGAAACCAGACCGGCTTTTTGCCACCAACTGCTTGCCCGGCTTACCCACTCCATCCCGCTGTGGCATCTCTGTGCTGTGATCAGACCATTGCCCAGCTGTCTGTTGCCAGGATAGTCCGCTGTCCAGTGACCCGAGCCCTGGAGTCCAGAATCCGGTTGACTGTGCCTAATCCCAAATTTATGAGTGGATTGTGAGTATCCACATCCCATCACATATAGTCTACCCCATCTTGATTTTGTCTTTGTCCTCTCTCTAAGCAACCCTATCCATATCCTGATAACTTGTCCAACTGTCAGAATTCTCTGTGCATCTTGTCCTTGATCTCCAAGTGTTAGCACCACTTTTCTCTTAATTTCTGTCTTGCATAGATCATGTCATTAGCAATATTTTGATTAAATAAATTAATTTTCCCTAAGGAAAAGGGGTACACTGCGTGAAGGGTTATAACTGCAGCGTAACTTTTATATTCATGGGTGGCGTTCCTCTTTTCTTAGCCATTAAATCTAGTTTAAGTAAAATTTGCCTGTCATTTTAAAACGGATTTTCTTTTTTTCACTGCTCTATTTTTCCTAAAAAAGGAACCTCACTCTACCTTCCAAATATCTCTCAACTCACCACCTATAGCCCTCCTCTCACCTCCATATTGCATTCATCACCCTGCCCAGAAACCGCATTTCAATTCAGTGTTTTTCACCCATTTTTTGCAAAAAACCTTTTTTACATTTAAAACTGCAAACTGGAAAAATGCAACTACAGGGCGGCCATCTTGAAACAATTTTCCACCCACAGAAACCCCAAGAGACTCACAAAGCGGCCTACAATTTGCTGTGCGCAGAAGATCACCCCCAAGAGAATTTGTGCAGCAGCTAAAACGTGCCTTTGCACAAACCACTAGGAGGGTGCGCATGGATAGCAAGGAGTTTATAACTACCTTTTTTCATGCGCTCCCATAATATATCATGACCCAGCTGGTGAGGGATTTCCATGACAAAAGATCTCTGGACTGGGTAATAGAGCAGGCGACCCGCATTTATGAAGTTCAAAAACCTGCTGAAAATAAAAATCTGGTTAAAAACTCCAAGCCAGCAAACACCCCTGCTGCTGCTAAGGTACCAGAGATGAAGGTTGCCCCCATTTTAGACCTGGAAATGGGGGTGCCTAAAAATGCACCTATCCCAAACCAGCAAAACCAGAGGCCAAGAAGGCGTTAAGGCCAATCACAAACAGGTGGCAATCAGGGAAGTAATCCCACGAATGGGACCCCTAATTCTCCTGAATACATAAGTCCCAGATACAAGGGAAACCGGCCTATCTTGGGGTATGTATGGATTCCTCCAGCCCAAGGGGGGGGGTCCTGCCAGGTAAGTACTCCCCCAGGAAACTTCCCTCCTAACTTCCCTCAGGAGGGCAGTAATCCCCCAAATCCCAGGTTAAGTTTCTTTCCCCAATACCCTCAAAACCCCAATCTGCAAGGCAACCCTCCTTTCTTTCCCCGGGTTCAAGAGCCCTGACTGCCCAATCCAGGAAAGGGGAGGTCAAGGGGGGAGGGCTACCAAAATCCACCATATCCAGGGTACTACAGGAGAAGGGATAGCTACCCTTCCCGTGAACAACCGAGGCATGAGCAGAGACCCCCGTACCAGCTGGAACGTGTGTCTCAACTGGCGTGCCAGGTCCAGAACCTTACCCACAATCTGGGTCGCATGTTGAGGGCTCAACTAAACTCTCAGATGAACATGGTGGCTCAGAACCCCACAAACCAAGGGTCTGGCACCCCAGAACAACAGCGGGGAGAGAACCCTGACAAGTCATCGGTTCCAGAGACAGAGGCACAGTGGGAAGGGGGGTGTAAATCTCTAGAGGAAGCTTCCTTCCTTACCCATGAAAATCCCCTTAACACCCAGGAACCGGAATAAAAATCTCCTGCCCCTGAAAATCTGCCACCCACGGAACAGAGGGTGGGTAGGAGAAATAGAGACCTCAAAAAGGCCAATTTTTGGGAGGAAGTTAGTGTCCTAGGGGAAGAATCCTTAGAGGATTCTGGGGAAACAATCTTCTCCTTCAGGGACAGGGGAATTCCTCCCAAAGAAAAATGGGTCCCAAGAGATCTAAATGAAGACTGGGTGGGTGTGGGGACTGATTCAGAGTCACCCATCCCTGAACCCCAGAATTGTCACACTGAGAGGAAAATAGTAATGAAGGGATCCTCCCCACAAATTGGTTGTAGTGACTGCCACCGGGTAAGAGGGGGGCAGCACAGAGCTAAGGGAAAAAGGGGATTCCAAAATCTCTGCCATTTCAGGATGTCAACTTTTTATTACAGATCCCCAGACTCTGACACAGAAAATTGAACAAAATGCCACTGTGTCAGAGTCCAAAATAAAGAAAATGACCACCCAGCTTGCCCAAAATGCACATTACCTTTGCCCACTTGAGGAAAAGGAGGGTAGATTTTATCCCCTGGTCCAAGTGCAAGGGTAATGTACATTTTCAGTACTGGTGGACACTGGATCCCAAGCCACTCTTCTGTCAAAAAGGGCATTTGATCAGCTAACTTCAGGAAGTGGGGAGAGATACCAGATCCCTCTCACCCCTCTTCCTGGACAACTCCAAAACTTCAACGGGAATGAAATTCCTGTCGAGGACAGAGCGGAGTTGGAAATAAAATTGGGCGACACAAGGTGAAACACCCTGTCATAGTTGTGACTCCAGGGGGCACACCCTGTCTACTGGGAAATGACATCTTGCGCAGGTTGTCCCCCCTAATCGACTCTGTGAGCAAGGTCCTCTGGACTCAGACTAACAGGCCAATAAAATTAAAATAGTGTCAACCATGTTAGTTTAAATGGCACATGTCACACGGTTGAACAGAAACCTGATCATATTGAGTTTCATCTACAGAACAATCAAATACCTGACGTGACAGTAATTGCTGTAGGACAACAAACTGGTGATTGGAATTCCTCTCCATTCCTGAAAATCAACCTTCCTTCCAGTTTTAAATGGCATTCCACACTGGAAGGAAATACTTTGAAATTTTATTCTCATTCACAATCTGAAAATCCCAATTATATAGTCAAAAGTGATGAGAAACCAGCTCAAAGTTTAGCTGATATTCAGAAAATTAGAGAACAGTTGTTCATCCCTATTCAGTTAAGTGAGGGGAAGGAGTCTGTTCTCGTCTGAGTGTGTGTGAACAACGGTAAGAGCATCATCAGCGAAGCCATGTTCCGAACGCTGCCAAAAGATCCAGCCATTCAAACATTTAAATTGATTGATAAGTGGGAAATGGGCCTGGAAACTCCCAATTCCAAACATCTGCTGCATAGCAGGTGTATGCTCAAAATTTCTGTAGGTAACAAAAGCATAGAATACAATTGTTGGGTCATGCAAGATGTCCCTGCTGCATTTTATTTAGGCAGTGACATTCTTAATCGATTTGCCATTAATTTGGACCTGATAAATTACAAAGCCTGGTCCAGACTAGGGGGAAATCCTGTGGACTTTGATGATTCTGAAAAAGCATTTTGGTCAGCCCAATTGCTGCTGTATGCAGTTGAAGTTCAAATTGGAGAGGAGGTCACCATCCCAGGACAGACACGACTATTCCCACTTGAATTAAAAATTAAAAGAGGACAGAAACTGCAAAATCTTGACGCATATGTACACCTCAATGCCTATCTCCAACAGCAGCGGTTGGGGTTAAATCCAGCACCACTAGTCAATGTAGAACACAACACCATTCCAATATTGATGGATAACAGCGACCCTAGGAGTATCACTCTGGGCGCAGGCACCATTATTGGAATGGCGGTTGATGACTGACATGTTTACATGGATCTGGGCAATGAACTGATAGGACCAATCCCCCATGACTGTTTTGACAATGACATACCACCAGACAGGATCTTCACACAGCAAGGGGGGAATTTCCTGGTGTACTCTTCCTGCCCTTACAGTGAGGAAGAGGTGACCTGTGACATCAGGCAGGATGAGGTGATATTCCAGGTCCATAATGATGGCCTCTCCTACCTGAAACCCTCTGTCCAGGTGAATACTCTAACCAGAGACCTCTCCACCCAATTTGAGGAGGCCACTGAGATAGCAAAACCGGAAGTCTTTCCAGGCTTCAGGCAAATGGTTGAAGAGCCGGTCAACCTAGCTGATGCCTGTGAGACTCCAGAGCAAAAGCAAGAGTTGAAAAGTTGTTCTTAGATTTTCAAGATCTCTTTGCAGTGGACTCGTACGATAGTGGTTACACCGAACTCCATACAATAACAATTCCCACGGACCCTGGAATGACTCCAGTGTTTGTGAAGCAATATCGCTTGCTTCTCGCATCCATGGAGTCCCTGACAGAAATCATCAAGAACCTTGAGTCCCGTGTGATAATTCGTCCAGTACACAGCACCTTTAATAATCAGGGGTTGGGGATCTTAAAACCAAACGGCCAGTGGAGACTCTGTGATGACCTCAGGGAGCTAAACACACGGGTCCACATGTCCCGAAGGCCTCTCCCCTACATTGGCCAAACACTGGCCCAGATCCAGTGGTCAAATGTATACACTGCCAGTGACCTGACCAATGGGTACTGGACCATTCCCGTCAGTAGGGAGGGCCAATACAAGCCAGCCTTTACCTTTGGGGGCAGCAGTAGACATGGACCCGGACTCCCTTCGGATACATCAACTCCGGCAACAAATTCAACATCTTCCTACAAATGGCCATGTCCGATTTGGGTGAAAGGGGTAACCTGACCTATATGGATCATGTCCTGATAAAAAGCTCAACTGTGGAGGAACACATAGCGGAAATACGTTACGTTTTGACCCAGTTGAGGTTTGCCAGAGCAAAGCTATTCTTCCGAAAGCCACAGTGGTGCAGGACCTGTTTCAACTTCTTGGGGCATGAGATAACTCCTGAGGGCCTCTATCCCCAGAAGAAGAAAGTGGAAGCACTCCTAAAACTAAAAGACCCCACAAATCTGCATGAGCTAAGAAGCCTCCTTGGACTCCTTGGACTGACTAATTACAGTAGGAAGTTCATTGAGTATTACGCAGAGATCACAAGACCCCTGATCCATCTGTTGAATGGGGGGGGTCAAGTGGGAGTAGGGTCCAGAACAAGCCGAGGCAGTAAAGCAACTCAAAAGAAGCCTCTCACACGCGCCATCTCCAGCTTACCCTGTCAAAAACAAGGAGTTCTTCTTGGAGACAGGGTTCTCGAATACATGCTTGACAGGAGAATTATATAAAAAGCATGACAAGGTCAATAAAGTCATCTCCTATGCAAGCAAGCCTTTATCCTCTGTGGAGGAAAAATGCAACGATTGTGAGAAGGCACTCCTGGCAATGGTTTGGGCATTGGAGAATTACCACCCGTTCATCCAGGGGGAACACATCATAGTGGAGACTCCACACCAGCCATTGCAATACCTCCAAAGTGACAGAATACGGGCCGGAAATGTGAGTAATTCCAGAATTACTTCCTGGATTCTGTCAATGCAAGGCTTTCCTGTGGAGCTCATATATGGCCAAAACAAGAAGAGTCCCCTCGTGCAAGACTTGCATGATTGTGCCAGAGAAAACTGTCTCGAGAACAAAAGTCTTAAAATTCAGGACAACATGGAGGCGTACCTGAATTACCCGCACAAAGTCAAATGCGAGGAAATGCCCACAGTTTATGTGGATGGGTGCTCCTACCATATTGACAACAATGGGGAAAAGGAACTGGTGGCCGGCGTTGGGAATGCCTGGGTGAATGATGCCCTGGAACCCTCAGCTGGGTACAAAATCTGCAGTAGTCAGGTGGCGGAGTTGATGGCAGTTCATCAAGCCATCCTCACTGCTGTCCAACACCAACTCCACAAACTGGTCATAATCACCGATTCAGATTATGTCCAGAACGGGTTTGTGGTGCACCTGGTTAATTGGAAAACCAGAGGCATGCTATGTGCTAACAACAAACTGCTCAAACATGCCAAGCTAATCCAAAATATTAATGATCTGTCACCTCTAATGGGATGACCATCTATTGGAAGAAGATCAAGGGTTATTCCAGTATAGAGGGGCCAGACATACTGGAAACGACCTAGCTAATCAGCTGGCCGAAACCAGAGCCATCCAGGGGGATCTCCTCGAGATCGAGTCCCTGTTGGGGGAAATTCAGGTCACTGCTATGACTAGGTCCCAGACAAATGCTCACAATGAACTCTCAACTGCCCAGTGGAGTAAGGAGACCCCAGATGCTGATTTAATCAGGGCACAAAAAGGGGATCCAATTATTCGGATATTTTATCAACACATTGAGGACCCTGAGAACTTTCCTCTGATGGATACCGATTACATTGGGAAAGAGGACCTCAGGGTGTTGATGAAATGTCCAAAAAAGTTCTGAATCCAAGACAGTTTGTTGGTAAGGAGATCCATATCTGACTGTGACCAGTGGGTGGTCCCTACCTCATTCTGAAGCCTGATGCTAAGCCACACCCATGACGCAGCCACAGCCGGTCATCGGGAGTTTCACACTACTTTAGAAATCCTGCGGGAGGTTGCATCCTGGCCACACATGGCGCAGGAACTCGACCAATACTTGAAGGGTGTCTTGTGTGTGCACAATTCCAGCCAACATCACTCACACACTGAGCTAGCCTCCAGAAGACGGGGATGACAGTGCCTTGATCAGATTTACAAGAAGATTTCATCATGCCCGTGATTCGCTCTTCTAGGGGAAACAAGTACATGTTCACAGTAACATGCTTGTTTACCAAATGGGTGGAATGTTTCCCAGCCCCAAATTGCAAGGTAGAAACAGCAGCTGCCGTGATGATCAACCACATCTTCTCGTGTTTTGGCCTACCCCAAAGGATTGAGTCAGACTCAGGTAGTCACTTCAACAGCGAAGTGATGACAAAGATGTGGGAGATACTGGGGTAAAAAGGAAACTTCACATTGCGTAACGTCGGTCCTCAAGTGGCGGAGTTGGAGGTACAATAAAATCATTGTGAGCATTCTAAAAAGTTTGTGGCAGACTCTGGGCCAAGTTGGGACATCCGATTAACGCTTGTCTGGATGGCCATCAGAGCTACACCTTCTTCTGCAACCAAGAAATCTCCAATTAGCTGATGACTGGACGAAGGATGGTGCTACCTCAGCATCTGCTTTATATAACACAAGAGCAGACACTTATAAACGCCTCCACAACTCATGAGTATGTTGAGAATCTAAGAAAACACCTTCAACATGCTTTTGCATATGCTCAACAGAATCTGGAAACATCTGTAGAGGGTATGAAGACTCAATATGATTTCAAAACAAGCAAAAAGGAATACCAAGTAGGAGACAGGGTCTACTTGTACAATTTCCAAAGGAACCAGACCAAAGAGTGATTTGAACTGACAGAAGAGAAATTGGTCATTATTAATCTGTTAAAAAGTTGTCACCCTTAGGCACACTTTGCAGCTTATTGAAGAACCAAGAGAAAACCAAATAGAGGAGACATCTGAAGCATGAGAATAAGGAAAAAACCAGAAGGGAACAGATAGATTTATAGGTATAATTATTTAACAGGGAGTGTTTTTCTTCATTGTCAGGATGAAAGGGATTCCCCAAAATTCTAACCAAAATCCACAGTTATATGTGTCTTGTGAGTGAGCTTTTGTCTTGTTATCTGAATATTGTCATTATTGCAATGTATGTGTGTCCCACTGCTGACACCCTTCCCGGAGGGCAGTCAGTGGGAAAATGTAGTAACCGGTTCTTTATCTCATAGATTACTACTGATTGCGCCCTTCAAAGACAACTGAGGACCTCCCCGGGGACCAGGAAAGGAGAAATTGAATATCTGGGGGTGTCGCTCAACACCATAAAGGAAGACCTCAGGGAAAGCTGTGGGTGTCCTTCCACGCACCAACGAGAGACAGCAAGAGGATCGTGGCATACCGCTCCCTGATGGAAGAAGGACTCCCACCTGATGAACCTCATTTTGCCCTACCTGATGAACCCTGTTTTGCCCTACCAATGAACCCCACTTTGCCCTACTCTCCCTCTACAAAGTTTCAGAAAAGTTAGTGAGGGGAATTTGTGGGCTACATTGACCCACTCAACAGAATCTTCTCCATAACCAAGCTGCACTTTGGCAGTCAACAGCAAAATGGCTGGCTGGCTCCTTGGGGCACCATTGCATCAAAACTGCACCTTGCAGTGACAAAAGGATGGCTGCACCATCTTGCCGAACACAAAATGGGCGAGTTGGAACAGGGAGCATACAGAGAAAGGTGGCAGTGTTTTCCGGGGTGCACCCAAGAGAGGCAAATCAATGCAGCGCTGCTCTGCTGCTTGCAAACCCACAGTTCCCAGTGAAAAAGAGAAATATTTACATTAAAAATGATGCCACTCTGATGCTTTTTCCTCTGATTCCTCATCACACTATTTTATAAAGGAGACTCTGCCATGCACATTCACATTCACATTGTGCTCCAGCAGACAAGAGCAGTATCCCTGAATGACAGGCTGTTGTTCAGTTCTGAAAGAATCAAAAGAAGCTTTACTTCAGCCACACAGGAAACGCTTTACTTTTGGGATACAGAATATCAAAGATTAATGCGTCAAAGAGGCCCTGGCTCTGGGCCCATGTCAATTTCAGTGCATCTGTGTTTCAAACAAATTGCTGCATAAAAGAAGCTAGCTATGGCTGCAAAACAATGTGGAAGTGCAGATGGAAGAGACAAACCGAATTTGCAAGGAAAATGCCAGCTGGCTTTGCACATGGAAAAATGGGATTTTGCAAACCAGAAAAAAATGCCTGTTTTAAAAGTACCATGTTGAACAAAAATGTATCTGTGCCTAGCAATGAAAAGGGGTTTGTTGCAGGAAAACATATAGGGGATGTTTTATCCAGCAGGTTTGTTTTGATTCAGGACAAAAGAAAATAAAATAAAAGGAATTGAACTGCATTGGTGGAATTTTGCAAGCTCCAGAACAGGTTTTTCCCTGCTGGCTAAGCTAAGACTTCTCCCAAAAGGAACCGCCATAAACTTCCAGGACACTCAGCTGATAATTACTAGGTTGCAAAACTTTGACTGACCAAGACAAAGAAAGGTCACATACTCATCAGACTTTCGTCTGGGCAGGGGCCTCTCACAATAATAATTCTGGGACACAAGAATGTGAAAAAGAAAATCACACCTCCCTGTGACTTCTACAAGATGCTTCAAAGGAAAACTCCATGACAAACCCTGGACCTAGGGGAATGGTTGGAAAAGCATGACTATATTTGGAGGACAATGCTGACCATTTGGTTTAAACAGCTATTTTATTAAGAAACTTTTCAGACTTTTATCTTTGTAACCGGACTTTGCAGGAATGTAAAAAATGAACAGCTTTAATGTCATTTTGTGGGTTGTAATTTAAGACATTGTAGCCTTCACTGTCACCTGGGGAATAGAAATGGCAGAGAATTGGGTATTCCATGAAAAAAGTATACATGATGCCACTGCGAATTTCAATGATGATATGCCTAATGATAATCTACACACATGTATACAGTTATAGAATTTTAGGCCGATTATTTCACCCTAAAAATGACCAAAAATTATTCGAAGGGTGAAACAATGTCTTACAGACTGCAGAGTTGGACTGGCATGTGCTGCATAATATATTTAACCTGTTTATGTAATTTGTTAAAATGCCACCACTGTACAATTGTGATATTTATGGCAAAACTGGATTTTAGCTAAAGTAACTGTGGGAGGGTCTGGACATTGTAAAACTCACATCATAAATCTGACAGCATGCACTTGAATCCCAAGCAACTGAGAAAAAGGTGTCAACCATTACCCCTGACCAATCCAGTGGTTTAGAGGCGTGCTCAGCTAAGCCTGCCCCACCATATAGTTCTATGATGTCACCATGCTTCATATAAAGTGTGGCTGACAGGACTCTGGACATACACTTTTTCCTGAATTTCTTGTGGCTGCGTTCCTGATTTTCCACATTTGTCTTGCCAGATTCCAGATCCCCCTGCAAAGGCCAAAGCATAGCTGATTCCAGATTCCACTGCAAGGCCAAAGAATTGCTGACACTCCCAGCAAAGCTTAAATCCAGAGACCCAAGCTCTAAAAATCCCAATAACCAAAGGGAAAGCTGTAGTGTTCTTTTGAGAAGCTTCCTGAAACCTGACCGACATTTTGCCACCAACTGCTTGGCCTGCATACCCGCTGCATCCAGCTGAGGTGTTGCTGTGCTATGACCAGACCTTTGCCCAGCTGTCTGTTGCCAGGAGAGTCTGCCGTCCAGTGACCCGAGCCCTGGAGTACAGAACCCGGTTGACTGTGCCTAATCCCAAATTGAAGTGCGGACTGTGAGTATCCACATCCCATCACACATAGTCTACCTCATCTTGATTTTGTCTTTGTTCCTCTCTCTATGCAACCCTATCCATATCCACATAACTTGTCCAACTGTCAAAATTCTCTGTGCATCTTGTCCTTGATCTCCAAGCGTCAGCGCCACTTTTCTCTTCATTTCTGTCTTGCATAGATCAAAAGTCATTAGCAATATTTTGATTAAATTAATGAATTTTCCCTAAAGAAAAGGGGTGCACTCCGTCAAGGGTTACAACTGCAGCGTAACTTTTATATTCACAGGTGGCGTTCCTCTTCTCTTAGCCATTAAATCTAGTTTAAGTAAAATGTGCCTGTCATTTTAAAACTGATTTTCCGATTTTTCACTGCTCTATTTTTCCAAAAAACGAACCTCACTGTACCTTCCAAATCTCTCTCAATTCACCCCCTATAACCCTCCTCTCACTTCCAAATTGACCCTGTGCTGTGCATCCATCACCCTACCCAAAAATCGCATTCCAATTCAGTGTTTTTCACCCGTTTTTTGCAAAAAAACTTTTTTACATTTAAAACTGCAAACTAGAAAAATTCTACCTTTCCATGTGTGAATTCGGCTGCACTGGGTTTTCCATTTCAATCTGCTTGTGAACTGTATGCTTTTGTGATACTTTGCCTGATGGTTGCTAGTGGTATAACATTCCTGATACTGTGATAAAACATATGCATATCTTTCTTTAAACACACATTTACAGGGTAATTCATGGAATAAATGTGCGTCGGAAAAGGGAGCGCAAGTGTGAAAATCGCAGCGCACGCGTGTTAATGCCGCGCACGCAGCCATTCGTCGATTCATGGAATGCGCTGTACGTGTAAAAGCTGGGATGTACGTCAAATCTGTGGGTGGTCACGCGGGCGCACACGTCACTAAACGCTGTGCATGACGTGCACAGGGAAAGCGCACATTGTGTAGCACACACAAGAAACGTGGGCGGAACACGGGTCGTAACACGTGGAATGGGGAACAACACGTGAAAATGTGGGCGTTACGGGGGAAGTACGGGCGGTAAATGGTCGCAACGCACACACGCGCGCTAACAACACGTATTTATGGATTTGAACAGGGGAAACCTGTGCGCCAAAAAAGACATGCTAATCCGGAAACACGTACGCCAGCAGGAAGCAGGCGTAAGCGGCCCCGCGCAGCATAAAAGTGCGCGCAAACAACAAACAAGCTCATACGCTACAATGAATATACCGTTCCTCGCAGCAGTGGTCATGGGACACCGCAGGAGAAGGAGGATAGACAGGCCCCGCATTTATTTACCCAGGACCAGCCTTTTTGGGATGCCTGATGACCAGGTGTATGGGAGGTACAGGTTTCCACCACTAATAATCATAGAACTGGTCAGGGAGTGGGAGGATGACCTGACATCACCCACCCTGTGCTCCCAAGCGCTGAGCCCCTTGGAAAAGGTGCTCAATGTACTGCACTTCTTGGCTACTGGGTCATTTCAGTGGACAAGTGTCATAGTTGGGGGTGTCTCACAGGCCACGCAGTCACGCTGCCTACACCACATCATGACTGCACGCCCCTCAGTCCGCAGGCACATATACATGCACAGAACACCTGCAGAAAGGCAGGCTGTCGTCCAGGACTTTTACGGGGTGGCACACTTCCCCAAAGTGCTAGGTGCCATTGATTGCACCCATGTGGCTCTACGTCCTCCCAGGGCCACTGAGCACATCTATCGAAACTGCATGCACTGGCATTCCATCAACGTGCAGGTTGTATGTGATGCCAAGGGAATCATCACCTCAGTATATGCCAACTATCTGGGGTCCAGCCATGATAGTTTCATATTCCGAATGTCACCCCTAAATCGGGACCTGGAAGCTGGGCGGCATGGCGACACATGGCTAATTGGTGAGTATAAATGCCTCTGCACATGAAATGGGAAAACCCCACTAATGACAACCATTATCACCTCCCCAGGGGACAGTGCATACCCTCTGAGCACCTACATGATGATGCCAATACAGAACCCCACCACACCACCCGAGGTAAGATACACCACAGTCCATATTGCAACCCGGGGCATAGTGGAGCGCACATTCGGAGTGCTGAAGTCATGCTTTCACTCCCTTAACCGCTCTGGTGGGCAGCTAATATATGCTCCCCCAGTAGTGTGCACGAACATAGTGGCAGCATGTGTCCTGCACAACGTTGCAACCCGGCGGGGCGTGCCGGTGGACATGGTGCCCCCACATCCCTAACCACATGCACGGCCGCTGTGCATGGGAGGTGAAAGGGCACGTGGTGAGGCAGCCCGTACCCAGCTTGTGGCAAATTTCTCCACCTAAAATCCCACCCCTGCGGAGTGCACATAGGCCTGGCACATGCCAGCTGACAATTTATGATGATGACAAAAGGGACAGTCAACTGTCACAATCATACCACCCTGAGATTGTTTACCTGGAAGTGCTACATTGTGTGCATCCCTAGCTACTTAAACACACCCAATGCTGTGTCAGTAAAAGGCACACATTCATGCAGCATGAAGGACTACCCCCTTGCAATACACTACAAACAAATAGTGGCATGTCACCCAACCGCTCCCTAAACCCATCTCAGCTACCCAACACACCATGGCAAGGCATGCGATGTGAAGGCAACCAAATGAATGCACATCACATGACACAAGTGTCACAAAGTGCACCGTCCCAAACAGAAACAGGCCACAGACAATTGCCTCTCACCAACAGTGGCAACATATGACAGTAAAAAATTCAAGTAGTGCAAGTGTCACAACCTGACTAAGGCAGCACATTGACCCCTTCCAACTGCAGAGTGTTGCTGGTAGGCAAATGTGGCAGTGCACTGCATACAACATGAACAGCATCTGCAAAGGAGAGAGGCTCGTTAAGACATGAAGAAGCTACATGTATATATGTAAAAAGTCCTGTATGTAAAACCATATACAAATCCACCATGCAGTGGAAAAATGAACAACAATCCCCACTAGGAATGTATACACAGTTTGGTCTACAGACTACCCACACAATTTATGGGAGCCCAATGCCTCTGTGTAAGTTACTGTCACTTGGTCACACCCTTTGCGAGCCCATGGAAAGGGGAAGCAGGAGAGGTGTGTGTGTCAGGAACCCAAGTTTCTAACCCAAAGACAGGACAAGCCTGCATGTGCCCAGCTCGAACACAGAGTGGATGCCTACGGGAGCCACACAAAGCAACACACTGTAACATTAATTCACAATCTGAAAGAAAAGGGTTATCAACAAAAATGTAAATGCAAATCAAATATAGAAAAAGAAAAAGCAAATGTAAAGTAAAAGAAACAAATTAAATAATAAAGTAAAAATCAGAAGCATAACCAAATAAAAATAAATGTATGAAAATCAAAATAACAAATCAAGAATTAAAATAAAATGAAAATAATAAATAGAAAAAAGAAGAGGAAATAAAGATAACAAATGAATTAAATACTAATTTCATTTAGCAAATCGGAATGAAATGTGAAAAAATAACAAAAGAAAATGGCCATGTGTGGACCGGGGGGGAGGCCACCCAGGAGGGACGAGGTACAGGGTGCACCCCAACACCCACATGCGTGGATGTTGAAAAAAAAAACCTGCTGTCGCTGTCATCACCCTCTGGTTGTACATCAGAAGGTGGGCGTGATATGGGAGGCAGACCATGCAAAGCCCTGGCATGCTCCTCCATGGCAGCAAGCATGCAAGTCTGAAAGGTTTGGTTCTGCAGGATGATGGTATGGAGATCCCCATGCAGCACCTCACGGGTAGCACGCATTTCTGCCTACAAGGCCTCGCATGATGCCCAGATCTCCTCACGGGTTACCTGGAGCACAGCTGAGAGTGTGCGTGTTAGGTGCTCCAGCAGCTGTTCTGACCTTGTACTCCGGGACACCTCAAGTTCACCCAGAGTATCTCTGAGGGACGTGTGTTCTAACCTCAGGGCACCCCTGTGGGCCTGTGACTCTGCAGATATGGCTGTGCGCAGAGTCTCCAGTCCAGCCCGTCAGTCCCTGTTGGACGCCAATATGTCCTCCCCGTGTGAGTGGCAAATGGACTCTGTTGCCTGCTGCTGGAGCTCCACCTGCCTTTCAGGGCGGAGAGTGAAAGTGGCCACCCTATCCACGGCCTGAGCCATAATCTGACACGATTCCCCCTGTTGTGCTGCTATAGTGTACATGGAGTTCTCCCACACAGTATTGCCTGGTGGCGCACGGTCACCGCGTTGGCAGGCACCACACCTGTTTGGGGCAAGGTGATGGGCACCTTGCTGTGCTGGCACTGCCTGAGGCTGCAGGACTGCATTCCTCCTTTGATCTGCTAGCCCAGGAACAGGAGCAAATATTGTGGAGTGTGACCCTGCATCCGTAACCGCCACAGGCAGACTTTCCAACACCAAATGCCCCATAGTGGGGTCTACCCCCAGTGCAGGTGGGTTGGACAGAACAGCATCCCTGCTAGAAACACTCACCTGCGACGGGGCATATGTCTCAATGTCAGATTCAGCACCTGATTCATAGAGGTCTCCCGGAGGTGTACCCAGAGACACCCGTGGACAGTATGGTCTGTAGGAGTAATGGGTTTTCACCCAACACCACCCCACATCCTCCACTTGTGACTGGTTGTGGCTGTGAGTACTCCTGCCTCTGCGCCATCTAATCCTCCTCAACAGCATCTAGTGCCTCATCACCTGCAAAAACATAAAAGAAAAGCAATGAAAACAGGCATGAGCACCATAGCCCACACACATAGGCATGACGAGGCAGACATTGAGTACATAAATGACACATGTCACACATGACAATAATTCTGGCATGCATGCACTGGCAATGAGTTGGAAGGGGAGGCAAAAAGCAGACACTGAGGACTGAAGATGGAAAAGCAACACATTTGATGCATGCTGGATAGCACTGGCATCACACATTAGCCTGTGAGTGGCATGGACAATCCACATACATGACAAATGCCAGCACACAGATGGCACGTAGCATAGCCATGGCAGATTTGACAAGGACGCCCCGATGGTAGCAAATCAGTACTGTCACCCATCCATGTGAGATAGACATGAAATAGAACATGCAAAATAGTGTGACAAAACACGCATGTGCCACACGCTGCAACAAAGCCAGTGTTCAATAATGCAGTGATGGCAGGCACATTGATACATCAATAGTTGGTCACTTCGACATAACAGAAGACAATTGTCATGTTGAACATTCAAACAGGGCCCCGAAGTGATTGTGTGCAGGCCATGTGTAGGTGCACATTACTCAATCAGCCTCATTGATGAAATCATTCCCATGATAAGGAAACATATGTGGGCCATTGTGGGGTGTAATCTATGTCTGAAGTGTGTTACATTTGGGGCAGAAGGGCACAAACATGTGTTGTAAACATGCAAATGATTTCATCAATTAGGCAGAATGAACAGGAAAACAGTATGAACAATGTTGTGGCAAGATGGCAGTTGAAGGGCAAGTGCAGTAATCAGGTGCAAAGTGTCAAATGCGGTCAGAAGGGATACTTGAAAACCTAAACCCAAGGACGGGGTATGGTTTGGAGGCACCACATGGATGACCCATAGCAGTCATAACTACACAGCCTCACCTGGCACTCAATCAGAACACATCACCCAAGCAACATACACATGGTTTGCACACACATGCATGGCCACTCACCGGACATTGCTTCAAGATCTGGTAGGTCTCCCACGCCTTGGATCTGATCCTCTGTGATGAAGCCTCCAGCGATAGACTCATGTTCTGTGAGTACTTCCTCCTCTGGTGGAGACACACTGCCAGTCACCAGAGTAGAGGCATGATTGGAAGCCAGCTTGTTCTTTACTCTGCGTGAGAGGTCATTCCACCGCTTAGAGCAATCATCAGCTGTGCGCCTGACAAATCCAAAGGCACTACTATGGTCCGCGATGCAGTGCCAGTGGGCCCTACATTGAGCAGTCGTAGTCTTGCACCCTGCAGTCACCAGCATTTTGCAGCAATGGGCTGACACGTAGCCCACAAGTGCGTCTAGTTCCACATCATTGAAACTACGCTTCCTTGACGTGCTGGAGGGGGGAGACGTGTCTGGGATCCCAGCCTGTACCGCAAGAGCACCCTTCTTCCTCTTGGGAGGTGGTGCGGACCCTGAGTGGCTTACACCGCTCTGGTTGGTAGGCGCTGAAGCGCAGGTGGACTGGGCACTGGAAGTAGCCAAAGGCACGATGACCACAGGTTTCACTGCAGGCATTGGCTGCTGGGTGATGTTGGCAGGACCAACCTCGGTGTGATGGACTTGGACCAACACTGTCCCGGCTGGGAGACTCGGAGCTAGGGTGGATTGAGCTGCAGCTGCCCCTGCAGCCTCCTCACCCTGGCTACTTGGGGCAGCAGATGACATTGCTGCCCCAGATCCACGGGCCTGGTGAGAGCAACTTTCACTGCCACACGTGGCTTTGACTTGGTGACACGGAAGTCAGCCCGGGAGTCATCCTGTGCCGGGTCGGTTGACATTATGGGCCGGGTTAACAAGGCCTGAGCTGGGATGGTGTCAGCTGCATCTCCCTGACCCATTGGGGGGGGGGCATAGGTGTCGCAGATTGGTCCTCCACACAATGGCCTCTTGGGCCACCCTGCACATCCTGGCCATGTCCCCTACCACGCCTACCTCTTGGAGGTCGGCCACCTTTCCCTCCCTTACCGCTTGGTCGCCTCCCAACCATGGCACTGATGTTGTTGTGCGAATGGGAAGTGCAGTAAACAATTGTCCTGGGCAATTTGGGGTGTAAGGGGCAGGGTACTGGATGGAATACGTACCCTAGTGCTCTAGCAAGGCTGGCTGTGCCCCTGGGGGAAGATGACGGGTCACGAAATGCTCAGGCACCCCGAAAACAAAACTTAAC